>NC_079191.1:375021888-375670638 GCF_029499605.1 Hyla sarda
TACCCTACTTATATAGGTTTGATTTTGTCTAACTTGTGGAAAAAATCATAACTACATGCAGGAAAATTAATATGTTTAAAAGTGTCCTATTCTGACCCCTATAACTTTTTTCTATTTTTCCACGTATGGGGCCGTGATCTGAAGTTTTTATCGGTACCATTTTTGTTTTGATCAGACTTTTTGGTCGCTTTTTATAAAAATTTTTATGGTATAAAAAGTGACCAAAAATATGTTATTTTGGACTTTGGAATTTAAACTTTTAAGGAAGAGGTTAAATCATGTTTATTAACTTTTTTTTTTTTGCAATGTTATAGCCCCCATAGGTGACTATAACATGCAGTATTTATTCAATACACTGATCAATGCCATTGCATTGCAATGCATTGATCAGTGTTATCGGCGGTTGATTGCTCAAGCCTGGATCTCAGGCTTGGAGCAATCAGTCACCAATCGCACACGCAGGAGGCAGGTAAGTCACCCATCTGATGCATCCTAGCTGATCGGGACATCGCGATTTTACTGCGATGGTCCCGATCAGCCCGACTGAGCTGCTGGGAAGCTTTCACTTTCACTTTAGACGCGGCAATCAAAGTTGGTTAAAGAGTTAATGCCGGACATCTGCCTGAAAGGGGGATGTCCGGCATTAACCATGGGTCCTTGCTGCTGATAGCGGCCGAAACCGTGCGGGTATGATGCGAGCTCAGCTCCTAAGCTCGCTTCACAACCCTCCCGTGCCGCAGCACTGTTTAGAAACAGCATTTTGCGGCAAGGGGTTAAAGACTCATGGAATCATAAGTGTAATCCTTTGTGTGTCTATAAAGCAGTGGATATTGACATGATTGTTTTGGTCTTATTGGCAATGGGCAACTGTGCAGGTTACACGTATGGTATGTCTGCCTGTTTTTTTTGTAGGATATGAATGTAGTCCTTCTTTTGCTGCTATTAGGTTGTGTTTCCACATTGTGGACAGAAGCGTCTCCAAATGCGGCGGCCAAAGGCCAGTTTAGTTCACAAGTTGCACTTGTTTCAGTCTGCAGTTTTGTTTCCTTCGTTTATTTTAAGACCCCTGGTTATACAGTGTGTAGCTTGTTCCTAGTTTCAGTCTTTTCTCATGTGTATCTTGGCCGATTCATTTCAGTCTTTCCCCTTCTACTGCCCATGAGGCTTTCTGGTCTCCCTTGTGCTCACAGACACTGATGAGTGTATGATTTCCCTCTCCTCCCTGCATAGTTTGCTTCTACCCTTCTTCTCAGCCTATGTGATCACCCCCCTCCCTTCGCCGACTGCCTAGTGTGTATTTCCTCCCTATCTATAAGTCTGGGCCTGTGTGATCTGCCCTTTGTGAAAACTTGGATGTTTTTATCCCTCTCCATTTTCTCTTATGCTGTGTACAACATTCTCCTCCCCCTTTGCCACTATGTCTAAAGAGGGCCAAACACCTCTACCTAAGGTACCTAAAGACAAAATCTAGGAGTATTTTCAACTTTTTGCACTGGTATATATAGAGTACATACGTTTTTTATAGCATCACTGAAATTCTTTGTTATTTGCATTTTCTTAACAGAAACGTCACAGAATTTACAACAAATGGCATTAGAGTCATCTGTAGCAAAAGGAAGACTAGAAACTCTACAGGTCTACAAAGTTCTTCAGTGCGTCAGAGAGCAAGACAAGGAACAGATAGAAAAACTCACCAGACTTGGCGTCCCAAACGTCATAAACCTTACTGAGCCCAACAATGGAGACGGTGTTCTACACGTGGCTGCTGTGGCCAATAACGTTGACATGTGTCACTTCTTGCTCTCCCTTGGAGCCAATCCTAACATGCAGGACTTAAAGGGATATACACCAGCCATGAAGGCTACAGAATTAGGTCATGACTTAGTGCTGGAGGTGCTTTTGCAGGCCGAAGCTGACATGACCGTTGTGAATAAAGAAGGCAAAGGTGATTTGTTTACTACAAATGTATTCCTTATGTTTTATTTTCTATAAAAAAAAATTGTTGTACCTGTACCCATTAACACTTCAGCAAGGCATTGAATTTGTTTAGTCTTGAGAAGAGACACTTAAAACATACCTGTCAGGATATGTTTAGAACTCCCGGGCAATTTTGTAGCTGGAGACTTGCCCCGAGATTATGTGCTCAGGCAACGTATGGAGGGACCCTCGTGATCAGCCATCTTATCCCCTATTCTTTAAATAGGGGATAAGATGTTTCCGGGTGAGTACCCCTTTAACTCCAAAGTTTTATGAAAAATTACTATAGTTCAGCACTGCATAATAGTCATTTTTCATAATTACACCCATGGTCAAATTGGCACATAAATATCTGAATATAGCTTTTAACCTCTTAAGGACCCATGACGTATGCGTACGTCATGAGTCCCGGTCCTGCGATATAACGCGGGGTCACACGGTGACCCCGCATCATATCGCGGCGGGCCCGGCGTCATAGTGAAGCCGGGACCCGCCTCTAATAGCGCGCGGCACTGATCGCTGTGCCGCGCGCTATTAACCCTTTAGTCGCGCGCTCAAAGCTGAGCCGCGCGGCTAAAAACGAAAGTAAAAGTGCCCGGCTAGCTCAGGGAGCTGTTCGGGATCGCCGCGGTATAATCGCGGCATCCCGAACAGCTGTAGCACAGGAGGAGGTCTTCTTACCTTCTCCTGTGCTGTCCGATCGCCGAATGAATGCTTCAAGCCTGAGATCCAGGCTTGAGCATTCAATCGCCGAAAACCCTGATTGATCCATTCCTATGGAGATGGATCAATCAGTGTAAAAGATCAGTACATGCAATGTTATAGCCCCTTATAGGAGCTATAATATTGCATTAAAAAAGTGTAAAAAAATCATTAACCCTTTCAATTATCCCTTCCGCTAATAAAAGTTTGAATCACCCGGCATTTCCAAAAATAAAAAAAACATTATGTAAATAATAATAAAAATAAACATATGTGGTATCGCCGCATGCGGAAATGTCCGAATTATAAAAATATACCACTTTTTAAACCGCTCGTTCAATGGCGTACGCGCAAAAAATTTCCAAAGTCCAAAATAGCGCATTTTTGATCACTTTTTATACCAATAAAAAGTGATCAAAAAGTCTGATCAGAACAAAAATTGTACCGCTAAAAACTTCAGATGACGGCGCAAAAAATGAGTCCTCAAAGTGCCCTGAACACAGAAAAATAAAAAAGTTATAGGGGTCAAAAGATTACCATTTTAAACGTATAAATTTTCCTGCATGTATTCATGATTTTTTTCGGAAGTGATACAAATTCAAACCTATACAAGTAGGGTATCATTTTAACCGTATGGACCTACAGAATAAACATAATGTATCATTTTTGACAAAAAATGTACTGCGTAAAAACAGAAGCCCCCAAAACTTACAAAATAGGGTTTTTTCATCAATTTTGTCGCACATTGATTTTTTTTCCCGTTTCACCGTAGATTTTTGGGTAAAATGACTAATGTCATTACAAAGTAGAATTAGTGACGCAAAAATTAAGCCATTATATATAATTTTAGGTGAAAATTTGTAAGAGTTATGATTTTTTAAAGTTAAGGAGGAAAAATTTAAAATGAAAAAACGGAAAAAGCCCGGGTCCTTAAGGGGTTAATTCTTAACCGTTTTCACTCCTCCCCTCCTTGGTTGAACTTTATAACGTGTCCCATTGACAAACAGGACTTTCCTGACAGATTCCAGGGAAAATTAAACATGTTCAATCCACCGCTGGAATCCAAATCGTTGTTGCATTGTAGAACTTCCAACGTGTGAACTGAGCATGACAAAACCTATTGAAATTATTAAAGGGGTACTCTGCTGCCCTAACGTCTGGAACATTCTTGGAGCGGGTGGCGGGGCTTGCGACGTCACAGCCATGCCCCCTCGATGCAAGGCTATGGGAGGGGACGTGCAAGGTGCTGCACAGAGATCGCGGGACCCCCAGAGGTGGGACCCCCGCGATCAGACATCTTATCCCCTATCCTTTGAATAGGGGATAAGATGTCTAGGGGTGAAATACCCCTTTAAGCAGTGGTTCTCAACCTGGGGTACAAGTACCCCCAGGGGTACTTATCAGTTCTCCAGGGGGTACTTGAAAGCAAATCAGTAATGGCAGCCACAGCCACTGGTTACTGGTCTGGACCACTTTGAAAGAAATGGTAGGCTGACATCTCTGCACCGAGGAACGGAGCAGGAAGACAGCAAAGGGGAAGCACGGGCACTGGGCTGCTGTGGGCAGTAACTACCATCAGCTTTGTTGCTCCTCTGCCCCTGCAGACAAGGAACCTACTGCTTTGAGCCCTAGCAATAGGTTCCAAGAACAGAGGAGCAATGCAGCATCAAAGTGGGACAGTATGGTGGCCTACAACTATATATGGGGGCAGTTTGGGGGCCTAAAGCTATATTTCGGGGCATAGAGGGGGCCTAACAACTTTATGGGGACGCAAAGCGGGTACTATTACTGTGTGTGACAATAAACATGGGGAGTTTGTAAATAGGTGGGTATTGTACTGCAGAAAAGAACCTAAACTGTTTGTTTGGCTGCTTCTGTGGAGAAGTCTTGTATGGAAGAAATCTTAATGGCGGTCTAGGCCAGATAGTGAAGAAAAGAAAAGTAAACAACTCCGGTTAGAGAAGACGTCACCTGTCAATCGGGGGACTGGGGTGATAGGGAGAGGAACAGGGGGCCTGTTATAGAGGAAAGTAAAGCATATGAATTATACTATAATCATTACAAAATGTCTCTAATATGGGGTACAATTTTTGGGGAATTGGCTGTCAAGGGGTACTCAGGCAAAAAAGGTTGAGAACCACTACCTTTAAGACATAATTGGGGTTGGAATTTCCACAAGTAAATTTTTCCTCCGATTCTCCGTGGTGTGAATGGGGCCTAATTCCTTTCATGCACCACTCATTTTATATTTGTAAAATTGAATTTCTAGTTAAAAAAAACAACAGATACTAAAATCTGTTGATCAGATAGTCCTTTAGCCTCTGCAATGAATAACTTTTTATGCTGGCTGTCATGTTCATCATTTAGCAACAAATATCTTAGGTGGCAGGTGACAAGGCTGAATCTCCTTGGAGATCTGGTTTACTCTCTATATTGGAAATGGACTTGTGATGTGCGATGATTTACACTCTATCACTTCTCAGCTCTTGGCTCTAGTATTTATTTCTATGTGATGTGTCTAAAGAGCCTATGGATTTGGCCGACCAGCAGTGGACCTTAAAGCGGTACTCCGCTGCTCAGCGTTTGGAACAAACTGTTCCGAACGCTGAAGCCGGCTCCGGGAGCTCGTGACGCCATAGCCCCACCCCCTTATTATGTCACACCCCGCCCCCTCAATGCAAGTCTATGGGAGGGAGCATGACAGCCATCACGCTCCCTCCCATAGACTTGCATGGAGGGGGCAGGGCTATGATATCACCAGCTCCTGGCTCCAGTGTTCAGAACAGTTTGTTCCAAACGCTGAGCAGCGGAGTACCCCTTTAAGACCACAAGCCTGTGTCTAACACTTTCAGACAACTAAAGGAGATTCACCTATAACACCCAGGCTTTAATGTATTAGGGTCACACTTGACTTTTTACTGCGTATTTACTACTACATATTTTCCTACTCACTGAAGTCAATGGGTAACAAAATATGCAGCTGATTTTGCTACCCATTGACTTCAATGAGAAGGAAGATATGCAGCAGCAAATACACAGTAAACTATAACATGTGTGACCCTACCCTTAGGGTCTATTCACACAGCAGAATTTCCGCCGGCGGAATCTGCTAGCGAATTTCCGCCTGAAGTGAAAGCCCAATACACTTCTATGGGTTTCTGCACTCCCGTTGACACTTCAGAATTTCTGTAACGGGAGTGCGGAAACCCATAGAAGTGTATTGGGCTTTCACTTTAGGCAGAGTTCAGCTGTGTGAATAGACCCTTATGGTGTTTTTCTAATCGTGAAAATGTTGGACTGTCCAGAGATTTCCTGTTAATCTGGCATGTCTAAAAGGGCACCTCTCAGAATTATAAAAAAAAAAAAATCTTTGTAAAAAAGTGCCTTTTTGACTATAATAATATATTAAGTGCCAAGTTAGGGTAAAAGTGCTAAAGAGGTGAAACTACATCTCCCAATATCTAAGCAGCGGTAGGGGTATGCTGGGAGTTGTTAAAGGGGTACTCCGGCCCTGAAACATCTTATCCCCTATCCAAAGGATAGGGGATAAGATGTCTGACCACGGGGGTCCCGCCGCTGGGGACCCCCGCAATCTTGTGTTCGCCACCCACCTGTTTGAGCTGCACGCCGCGGTGCCAGCTCATAAACAGCCGGTGGTGACCACGGGAACGGAGTATGGTGACGTCACGACTCCGCCCCCACGTAACATCACCCCCCCCCCCCCCCGTCCCCGCTATGCAAGTCTATGGGAGGGGGGCTTGACGGCCGTCACGCCTGCTTCCATAGACTTGCATAGCGGGGGCAGGGGGGTGACATCACACGGGGGCAGAGTTGTGACGTCACCATAGGAGATATGTCATAGTGAAAAACGTATCCCCTATCCTGCGGATAGGGGATAAGTTTGTGATCTCTTATTCGGGGCCTTGACTCTCCCTGGCCCGAAGCGGGGGCCACCATGCCCCCCCCCCATATATCTCTGTGGAAGAGACGAAGATAGCCGAACGGCTCTCCCATAGGGAATACGTTTTTCACTAGAGACTTCTCCTTTAACCGATCTTTTCTCTGGAGTCTTTTTTTAAATTCCTTTTCTCTATATGAAGACAAATATAAAGTAATTTAGTAGTAGAGGCCCTCATACAGCAGCTATTACTGTGATGATATCCCAAGCAACCTGAGGAAAGAGGCATCAAAGGGCAGGGGCTCAAGCTCCCTTTGTGCACAATGGAGGACATTTATCATTATATATACACCGTTTTCATTGTCTATATTGCGAAAAAAAATTGCTCAATTAAAGGGGTACTCCTGTGAAAACCTTTTTTCTTTTAAATCAACTGGTGGCAGAAAGTTAAACATATTTGTAAATTACTTCTATTAAAAAAATCTTAATACTTCCAGTACTTATTAGCTGCTGAATTCTACAGAGGAAATTCCTTTCTTTTTGGAACACTGATGACATCACGAGCACAGTGCTCTCTGCTGACATCTCTGTCCATTTTAGCAACCATGCATGGCAGATGTATGGCAGATGTATGCTAAGGGCAGCATGGTGGCTCAGTGGTTAGCGCCGCTGCCTTGCAGCGCTGGGGACTTGGGTTCAAATCCCACTAAGGACAACAATAAATAAAGCATTATTATTATTATAACGTTAGCAGAGAGCACTGTGCTCGTGATGTCATCAGAGAGCATTCCAAAAAGAAAATAATTTCCACTGTAGTATTCAGCAGCTAATAAGTACAGGAAGGATTAAGATTTTTTAATAGAAGTAATTTACAAATATGTTTAACTTTCTGCCACCAGTTGATTTAAAAGAAAAAAGGTTTTCACCGGAGTACCCCTTTAAGTTGTTTTTTTTTTTGCGTACTTTTCCCTAGTAGTTTTACTGTGGAATTCTATGTGACTGTGTACGGTAGAGCTGATTATGCAGTGTACATCGATTTATCAACTGCCTCTTTAATATTTACACGCACAAACTTTGCGCAAGTCCCAATTAAATTGCGCAAATATACACCATCTAGGAGGACACGTAAAAACCTGTTAGAAACTGTCCAGCAATATATAATACAGATTTAGAATCACCTCCAATTATTTCTCTTTGCCATAGATTGACTATTATACTACACTATGTGACAAATATTAACTAAACTTGATCATTTTTTTTTTCATATGCTTTTTCCAATTTAAATGGGCACTGTCACCAAGCTTATTTTTTGATATGTTGTAGTACTTATGAACTACAACATATCTCTAATATACTTTTATTATTTTTTTTATCATTAAAATAGTTTATTTTAATTTTGAAAACCGGCCACTAGGGGTCTCCCTCCTAGTGGCCGGCTGCAGGATGGCGTGACGACACGCTTGAATTTGGACCGATGCCGGTCGGGCAATTGGTCCTAATTAATTCAATCAGACAGCCAGGAGCGTGCGCTGTGAGCGCATTGGCTCCCTGGCCTCACAAGCCGGCCCCGCCTCCCGGCCACTAAGGTATAAGAGCGGGGTTCAAGGGACTGAGAGTGGAGAGTGGGGTTCGGGGGGGGGGGGGGGAAGACTGAGAGCGGGGTTGGGGGGGGAGACTCAGAGCGGGGTTCGGGGTAGCGACATGGCCATAACGTTTTTGTTTTCAACACAGGCTGCTTCCAGTTGTTTCACCACTACAACTCGCAGCGTGTCCTGACAGCCAATAGATGTCAGGGCAAGCTGGGAATTGTAGTGGTGAAACAGCTGGAGGTACCCTGTATAGATGAGCTAGGGGCGGAAGTCAGCCCCCCCAACAGGCATCAGTGACGTCGCGCCTGCTGGGGAAGTCTGCCTGTCTACCTGGTAAGTGAGCACACTACCAGGTAGACAAAAAGGCATTTCTCACATAGTAAAAAAAAATTAAAGGCAGGGAGGGGGTTTGGGATAGATGGGCAATAGGCAGGGACAGAAAAAAAAGGATGGTGGGAGCTACTCTTTAAATATTTTTTTTTGCCCCGGCACAACCAGTGAGTAGGGATAATCAGCACTAGCCTACTCCTTAAAGGTGTACTCCTCTGCTAAGCATTTGGAACAAATTGTTCTATGACGTCACGAGCTCCCGGCTCTGGTTTGTTCCAAACGCTGAGCAGTGGAGTACCCCTTTAATGTCCTCATTTTCTGCTCCAGAGTTTCCCTATGGTTCTCCCCTTTTGTGAAACTGTTCCACAATATGATAATCTGGTATATTAATAATCCACTCATTTTCTATTTTAATTTTACCAATCTCGCTTACTCCAGGCATATTTTTGTGTGTATATATATATATATTTTTATTTTTTTATTTTATTTAAAAAATCTTTTAAACTATGTTTTATTTAACAGTTTCTGTTTAACAGTTCAGTTTAACAGTTTGTGAAGAGCAGCTCTGGGAAGTGTGAGGTAGAGAAGGAGGTCACGGTAGAGGGGCCCAGGGGGGCGTCTCTATATTTGCGCAACATTTATCAAAGGACGTGCGCATTTTCAGTAAATTTTGCATAAAAGTGTAAATTAGACAGGCAGTGTAAAGGGGTAGATCTGTTTCAACAATAGACACCTAATGATAAATGTCCCCAATGTGTGTACATCCCTGTATGTAAACTTTAGAGTAAATGCACAAGGAACTGTACCAATCCTGAGGATTAGATTTTTGGCAAAGGAATTTTTTTGGCATCAAAGTTTAGCTGCAGCATGGATTATAGTGTTCAAAACATGTCAATTTCTGTTGTAAATGTTTACAGGTAATTTTGCTCTTTTTAATGTAGAGGCGTTAAATTAACAGGACATCTGCAGTTTTACATCCACGGTGCATAATGTGCATCCAGACAAACAGATTATTATATTTAAAGGGGTATTCCGCCCCTAGACATCTTATCCCCTATCCACCACCCCTATCCACCGTGACACCACGAAGTTTGCTCCGTTCAGCAGATGACACAGGGTGCTTCAGGAGAGATCGTGGTGGTTCCCATCGGTGGGACCCCCGCAATCAGACATCTTTGGATAGGGATAAGATGTCTAGGGCCGAAGTACCCCTTTAAGCCTCCAATATTGTGCTGGGGAGCCTTAACAGAACAGAAGTTATTCTCTGGTATACCTTTATCACTTTGTAATTATAACCGTTTTCCTTTTTTCAACAGGCATTCTGTTTTACTGCATTTCGCCTACTAAGAGGCATCTACGTTGCTTTCAGCTGGTGTTGGCCTCTGGAGCTGATGTCAATAACACTTCAGTAGAAGGAATACCGGTGCTGCTGGCAGCATGTGAACAGGCGCAAGAATGTAAAGAAATGTGTCTAAGATTATTGGAGAAGGGAGCCAATCCCAACACTTCTAATCCGGTAGGAATATCCATGATCTTAATATAATTGATACACACCAAACCTATCATTTAAATTATATATATATATATGTAAAGTCAGTTGGTACTACAGTAGAATCTCCCAATAGCGGACACTCAGGGGGAATAAAAAAAGTGTCTGCTATTGAATGATGTCCCCTATTGGGAAAAAAGGGTAAACAATCTTTCTAAATGGTAGACTACTGTTCTGTACTCACTCCAGAGTGTAATTACCTAGAAAACATGATAAAAAGCAATATTACAGTAGAATCTCCCAGCCATTTAATCACCCCTTATCCCTCCCCTGTATAAATTCATCCCCTTTATACCCTGTGCCACCGTATTCCCCCGCGGCTTGTGCCAAATTATCCCCCCCCCCCTTACCCCTGTGCCACATAATTTCCCCTTGCTTGCCCTGTGCCAGTCCCCCTGTATAACCCTTTGTGTTAATTCATCACCCCCCTCTTTATGAAGTGGCACAGGGGAATAAAGGGGGAAGAAATAGCACAGGGGTGGTAAAGAGGGGGTGATGAATTTTGCACAGAGGGTAATAAAGGGGAAATGAAATAGCACATGGGTAGCAAGATGAAATTATATGGCACAGGGGGTAATAAAGGGGGGATGATTTGGCACAGGGGAAATAAAGTGGAAGGAGGGAGGTGAATGATGTGGCCGGCGGATGGACAGAAACAGGAGACCACTGTTTAAACATCAGTCTTCTGCTTCTGTTCCGGGGCTTCTGCAGGGGGATGCAGCAGGGGCCTGGGCCCCTTACAGGAGTATTATCGGCTGTACCCCCTGACGTCAGGCCCGTGTACAAGGTAGGGCCCACACATAAGCCTGGTTGTCCCCTATTGAGGGTGTTTTGTCCCCTATTGGGTGTGTCCGCGTCTGATATTGGGAGTGTCACCTATTCGGATGGTGCAAATACATTAAGTCTTATGGGACTCTGCCGGGGAATTAAAAACAGTCCCCTATTGGGAGGTGTCCACTAAGGGAGATTTTACTGTACCACCTTCCGCCAAGACAATCCTCCACTGTTAATACAACAGCTCTATCCTAGACTATGTGGCATGTTAAAAGGTATAATGCTACAGCATGGTGGTGGTGCTCAGCATGGAGCATGAAGTTCCCCAGCACTCACCAATATATAGCTCATACATATACAGACATGGAGGCCAATGGCTATTTTACACAGCAATGCTTCATCAAGGCTCTACCCACAATGCCATATTTGTTTTTTAAATACACACCCCTTATTTAACTTTTAACACATATGCAAGTTAGTTAAGAAAATCGTTCAATACCGAATATATGACAGTAAGTTTACAATACAAAATATAAAAAACACATAACTCTGAAGTCACTGCGGTCAATCAGCCATACGGTCATTCAGTCATTCACCGGCGATACCGGGGCTCCCGTCTTAGAAATTAGTTGTGCCTCCTTTATAAGCAATACATTATAGCTGCCCCCTCCTAAATGGGGTAACCTTACACATCCAAGGCATTGAAACCACATTGCCCTTGAGTCTGAATTGTGACATAAATGCACATGTTTAATCAGGCATGGTGCTCCCACATAAAGGAACAAAGACAACAAGGAAAAAGATACGAACATGCAAAAGAACGAATATGCCCGCAGAACTTAACATACATCGGTCTGATGGTTATAATAAAGTAATTGAAGCTGCACAACCATATAATTGCATAAAGTACAAACCTGGTTTTGCATGTAATAAACTGGCTGACCTGTACATAAACGCCTCCTAATGTAAATCTTCGCTTACAATGCAGAAAACGACAATAATGACATTGACCGCAGCTGTAATGACCTTTATAATGTTCCATATCTGACCAGCTTCTGTTAGAGGATGACCTCAAAAACCTGCCAGTTATTAATATATATTACAACACCTCCTTAAAGACACTAGAGGTCGCCCTGCTGCTATTTCTGCCAAAGCAGGATTCTCAATTACTTTCAAATGGCGATTAATAGCTACACGGATCATTTCAGACGTGGGGCTAAAGCGAAAAGAAAAGACAAAACGCTTTTCTCACTTCATACTCTGCCCACATGTATTGATGACATATATCATATATAGTATGTCAGTATAGTCATTTGCGCTCTGTAACGCCTGATCTAATATTTATACGTTTCTATAAATGCCTGCTCTATAAACATTTTCTCATCACAGTTCATTTGCCTAAGGTATGTTCACACTGTGGAATTCCTGTGGAATTTTGTGAGCGGAAGTCCGCGCAGTGAACATTACCATCATTGTGAATAAATCTTCCGTGAGACCCATTCACACTGAAGAATTTCAGCGGCGGACAATTTGCCACTGAAATTGTTCCGTGCAAAGAAGGGACATGTTCATTCTTTGCACAGAAGTCTGCGAGCACTGCATATTGAAATATTTTCAGTGGCGGCCACCAGATGGATTCTCCGTTCGCGGAATTCTGCGAACAGAGATTCTGCAGTGAAAACGTACCCTAAGATGGAAAAATTGCGCATATGGCACAGGTTTGTTAATATGATCTGCATAATAACTGTCATAGTGTAATAGTATATTTCTAGACGTAGGCTATTGATAACCCATAGTATGTAACTGGACCTCATTTACCACAACAAGCACATCCAAGAATTCGATTTTTTGAGCTTGGGTGTTGGGATTCACTCCCATTATCCTTGTTTATTGAAAAATCACCACTGCTTCTCATTTGCTTTGTCAGCTACAGTCATGGCCGTAAATGTTGGCACCCCTGAAATTTTTCAAGAAAATGAAGTATTTCTCCCAGAAAAGGATTGCAGTAACACATGTTTTGCTATACACATGTTTATTCCCTTTGTGTGTTTTGGAACTAAACCAAAAAAGAGAGGGAAAAAAAGCTAATTGGACATAATGTCACCAAACTCCAAAAATGGGTTGACAAAATGATAGCACCCTTTCAAAATTTGTAAAAAAAAAAAAAAAAAAAAGATTGTTTCAAGCATGTGATGCTCCTTTAAACTCACCTGGGGTAAGTAACAGGTGGGCAATATAAAAATCACACCTGGAAGCAGATAAAAAGGAGAGAAGTTCACTTAGTCTTTGCATTGTGTGTCTGTGTGTGCCACACTAAGTATGGACTACAGAAAGAGGAGAAGAGAACTGTCTGAGGACTTGGGAACCAAAATTGTGGAAAAATATCAACAATCTCAAGGTTACAAGTCCATCTCCAGAGATCTAGATTTGCCTTTGTCCACAGTGTGCAACATTATCAAGAAGTGTGCAACCCATGGCACTGTAGCTAATTTCCCTGGGCGTGGACGGAAGAGAAAAATTTATGAAAGGTGTCAAAGCAGGATAGTCTGGATGGTGGATAAGCAGCCTCAAACAAGTTCCAGAGATATTCAGTCTGTCCTGCAGGCTCAGGGAGCATCAGTGTCAGTGCGAACTATCTGTCGACATTTAAATGAAATGAAATGCTATGGCAGGAGACCCAGGAGGACCCCACTGCTGATACATAGACATAAAAATCAAGACTACATTTATCCAAAATTAACTTGAGTAAGCCAAAATCCTTCTGGGAAAACGTCTTGTGGACAGATGGGACCAAGATAAAGCTTTTTGGTAAAGCACATCATTCTACTGTTTAGCAAAAAATGGAATGAGGCCTACAAAGAAAAGAACACAGTACCTACAGTGAAATATGGTGGAGGTTCAATGATGTTTTGGGGTTGTTTTGCTGCCTCTGGCACTGGGTGCCTTGAATGTGTGCAATCTGAAGATTACCAATGGATTTTGGGTCGCACTGTACCGCCCAGTGCCAGAAAGCTGGGTTTGCGTCCGAGATCTTGGGTCTTCCAGCAGGACAGTGACCCCAAACATACGTCAAAAAGCACCCAGAAATGGATGGCAACAAAGTGCTGGAGAGTTCTGAAGTGGCCAGCAATGAGTCCAGATCTAAATCTCACTGAACACCTGTGGAGAGATCTTAACCCCTTAATGACGCAGGATGTAAATGTACATCCTGGTGCTGTGGTACTTAACACACCAGGACGTACATTTACATCCTATACATAACTGCGAGCATCGGAGCGATGCTTGGGTCATGCGCAGTAGGTCCCCTCAGATGCTGTGATTAATACACGGTGATCCAATCATCCAGAACGGCAGACAGAAGTCCCCTCACCTGCCTCCGCTGCCTTCCACGGGTCTTCTGTTCTGGCCTGGAGATCGAGCAGACCAGAGCAGAAGGTGACCGATAACACTAATCAGTGCTATGCATAGCACTGAACAGTATTAGCAATCGAATTGCTATAAATAGTCCCCTATGGGTACAATTAAAGTGTAAAAATAAAAGTAAAACAAGTAAAAAATAAAAGTAAAAACATTTGAAAAATCCCCTCCTCCAATAAAAATGTAAATTTCAGTTTTTCCCCATTTTATCCCCAAAAAGTGTAAAAAAAAATGTTTTAATAAATATAGTTGATATTGCCACGTGCGGAAATATCTGAACTATTAAAATATAATGTTAATTATCCCGTACGATGAACGGCGTGAACATAAAAAAGAAAAAAAAAGTCCAATATTGCTGCTTTTTTTTAAATAACATTTTATTCCAAATAAAATTGATAAAACATGTACTAAAAGTTTTATATATGCAAATGTGGTATAAAAAAAAGTACAGATCACGGCGCAAAAAATGAGCCCCCATACTGCCACTTATACGGAAAAATGAAAAACGTATATATGTCAGCAAAACAGAGGGATTTTAAACGCACTCATTTGGTTAAAAAGTTTACGTTTTTTTTTAAGCTGTATAATAATAGAAAAGTATGTAATCATGGGTATCATTTTAATCGTATTGACCCACAGATTAAAGAAAACAGGTCTATTTTTACCATAAAGTGTACAGCATGAAAACAGAACCTTCCAAAATGTGCTAAATTGCGGTTTTCTTATTAATTTCCCCACACAAATAGTAATTTTTTGGTTGCACCATACATTTTATGGTAAAATGAGTGATGTAATTAAAAAGGACAACTGGTCACGCAAAAAACAAGCCCTCATACTAGTCTGTGGATGAAAATATAAGAGAGTTATGATTTTTAGAAGGCAAAAAGGAAAAAACCAAAACGTACAAATAAGTCCTTAAAGGGGTTCTCCGGTGCTTAAACATCTTATCCCCTATCCAAAGGATAGAGGATAAGATGCCTGATCGCGGGAGTCCTGCCGCTGGGGACCCCCGGGATCATGCACGCGGCACCCCGTATGTAATCAGTCCCCGGAGCGTGTTCGCTCCAGGACTGATTACCGGCGACTACAGGGCGGGCGGCGTGTGACGTCACGCCTGCGCCGGCGTGTGACGTCACGCTCCGCCCCTCAATGCAAGCCTACGGGAAAAGGCGCCCATCCAATAAGAGAGACCTGGAGCAGTTTGCAAAGGAAGTGTGGTCCAACATTCCGGCAGAGAGGTGTAAGAAGCTTATTGATGGTTATAGGAAGCGACTGATTTCCGTTATTTTTTCCAAAGTGTGTGCAACCAAATATTAAGTTAAGGGTGCCAATAAATTTGCCCAGACCATTTTTGGAGTTTGGTGTGACATTATGTCCAGTTTGCTTTTTTTTTTTTAACCTTTTTTGGTTTAGTTCCAATACACACAAAGGGAATAAACATGTGTATAGCAAAACATGTGTCACTGCAATCCTTTTCTGTGAGAAATATTTCATTTTCTTGAAAAATGTTAGGGGTGCCAACATTTACGGCCATGACTGTATATGTATGTGGAACACATCTGATTTTATCATCATTGCATAATTGGATAACCCCTTTAAAGGACAAGTATTGCACTGTGGGTATGCCTTTTATGAAGCATTGCTGAGTGCAAGTGAAACAGCCTCCATGTCCATATAGCTGCAATAAACCAAGGTTTTTGAGCTACATATTGGTGAGCCAATTTCAGTTTTTCATTATGTTTTTTTTCTACTCAAGTTCTAAGAGCCATAATTTTTCTATTTTTCTATCGACCGTACATGAGGGCTTGTTTTTTGCGGGACCATTTGTGCTTCTTTCTACATAATATAATGCAAAACCACTAAAAATAGGAATGATGATGCATCAAAATTCAGTTAGATTAAACACTTGTACATAAACCCATTTCTCCCTCAACCCATTTAAGGTTCCTTATGTAGGCCACTGTAACAATCATAGCTCAAAATACGTCGGGACTGAGACTGATTCATTTCGGATTGGCAGGTCCGAAGACTGACACTTCCGTGTATTACCACATATTTATTGGTAGAAACTGATTTTTATCACTTCTATGACAGTTTTTTGGGATCCACTGAGACCAACAATCTGCATTTCTGTCATTGGCTATTGTTATGGAGTTTACTATGCTGGATAAATATTTTACTAGATCAGACATTTCTGCACATGGGTTTATGGATTTGTTTGTTTTTTGTAGTTTTATAAAAAAAAATTGTTTGTAAAAGAGGAGTTTTAATCATACTTCTAGTCCCTCTAGGGACTAACTTAACTATACAATTGCTTGACTGCTTGTACAGTATGCTGCGATATTTATGTATTGCAATGTACTGTTATTTTCACTCCTTTTCCTATCTGCAGTTACACCCTGCATAGGTTTTGTTGGGGTAAATGGCTCAAATTAAACTTATCTCCAATGCCTGCTGCTGACAGTGGGCATCAGCTGCTCATAGCGGTTGGTACCAGTTGAGTATGGAGCAGGCTCAGCTTCTCATCCTGCTCCATATTTCCTTAACACCCACATGATAAAGTATATAGGCGTTAACAAGACATTACAGTAAGAAAGTCAAAACATGGCATATTAACCCCATTCCCAGGAATGCCCCCCTACTTCATTTGGGTAGGGTTTGCACAAACCCCAACCCATTTCCTTAGATTTTCGCACTAAAATCAGGACTTTGCATGTGTTTGCATATGTGTAGCCTCAGATTTCTGCCACATATTTGCATACATTTGACTGCATATTTTGTTGAAGTTTCAGACCTCAATAAGCCCCAAATCAGTGGGGTGAACCCACATCCTGGATTTCTGAATACACGTGGAATAAGTGGCATGTCACTTGTTCCACCTTTTTTAACCCCTTAAGGACGCAGGGCGTACCTGTACGGCCTGCTCCTGCTCCCCTGCTATGACGCGGGCTCACGAGCTGATCCTGCGTCATAGCGGGGTTGTCCTGGTGGCTATCAGCCACTTGGACCCGTGTCTAATGCCGGACATCATCGATCGTGGTGATGCCTGACATTAACCCATTAGACACTAATCAAAGTTTATTGCGGCATCTAAAATGAAAAAAATCTATTCCTGGCAGCTAAGCGGAGCTGATCGGGACCACCGCGGTAAAACTATGGTGTCTCGATCCGCTGAGAGGATGGTGGGAGGACCCTTACCTGCCTCCTCGCTGTCCGATCGGTGCTCTGATGCTCCAGGAGGCCTCGGCAGTCTGAAGCTAACGAGCAATAATAACACTGATCAGTGCTATGCTATGGCATAGCATTGAGCAGTGTATGCAGTCCAAGGATTACATGTAATACTCCCCTATGGGGACAACAAAATTGGTGTAAAAAAGTGAAAATCAAAGGTTAATAAATGTGAATTAACTCATTCCCTAATAAAAGTTTGAATCCCCCCCCCCCCTTTTCCCATAAAAAAAAAAAAATGTAAACTAAAATAATCATAAACATATGTGGGATCGCCACGTACGTAAATGCCCGAACTATAAAAATATAAACACCGTGAGTGAGAAAGGCAGTCAGCACCACACCACCTGTGAAGATGAGCAGGCTCTTAGGTTGGATCCTGTCCGCAGGTTATCCGGTGCCCATGTCTAGCAGTTAGATAAATCAAATATACTTGGTAGAAGAGAAATGACACAGCACCCAGGACACTTCTTGCGAACACTTGCAGCTTTATTGCTAGGAGCGGGATACACGAAGATGCACAAATCCTCGTGTATCCTACTCCTAGAAATAAAGCTCCAAGTGTTCGCAAGAAGTGTCCTGGGTGCTGTGTCATTTCTCTTCTACCAAGTATACTATAAAAATATAACATTACTTTAAACGCACGGTCAATGGCGTATACTTAAAATAATAAAAATACAAAATTGTGTATTTTTGGTCATTTTGTATACCCTAAAAAAAAGGATCAAAAAGTCCAATCAGAACTACCGATAAAAACTACAGATCACGGTGCAAAAAACGAGCCCTCACACATCCCTATATACAGAAAAAATTAAAAAGTTATAGGGGTCAGAATAATTTTAAATATACAAATTTTCATGCACAAAGTTATAATTTTTTTTTAACAGAAGTAAAACAAAATCAATCCTATGTAAGTAGGGTATCATTTTAATTTTACCGAAAATTGCACTGTGTGAAAAGGAAGTCGCTTAAAAAAAGTCCAATGCGTGATGGCGTAGAGAAACGTCCGGCCGCACAGCGTCTCTGAGAAGTGTAGTTTGAGCCGCACTGAACTGACTGTGAGGAGCTGGGAGGGGACTACAACTCCCGGTGGGCACGTGACTTTTGGGCAGGCGTTGGAAACTCGAGCAGAACTGCTGAGACATGGAGGAGAGTTACCGGGCGGCCTGACCGAGACCCGAGGTACCATGGTGAGGACACCTGACACTATACTGTGGACCCCCCCCCCCCCCCAAATACCATTAAATACCGTGAAACAGCCACAATTTAGAAAAATACCGTGATATACATATCACTTAGTCCTTAAGGGGATAAAAACAGTCACCAAATAAAAATATGTGACTCAGTTTACAGTGTGAACTACAGTGTGTATTGCCATTGAAAACAATGAGAAAAACATTGCACATATTTTGATGTGTATTTTTGTATGTAATATTGAAAAAAATCCACACTTTACTGACCCGTAGATATTAGCCTGAAAACTGGTGATATTGGGGGAGATTTATCAAAACCTGTACATAGGAAAAGCTGACCAGTTGCCCATAACAATCAGATCGCTTCTTTCGTATTTGAATAGGTCTCTGAAAAATGAAAAAAGCGATCTGATTGGTTGCTATGAGCAACTGGTAAACTTTTCAAATGCACAATCTCCTCAATTGTCCCTTTATTGTGACCTAAAACCAATAAGCTATATCTTCCCATCCAGAAAACAGGTCGCACAGCTTTGATGGAAGCAGCAAGAGAAGGAGCGGTGGAAGTTGTCCGCAGTATATTAGAGAAAGGTGGAGATGTCAACGCTATTGATAACCAGCGATATCATGCTGTTCATTTTGCTGCTAGAGGTGGATTTTTTGAGGTATGGCTTTTACTTCTTTGTGTTTCACAGTTTTACCTCCTTAAAGTGGTACCCTGCCCCTAGACATCTTGTCCCCTGTCCAAAGGATAGGGATTAAGATGTCTGATCGCGGGGGTCCCGCTGCAGGGGACATCTGAGATCCTCGATTTGTAAGTGCACGGTATTCCTGTGGAACGTGATGCAGTGTGGAGGGATTAGCCGCTTTTGCTGCATATGTTGGGTTAGACACCTGACCAGCAGAATCATGCAGTCATGAATCAATAAGCAGAGGCGCGTATTCCCTTCACACAATAAAAAACATCTGATGAATATGTATCGCAGGATGATTGATCAAAAACTCTCATCATGTTACTGAAATGACTCCCTGTTCTTTGTAGATCTTGAAGGTGCTGTCTGCATACAAAGGAGACATGGGGATTATTGCGATGGATGGAAACACGGCTCTTCACCTTGCAGCCGGTGGTGGGATCGTTGATTGCTGCAAGTTCCTCGGACAAAGAGGTATTAGGTATCGCTGAATATGATCAGAATTCAATGATCGTTCTTTTCAGGTTACAACTTCCAACTAAAGAATGAAAATTTAGGACAATGTAAGTCTTAGCACTGTCTAGAGCTACATATTCTTTTCGACTGATTGCTTTACAAATATTTAGCTACAGCTGCAGTCCAGAGGAATATATTGAATTGTATACAGTTTTGTGGACTGCAGCAGCCACTCAGTAGGTAAAAATCAATCTCTGGCACTACAAATTAAAGGAGTACTCCGGGATAAGAAAACTTATCCCTTATCCTAAGGATAGGGGATAAGTTTCAGATCGCAGGGGGGGTCCGAACGCTGGGTCCGACCGCTGGGGCCCCCCGTGATCTCCTGTACATGGCCCTGGCAGTGAGTGGCAAGGGGGCGTGTCCAACCACCGCATGACACGGCAGCCGATATGCCCCCTCAATACATCTCTATGAGATAGCCGGAGCACTGCATTCAGCAGTCTCCGCCTCTGCCATATTAATGTATTGAGGGGGCATATCGGCCGCCGCGTCATGCGGTGGTCGAAGCGCGCTATTTCGGCAAAGAGCTGAGGGCCCCATATGGGAGATCTCCCCAGCAGTCGGACCCCCCGCAATCTGAAACCTTATCCTAAGGATAGGGGGTAAGTTTTCATATCCCGGAGTACTCCTTTAATGTCTCCTTGGCCAGAGCATAGCTATAGAGGTAGCAGTCCCATCGGGGCCCTGGTGTCTAAGGGGGCCCCAAAGCACATCTTCCCCATAAGAGACCAGTATTATAATTGGCATATAGTGGCCCTGTTGCAGATTTTGCCTCGGCACCCAGAAGCTACAAGCTACACCTATGTCCTTGGCGTATCCTTAGCCTTAAAATTGGACAAAACACTGTATGCCTCTACCCAGCCTCACTTTTTTGGACATTGACATCTGAAGTCGGCAATTTTATATACAACTCAATGTATTCCTTTGAACTGTAACTCCATAGCGATCCAGAACTATACAGTAAGTATACACTGTTCTGGACCCCAGCTGATTCGCCATAATAAAGCAGACCTAAAAAAAAATGACATAAAACCGACATAAAACCTGCATTGTTGTATTGGAGCCTTACACATTCTGACAATGTGATTTTAGTGCTGTCCCTGTTGTAATTGATCCCTTGAGAGTATCCTCCATGGTGCACACCTACTTTTTTAATTATCACTATTTTAGGGGGAGGGACCAGAGCTGGGCTATTTGCCAGTGGTGCACACATAGTTAATTCTTACCTTCTAGCAGCAAAAATAATTCTCCCTCTTATCCTAAAACTTAGCTTTTATAACAAAAAAAAAGAAAAAGAAAAAAAAAACCCAGACAAACAGAAAGATAACCACAAAATCATTACCCTTGGTAGTACAGTGCATGTGAATAGGCAAACTACTTGGTATCCCAGGCTGGTTCATCAGTCTAGAAATGTACAAGAGTATAGTACAAAAGTCTCTGAGGAGTATAGATGTATTATAAACAGGAAAATGGGCATGGGTTAGTAGCTGAGCATCAAGGACCAAATTGTGATGTCTAGATGACTGGGTTAGAGCATCTCCAAAATGTAAGGCAGTGTTTTTCAACCACTGTGCCGCGGCACACTAGTGTGCCGTGACATAGTGTAATGTGTGCCGTGGGAAAAACACCCGCTGGGTGTTTTTGCCGCGGGACATCTCTGTGTCCCGACAGTTGCTTTCGGGACACAGGGATGCCTCTATTAAGTCCCTGCGGCCCCGCGTTTACTTTAAAAATGCTGGGACCGCCGGGAGGTAGCGCACGCAGGGACGTCACTCATGTCCCATGCGTGCACCCATAGCAACAATCGCGGAGGACCGGAGCAGCGAGGAGGACGCGCCCTGTCAACTTGGTAAGTGTTACCAGCGGCGCGTCTCCTTCTGTGTTCCGAGCACCGCTCCTCCTACTGCTATAGCCGGACCGGAGGAGCGGTGCTCGGAACACCGAAGTGGGGCAGTACACAGGCATACAGCCTTCAGTAATACAATGTATGGCTGAAGGCTGTATGTCTGTGGGGGAACTATACTGCACCTAATGTGGGGGGACTATACTGGACCTAATGTGGGGAACTATACTGCACCTAATGTGAGGGAACTATACTGCACCTTATGTGAGGGAACTATACTGCACCTAATGTGAGGGAACTATACTGGACCTAATGTGAGGGAACTATACTGGACCTAATGTGGGGGGGACTATACTGGACCTAATGTGGGGGGACTATACTGCACCTAATGTGAGGGAACTATACTGCACCTTATGTGAGGGAACTATACTGCACCTAATGTGAGGGAACTATACTGGACCTAATGTGAGGGGACTATACTGGACCTAATGTAGGGGGACTATACTGGACCTAATGTGGGGGAACTGTACTGCACCTAATGTGAGGGAACTATACTGCACCTTATGTGAGGGAACTATACTGCACCTAATGTGGGGGAACTATACTGGACCTAATGTGGGGGAACTATACTGCACCTTATGTGAGGGAACTATACTGCACCTAATGTGAGGGAACTATACTGGACCTAATGTGAGGGAACTATACTGGACCTAATGTGGGGGGGCTATACTGGACCTAATGTGGGGGAACTACAACCTAATGTTGGGGAACTACAACCTAATGTGGGGGTAACTATACTGCACCTAATGTGGGGGAACTATACTGCACCTAATGTGAGGGAACTATACTGGACCTAATGTGGGGGGACTATACTGGACCTAATGTGGGGGAACTATACTGGACCTAATGTGGGGGAACTACAGCCTAATGTTGGGGAACTACAACCTAATGTGGGGGTAACTATACTGCACCTAATGTGGGGGGACTATACTGGACCTAATGTGGGGGGACTATACTGGGCCTAATGTGGGGGAACTGTACTGCACCTAATGTGGGGGAACTACAACCTAATGTTGGGGAACTACAACCTAATGTGGGGGTAACTATACTGGACCTAATGTGGGGGAACTACAACCTAATGTTGGGGAACTACAACCTAATGTGGGGGGACTATACTGGACCTAATGTGGGGGAACTATACTGGACCTAATGTGGGGGACTATACTGGACCTAATGTGGGGGAACTACAACCTAATGTTGGGGAACTTTCCGAGGTGTGCCCCGACCCAAATAAGGTTGGGAAACACTGATGTAAGGTCTTGTGTGGTTTCCCAATATTCATTGGTTAGTACCTACCAAAGTGATCAAAGGAAGGACAACTATGGTCATGGGTACCCACGGCTTAATAATGCAGGCACAATATTAGGCAGGTAGTTTTAAAGTTATTGTATCTATCTATCTATAATTTTTTCATATATGGGCAAAAATATTGTGGTACCTACACATTACACCTACAGGAGCTTTTAGGATATACAGTTGTAAATGTATTAATATGGAGTTGCCTATTTTGCACTTATACCACTTATACCAGTTTCCTCTTTACTATGAAGAATTTCTACAATTTTTTTTTGAGGTGTCTGTGGGAATTTTTGCCTATTTATTCAGAAGAGCAATTGTGAGGTCCAACACTGATGTTGGACAAGAGAGTCGGACTCACCATCTCCATTCTAGTCCATCCAAAAGTTGTTGGATGGGGTTGAGGTCAGAGCTCTGTGCAGCCAGTCAAGTTATTCCACCCTAAACTCACCCAACTATACTTTAATGGACCTTGCTTTGTGCACTGGGGCACAGTCATGCTGGAATAGAAAAGGGCCGAACCCAAACTGTTCCCAGTTTGGAAGCATAGAATTGTAGCAGTAATTTCTCCCTTAATTGGAACTAAGGGATCTAGGCCAACCCCTGAAAACATCTCTATAGCATTATCCCTCCTCCATTAGATTTTAAAGGTGTACTCCGCTGCTCATCGTTTGGAACAAACTGTTCCGAACGCTGGAGCTGGCACCGGGAGCTTGTGACGTCATAACCCCGCCCCCTCATTATGTCATGCGCCGCCCCCTCAATGCAAGTCTATGGGAGGGGGCGTGACGGCTGTCACGCCCCCTCCCATAGACTTGCATTGAGGGGACGGGGCGTGACGTCATGAAGGGGGGCTATGACGTCACGAGCTCCCGGCGCCGGCTCCAGCGTTCGGAACAGTTTGTTCCAAACGATGAGCAGCAAAGTACCCCTTTAAGGCTACCACAATGCAGCGTGTCAGGCAACGTTTTCCTTGCAGCTACCAAACCCAGATATGCCCAGATAGAGAAGTGTGATCCGTCACTCCACAGAACACCTTTACACCACTCCAACCCACTCTTGGCATTGTCCTTGGTGATGTAGTGTAAGGCTTGTTTGCAGCTGCTCAGCTATGGAAACCCATGACATGAAGCTCCTGGCAGGGCACACTATTTGTGCTGATTTTAATTCTAAATGCAGTTTGGAACTCTCTAGTTGCTGAGTCAGCAGAGCATTGGCGACTTTGATGCACAATGCACCTCAGTAAAAAGATACAATGAGATTTAACCTATGATGTACTGAACAGATTTATACTAGCAACTGTGATTAATTGATTATCCTATCTAAAAAAAAATATTTTCTGCAAGATAATGGAAACGTTCCATTCTAATGCATTCTATACATAATACATAGGGGATCATTCATCATATACCTACATGTTGTGATTAGTGCAATAAAGAGCTTCTCATATATTATTTATAGATCAGTAATAAACTGTATTATGTCAGTCATACTTACTGTAGGAACGTGAAGAAAAATTGGACTAAATGCTGATGCTGATCAAACCCACATTCAATGTGGAAAATAAATGTACTATATCCCTATTATACTATCTCCAATATTTATTGACATACTTGTGGTAACAGACTCACAGCCAATTGTGGGTCACGGTATGACCCCATCTACACAGTGCAGACACACTATACAGAGATTTTAGGTCATTTGACCCTTGTTGCAGCCATATAACCCTGGCCTTAGATTTTGGCCTTTTTCCACACAAAAATTTTTGGCATCTGTATTACATCCATTTTTTTAATTCTATCAGTTGGAACTAAGGTGAATGTATAGGACTATTCACATGACTGTATAAAATATGCTCATAATGAAGGTTGGTGGGTGATTTCAGGTCCCCAAGTGGTGAAGGCCTCACCGCATGTTCTTTCTAATTGGCTTTTCCCTTAGGCTCAGTTTATATTTGTATTGTCATTTCCTTTTTTTTTTTTGACGCTGGGTGCCAGATCCATTCCATGAATGGCACCAAGTGCCCACCTTATATAAGGATCCACTGGGTCCTATTGTGGTGCATGCTGCATTCATGACAAAATCTGCAACGCAGGCTCTAAATACAGACTCCAACGCTGATCTAAACAGAGCTTAATCCACAGTGTTTTATGCTTATGATATTACATGTTGATTAAAACTTTGAATATAAATCAGCAAATGTATTTCTTTATTTTACAGGTTGTGATCCCACCTGGAAAAATATAAAAACGCTGACACCTAAAGCCATTGCCAAAGAAGGTGGTTTTAAAGCTGCTATGAAGGAAATAGGAAAAGCAATGCGTCTTTTTAAAAAATACTCCAAGCCAAATGTAAAGAATCCCAACCCACCCTGGGCCCTTACATTACATGACTGGTCATTCGAGCACCAGTTGGCCCTTCGGGAATCATTTGCTTTGTTGGATAAAGGAGAAGGAACCATCTCCAAGGCAGATTTTGTTGAAGTCCTCACAGAGAAAGGAGCTCCAGTGACCACAGAACAAATAGAGACCATTGTTCATCTTCATGAAAAAGGTAGAGGAGGGAGCATCAGCCCCGAGGAGTTTTTGAAAGGGTCAAAGTACCTACAAAAAGCTTTCCTTCTATCCTCCTATGGACCGAAAAAGAAAAAAGGAAAAAAAGGCAAGAAAGGGAAAAAAGGAAAGCGTACACTACTGATGCCAATATGCACAATGCCAAGTCACCTTATCTCACGGCGGGAAGATGGTGGGCCACCCAACTTTATGATTAAAGCTTGTCATAATGTTACTGATGTCAACCGATTTGATTGTGACCACCCACCCCAAAATCCACTAACAGATGATACCGGCTGGTATGTGGATGACCAGGAAAAAGAGTATACTCATATAAACCTTGCCTCCAAAACTGGAGACCTTGAGTCCCTGAAAAGGGCCTTTGAAGAGGGAGTATCAGTGGATGTGAAAGATATCTTTTATAAAACGCCCCTGATAGCTGCTTGTGCTTATGGAAATATGGAGGCTGTCAGATTCCTTCTGGATAAAGGGTAGGAGTTCTGTTCTTATAAACTGTTGATAATGAACATTAGTTGTAATTAAAGTCTTTAAAGGGGTACTCCGCCCCTAGAAATCTTCCTCAAAGGATAGGAGATAAAATGTCTGATGGCGGGAGGTCCGGCCACTGAGACCCCCCGTGATATCCAGGCCAGCGTTCTGAACACGTAAGCCTAGACTGGATGACTGGGGTGCCACACCGTAGATCTGGGTGGTCCACAATGGTTGAACCCCTGTGATCATACATCTTATTCTCTATCCTTTGGATAGAGGATAAGATGTTTAGGTGCGGAGTACCCCTTTAAGTCTTCATAAAACACCTTAAAGGGGTTATCCAGGAAAAAAACTTTTTTTTTATAAAGCAACTGGCGCCAGAAAGTTAAACAGATTTGTAAATTACTTCTATTAAAAAATCTTAATCCTTTCAGTACTTATGAGCTTCTGAAGTAAAGGTTGTTCTTTTCTGTCTAAGTGCTCTCTGATGACACGTGTCTCGGGAAACGCCCAGTTTAGAAGAGGTTTGCTATGGGGATTTGCTTCTAAACTGGGCGGTTCCCGAGACACATGTCATCAGAGAGCACTTAGACAGAAAAGAACAACCTTAACTTCAGACGCTCATAAGTACTGAAAGGATTAAGATTTTTTAATAGAAGTAATTTACAAATCTGTTTAACTTTCTGGAGCCAGTTGATATTATAGGTTAAATCCCTTTTGCCTCATGACAATTTTTCTCTTAAAAAAAAAATCACTTTAGGGTAGGGTCACACATAGTGCATACACAATGTACTTCATGCTGCGAGAAATCCGTTGGACAGCAAGAAATATACTGCACATTTTGCTATGAGCAGACACACTGGGCTCCCCCGCCACAGCCCTGTGTGTGAAGTAAGGTTTGGAGGCAGCCCCAGCATGTAACAGTCACATCAGCGCTCTGCGGCGAGAAAGCCCAGTGTGTCCACTGATAGCAAAATGCCCAGCATATTTCCCACTGCCTGGTGGATTTCTCACAGCGTGAAATACACTGTGTATGCGCCGTGTGTGACCCTACCCTGAATCAGAAAACTCATTAAAACAGTGTGAACTTGACCGACTTATGAGTCTAATGACTTAAAAGGGTACTCCAATGGAAAACTATTTTTTTCAAATCAACTGGGGCCAGAACGTTAAACAGATTTGTCATAACTCTTCCAGTACTTATCAGCGGCTGTATGCTCCAGAGGAAGTTGTGAATTTATTTTCTGTCTGACCACAGTGCTCTCTGCTGACACCTCTGTTCATGTCAGGAACTGTCCAGAGCAGGAGAGGTTTGCCATGGGGATTTGCTCCTGCTCTGGACAGTTCCTGACATGGACAGAGGTGTCAGTAGAGAGCACTGTGGTCAGACTGATAAGTACTGGAAGGATTAAGATTTTTTAATAGAAGTTATTTACAAATCTGCTTAACTTTCTGGAACCAGTTGATATGAAAAAAATTTTTTCCCACTGCAGTACCCCTTTTACCTGGGTGAACTCCAGCAGCAACAGCCTGATTAGATGATCGGGTGTAATGATCAGACACCACACCCTCAGCCAAAGGATTCATGGGAAATATAGGCTGCATTACAGAACCATATCAGTCATGGATTTGTATTCAAAATAGATAACATCCCTATGCCTGCCACCTCAACCAAAACAGTTAAGCACAAGGCATATACAAGAACATCTACTTTATTTTCTAATAATTGCCTATGTTTTAGTAAATAAGCTAAATAAATAAATTCCCAGAGTGCTTCTCTAAAGTCAATTTTTAAAAGTGAAATCCACTTGCCTGCTACTGAAACTATTACGGATCCACAGCAAATACACCAAGTTTGGTTGTACATATGAGGGCAATATTGTTTCTTCTATAGTATTCTCTAATTTCTTAGGCTATGTTGACATTACCATTGTGCTCCGTCCTGTTAAGGGTCCCTTTTTTTGTGATGAATGGGTTTGTGGCAGAACAAACTCCACCGGGTCCGACGGATCCCATTGACTTGAACGGGGTCCGGCACAGATCAAGTCGTTTACCGGAGAAAAAAAATAATAGTGCATGCGTTATTCTTTTCTCCGCTAAAAATCAGCAGAATTTCTAATGGAGCTTCACATAGCAGGGCCCGACAACAATGCAAAAGAGGCATACTCGTTTTATTTATTATCACCGAACACATCCTTATATCTATTATATTATTATATTATTTTATAATATATTATTATATGTATTTTATTTATTTTTATTTCTTTGTAGAAAAAAGATGGCACTCACCACGTAGCGATGCATTTTTCTGTTTATTCAGACAGCATGGGTCTCAGATACAAATGGCCAACAGGCCGTTTCACACCGCTCTGGGGGCTTACTTGTGACATCTCGGAAACGACCCGTCGGCCATTTGTATCTAAGACCCATGCTGTCTGAACAGAAAAATGCATCGCTACGTGTTACCGGTAAGTGCCATGTTTTTTTTTCTACAAAGAAGTGACTTGGCTTCGATTAGATGTGATAGAGCACCACCGGAGAGTAGCTGCTTATTGGGGACAAGGGAGTGTGACACCGTGCAGCGAGTAACGCAGGGTGTGTATAGCGGCAGTGCCAACTGGATCTTGTCCTTGGTTTATATTATTTTTATATATGTTTTTGTAAACTTTGTTTTATCATATAAAATGCATAATATGTAACATACCTTTAGTCTGCATACAGCTATGCTTTCCAAACTGTGCATCTCCAGCTGTTGCAAAACTACAACTCCCAGCATGCCCGGACAGCCGAAGGCTGTCCGGGCATGCTGGGAGTTGTAGTTTTGCAACAGCTGGAGGCACCCTGTTTGTACAGCATATTGTATTAAAAGGGGTTTTTAATTGTTTTTTAATGAACTGGTGCCAGAAAGTTAAACAGATTTGTAAATTGCTTCTATTAAAAGATCTTTACCCTTCCTGTACTTTTTAGCAGCTGTATGCTACAGAGGAAATTCAGTTCTTTTTGAATTTCTTTTTTGTCTTGTCCACAGTGCCCTCTGCTGACACCTCTGTCTGTATCAGGAACTGTCCAGAGCAGGAGAAAATCCCCATAGCAAACCTATGCTGCTCTGGACAGTTCCTGACACGGACAGAGGTGTCAGCAGAGAGCACTGTGGACAAGATAAAAAATAAAATTAAAAAGAGCAGAATTTCTTCTGTAGTATTCAGCTGCTAAAAAGTACAGGAAGGGTAATGATTTTTTAATAGAAGTAATTTACAAATCTCAATATGAATTTGGGTAGAATACAGACATAGCGCACATCTACAATCTTGTATAATGATCTGATTGCTTCTCAGCACAATATCAAAAACTAACAGGTTGTTAGTATACATTTTTGATCAAAAAGTACAAGCCCACTCGCCACGTCAAGGCCACCTATCCAGAGTGGGTCTCTAACGTCCCTAGCATAAAATGGCGCAGCACCGGGCGGCGACCACCACCGCCGCGACACAGGTGCCCACGGGGGGGGGGGGAGCGACCCACTGGCAGAGCAGCCCCAATGCCTCTCAAATCAGTCTATGGGCCGCACCCTCCCGCAGACACAGCGCCACGACAGCAACGGACGCCGCCCCGCACCACACCAGTGTGAACAAGGTGTAATGGCTCACTTACCCTGCTCTCCCAGTCAGACTGGGAGGCTGCTAGGAGTGAAAAGGCCCTAGTGTGGCTAATTACCACCTATATAGGGTTGGGCTGAGGGGGTGGGGAAGAGTGCAGCACATTTTGCAACAGCTGGAGGCACCCTGTTTGTACAGCATATTATATTAACCCCTTAAGGACCGGAGGTTTTTCCGTTTTTGCATTTTCGTTTTTTGCTCCTTGCCTTTAAAAAATCATAACTCTTTCAAATTTACACCTAAAAATCCATATGATGGCTTATTTTTTGCGCCACCAATTCTACTTTGTAATGACGTCAGTCATTTTGCCCAAAAATCTATGGTGAAGCGGGAAAAAAAATCATTGTGCGACAAAATTAAAAAAAAAACGCTGTTTTGTAACTTTTGGGGGCTTCCGTTTCTACGTAGTACATTTTTCGGTAAAAATGACACCTGATATGTATTCTGTAGGTCCATACGATTAAAATGATACCCTACTTATATAGGTTTGATTTTGTCGGACTTCTGGAAAAAATCATAACTACATGCAGGAAAATTAATACGTTTAAAATTGTCATCTTCTGACCCCTATAACTTTTTATTTTTCCGTGTATGGGGCGGTATGAGGGCTCATTTTTTGCGCCGTGATCTGAAGTTTTTAACGGTACCATTTTTGCATTGATAGGACTTATTGATCGCTTTTTATTCATTTTTTCATGATATAAAAAGTGACCAAAAATGCACTATTTTGGACTTTGGAATTTTTTTGCGCGCACGCCATTGACCGTGCGGTTTAATTAACAATATATTTTTATAATTCGGACATTTCCGCACGCGGCGATACCATTTATGTTTATTTTTATTTTTATTTACACTGTGTTTTTTCTTTTATGGGAAAAGGGGGGTGATTCAAACTTTTAATAGGGAAGGGGTTAAATGATGTTTATTCACTTTTTTTTTGCACTTTTTTTTTGCAGTGTTATAGGTCCCATAGGGACCTATAACACTGCACACACTGATCTTTTACATTGATCACTGGTTTCTCATAAGAAACCAGTGATCGATGATTCTGCCGCATGACTGCTCATGCCTGGATCTCAGGCACTGAGCTGTCATTCGGCGATCGGACAGCGAGGAGGCAGGTAGGGGCCCTCCCGCTGTCCTGTCAGCTGTTCGGGATGCCGCGATTTCACCGCGGCTATCCCGAACAGCCCACTGAGCTAGCCGGCATGCTTTCGGTTTCACTTTAGACGCGGCGTTCAACTTTGAACGCCGCGTCTAAAGGGTTAATAGCGCGCGGCACAGCGATCAATGCCGCGCGCTATTAGCCACGGGTCGGGCCCGACCCGCTATGACGCGGGGCCACGCCGTGGCCCCGCGTTATAGATCGGGAGTGGACACATGACGTTCCAGTACGTCATGTGTCCTTAAGGGGTTAAAAGGGGTTCTCCAGTGGAAAACTTTTTTTTTTTTTTTTTTTTTATGAACTGGTGCCAGAAAGTTAAGCCGATTTGTAAATTACTTCTATTAAAAGATCTTTACCCTTCCTGTACATTTTAGCAGCTGTATGCTACAGAGGAAATTCAGTTATTTTTGAATTTCTTTTTTGTCTTGTCCACAGTGCTCTCTGCTGACACCTCTGTCCGTATCAGGAACTGTCCAGAGCAGGAGAAAATCCCCATAGCAAACCTATGCTGCTCTGGACAGTTCCTGACACGGACAGAGGTGTCAGCAGAGAGCACTGTGGACAAGATAAAAAATAAAATTAAAAAGAGCTGAATTTCTTCTGTAGTATTCAGCTGCTAAAAAGTACAGGAAGGGTAAAGATTTTTTAATAGAAGTAATTTACAAATCTGTTTAACTTTCTGGCATCAGTTGACCTTAAAAAAATATTTTCCACCGGAGTACCCCTTTAAGTATAAAGCAATAGTATAAATGAGACATATTTTACATGATACCAGTAGAGGGTGCAGAGTTTTCTTAGTGCTGCTATATCGGTGACCAGGAGAAGCATCCTTCATCTGCAGAACCACACCTCCCCAGTAGCTGCAGTGTGGATGGACTGCTCAGAAATGCTTCTTATCATTGTTCCCTGAGACTTTGCCCAAGGTCTCTGCAGTCTGCTGCCATGGTCCTTAATGCAAACACCATGCATAGGTTATAGTCACTGTGCCTAAAAGAGCAGATCATAGAAAGATAGAACATATATATTGCTCTAATATAAAATCAATCTCATTTTCACATCAAATAATGTATACCTCATGCAAATTATTAGTATAATTGTTATTATGACCTATGTCAAGAGAATGGTGGTGTGTATAAACAGTATTTGTATCGATATAAAATTCTGATGTCATAGTTATACAGAAATGAGCGTTGTCCATATAGGATGTCACAGATTTCTATCCCGTTGCAACTACTTATTGATGTGTAATGTTCCTTTCTTTTAAAAAGAGATTCTTAAGCAACTACTATTTTGCATCCCAGCTACTTCAAAGACTCTATAGTGACAGGGACTGTTCCCCAGGACTGGCGCATGGCAAATGTGGTGCCAATATTTAAAAAGGGGTCAAAAGGTGACCCAGGGAATTAAAGACCTGTTAGTTTAACCTCCGTTGTATGTAAATAGTTTGAGGGTTTTCTAAGGGATGCTATTTTGAAGTATCTTGATAAAAATAAATGTATGACCCCATATCAGCATAGCTTTATGATGGATCGATCCTGTCAAACTAACCTGATCAGCTTTTATGAGGAGGTGAGCTCCAGACTGGACCAGGGAGAATCGTGTATATCTGGATTTTTCCAAAGCATTTGATACGGTGCCACATAAACGGTTGGTGCATAAAATGAGAAGGATGGGGCTAGGGGAGAATGTGTGTAAGTGGGTAAGTAACTGGCTCAGTGATAGGAAACAGAGGGTGGTTATTAATGATACTTATTCTGATTGGGTGAATGTTACTAGTGGGGTACCACAGGGGTCAGTCTTGGATCCTATTCTATTTAATATATTTATTAATGACCTTGTAGAGGGGGTTGAATAGTAAAGTAGCGATCTTTGCAGATGATACTAAACTCTGTAAAGCGGTAAACACAATAGAGGACAGTGCACTGTTACAAATGGATCTGGATAGGTGGAGGTTTGGACTGAGAAGTGGCAGATGAGGTTCAACACTGATAAATGTAAGGTAATGCACATGGGGAGGAAAAATCCGGGCTGGGATTATGTATTAAATGGGAGAACACTTGTAACGACTGACATGGAAAAGGACTTAGGGGTCTTAGTTAACAGTAAATTTAGCTGTAGTGACCAGTGTCAGGCAGCTGCTGCCAAGGCTAATAAAATCATGGATTACATCAATAGAGGCATAGATGCCCACGACAAGGAAATAATTCTACCACTGTACAAATCACTAGTCAGACCACACATAGAATACTGTGTACAGTACTGGGCACCAGTGTACAAGAAAGATATAGTGGAGCTGGAGAGGGTTCAAAGATGGGCAACCAGGGTAATACAGGGAATGGGAGGACTACAGTACCCAGTAAGATTATCAGAATTAGGGTTATTTAGTTTAGAAAAAAGAAGGCTTAGGGGCGACCTAATAACTATGTATAACTATATCAGGGGACAGTACAGAGATCTCTCCCATGATCTATTTATACCCAGGACTGTATCTATAACAAGGGGGCATCCTCTACCGAAAGAAGGTTTCTACACCAGCACAGACGGGGGTTCTGTGGAACTCTCTCCCGGAGGAGGTGGTCATGGGGAACTCTGTAAAAGAGTTCAAAAGGGGCTGGATGCATTTTTGGAGAGTTATAACATTGTTGGTTATGTATACTAGATTTATAGGGACAGAACATTGATCCAGGAATTTATTCTGATGCCATATTTGGAGACGGGAAGGAATTTTTACCTCTAGTATGAGGGTTTTTTGCCTTTCTCTGGATCAACTCAGTAGGAACTCATTAGTTATAGGTTGAACTTGATGGACTCTGGTCGTTTTTAAACCTTATGAACTATGTTACTATGTTACCGCTACTGTTTTGCATGCTAGCCACTGCTAGCTAAATGTCACAGAGACATGTCATCATTTCTGATCAGTCCGGGTCTCAGTGCTAAGACCCTTACTTATCATTAGACCAAGCAAGGAGAAGACTATGGTTATGTGCTTTACTCTAGGGATCGACTGATATCGATTTTTTTAGGGCCGATACCGATACTCTATGGAGGTTAGAGCCGATAGCCGATTCCTTATACTGATATTCCGGTATAAGTTATCGGCTATTTATCGCCCCCCCAGCGACACCGCTGCAGATCATTGATTTAAAGTGGGTGCCAGAGACCGCCGCCGCCACCCGCTTCTCTCCCCCTGCCTGTCCTGGGGTCCTCCTGAGTCCTATCACCGCCATTGTGACAGCCCCCCACCACCACCGCACCCCACACCGCGCCGCACCCCCACAGCACCGCCTCGGCCAGAGACCGCCGCTGCTGCCTGATTGCCTCCCCCATTCCCGGTTTTATAATTACCTGTTCCCGGGGCCCATGGTCCGCTCTACTTCTGGCTCCAGCGGCGTCCTGCTGAGCTGTCACTGTGCGCACTGACGGTGACGTCGCTTTGAGGACGTCACTCGTCATTGAGCAGTGCACAGTATAACACAGGACGCCGCAGGAGCCAGAAGTAGCCCAGGCCCCGGGAACAGGTAATTATAAAACCAGGGATGGGGGAGGCAATGGGGCAGCGGCGGCGGCAGTCTCTGGCCGGGGCGGTGCAGTGGAGGGGGGGGTGCGGCGGGGGGCGGGGCATTATCAGATTATCGGCTAGGTAATTGCCGATACCGATAACGTCCAAAATCATAATATCGGCCAAACCGATAATCGGTCGATCCCTACTTTACTCCCTGGCTTGCTGCCTTTTCCATCTTGCTGCACGAGACATAGTCTATAGACTTATAATAGAGCTACTCTAGTTCAACTGGTTGGAGATCACAGCGAGCAGGGGAGTGATAACTACTTGCAGTACGAAGACCCCCACTGGGCAAAACTTTGGACATGCCTCTGTGACATTTTAACATTTCTTTTAATGACACTTTAATTGTGTTGAGAAATCCTCACGAATCTATGACTTGTAGTATCAGAGATATTGCCAAAGGGTTAAAGGGGTACTCCGGTGGAAAACAATAAATTTTACATCAACTGTTCCCAGAAAGTTAAGCAGATTTGTAAATTAGTATCCGTGAAGAGAAATGAAAATATCGGCACTCACCAATGTGGCTGCAGGGTCTTCTTTATTGAGACATACTCACATGCGGGGTACAGAAGAGAGGGGAGTGGGGGGACAAGTGGTGGCGACCGAGCTCTAGTTTCGCACACTTGGTGTGCTTCGTCATGGCCGGACGAAGCACACCAAGTGTGCGAAACTAGAGCTCGGTCGCCACCACTTGTCCCCCCACTCCCCTCTCTTCTGTACCCCGCATGTGAGTATGTCTCAATAAAGAAGACCCTGCAGCCACATTGGTGAGTGCCGATATTTTCATTTCTCTTCACGGATACCATGAACTTTGCTTGTATTATCTGAGCACCACCTGAGGCATTACAGCTACACCAACTCCCACCTGCCACTCCTAATCCAGCACACTCCCGCAGTGCCGCACTATCTCCTATGAGATTTGTAAATTACTTCTATTAAAAAATCTTAATCCTTCTAGTACTTATCAGCTGCTTTATGTTACAGAGAAAGTTATTTCTCTGTCCAGAGCTGTCCAGAGGATTAAAGGTTTGCTATGGGGATTTGCTCCTACTCTGGACAGTTCCTGACATGGATAGAGGTGTCAGCAGAGAGCATTATGGTCAGACAGAAAAGAAATTAAAAAAGAAAAGAACTTTCTCTGTAGTATAGAGCAGCTGATAAGTACTGGAAGGATTAAGATTTTGTAATAGAAGTAATTTACAAATCTGTATAACTTTCTGGCACCAGTTGATTTAAAATAAATAGTTTTCCAATGGAGTACCCCTTTAACCACTTAAGGACCAACAACGGCCAGGACCCGTGGCTAGTAGCGCGCAGCACTGATCGCGGTGCCGGGCTATTAACCCTTTTGACGCGACGATCAACTTTTAAGTGAAAGTAAACTACCCCCGGCTAGCTCAGTCGGCTGTTCGGGACCTCCCCGGTAAAATCGCGCTGTCCCGAACAGCTGGAATACACAGGGAGGGCCCCTACCTTCCTTCTGTGTGTCCAATCGCCGAATGACTGCTTAGTGCCTGCGAACCAGGCATGAGCAGTCAAGCGGCAGAATCATTAATCAATGTTATCCTATGGGATAATAATGATTAATGTAAAAGATCAGTGTGTGCAATGTTATAGCCACTAGAGGGGGCTATAACATTGCAAAAAAGTGAATAAAGATCATTTAACCACTTCCCTAATAAAAGTTTGAATCACCCCCCTTTTCCCATTAAAAAAAAAAACTGTGTAAATAAAAATAAACATATGTGGTATCACTGCATGCGGAAATGTCCGAATTATAAAAATATATCGTTAATTTAACCGCATGGTCAATGGCGTACTCGCCAAAAAATTCCAAAGTCCAAAATAGCTTATTTTTGGTCACTTTTTATATAATTAAAAAATGAATAAAAAGTGATCAAAAAGTTTGATCAATACAAAAATGGCACATGACTATGATAAATGGCTGAAAACTTCAGATCATGGCGCAAAAAAATTAGCCCTCATACAGCCCCATATGCGGAAAAAAGTTATAGGGGTCAGAAGATGCCAATTTTAAACGTATAAATTTTACTGTTACATGTAGTTATGATTTTTTCCAGAAGTACGACAAAATCAAACCTATGTAAGTAGGGTATCATTTTAACCGTATGGCCCTACAGAATAATGATAAGGTGTCACTTTTTACCGAAAAATTTACTGCGTAGAAACAGAAGCCCCCAAATGTTACAAAATTGTGTTTTTTTTTCTTCAATTTTGTCGCACACTGATTATTTTTTTTCCGTTTTGCCGTAGATTTTTGGGTACAATGACTGATGTGATTACAAAGTAGAATTGGTGGCGCAAAAACTAAGCCATCATATAGATTTTTAGGTGCAAAATTGAAAGAGTTATGATTTTTTAAAGGTAAGGAGGAAAAATGAAAGCACAAAAACGGAAAAAACCCTGGTCCTTAAGGGGTTAAATAGAAGCCAGGCACAGTCCCTTCTTTGACCCGTTGGTATAGCACATATTCTTCACTGGTAACACAATAGTGTATTGGAACAAACTGTCCTTGTGAACTGCAATGATAATGTGTTGACCCCAATGTTTCTTCAGATCAAATGGCATCTGCCATTTTAATATTTTTGGGGAAGTTCACTTTTCTGGGAGTTCGGTATTTGTGCTTATAAATGAAATGTCTTTATTTTCTTTGTTTCATAGTGCCGACGTCAATGCGAGTGATAATTTCATGTGGACCCCGCTTCATCATGCTTGTCATGCCGGCCAGAGCGACATTGCTGAACTTCTGCTAAAATATGGCGCCAAGATAGATGCTGTAGCCCTGAATGGATCCACGCCACTCATGAGAGCAGTGGAAAGTGGAAGTCTGGACTGTGTTCAGATGTTATTGCAGTCAGGAGCAAAGGTGCAGATTGTCAACAAGAAAGGTAATGGTGCAAGAAAGAAGACTACAGATAGAAATGGGGCGGGATGGGGAGAATGATGTGCCTAAATGCAGGACTACAACCAGGGCCCAAGTCCTATAGGAACACATGGGAATTAATAGCAGAGTCCTGCAGGACATGCCCTTGAGTGGTAAATCTTGGCTGAGTTCCCTCACTTTTTCCCCAGGACTTGACCCCTGACTTGAACCCTATGTGTGAACAGCAAGAAAGAGCTCTTTGGGTTTAGAGTAGGGGCCAGAGATGGTTCTATGACAACGAGTCTATAAAGTGATATTTTAAAGCAGCCTGCTAAGATATTCCTGGAAGGCACTTCTATAGTATGTGAACTAAATACATAAGTAGCACAAATCTCTTTCCTGTCCCGATAGTTACTCCAGAATTATTTTTGTTTTACTTACAATGGTGTTAGTATCATTGCCCTCAGTTACAGCAGCCATTTATATAAAACTGATAACTTCAAGTTTGACTGAAAAGAAGATATGTTTTGCTGTCAGTTTCTCAGATGCTAATTCAAAAGTGACAACCAATATGGCTGCACTTCCTCCTGTCACTTTTAACCTGTATTGTGGCACAACAACAAAACAAAAAAAGCATACTCCTCCCTTCTGTCCTTCTTGGCCCTGCACCATTGGGGCACTGGACTTCCCAGCAGGCGTGCAACAGGGACATCACTATGCACGGACCACTGCAGCCAGTCACTGGTCTCAGTGGTCATGTGCACTTTCTTTTGCACGTGACTGATGAGGCCAGTAACTGGCTGAAGCGACCTGTGAACAGTGTGTGGTGATTTCACGAGGACACGTCTAATGGGTAGTTCTATGCACCACTGGCACAAGACAAGAGCGATGAAAGGGGTAAGTATGATTTTTTTGGTCCTGCTCGTCTGTCTTTTTTTGGAAAAGTTGCATGAAAACCCTATACGTCATGAATTATGTCATCAATATTAGTAATCCTCAATTCATGATCATCTTATTTCTTTATAGGACAAAATGTTCTTGATGTGGCAAAAGCATATGCTGACTACAGACTCACTGACTTGATTCAAGCCAAACTAGACAGCTTGCCAAAACCGAAAGAGAAGAAAGGCAGCAAGAGGAAAGGTAGAATGGAAGGCAAATCTAAAGCATTATCTAAGCCACAGACCCCTGCAATTCCAGACACTCTACGTACAAAGCCAGAGGTAAAAAAAAAAAAGCCATTTATTCATTTACATTTACAGTTTTTGTTGACTTTTTGATTTTTGGATGACAGAATTTTGGAAGCTGGATAACGCTGGTTATACCCTTTTAAAGAGCTTATACACATTATGACTAAGACCTTGCCAGGTCAAAATGCGTCAAGCTGATGCTATACTCCTTTTGTCCTGCTGGTTATGAATTTTTAATGTACTCATATCCATAGCTTTATTGCTAAAGTAAAAAAAAAAAAAAAAATAGCAGGTCAATGTGTTTATTTTGTGTATTATCCTTGACAGATATCAGCATCTACAGAGTTTCTACTTAAAAGAAAGGAGAAGAAGAGTGCCATTGTGCAGCTAAATAATCTAATAACTTTGGGAGAAACAAAGAAAGTTGACATAACTTTTGTACCAAAAACAGTAAGAATTTTTAAATCAATTTCTTATACACTGCTCAACATTAAAATTGCAACACTAAGAAGGGAACGAAAAAAAATGCAAAAAATCTTGATTAATTCAGTATCGATTATAAATACTACACACAAATATGCACACAAATCCTATCAGTGAGGTTATTAATGGTTGTCTGAGGAATGTTCTGCCACACTGAATGTTCTTGGGCACACAAATCATCCAGATCCGCTGCTGGCAGCTTCCTTTGCAGATGCCAACCAATGATGCCACAGACCAAATACTCTGCAGCCATGGACGCTGCTCACAGTAGCACGAGCAACTTGTGGCCTGACACTGTCGTGTTGAAAAACGTCTCCTGGGGCAACTCAGAGACATGACTGTTCCACTGGTTCAACAACCCATTCTGGCTACTGTATATTATGCCACCCCACACTATAACCCCAGGATTAGGATCGGTCTGATGTTCACTCGTGAAGGCCTTTTGTATGGCATTGCCCTTATGATCTCCAGACCAATCATCATTTGCTCTGTCGCACACTTAGGGTCTATACACACAGCAGATTTTCCACTTGCGGAATTCCACATCAAATTATAGCCCGATGGCTTCTATGGGATTCCACACTCCCATTCACACTTCTGAATTCCCACGTACGGAATTCTGCTAGCGGAATTCCGCAAGCAGAAATTCAGAAGTTTGAATGGGAGTGTGGAATCCCATAGAAGTCTATGGGCTTTAATTTGAGGCAGAATTCCAAAAGCGGAAATTCTGCCATGTGATTAGACCCTTAGACCAGAGGGATGATAATGAAACCTAAATCATAAACCTCTCCCTCGGGGTTCATATCTGTGTGTTGTTTGTTTTATGCAAAAATGTTTAATAAAAATGTTCTGATAAAAAAATAAAAATAAACCCCTCCCTCTGGTCTAAGTGTGCAAGTGTGGACTGCAGCGAAACTGCTCTTATTAAGTAATATTAGTGCATGCAGGACGCATGTTTGGATACGAGAATTATCTAGTCTTGACCTATACCAATGAGACCAATGGGTTGAGGTTTTTATTCTGCAAGAGGCACTTTAAAAAAGTTACATTTTATTTGTTTTTGCACATAGTGGATGGTAAATTTAGGGTTCCTGTGACTACCTAGGTGATCAACTGTATATACATTTTGTGATTAACCCTCCATCCTTAAGTCCGATTTGGGTTAAAGGGGTACTCTGGTGCTTAGAAATCTTATCCTGATTGCATGATCTTACACGCGGCACCCCGTTTGTAATTAGTCCCCGGAGCGTGTTCGCTCTGGGTTTGATTACCGGCGACCACAGGGACGACGGCGTGTGACGTCACGCCTCCGCCCCCGTGTGACGTCACGCTCTGGACCTCAATGCAAGCCTACGGGAGGGGTTTGCTTTTTTGCATAACCAATTGCACTTTGTAATTAAACCTTTTAGTTTACCTTAAATGTACAGCGGAACGTAAAAATTATTAAAAATCGAAACGAAAGCCGCAACTTTTGGGGGTTTTGTTTTTACGTAGTGCCCTATACGGTAAAACTGACATGTTATCTTTATTCTGTTGGTCAATACGATTACAATTTGTACTGCTTTAAATAAAAAATTAAAAAATTTATGTTTTAAATTTTCTGAATGATGACCCCCTATAACTTTCTTATTTTTCTGTATACAGGCCTGTATGAGGGCTAATTTTTTGCACTATGACATGTAGTTTTTAGTAGTACCACTTTTCTGTAAATAAGAATGTACATTTTTTTGTAATTTTTTTATCGCAATTTTTGATGTGATGTAACATCTGCAATTTTGTAAAAATCTGCAATTTTGGATTCTGGTATACTTTTACATTTACGCGTACATGATCGCGTACATGATAATTAACATTTTATGTTAACAGTTCGAACATTTCTGCATGTGGTGATACCAAATATGTTTATTTTATTGTTTTATGTTTTTTTATTTGTGAAATGGAAAAAGAGGGGGAAATTAATTTTTTTATTGCGGAGGGGCCTATTAACGTTTATTACAACTTTTTTTTTAATTTTTTTGTTTACTTTTTCAATTCCCATAGGGAACTATTAATAGCAATCTTTTAATTGCTACTACTTATCAGTGCTATGCATACGTATAGCGCTGATCAGTGTTATCTGCGATCTTCTTCTTTGGTCTGCTAGAAGACAGACCAAAAGAGAAGATTGCACTAGCCAGTCGGGAGCAGGTGAGCAGAGCTCTGGTGGCCATCTTTACTTATCAGACCCCTGAAATCACGCCGCGAGTGGTCTGATGTGTACCCCTGAGCCCAAAAGATACTTCAGGTGCCGTGATCAGTATTGAAAAAAAATGTAGATGCCCGTTTTAAGTAAAAAATTTTATTTTAGCTCGTAATTGCCCAGATTTCTCCATATACCCCACTCCTGGTTTTGGCTTACAAAGAAGTACTGATGTAAATCTGCCCAAAATGCTCCTATGTCATGACATAGCCCTGGAGAAAGTGCACTGGACTGAACAGGCACTGGAATTAACACAGTACAGTATTAGGCATATAGAGGGAGAAGGAGTTACCAATTCACTGGGTTTGCAAGTGCTGTGTGAGCAGAAAGGAAAGAAACAGCGACAGTAGTTTGATCACAGCAAGGAAAGGGTTACCCTAAGCACTAGGCTGAGGAGCTAAAGTGAGGGAGATGGGGGGGATTATGCAGATGCACTGTGGACATACAATAGTAGCTATCCTGGTATTTACACAAGGGACAGCTGACCTGAACTTTATAGGAAATGAGAGATGAGAGGGAAGCATTTACCTTTGAGAAACAGTGGGGATTATCTTGAGCAGGCAGACTGGCTCATCTTGCAGCTACACAACCCAGGCTTTCTCATTCTTTCACTCCTGCACAAAGCATATGCTAAACCCTACCCACACTTCTTGTAATTTGTTCTTATCTAGCTGTTACTAAAGACAGATTTCCCCTGACAACAAGCAGTGGACAGCAGATTGCAGTGAAGTAAGACACCTAGTGGCCAAGACTTTGGGGCTTTTTTTTTCTGGGGTAAGACATCATTTTTGGTAAATTATGTAATTTACAAATATGTCAGGAATTGCATTGTCTATCATATAGATAAAACACAAATGAGTCAAATAAATAAAACACATTTAAGCTCAATGGGGGAGATTCATTAAAACATGTGTAGAGGAAAAGTTGACCAGTTGCCCATAACAACAATCAGATCACAAATGGTCCTAATAAATTGAGTCAAAACGTGTTTTCCTCCACTGACTTTACAGTATGCAGTTTGTATATTTGGATGTTTATTTTCCCCTCTATACTTAATGGGACTATCTAATTTTTTTTCCAAGGTTTGGGTTACTGAACCCTCAACACCAGATCGTATAAGGAAGAGAGAACATCAGAGGGAACGATTTACATATGAAGTTGATTTTGAAGACTTTAAGATGCCATTTAGCAAGAATCTCATAGAGAAATCATTGGCCCTAGTGAATGGTGATCCTACAATGTGCATCTAAATAGTTACTTATGGGCAAGTTTACATGATACTGAGTTTACATGTAATAAATCTATATAGAAGATACTGTATTCACTGTACTGCATTCACAATGCCAATAACTAAGGTGCAACTTTGTGATAAATGCATGTCTTAAGTAATTGTTCTTTGATACTGTACCTTACAATATAATCTTGTGATCACTGGGTAAATTGGAAAAAACATGGTAAAACATCGGATAGGGGATACATTTTTTTCCATGATACTTGTCCTTTAATGGTTCCACAATGGCATCCCGTCATTTAGAAAAATAGTTTTTATGATAATAATTGCATAACACATTTTTAATGGTGACAACTTCCTGGATTTTGATAGGTTTATCAGGAAGGCTAGTGTATTATTTTTGCACCACATCCATGACTTGGTGTAACTTATTGAGGCCCAACTCAAGATTTTTTTTTATTTATTTTTTTAGTGGCACTGAAGACCCTGGACTATTCCACCCTATGCAACACAAATGTAGAACAAATTTATCCAAATACCCCCACCTCCAAAACAAAGGAATGTTCCTCTACTTTGGGATCACAGCGATCCGACAGCATTAGATTCTCTGTATTGTCTGACCAGCTTTTTAAAGGGATACTCCCCCCTAGACATCTTATCCCCAATGCAAAGGATAGGGGATAATCTCTCTGATCGCAGGGGTCCCGCTGCTGGGGACCCCCGCGATCTCATCTGCGGCACCCCCAGACATCATGCCGGATGACTGGCAATGCAGGACGGAGACTCATAATGTCACGGCCACGCCCCACTCGTGACGTCACGGTCATGCCCCCTCAATGCAAGTCTATGGGAGGGGGCGTGACGGCCATCACGCCCCCTCCCATAGACTTTCATTGAGGGGGCGTGACCGTGACGTCACGAGCCTCCAGCGCTGAACCCAACACTCTAAACGAACGCCGGGTGCAGCACGGAGATCGCTGAGTCCCCAGCGGCGGGACCCCTGAGACATCTTATCCCCTAAGATATCTAGGGGTGGGGTGCCCCTTTAAAAGCTTGCAATCTATATCTGCCCAGTAAGCCAATAATGGTGTCATCACTACTCCACTTATCTTTGACTATCCATGTACCACAATGTAGGCCAGCTATGATTTGGTGTAGATTTCTTCTATAAATAATGGCAATTTTCTAGTGTGAAATATAGTTAATGGGGGAGATTTATGAAAACCTGTGCAGAGGAAAAGTGGTGCAGTTGCCCACAGCAACCAATCAGATTGCTTCTTGTATTATTGAAAAGGCCTTTGAAAACAAAAGGAAGCAATCTGTTTGGTTGCTGCAAGTAACTGTGAACATTTTCCTCTGCACTGGTTTTGATAAATCTGCCTAAATGTGTTGGGCTAAGGAAGGCCATGCCACTTCAGGCTTAGCCCTGCACACTTTTTGAAAAGTGCCATGAGTGGCGCAATAAGGGAAAAGGTCACTTTTTTTTTTCTACATCAGTAAAGGCTTATAAAAACATTCCAGGGGAGAAGGTATTCTGGGGAACATAAAATAATGACATCTTGCTAAGCATTTTTCAAGCCATACTTACCTACCCTGCAATCACTTTCCACGCACTTTTGGTTCCCAGCTATGCACTGTTTCTGCTGACTGTTTCTGCTGTCCCGCCGAAGCCAGTGATTGGCTGAGTGGGAAGGTCCTGCTACAAATTTACCGACCTGAGAGCCAGCAAAACATGATCAGCAGGGGACTGAATATGAGTAGAACAGGAGCTATGGGATACCAGGGTAGGTAAGTGTGGCTTGTTTGTAATTTTTTTCATAATGCCCAGCAACATGTCATTCTTTTATTTCCACCTGAATAACTCTTTAAAGGAAAACTGTCAGCCTGTTCACCCACACTAAACCCAATACACTGGGTTATAGTGCGGGTGAACAGGAGTCCTTTGAGGGGTCACTGGCTTAAATATGTCAAGAAGGTCCTGAGATATGTTCCCCAGAAGATCCGCTGCTAAATTCAGTGAATCGCGCACAGGGGGCGGGGCTCTGCCCACTCAATTTACATATTCATTGTCTGTGGCTCCACTTCCCTAGGATATAGGGAGGAGGTGCTCTGCCCACTTTATTTACATATTCATTGTCTGTGACTCCCCTTCCCTAGGATATAGGGGGAAGGGGCTCCGCCCACTCAATTTACATATTCATTGTCTGCAGCTCCACTTCACTAAGATGTGGAGTCACACACAATGAATGTGTAAATCGAGTGGGCGGAGGCCTGCCCCCTGCGTGCGATTCACTGAATTCAGCAGAGGATGTTCTGGGGGACATATCTCAGGACCTACTGGACATATTTAAGTAAGTGACCCCTCGTTGGGCTCCTGTTCACCAACATTAAACCCAATACACTGGGTATAGTGTGGGTGAACAGGCTGACAGTTGTCCTTTAACCCGTTCAGGACCCATGACGTAACGTTACATCCCGACACCCTGGGTCTTAAGGACCCATGACGTACAGTTACGCCATGGGCAGTTCCGGTCCCCGCCGGGCGGAGATCGGACCGGGATGCCTGCTGAAATCATTCAGCAGGCATCCCGTGCAAATGCCCAGGGGGGTCATTAGACCCCTCCCCATGTCGGCGATCGCGGCAAATCGCAAGCGAAATGTAAGGGGGATCGCGGGTGTCTAAGACACCCAGGAACCCCCCTGAAGCGATAGGAGTGAAGTGGCACGGGTGCCACCCCTCCTATCCCTGCTATTGGTGGTCTAGACGCGACCACCAATAGCAGATCGGGGGCGGGGGGGTTTACTTTTGTTTTCCCCGTCCTGCCCTCCCACAATAGGCGGGGCAGGACGGGGAAACGGCGGGGGCCGGCGCCGAAGATCCACTTACCGATCCGGGCGGGCGACGGAGGCTGCAGGCGACGGAGATCGGCGGGCGGCGATGACGTGCGGCTGGATCCGACGGAAGCCAGTGAGTTGCCTAGCAACATCTGGAGGGTACAGTTTGAGACCATTATACAGTGGTCTCTAACTGTAGCCCTCCAGATGTTGCAAAACTACAATTCCCAGCATGCCCAGACAGCTGTTTGGGCATGCTGGAATATGTAGTTTTGCAACAGCTGAAGGGCTACAGTTTGAGACCACTATATAGTGGTCCCTAAACTGTAGCCCTCCAGATCTTGCAAAACTACAACTCCTAGCATTCCCAAACAACTGTTTGCTGTCAGGGCATGCTGGGAATTGTAGTTTTGCAACAGCTGGAGGACCACAGTTTGGAGATCACTTTGCAGTGTTCTCTAAAACTGTAGCCCTGCAGATGTTGCAAAACTACAAATCCCAGCATGTCCAAACAGCAATCAGCTGTCTCGGCATGGTGGGAGTTGTAGTTGCGTACCTCCAGCTATTGCATAACTACTTCTCCCAGCATGCCCTTCGGCGATCAGTACATGCTGGGAGTTGTAGTTTTGCAACAGCTGGAGGCACACTGGTTAGAAAATGCTGAGTTAGGTAACAGAACCTAACTGAAGGTTTTCCAACCAGTGTGCCTCCAGCTGTTGTAAAAGTACAACTCCCAGCATGCACGGTCTGTCAGTACATGCTGAACGTACAGGGTACATTCACACGGGCAGGCTTACAGTAAGTTTCCTGCTTCAAGTTTGGGCTGCGGCAAATTTTTCGCCGCAGCTCAAACTCCTAGCGGGAAACTCACCGTAACACGCCAGTGCGAATGTACCCTAAAAACACTACACTACACTAACACATAATAAAGGGTAAAACACTACATATACACCGCCTTACACTACCCCCCCCCCCCCCCAATAAAAATGAAAAACGTATTGTATGGCAGTGTTTCCAAAACGGAGCCTCCAGCTGTTGCAAAACAACAACTCCCAGCATTTCCGGACAGCCACTGACTGTCCAGGCATGCTGGGAATTTAGCAACAGCTGGAGGCACCCTGTTTGGGAATCACTGGCTTAGAATACCCCTATGTCCACCCCTATGCGATCCCTAATTTAGTCCTCAAATGCGCATGGCGCTCTCTCACTTCGGAGCCCTGTCGTATTTCAAGGAAACAGTTTAGGGCCACTTATGGGGTATCTCCGAACTCGGGAGAAATTGCACTACAAATATTGGGGGGCTTTTTCTCCTTTTACCCCTTATGAAAAGTTGGGGCTACACCAGCTTGTTAGTGTAAAAAAATTTAAAACATTTACACTAACATGCTGGTGTTGCCCTATACTTTTTATTTTCACAAGGGTTAAAAGGAAAAAAAGACAGAAATACCCCATATGTAGGCGTAAAATGCTCTGTGGGCGCACAACAAGGCTCAGGAGTGAGAGCGCACTATGTACATTTGAGGCCTAAATTGGTCATTTGCACGGGGGTGGCTGATTTTACAGCGGTTCTGACATAAACGCAAAAATATAAATACCTACATGTGACCCCATTTTGTAAACTACACCCCTCATGTAATGTAATAAGGGGTACAATGAGCATTTACGCCCCACAGGGGTCTGACAGATTTTTGGAACAGTGGTCCGTGAAAATGAAAAATTTAATTTTTCATTTGCACAGCCCACTGTTCCAAAGATCTGTCAAACGCCAGTGGGGTGTACCCCACTCACTGCACCCCTTATTACATTCTGTGAGGGGTGTAGTTTCCAAAATAGGGTCACATGTGGGGGGGGGGTCCACTGTTCTGGCACCACGGGGGGCTTTGTAAACGCACATGGCCCCTGACTTCCATTCCAAAAAATTTTTTCCCAAAAGCTCAATGGCGCTCCTTCTCTTCTGAGCATTGTAGTGCGCCAGCAGAGCACTTGACGTCCACACATGGGGTATTTCCATACTCAGAAGAGATGGGGTTACAAATTTTGGGGGATCTTTTCTGCTATTAACCCTTGCAAAAATGTGAAATTTGGGGGGAAGCGCACATTTTAGTGAAAACATTTTTTTTTTTTTACATATACAAAAGCCGTGAAACCCCTGTGGGGTATTAAGGCTCACTTTATTCCTTGTTACGTTCCTCGAGGGGTCTAGTTTCCAAAATGGTATGCCATGTGTTTTTTTTGCTGTTCTGGCACCATAGGGGCTTCCTAAATGCGACATGCCCCCCGAGCAAAATTTGCTCTCAAAAAGCCAAATATGACTCCTCTTCTGAGCATTGTAGTTCACCCGTAGTGCACTTCAGGTCAACTTATGGGGTACCTCCATACTCAGAAGAGATGGGGTTACAAATTTTGGGGGGTCTTTTCTGCTATTAACCCTTGCAAAAATTTGAAATTTGGGGGGAAACACACATTTTAGTGAAAAAATTATTTTTTTTTACATATGCAAAAGTCGTGAAACACCTGTGGGGTATTAAGGCTCACTTTATTCCTTGTTACGTTCCTCAAGGGGTCTAGTTTCCAAAATGGTATGCCATGTGTTTTTTTTTGCTGTTCTGGCACCATAGGGGCTTCCTAAAGGCAACATGCCCCCCAAAAACCATTTCAGAAAAACGTACTCTCCAAAATCCCCTTGTCGCTCCTTCGCTTCTGAGCCCTCTACTGCGCCCGCCGAACAATTTACATAGACATATGAGGTATGTGCTTACTCGAGAGAAATTAGGCTACAAACATAAGTATAAATTTTCTCCTTTTACCCCTTGTAAAAATTCTAAAATGGGTCTACAAGAGCATGCGAGTGTAAAAAATTAAGATTGTGAATTTTCTCCTTCACTTTGCTGCTATTCCTGTGAAATACCTAAAGGGTTAAAATGCTGACTGAATGTCATTATGAATACTTTAGGGGGTGCAGTTTTATAATGGGGTCATTTATGGGGTATTTCTAATATAAAGACCCTTCAAATCCACTTCAAAACTGAACTGGTCCCTGAAAAATTGTGAGTTTGAAAATTTTGTGAAAAATTGGAAAATTGCTGCTGAACTTTGAAGCCCTCTGGTGTCTTCCAAAAGTAAAAACTTGTCAATTTTATGATGCAAACATAAAGTAGACATATTGTTAATGTGAATCAAAAAACATTTTTATTTGGAATATCCATTTTTCTTACAAGCAGAGAGCTTCAAAGTTCGAAAAATGCTAAATTGTCTAATTTTTCATCAAATTTGGGGATTTTTCACCAAGAAATGATGCAAGTTACCACAAAATTTTACCACTATGTTAAAGTAGAATATGTCACGAAAAAACAATCTCGGAATCAGAATGATAACTAAAAGCATTCCAGAGTTATTAATGTTTAAAGTGACAGTGGTCAGATGTTCAAAAAATGGCCGGGTCCTACAGTGAAAATTGGCTGGGTCCTTAAAGGTTTAATAGCGCATCTAGGGCTCCAAGTGCAGTCAAGATGTAAGCAACTAGAAAATGCTTCTTTAAAGGGGTTATCGACCATAAGGTGATTTTAGTATGTACCTGGCAGGCAGTAATGGACATGATTATGAAGGATCTGCGCTTGTCTTGGGGCTAAATTACTATGTCATGAGATTACCATAAATTGCTTTTTGTGAACTTGTATTTCCTGTTTGACTTATGTTTTTTTTGCTACAAATCCCACAATGCCATTTTCCTCCCTCTCAACAATCAGCCACCCCACCCATTGAAACAAAAAACCTGTGGTTTTCAATCAGGATGCCTACAGCTGTTGAGTTAGCTGCAGATTGATCTCTCTCCCACCAAGCGATCCCTCCACCCATTGAAGCAGACAGCCTCCCTGTCATCAGCTGACTAGTGTGTCAGGTCTCGGCCGCATTGCAACCTGGGAAAAATCTGAGACAACAGTCATTTTGTATGCTGGTAAAAATAAATAGTGGGGTGAAAATCACAGAAGAATTGTGAGAAAACCATCACACACAGGTACAGACACTATATTATGAACTACACTAACTTTACAGCCCCTGTAGTATAGTCAAATACAAAAAAATCCTGGAATACCCCTTTAAGTACAGTGGAGAAAGGTAACAGGGTATTAGAAGCTTGCCACAGGGCAGACAGGGATGTGATGGAAGGTGGCCCAGAAAAGATGCTAGATATTCAGTATATGACATAACCCTCAGATTTTATACATGTGCAATTGTTTTATTGCTAATCTTTTATTACTGTATATGTCCCCATACTAATCTAATTCTTATGGAATGTTTTTATAAGGTGAAATTCTCTTTAAAATTTTAATCCTTACATAAAGGTTCTTATTTAAACGATAACTATACCTAAAACTGAGAATTCAGCGTAGCCTTAAGCACATGGTTGGTGTGTATAAGTAATATAAATTTTTACGCAAAAAATTGTCCTAATAATGATAATAAAGAAGTTCCTAATAAAGTATGTGGACAATGTAAATGTTTTCTTATATCTCTAAGGCTCTTTCACTCTTCCGTCATGTTCCTGCATTTTAACAGCCATTTTTCTGCTGAAAGAGGTCATGAGAAAATAAACGAAATAACTGACAATAACGGATGCGAACAGATGACTAATGACCGTTATTTTATCAAGAATTCTGTCAAAATAATGGACATGTTCCATCTGTTATTACCTGTTATTTCATCTTTCATGCACCGTTATAGTCTGTTATTTTATGTCCGTTTTAACCCCTTCTGGATGTGATGCTGTACTGAGCATGCTCAATAGCAATGACAGATTATAATGGAAAATAACCGGCACTAACGGATGTTCTTTGTGAACATCCATCAGCCATAGACTTCAATGTTAAAATGTTAATGTCCGTTATTCCACAGTTATTTTTGACTCGGCAAAAATTTGTGCCGTCAAAAATAACATCCGTTAGTCATAACAGGACATAACTGATGCTAAAGGATGGTTTAAATCCCATTGACATGAATGAGTTTTTTTACTGGCAGTTTTATGGACTTTCTGATGGGAGTTCATAATGGGAGTTTTTACAGGAGCCTAACGGTAGTGTGGAAGGGGCCTAACTAAGTAGCAACAAAAAAAATGACTTTTTTGTCAGAGCAGTGTCCTCTCTTATATTATCTTGTATTGATACCTGAGGCACTCTGTAGACTTAATTCTTCATTCTTTGTGGGGAAAAAAAAAAAAACTGTATTTGTTTCACAATTTTGAATCTTGAGTGTCAGTAGCTCATATCCTTGTGTTCCAAGAAGGAATATGACATTGATCTAGAACAATAAAATAAATCTATACTCACTCCCTGCACTCCCCTGGTGCCTCTGGTATCACTGCTCCAGTCCCCAGTGTGATTTTCTTCTTGGTGCCAGAAGTTGATCCATCACAGTGTAGCACAGCAAATTGCTGGTGATAGCAGTGCCCCACCATGTGGAATGTGTTGCGCCTCTACAACAGAAAGAAGACCAGGGCTCAATACATCCCATTACCACTATGTGCAATTGCCGAGGTGGGAAACTGCCGTAATCAGTGATTCACTAAGCTGCACTGTGACGGAGCGATCCGCAGTCCCAGGAAGAGGTTTGCACCGAAGGCATTGGGGCAGTGCAAGATGTGAGTAAAGGTTTATTTATTTTTTTATAATGGACAAGCTGGGTCTCAAACAACACGCTAGAACCGGAGTACACCATTAAAGGGGTACTCCGCTGCCCCAGCGTTCGGAACATTTTGTTCCGAACGCTTGGAGCGGACAGCGGGGTTGTGATGTCACGGCCAAGCCCCCTCAATACAAGTCTATGAGAAGGGGCGTGGTTACTGCCATGCCCCCTCTAATAGACTTGCATTGAGGGGGCGTGGTCATGATGTCATGACCCCTGCCTCCCACACCCAGTGTTCTACACAAACGCCAGGTGCTGCACAGAGATTGTGGGGGTCCCAGCAGCATCAGACATCTTATCCCCTATCCTTTGATTAGGGGCGGAGTACCCCTTTAAGAGATGGAAGTCTCCAGGGGCTGGCAGAAGAAAACAGTTACCAATAAAAACCAGCACTACAGCAATACCCTGTCTAAGAGACACTGGCTGTTGTTATGAGTCACTGGGTGATAAAGCAGAGGGAGGAATTTGATATCAGCTCCATTGGTTTACCCAAGACTTCTGTATAAATACATAGAATGGTTATGTCATCGCTGGAATAGCACTTTACTGCACTGTTATGTACAGATGCTTTAACTTAAAGGCAGGCCCTGTATTTAAAGATTACCGCATCAGAGTAAAAATAGAATTAATTCCTATTTGTCAAACAGGGTAAATGTGGAACAAAAGACAATTGTCATATGACCGACATCGCGGTTCTTTCCCGCTTTCTGTGTATGTCTAATTATTATTCTTCGTCTGTATTCACTCACCGGCTTATCTCAGGTTTCATTATATTCCCCATTATTAATAAACGTTCCGTCTTTTGCTTGCACTTGCTGCAGGTGTCAGCTGAATGCCTTTCACCTACGAAGGGAAAACAGCAACACTGTGACCATGAGTACGGCGCATACGCCCTGTTATTTGTCACTTGTAAACTCATGGGCTGCGGAGTCGTATTGGGGAAGCTTCTTAAACTGAAAAGGAATATTATCTAAGCTGGAGCTTTGTCGCTGATGACAAAAGAATATAAATTGCGCTGTCGCTTTGATCATTTTACTTCCCACACATAGTTGTCTCACTCCAATTATCACTTAGTATTCTTGAAAACAAATGCAGAAGAAGAGTTTTACAGCCATTGTTTTAACCCCCCAATTGCCACAACACAACCTATTGTTTACGAATGTTCACCCTTCTTCTGCAGCACCAGCAGTCAATGTCAAGCAGCAGCTGCGAAAGCACACAATAATTCTTCCTACATTCTCCACTAGACCAGGGCATCATTTCCCAGAATAAAAAATATTTCCCTCCTATTCCCTTACTAAGCATATGCCATAATAGCAATGTCCCATTATAGTTTTAGCTTTTAAAGTTTTAGCTTTTACCACTTCTGTGAAAGTTTATCTACTCTTACTGCAAAGAACACTTACCTATATCAATAACTGAAACACTATTTTATCATGTATTTGTTTGTTTGCAATTTTTTGTGTATTGACCTGATATCATTTCTTAGTACTAATAAGATCACCTCTATGTTGTTTAAGCCAAACATTTGTTAATTGCACAAAGCTTAGACAACCTCTGGGGGTGGAATGGGTTTCCCATAATGATATCTTATCAACCTTCCATTAAAAAAGGTGATACGTATCTGAATGTTGTGGGTCCCACCACAGGGACCACCACAGATTACAAAAATGCTGGCCCTGCTGTCCATAATTGGTGGGGTTCCCAGCAGTTTAACCCCCTACTGATCAGAGACTTCCTGTAGGTAGATGATAGTTTTGAATGAGTAAATCCCAAGCTAGTTGCATGCTGTTCAGCTACATGCCTTTTAAAGTATGATGTTTGAATTGTCCCCTTTATTTAAAATCTGGGCTAACAGGTGTTTTATAAAGGGATATTGTTATATTTAAACCCTATGGATGTCTTTGCACAGATTTTTTTTTTTATTGTTGATTTGTTTCCTGAATGCAAAATGAAGCAATTTTCTAATTAGTCTACATTAAAAAATTTCTATCATTTAGCTGCTACAAAGAGACAGCTAAGTCTATGATAGTCATATTAAGAGATAACAGCAGGGGAGGGTTACACACCAGCTCAGATGATAGGCAGGAGGAGAAACCTTGGAGGACAGGCTGAAGATGGAAAGGAGAACAGATACAATGCAGTCCACTTGGGAGAATTATATAGGTTGTGTACAAGTAAAATATAGCTCATATAGCAAGCTGTAGAGGGTGTGAATGCAAAAGTAAGCAACTTTTTTTAATAACAACCTATAGAGAAAATATTTTTGTGCCATAATAATTACAAAACAAGAATACAAAATTGCTTTTCAAATGTGTTCATAGCCTATAAATATACAATATATGTTATACTAAATTCACATATTTTATCTTACTTTTATATACTGTATGATGTACCGTATTTTTCACCGTATAAGACGCACTTTTTCTCCCCCAAAACTAGGGGGAAAAGTTGGTGCGTCTTATACGGCGAATACACACCTATCGGGTAGGTCCCTGCGGCCATCAAGGGACGGGACCCGCGGCTAATACAGGACATCACCGATCGCGGCGATGCCCTGTATTAACCCTTCAGACGCGGCGATCAAAGCTGACCGCCGCATCTGAAGTGAAAGTGACACTAACCCGGCTGCTCAGTCGGGCTGTTCGGGACCGCCGCGGTGAAATCACGGCATCCTGAACAGCTTACAGGACATCGGGAGGGACCTTACCTGCCTCCTCGATGTCTTCTCCGGGTCGGGATCCCCTGCATGGCCGGCGCTCTCCATCGACGTCATCACGTCGTTGCGCACGCCGTCCCGTCATCCAATAGGAGCGGCGTGATGACGGCGACTGAGAGCGTGGATCCCGGGTAAGAAGACGTCCGGAGCGTCGGGAACACCACGGGGACGCGGCTACAGCGCTGGAGCGCCATCCAGGGCAGCGGTGACGCGTCTGGAGTGGCGGGGAAACATGAGTATTACCTCCTACCAGTGGTCTTCAACCTGCGGACCTCCAGATGTTGCAAAACTACAACTCCCAGCATGCCCGGACAGCCAACGGCTGTCCGGGCATGCTGGGAGTTGTAGTTTTGCAACATCTGGAGGTCCGCAGGTTGAAGACCACTGTTGGGTTCCTATAGGTATGTTTTTATTGCTGCCTGGCATTGAGTGCTTCTGATGTGTTATATCCAATCCATTTTTTTCCTTCTCTAGTATTCCATCAATATACAGAAAACAGGACTATTACTATGTCCTATAACGTAACTTAAATGTATCAACATCAAACAAGGCAGCTCACAAACTTTACTCTTCTCTCTCAATAAAGAGAATAAAAGCATCATAAATGTCGTTCGAATTCCACTAAGACACTGGGTTGAGCAGTCATAATAAATTTGCTTTTCCCGTTCTTGGTCTTTTTACCAGACTTTCTGTTCTTGAAAAGGGAATGACGATGTAGAATTACAATTTCATGCTTTACAGAGCTGTTAGGAAGCCTTACAGGGAATGAGCTATATGGGTTCTGGAGAGCCATTATTATCCCTTTTATTACATTACATTCCAATAACATATGCTCTGTACAACATTAGGTATCTGGTCTCTCAGGGGCCTCCATGGAAAGTGTTTGTAAGAAAGCTGCTGATGTAACCTAACAAATAGAAGCCGATTACAGCACCGCTGTTATTACATCTCCGAATACTGCTCATATTTATGGACATTTATCAACGGGTTTAGTCAGGTTTTCTTTACTATAATTGTCTCAAAATTGTCGCAACTGCGACTACGCGATTTTTCGGGCGACATTTGGACTGGAAAGCGAGAAAAGCAAGTTTTCCAAAAATTAACTACGTAGTAATAATTTTAAAATGGACTACGGATAGTCAGGTATTTATTAACTGCGACAGTCGCAACTGCGCAAAAAAAAAAGTCGCAACAGGGTTAAAAATTGACTAAATTTACTCCAGCTCAAACATGGAGCAGAAAAAGCGACTACCAAAGTAAAAAAGGAAAAATTGCTTACGTGAAAGAAAATTATCAACAGGCTGAAACCAGTTGATAAATCAGTCACACATAAGCAAAAAAAAAGTAAGGAAAAAATTACTAAAAAAAAGGAATACACAAGCACACATTGATAAATGTCCCTCAATATGTTTACCAAGGAAACTGAGATAAAGTTATCCACATTGCATCTACAGCAGCAAAAATAATGTGTGTTGTGAACTTGTGATAATAAACCTCCATACCGCCATCACATACCATAAGTAGAGATGAGCGAACTTACAGTAAATTCGATTCGTCACGAACGTCTCGGCTCGGCAGTTGATGACTTATCCTGCGTAAATTAGTTCAGCTTTCAGGTGCTCCGGTGGGCTGGAAAAGGTGGATACATTCCTAGGAAAGAGTCTACTAGGACTGTATCCACCTTTTCCAGCCCACGGGAGCACCTGAAAGCTGAACTAATTTATGCAGGATAAGTCATCAACTGCCGAGCCGAGAAGTTTGTGACGAATCGAATTTACTGTAAGTTCGCTCATCTCTAACCATAAGCATTATGTAAACAGAGCCTTATTCCATAAATGTTTCCATCATAGGACTGTAAATATTTCTATGTAAATGCGTCAGCTTTACTCGATGGAGTGATGTGTATGTTGGCATTACTCTGCCCATTATTGACCATTATTATGTTTTGCATTATTTACCATATATGATGCAATATATTGACCTACAATGTATTAGAGGACTTTTAAGGAAAAGCAAATGATGCATTATGTTATACTAAACACATGTAATGCAATATTTATAAAGTACAGTAAATGACTATGAAAGACATGAAAGATATTCATGTAATTAAAATTGAAGACGTTGTTGACGATTCACTCAGGAATTTTATTTGTGTTCAGAATCTTAACACGACTTTCACCCCAGGTTATATACTCCTCAACATTAATACTGCAACACCAATAAAGACAATACAATACAGGAATTTAGGTGCACTACTGTTGAGGGATAGGCAATGTCACTGTATACATCTACCACAGTAGTGCACCTATATTCCTGTATTGTATTCTAATTGTTACACATCCACACGTCCATCTGTTGTAGGATTCTATTGTGGCACTTGTAGTCCGCTGCAGGCATCCTCCATTGTATGCATTTTTATGCTGGGGATCGCCCCTAGCAACGGACTACAAGGGCAGGATCTGCTCCCCCAGTATATATGCACAACTGCATTTGGGGTTGAGCACCTCCAGCCATTTGAGACCACGTTTTTTGTTGTTGTACCAATAAAGACAAGCAATAAGGTTATGCATATCGAGGAAGTAACAGGTTTCCCAAAGATCTACAAATCATCAACATTTCCAAGCACGTAGCTTTAATTTGTGGCAAGTGGGAGGGGCTTTAATGGTATAAAAGCCACTGAGTCAAATTGGACATGACATACCAAGTTTACGGTGTTGAACAGTGTTTACACAACCCATCAGAAGATGCTTTCATGACATTGAGCTATGAAACAGATGTCCAGCTACAGTTGTTCCATTGACCTCTACCACTATCATGGTGGTGAAGAGCAAGATGGCAGTGGAATGGAGGTTAATCATCTTCAGTGATATGTCCCGCTACCCAGCGATTGAACTGGAGACTGTGAGGCCTTCACAGGGAAACATTACCCCAGTGCTACTCGAAGATTATGGTGTGGGGGTCACATAATGTACAGAGCTGGATCCCTTTAGTCTTTATTCAAAGTACACTACCAGCTGGGATTTACATTGATTTGGTCATGGAACCAATGTTCCAGGAGCCGATTTTCAACAGAAAACCAGACCTTATGTTGCTTGTATTTCGGTGAACCACTCCCTGGCACGGCTCATGTCATCATCCACACAGGCCCAGGGGATTCACCACCTGCCATGACCCTTACAGTAAGATCTGGCTATAGATCCTGTTGAGGTGCCTCTGCCAGATATTTCAGATCTTCCTACCTTCATGGCTCAGCAGTTAGATCGTCAAGTCAACAACTGAATCAACTTTCTGCTATGGTGAAACAGCTTTTTGCCGCTGCAGCAAAAACAGCAGCAGCAACCTGTGCCTGAGTCTCCTCCTGTCAGCTACTTCTATATTACAAATATACATATAATGGGATATTTGGTATATATAAAAAGTTTCTGATAATGACAGGTACACTTTAACATGTATATCGATCCTGTGATTTCCATGCGGAAACGTGAGAATCCTGAAGACCACACAAGGCCCTGTAGCTACTGGTTATTAGAAATGTAAAAAATGGGAAACCAAAGATACATTTCACGTTTCACCACATTTATCTGACATGGGTTGTGCTTTTCAGCATCAACACACCAGAACATTACAATGGTGTGAGCTCGAGGGATTTTTATATATATATATTTAGTATGACATATCTTACTGTGCACGGTGCCTGGAAACACATGAAGGAGATGCTTAGACAATTGAGGCTGAAGCCTTGCGGGGAACATACCTGGACATTTTCTTTTTATAAGCTTTGGAGCACATTAATAACACTTAACAGAGTTTAATTAAAATCCAGAATGAGGCGATCGAGATCCTGAAAAGACACAAAGCTCCACAGCCATATTTGATTAATGATGTCTAGCAGAGGGGAGTGATGGGAGTTGTATGGTACCAACATTTGGCTTCTTGCCATTGGTGATACACCCAGCGAACTGTTTTGTTTGGGGAGGAGCAGGATAGAACATCTATTAGATCCACTTTTGTCACCACCAAGCGGGAAGTAATCCCGCAAAGGTGTCACCCCAGCAACGCTTCACTGGCCCTGCGTCCACAGAGGCAGTAAGTCACTAGAATGATGGAGTGGGAGCTGCCAGCTTCCACTCCACCATTCACTCTCACACGCTGCGAACACTTCTTGCTTGCAGAGTGTGAGCCGCTGGGACGTGATTCCCTGGCAGGCCGTCACCTCATCGCGTCTGCCCAAAAATCCTGTCTCCTGGCTCACATGCTGCAAGCAAGAAGCGAGGGAGAGACCTGCTCATGGGAACATGGATTAGGTGAGTATTATTGTTGTTTTTTTTTTTTTTAAACTGTAACCATTTGGGTAACACTATAACAACTAATTGGGCACATGACAGGGGGCATTATTAGTGAGGGGGACGTGACAGGGACATTATATGTGAAGGACACAGGACAGGGGGCATTATATGTGAGTGGCACATGACAGGAACCATTAGGATTATGTAGGGGGGGAGATGGGGGCATTAATATTATGTGGAGGCAGAAAACAGGGGGCATTATTATTATGTAGCATCTTACTTATCCTCCTGATATGCAATGGCATAGTACTTGGGGGGGGGGGGGGGGAGCATCGGGAATCCTGGGCACTTGTCCTGGATCCCTGGTGGTGCCGAGTGCCGCATTCACCTGCATGTGCGCCCTTATGTCTCTAGGAGGGCGAGAGCAGCACAGGACTAATGCCCCTTTACTGTTTTCTTAGATGCACAGACCTCCTGTCAGCAGAGGATGGGGGACAGAGAGGAGATTAGCATGTTTAGTAAAATGTTTTAATTTCTTAAAGGGGCACAGTCTACACTGGGGGGGCTACCTTCTTGGGGCACTTTTCTACTGTAGGGGAGGACACCTGGCTATTTACAGGGGAGTAATGTACTAGGGGAGATACATGCCCCCAGAAGGTAGTTGTTCATCCCATAGGTAGAAAAGTGTCCCCAGTAGGTAGTTGTCCTCTGTAAGTAGAAATATGCACCCAGCAGGTAGCTGCTGGGTGCATATTTCTACTTACAGAGGACAACTACCTACTGGGGACACTTTTCTACCTATGGGATGAACAACTACCTTCTGGGGGCATGTATCTACCTATGGGGGACACCTGGTTACCTACACGTGAACTACAACTGAGGGAGGCATCTATCTACCTACAGGGGGCAACTACCTACTTGAGGACACCTGTCTACCTATTGGGGGGACTCTGGCTACCTATGGGGGGCAACTTCCTTCTGGTAAGACACCCATCTACCTTCTAGGGGGCAAATACTTACTGGGGGGGGGGGGGGGCAACTATCTACTGCGTATTAATCAGAAAATGAGGAAAATGGGAGGGTGTCATTCATTTAACCCTTAATAATTGCTATGATAGAAAGGTGCTAGAACACAGTGCATTGCTGCTTGCTGCCCACGGGGCAGTGTTGTTAAAGTGGCAGGGGGTGCTTTAAGCTGGACAATGTGCTCTCGGTCAAGTCAAGGTGTTGACACTTTAAGACAGTATTTCCTAACCAGGGTGTCCCCTGCTGTTGCAAAACAACAACTCTGAGCCTTCAGCTGTCCGGGCCTGCTTGGAATTGTAGTTTTACAACATCTGGAAGCGCACTGGTTGGAAAACACAGCTCTGAGAGGTTTGGATGAGTCCCTGAAGGGGTCTCAGTTATTATGGCAGCTCAAAGGGGTAAACCTACACAATATTAGGCAGGTGGTATTAATGCTATAGTGAGTCCATTTAACCCATCAGACCCCCATAGCCTTATAACGCCTCCCATACTCATAACAACTGTAATATTTTCCCGCTATATAATATATATACTATACTATATAATCTATTTTAAAGCAGCCTTACCGTTTTAGGCTTACATGACTGAACATCACATTACGTAAATGACACAACAAAAAGATTGGACTATGCTGAACGATCTCCAGGGTTATAATGCAAGGGAGAGCAGGCTCCTGGCATCCCATCAGAACTGCTCCTGTGTAATGTATTCCTTCCACTCTCTGCACTATAAGAGATAAAAAGCCATTTTAACAAAAATCACATTTTATTTTTATCAGCACCGAAATCTCATTTCCATTTTTTCCCATTGAGTCGTCACCCCCCCCCCCCCATCCTTTTCGTCATGAGTCGTCTTTGTTTTGCATAAAAAAACAACAACGTTTTATTCCTCCCCATTCCATTTTATTTGCTAAACAACGCAAGGACTTTGTTCGAAATGTGACGTTAACCGTGAACGCGGCTTTCTGACCTCGGTCTGATAAACAGATATTATGTAGAACAATGAGTCAAGTTCTTTAGGCTGAACACTGCAGCAGAGGAAGGGAAAAAAATGGCACTTACTGTGCCAAGTGAATGCTGCAATGAATCGATTCTGCCACACAACAGTGATTTGTTAAATCCTGTGCTCTGTAGGTTACAGTTTCATCGCACTACAGATCAGCTCCTATTTCTTGCCTCACATTTATAGGCTTTACAGTTTTGCAGCAGCCGCAAACATTTCCTTTTCAATTAACACGCTTTATGGCTGAGACTTTCTCTGCTCACTAAGGTATACAGATACAAAATATACACAGAATATTAATCAGAAAACAACATTTTCAATAGAAAAAGAAGCCACATCAACATACTCAAAAACCACATCAACATACTCAATAGCCACATCAACATACTCAATAGCCACATCAACATACTCAATAGCCACATCAACATACTCAATAGCCACATCAACATACTCAATAGCCACATGAATATGTTCATACATTTGATTTACTGGGGCTGTCTGCTTAATCTACTAATCTAACTTTTCTGTTTTTTTTAGGTACTTTAGAAGGCTACATTTCGACTTGTTTTTTTTTTCAGCCCAAAGAAATGCCAGAAAAAACGCCATGGCATTGTCCTGCGTTTGGCATTGTTTTTAAATAGGGATCAATTTATGTGGGCGGGCAGGGAATTAAAAATGTAGCCGACAATAAGAAAAATGTATAAAAGGGCCATTTAATTGTAAAAATAATATAGATTTTTTTATAATAAATTTTGCTAAACTTTTTATTAGTAATGCATTTTAATAATGTGTTTAATGTGTGTGTGTTTTTAACTTTTGTCTTTTTTTCTTCATTTTTTTAAATTTTTTAGGTAGTACTACTACTCCCAGCATGGAAAAGACTGTTCCATGATGGGAGTAGTAGTACCTGTACTAATAGACAGATTGCCCTGGCTGTCACTTCTGACACACGTTACGGTCTTCCTATATAATGTATAGAAGCGGGCGGCACTGCTGCTATTCTCCGCACCCCTCCCCAGGTGTATATATACGGCATATACTACAGTGTAGACCATACTACAGTGGGACCAGAGAAGAGTGGCTGGCTGCCCACATCTATACACTATACAGGATGATCGCAGCGGATGTCAGGAGTGAAACCCGCTGTGATCTGTCCTTAACTGCAGGTACTACTGCTCCCAAAATGGAGCACACTCTTCTCCATGCTGGGAGCTGTAGTACCTGCATTGCTACAGAACCTTTAGGAACAATGTTTCCCAACCAGGGTGCCTCCAGCTTTTGCAAAACTACAACTCCCAGCATGGATAGGGGATAAGAATATTCACACATACAGTATCCTGTGCATATTAGATGCACAGGATTTGAAGCTGTGTTCACTCATTTAGTTTACAATCAAATCTGCAGCATCAAATCCTGTGCATCAAATATGTGCAGGATACTGTGCATGTGAATAGACCCTTAGGGTAGGGTCACACCCACTGTATTTTGTTTCCCATTGAAGTCAATGGGCAGAAAAATCAGCTGCAGAAAATATGCAGCAAAATATGTCATGTGTGACCCTATCCTAAAATAGTTCTTTCCATCTTCTGAATGCCTTTCACTTAATATCATCACCTCCCACGTTTATTTTGTCTGTGCCACATTAGTCTATGATAAGACAACCCCTCCAAATCAAATCTGACATTGTGTCCAGGTCTGAAGATTTACTAGGACAAATGGCACAGAAATGATGGTGCCATTTGTCTATTAGGGCAGGAGAAGTGCCCTCCTCAGAAATACTATTCATAAGATCAGGTCAGACATCTTTTCACTAGAGATGGGAAAATATTATTATCCTGTATTAATTTAATCAAATATGAGTCAGTCTTATTTGTTGAGAGTCTCGGGGCTGATAAATGACTTTGCTACCATCTCTTTACATCATTAAATATAGAAATTCTAAGCTTCATTGACTTTCCAAAAGGCAGATCTCAAACCTGGCAAATTGATTTTCTAATCTCTGCTCCACCTCCATAGAATCGAAGCGTCCTTCAGGCCATGTAGATTATAGGGCCAAAATTCTGGACTGATTCATTTGCTGAGATGTCTTAAAGGGGAATTCCAGGTTCACACATCGTATCCCCTATCCCACGATCTTGGTGCAACCCCCGGCATTCTGTGCCAGGCACTGCCTCTGCGACAGGGACATGACATCATGGCCACACCCCCTCCATTCATGTCTATGGTAGGGGGCGTGACGGCGTCACGCCCCCTCCCATAGACATGAATGGAGGGGTGGGACCCCTGCGATCATACATCTTATCCCCTATCCTTTGGATAGGGGATAAGATGTATAAACCCGGAATATCCCGTTAACCCCATAAGGACTCAGGGTTTTTCAGTTTTTGCACTTTCATTTTTTCCTCCTTACATTTTAAAAATAATAACCCTTTCAATTTTCCACCTAAAAATCCATATTATGACTTATTGTTTGCGTCACCAATTCTACTTTGCAGTGACATTAGTCATTTTACCCAAAAATTCACAGCGAAACGGAAAAAAAAATTATTGTGCGACAAAATCGAAGAAAAAACGCCATTTTGTAACTTTTGGGGGCTTCCGTTTCTACGCAGTGCATATTTCGGAAAAATTTACACATTATCATTATTCTGTAGGTCCATATGGTTAAAATGATACCCTACTTATATAGGTTTGATTTTGTCGCACTTCTGGAAAAAATCATAACTACATGCAGGAAAATGTATACGTTTAAAAATTTCATCTTCTGACCCCTATAACTTTTTTATTTTTCCACGTACAGGGTGGTATGTGGACTCATTTTTTGCCCCGTGATCTGAAGTTTTTATCGGTATGATTTTTGTTTTGATCTGACTTTTTGATCACTTTTTATTCATTTTTTAATGGTATAAAAAGTGACCAAAAATAAGCTTTTTTGGACTTTTGGATTTTTTTACGTGTACACCATTGACCGTGCGGTTTAATTAATGATATATTTTTATAGTTCGGACATTTACGCACGCGGCGATACCACATATGTTTATTTTTTTTTATTTACACTGTTTTATTTTTTATGGGAAAAGGGGGGTGATTCAAACTTTTATTAGGGAAGGGGTTAAATGAACTTTATTAACACTTTTTTTTACTTTTTTTTTGCAGTGTTATAGGTCCCATAGGGACCTATAACACTGCACACACTGATCTCTCATGCTGATCACTGGCGTGTATTAACACGCCTGTGATCAGTGTTATCGGCGCTTGACTGCTCCTGCCCGGATCTCAGGCACGGAGCAGTCATTCGCCGATCGGACACCGAGGAGGCAGGTAAGGGCCCTCCCGGTGTCCTGCAAGCTGTTCGGGACGCCGCGATTTCACCGCGGCGGTCCCGAACAGCCCGACTGAGCAGTCGGGTCACTTTCACTTCAGACGCATCTGAAGGGTTAATACAGGGCATCATCGCGATCGGTGATGTCCTGTATTAGCCGCGGGTCCTGGCCGTTGATAGCCGCCGGGACCAACCCGATATGATGCGGGGACACCGCGTGACCCCGCGTAAATATACGTCCTGCGTCGTTAATGGGTTAATAGTGGTCACATCTCTGTTTTTGAGATACAGATCTTCAAATTCCCTGCATAGGCATAGGATTATTTATTAATGTGGCTTTTTGTTGGTTTTTACAGCTGCATGATAGTGGCGGTGCGTCAATGTGGTATACAGCATGCTGGGGTATTCGCACCCACCTGATGCCTCTAGGCACGGTAGTAGGTGCAATCTAGACAAGTTTAGAGTAGCAATGTATACAGTAGACTGTACTGTGTGTATCACTGCTCTCACTAGATTCGCCATGCCAGACCAGTTGATACTCATTCACTACTTAAGTTGAGTGAACGTTCTGAAATTATTTGGGGACATTTTTCTAGAATCTGCCTTCAAATCTGGCCAATGCAGAGCCCGGAGCATATTAGTTGAAGTATAGCATTGCCATTTACCTACTATTGTCCAGGAAAGGTGAGCAGTAATGCATAAAACATGTGATCTTTGGCCTGATCTTCATTTTTAACAGCATACAAAATTAGTGTTGTGTCAGCTTTTCCCAGGTTGCAGTGTGGCCCAAGACATTATGTCACTAGTCAGGTGCTGAAAGGGAACTTGTTTGTGCTTCAGTGGGTGCAGCGTCCTCTTGGTAGGAGGAAGATCATTCTCCACAGGGCTGCAGGGAATTGTAGTTTCAAGCATAGCACAGCATGGAAGGGAGCTTAGCTGTGCTGCAATTGGTGGAGTGGCTGATGTGTGGCAGGGAAAAAAGTGACCTCACACTTCCAAACAAGGGATCCTGGGACTTGCAGTTGGAGGGAGGGGACAGAAAATAGCCATTTCACAAAAAGAAATCAGCAGCATTATGGTGGACTCACAACACAGCCATTTAGCTACAAGACAAGCACAGAACCTTCCTAAGTATGTCCATTACTGTCTGGCAGGTAAGTACTAAAGTCACCTTATGGTGGATTACCCCTTTAATCTGATGCATTTAAATTAACTTACTCAACTCTACTCACTACTCATTTGATGAGCTGGATGCTTTTGCACCTGGCCCAGCAAATGTGTATGGCGGCCTGGAGGTGAGCAGCAGTGCCGTATGTATTGCTGTTTATTATGCGCATATTTCCTTGGACTGGCTCTCTGACCTTGGCCACAAAATGTTAGGCGAGGGGTAAGGAAATAGAGTAATGTATGCTTTACTGCTTAGTTGACTCCCTGCATTTCATGGCTATTGCAGCTACATCTGTAAATTGTGCTAAAATTTGGTGCATCTTGGCCCATTTCCATCTAAGACCCATGTAATATCTATTCACTCTTAAAATTCAACCACAGGTTGTCTTAAAAAGTTGAACAATCCTAAAACTGAAATTAGACAGTCTATGAACGTGTCAAATGTATCAAACAGCAAAAAACACTGATAAATTTGTCACATCCTTAGGCTAAGCTCACATCAGTTGTTTTTTCCATTCGTCTTCTCCATTTGGGAGCAGAAGAATAAAAAAAAAAAAATGGAGCAGGTGGAACCACTGAGCGACACCAACAGATCCTGATAAACTTTAATGGGATCTGTTGGGTTTCCGCATGGTGTCCATCATTTGACTGGATTTGACCAGACATAAAAATACTGTATGCTGCGTTTTAATGTCTGGTCTTGTGCACAGATTCAGAGATGGATGCCCCCAATGCCGACATTCTGACACAGATGTGAACATGGACTTAAAGGCATACTCCTCTGCCTCAGCGTATGGAACATTTTGTTCTGAATGCTAAATGCAGGCGCCGGGGCTTGTGATGTCATGGCCACGCCCCATTATGATGTCACACCAGGCCCCCTCAATGCAAGTCTATAGGAGGAGGAGTTACAGTCACCACGCCTTCTCCCATAGACTTGCATTGCAGTGGCTTGGTGTGACACCATGAGGGGCATGGCCGTGACATCACAAGCCCCGGCGCCGGCACTTATTGTTCGGAACAAAATATTCCGAATGCTGAGGCAGTGGAGTACCCCTTAAAACTGTTTACACTATGGCCCTGATTTACTAAGAGTGTTGTGTAGGTTTCTTTGTGGATTTTAATTCCCTACAAATTTTTTTTCATGGTATTTACTAAGATTCCCTACATTTTGTACTTTTCCCTCCATTTTGCTTTTTTTACTCATGCTCTGATTTGTTTTACTCATGCTCTGATCTGCTGTTTTTTGTGAAAATGTCGGGAACACACCCCTTTTCAGTGACCCGGCCCCCTTTTCCCCGACAGCCACACCCCTTTTTATTGTTTTCTCAGTAGAATGGAGAGTTAGTTGTTTTTGTTTCTTCAATTCTGGCAGACAGAATGGTAGCCCGTTACCTTACTGCATATCTGATTCCATTGTATAAACAGTAAGCAGTACACTTCTATGTTCCTTCTTGTGTCTATTGCATGTAGCCAGGATGTTTTCTTTGAAATGCATGTATAAATAGGGGACTTATTTTATTTTTTATTAAGAGCACAGTCCTTCTTCTTTTGTGTTACTGTTTGGTTCATTTCCTGCTACTGTATTTAGGTGAACTCATAATTCGTATCTCTTACACCAGCTATCAATAAATATTAATTGCAATACATAAACATCAATAAATCTTACACAATAAAGGCTAATATGACAATTTTGCCATACATTATCCCAATAAAAAACACACAGTAGTTTATATTAGACAGAATATGCTATTGCTTCAGTAGCAAACAAAATAATGTATTTTGCATTTACTTGTTTGTCTTCTAAATTACTTTTTTTTAAAGCCGATGAATCATTCCCATACACGGCCAAGGAGCAGAGAGGTATCATGAGGCAGACAGACCGGCAATTTATGGTAAAAAAAAAAAGGTACAACCATATGGATCCTCAGACACACATTGGCCCTCATTTACTTAGAAAATTGGGTTATAAGTCTATGTTGCTTTCTTACCCAATTGCTTTTTTCCCCTGGTATTTATTATTATGGCGCATCCTGTTTGTCGCACGTGGGTTTTGTAGGTTTTGGTTTCCAACTCCTCTGAGTTGTCGGGAAAAAATCCACAACAATTCAACAAATTCGGGTTGGAAACCTTTATAAATACGTGGGAAAGCTCAGAAGTTTCAGGTTACGCCCCTTTTTCTGGTTTGGGAGAATCCACATCGGGTCCGTCGGGAAAAAATGTTGCATCGTGTCGCAGACTGGTGCACGATGTCTGCGACATGTCGCAGACAAAGATGCGCCAAAAAAACCCGACAAAACAAGTCGGGTTTAGAATAGTAAATGAGGGCCATTGTCTTTTCGCATTGCTTATTAGGGTTTGTACAGTCCTCAGAAAAAGAAAGTACACCCCAAAACATTCATCCAAGCATTTATTCCCTTTGCAGTTTCCAACCAATGTTATCCCAGATGTGCTGAATGGGTACTGCAGGCCATGGTAGCATTTAAGCTACACAGGCTGCTCACAGTACCGCGAGAAACATGTGGCCTGGCACTGTCTTTATATTGGCTTCTATGACACATCAGAGAAATGACTGTATCACTAGTACAGTAGTATAACCGGTAACTTTCCCTCATGAGGGCCTCTTCATTGCCCAAATGGTCTCCAGACCAATTTCTGGCTATCATTGCGTCAAAACAAATTTGCTTAACCCCCCTAAGGACGAAGCCCATTTTGACCTTAAGGACCAGGCCAATTTTTGTTTTTGCACTTTTGTTTTTTCCTCCTTCCCTTCTAAAAATTATAACTCTTTCAATTTTGCACCTACAGACCCATATGGGGGCTTATTTTTTGCATCACCAACTGCACTTTATAATACCGTCAATCATTTCATAACAATATCTACCGCAAAACCAAAAAATATATATTTTTGGGGTGAAATTGAAAAAACAACAACACTATTTTATACATTTTGGGGGCTTCCATTTCTACGCAGTGCAATATTCGGTAACAAGCAGTTACAGGGATACCCAATTTATTTAGTTTTTATTTTATTTTACTACTTTAAAATTTTTTTTAACTAAATGCACCAAAGTTAGTATGTTTAAAATTGTCATCTTTTGACCCCTATAAGTTTTTTATTTTTCCGTAAATAGGGATGTCTGAGGGCTAATTTTTTATGCCATGATCTGTAGTTTTCATAGGTACTATTTATATTTTACAGGTAATAGAAAAAGTATCGTTGCACTCACCACAAGATACAGCATGGAGGTTTTCAAATCTGGGTTTATTCGTAAATACGAAGTGCAGTACAGTCAAAGCAGGTTGGAGGGAAGGGAGGGGAGCAGATATTAGCTCCGTGGAGCTGGCTGAGTGCTTCACGGAGCTGATGTCTGCTCCCCTCCATTCCTTCTGACCTGCTTTGACTGTATAGCTCTTCGTATTTACGAATAAACCTGGATTTGAAAACCTCCATGCTGTGTCTTGTGGTGAGTGCAACAATACTTTTTTTACTACCTGTATACTACATATAGTTTTTCACTTCATTAGCACCTCCACTCTTACGACACACCTGGTCCCCCGTAGTGCGGGCTTCGGACATTGTTCTAATTATTTTGACGGCTTTCTGGTGCCGGTTGGCTTGTTTCTATACAGACGTATATCGCATTTCACTATTTTTAATTTGTTGGCTTTTTATTCGACCGTGCAGTTTAATTAACCTTATATTTTAATAGTTCGGACATTTATGCACCCGGCGGTACAATATATGATTGTATTTATTTTTTATTATTTTATTACATTATTTTATTTAAAAAAAAATTGGAAAAGGGGGTGATTCAAACTTTTATTATGGAGGGGTTAATTCACTTTTATTAACTTTTTTTTTTTGTACACTTTTTTTTAGTCCCCGCAGGGGACTATTACATGCAATCTGAAGATTGCATATACTGTACAATGTTATGCCAGTGTAATTGGTGCTCTGCTGCTCAAGCCTGCATGGCTGACTAGGAGCAGCAGAGGACCGATCGGACGGCGGTCCACTCAGCTGATCAGGACCCGCAATTTCACCGTGGATGTCCCGATTAGCATCCCTGAGCTACCGCCACCGTTAATCTCGCACTTTAGACACCGAGATCAACTTTGATTGTGGCGTCTAAAGGGTTAATGCCAGGCATCGGCCCAATTGGCGGTGCCCGGCATTAACCGTGGGTCCTGGCTGCTCATAGCAACTGGGACTCAATGGGTTAGAATTTTCTTCATTCTTGAGAATGGTTAAATCCCCAGTAATGAGATCAGGGTGTACAGGTACACCCTCTCAGTCCTTAAGTACCAGGATGCAAGGGCGTACCTGTACACCTTTCGTCCTTGACAGGTTAAGAGGATAGATCTTCATTCTGTCTTCCATTTCTGTTTTGCTCTGCCCCATATTGGTCTCTGAGAGAGTTCAATGGAACATCTGTATCTGAACATCTGGCTCGTAGCCCAATGATGTGAAAGTTTGTGTAGACACTGTACAATGACCTAGGTTGATATGTGGGCACGTTTAGTGGTAGGTCAGCAGGAAAACTGAAGCCTGCACTGTTGACATCACGTCTGCCCTCGAGTTACAGACAGTCTTACACAATGGGAATTCATGTAGAGAAAATAGACATGGTCGCACAATTTGTATTTTGATCTACTTGCTTCTCAGCATAAATTCAACATTCAAGGCCACCTATTTAGAGTGGGTCCCTAAGGTCCCTAGCATAAAATGGCGTAGCACTGGGTGGCGACGACCACAACACCAGTGCCCACAGGGGGAACGACACACTGGCAGAGCAGCTCCAATGCCACTCAAACCAGTCCCAGAGCCGCACCTCCCCACAGACACGGTGCCACGGCAGCCATGGACGCCGATCAGCACCACACCAGTGTGAACGAGGTGTAAAAGCTCACTTACCGTGTGCTCCCAGTCAGACTGGGAGGCTACCAGAAAAGAAAGGGCCCTGAGCAGCTTCCTGCTCATTTATATAGGGTTGGGCTGAGGGGGTGGGGCAGAGTGCAGACCAAGTAAAAAAAAAAAAAAAAAGTAAGGGGATAGAAGACAAAATGTGAATTCAAGTAGAGAAAACAGACTTGGTCACACATCCACAATTTGTATTTTGAACTACTTACTTCTCAGCATAAATTCAAAAACTAACAGGTTGATCAAAAAGTACCCACAGGGGGAATGACCCATCTAAATGTATACTTACAACCTGTTAGTTTTTGAATTTTTGCTGAGAAGCAAGTAGATCAAAATACAAATTGTGGATGTGCGACCATGTCTGTTTTCTCTACTTGAATTAACATTGTGTTTTCTATCCCCTTCTTTTTTTTTTTTACTTGGTCTGCACTCTGCCCCACCCCCTCAGCCCAACCCTATATAAATGGGCAGGAAGCTGCTCACGGCCCTTTCTTTTCTGGTAGCCTCCCAGTCTGACTGGGAGCACATGGTAAGTGAGCTTTTACACCTTGTTCACACTGGTGTGGTGCTGTGCGGCGTCCGTTGCTGCCGTGGAACCGTGTCTGTGGGGAGTCGCGGCCCCAGGACTGGTTTGAGTGGCATTGGGGCTGCTCTGCCAGTGGGTCGTTCCCCCTGTGGGCACTGGTGTTGCGGCGGTGGTGGTCGCCGCCCAGTGCTACGCCGTTTTATACTAGGGATGTTAGGGACCCACTCTAAATAGGTGGCCTTGACGTAGTGAGTGGGCTTGTATTTTTTGATCAAAATGTATATTATGTTGAGAAGCAAGTAGATCAAAATACAAATTGTGGATGTGCGACCAGGTCTGTTTTCTCTACTTGAATTCATATTGAGTCTTACACAATGGTCCTGATTTACTGAGTGGAGTGTAGTATTCTTTGTAGGTTTTTTTCTCAACAGATATTTTTCCACGGTTTTTACTAATGTTTCCCTACATTTTGCACTTTTCCCTACGTTTTGCATTGCTTACACATGCTCTCATCTGTGGGGTTGTCCTCTTCTCAAATCCACCACATTTTCTGTGGAAACCTAAGTAAATATGTTATTCAAAAATGTCGGGGACACGCCCCTTTTGGCAACCACAATCCTTTTCCTGATGGCCACACCCCTTTTTTGGTTCTCAGTTGGTCGGGTTTTTTACAATTCTGTTGCACAACCTGACAAAACATGTTGGGTTTACAATAGTAAATCAGGGCCAATGTTGTTGGTCTCCACTCCTAATCTGTTTGCAGCCAGTAACTGTGAAGTAGCAAGGCAGCCAGGCCTGCAGATATGTTAATGCATCAAGACTCAAAAGTCAAAAATACATAGCTGAATGGATGATGATCCTTATGTCAAAATCATGGCAGCCTTAGCCCATATGTATGAAGGGGATTGGGTCAAATCAGGCAATGGCAGCTGCTTCTTCTATTAAAGCGTTACTGTCATTAGTAAGAAAAAAAAATGCTTAAATCAATGTAGTAAAGTGTCCTAAGACCTGTACGCATAATAATATGCATGTGTTAATATGTAAAATACCTTTTGATCTATGTACATCTGTGATCAGTCTTCTGAATTCCTCTCAGAGGCTGGGGGTGTTTCCCCTGGAGTATGATAAGCTCCTCTCCCCCACCCCCTCCCGCCCCTCTCTCATGTCATGAGGTCTGCACAAATTTTTTTACATTTGCAAAGCATATTGCCTGTATGCATGCTCTATATAACTCTAATGCAGCCATGTGAAACTATATGGTGCAAGGACAGAAGAAAAACCTGCATTTTGTGCGAAAATATAAAGATTTTTATATTTTCACAGCTTTGTAACCAAAGTGCAGGCTTTTTATAACTCTAAAGCAGCCATGTGGAACCAATATGGTGCAAATACACAAGACATAAGTGCAGAAAATGACCAAAAAGAAACCACTGTGCATATAAATAAGTGTTTAGCATCTTGTATTGCTTGGAACTATGCATGTGAATGCTTCTCTTCTTAAAGACTGCATGCTGTCTGGATCTTGTCTCTGCTCTGAAGAAGAGCATGGCGATAACCACACCACCCTCCTCCCTCTCTTAGGGATTTTGGTCCTTTTTTTTTTTTTTTTTTTTTTAAAGGACCAAAAAGGCTGAGTTTTCTGTGTTTGTTTGCGAAATTAAAAAGACAGAGACCCCTAGTGGCCATTTTTTAAAACCCGTTTTTCACATCTTTAGCAGTCAAATTTTTTTTAATGAAGTATATTAGGAAAATGCTTAGTTTTTAAGAAAGTATTAAATGGAAAAAAAGTTGTTTCTAACGACAGTAATGCTTTAAGTTTTTGCATCAGGTTGCTCAACCCTACATATTTGTCTTGAATGTCTACTCAGCCCAAAGTAGTTACTAAACTGAAATACCAGACCAAATCCATAGACAAGAATGATTAAGTTTCTGGAGGAAAAAAAAAAATATATTTTTTTTTTATAATCTCATACAACCCCTTAAATAAAGACGTATTCCAGCACAAAAAGTATGTATGTTGATAGGGCTGCTGTGAAAATGAAAGAAAATAAATAAATAAAAGTTGATACTTACACACCCCGGTCCCCTGCAGCTTGTCTTTTCACCCTATTTCTGAGATGAGGGAGCAGGACCTCATTGACCGCTGTGGTAAATATCATTTTTTTAAATTGTTTTTACAGAAGCTTCAACAACATATAAAAAAAACATTTGTACCAAAATACCTCTTTATCCTGGCAGAGCTAATTAGAACCAATTCCCATGCGCAATATGTCAGGCAACAGTGGCTTGTTGACAGATTCCAGACAGGAACATGGACACTTTTCAATAAATGGGGAAAAATGTATAAAAACTGTAAAAATAGTAATAAGGTATATTTCAAAGATGAAAGACTTTGTATTCACTGACTGTTACATCTACAAGGCCCAATGTTTCCACCCTGCAGGGGGCAGAAGCGGCTATAGTCTATAGTCCTCCTGGAATTGCTTAATGTTTCTTATACTGTAAGTCTTTGATAAGACTTCTTTATTTCAACATCCTAAAATAAAATAAGCTTTAGAAAATCATTTTTTCTGCTAACAAAATTTAAAAGGATTCTTCATATTTTTTGCTGAAAATGATTCTGTATAATGAAAGTCAAAATCCAGACATACTGTATCCTCAGCCCCCGCAGAAGTGTTCCTATTCATCCTGCTTAGTATTCAGCACCTCACATACTTATTTATTACTTGGCAGACCCAGTGTATGGGAAACACACGGGTGCAGCATTGCAATGATTGTAGCTGAGGAGGTGCATGTGATCGTCTGATGCCTTGTAACATCTAAGTATTCACACTCTCCCAGGTTTTTCAACCAATAGGGAATGGTCATAGGTTACCACAACAACAAAAAAAATGCATTTACAGACACAGAGCTTGAAAGTGACCCTCTCACATTATTATTTGTAGGTTTGACACTTCATAACAAGAAAAGTGTCTCCAGTGATAACAGCAAAACTCATCAAAAAGATAAAAGCTGGGAATAAGTAACCTTATAGCTAACCCTATTACATTATCTGTCATGAAATACCATGAAACAAAGCCAGTTCAGTTCCAAACTTTGTAGTATTTAGTTATCTTTGGCACTTGCAGTGTCCCAGTACAGATCCTGCTTCCTACAGTTACTTCTTTTCGAATGGTTGCAGGGTCATCAATGAGACACTGTATGAACTCTCCTGATTTTGTATGTTTTTCCACTGACAAAGAAATTATCAGTCTATAATTTTGATGGTAGGTTCATATGAGACTGAATTAAAACAAAAACAAATAATCCAGCATAGCACATTTCAAATAAGATATGAATTGATCTACATATTACTCCCAGTAAATTTCCAGCTCCCACTCTTTATACAGGTAATGCACTGAGATGAGTGCTCCTAATCTGAGCTTGTTACCTGTATAAAAGACACTTGTCCACAGAATCAATTAATTAAATTCAAAACTCTCCACCATGGCCAAGACCAAAGAGCTGTCCAAGGATGTAAGGGACAAGAGTGTAGACCTACAGAAGGGTAGAATGGGCTACGAGATCATTGCCAAGCAGCTTGATGAGAAGTTTACAACAGTTGGTGTGATTATTTACAAATGGAAGTGTCACGATGCCGGCTGGCAGGTAGTGGATCCTCTGTGCCAGAGAGGGATTGGCGTGGACCGTGCTAGTGGACCGGTTCTAAGCCACTACTGGTTTTCACCAGAGCCCGCCGCAAAGCGGGATGGTCTTGCTGCGGCGGTAGTGACCAGGTCGTATCCACTAGCAACGGCTCACCTCTCTGGCTGCTGAAGATAGGCGCGGTACAAGGGAGTAGGCAGAAGCAAGGTCGGACGTAGCAGAAGGTCGGGGCAGGCAGCAAGGATCGTAGTCAGGGGCAACGGCAGAAGGTCTGGAACACAGGCTAGGAACACACAAGGAACGCTTTCACTGGCACTAAGGCAACAAGATCCGGCAAGGGAGTGCAAGGGAAGTGAGGTAATATAGGGAAGTGCACAGGTGATTACCCTAATTGGAACCACTGCGCCAATCAGCGGCGCAGTGGCCCTTTAAATCGCAGAGACCCGGCGCGCGCGCGCCCTAGGGAGCGGGGCCGCGCGCGCCGGGACAGAACAGACGGGGAGCGAGTCAGGTAGGGGAGCCGGGGTGCGCATCGCGAGCGGGCGCTACCCGCATCGCGAATCGCATCCCGGCTGGCAGCGGGATCGCAGCGCCCCGGGTCAGAGGACGTGACCGGAGCGCTGCAGCGGAGAGAGAGAAGCGAGCGCTCCGGGGAGGAGCGGGGACCCGGAGCGCTCGGCGTAACAGTACCCCCCCCTTGGGTCTCCCCCTCTTCTTAGAGCCTGAGAACCTGAGGAGCAGACTTTTGTCTAGGATGTTGTCCTCAGGTTCCCAGGATCTCTCTTCAGGACCACAACCCTCCCAGTCCACTAAAAAAAATTTTTTTCCTCTGACCTTTTTGGCAGCTAAGATTTCCTTGACCGAGAAGATGTCCGAGGAGCCGGAAACAGGAGTGGGAGGACCAAAAGTTCAATCCTCTCATGATGAGATCCGATGCTCATAAGAAGGGGCTCCGTGCGGAAACGTATGGTACAGTCCAATCTTTCATTATTTACACAATTGATGTAGAGGGGTCTGGCGAGACTGGTCACCGGGATGTTGAACCTGTTGACGAGAGAGGCCAAAATAAAATTTCCTGCAGATCCAGAGTCCAAGAAGGCCACTGTAGAGAAGGAGAAGGCAGAGGCAGACATCCGCACAGGCACAGTAAGACGTGGAGAAGCAGAGTAGACATCAAGGACTGTCTCACCTTTGTGCGGAGTCAGCGTACGTCTTTCCAGGCGGGGAGGACGGATAGGACAATCCCTCAGGAAGTGTTCGGTACTAGCACAGTACAGGCAGAGGTTCTCCATACGGCGTTGTGTCCTCTCTTGAGGTGTCAGGCGAGACCGGTCGACCTGCATAGCCTCCACGGCGGGAGGCACAGGAACAGATTGCAGGGGACCAGAGGAGAGAGGAGCCGAGGAGACGAAACGCCTCGTGCGAACAGAGTCCATATCTTGGCGGAGTTCCTGACGCCTTTCAGAAAAACGCATGTCAATGCGAGTGGCTAGGTGAATAAGTTCATGTAGATTAGCAGGAATTTCTCGTGCGGCCAGAACATCTTTAATGTTGCTGGATAGGCCTTTTTTGAAGGTCGCGCAGAGGGCCTCATTATTCCAGGACAATTCTGAAGCAAGTGTACGGAATTGTACGGCATACTCGCCAACGGAAGAATTACCCTGGACCAGGTTCAACAGGGCAGTCTCAGCAGAAGAGGCTCGGGCAGGTTCCTCAAAGACACTTTGGATTTCCGAGAAGAAGGAGTGTACAGAGGCAGTGACGGGGTCATTGCGGTCCCAGAGCGGTGTGGCCCATGACAGGGCTTTTCCGGACAGAAGACTGACTACGAAAGCCACCTTAGACTTTTCAGTGGGAAACAGGTCCGACATCATCTCCAGATGCAGGGAACATTGGGAAAGAAAGCCACGGCAAAACTTAGAGTCCCCATCAAATTTATCCGGCAAGGATAAGCGTATCCCAGGAGCGGCCACTCGCTGCGGAGGAGGTGCAGGAGCTGGCGGAGGAGATGACTGCTGAAGCTGTGGTAGTAACTGTTGTAGCATAACGGTCAGTTGAGACAGCTGTTGGCCTTGTTGCGCTATCTGTTGTGACTGCTGGGCGACCACCGTGGTGAGGTCAGCGACAACTGGCAGAGGAACTTCAGCGGGATCCATGGCCGGATCTACTGTCACGATGCCGGCTGGCAGGTAGTGGATCCTCTGTGCCAGAGAGGGATTGGCGTGGACTGTGCTAGTGGACCGGTTCTAAGCCACTACTGGTTTTCACCAGAGCCCGCCGCAAAGCGGGATGGTCTTGCTGCGGCGGTAGTGACCAGGTCGTATCCACTAGCAACGGCTCACCTCTCTGGCTGCTGAAGATAGGCGCGGTACAAGGGAGTAGGCAGAAGCAAGGTCGGACGTAGCAGAAGGTCGGGGCAGGCAGCAAGGATCGTAGTCAGGGGCAACGGCAGAAGGTCTGGAACACAGGCTAGGAACACACAAGGAACGCTTTCACTGGCACTAAGGCAACAAGATCCGGCAAGGGAGTGCAAGGGAAGTGAGGTAATATAGGGAAGTGCACAGGTGATTACCCTAATTGGAACCACTGCGCCAATCAGCGGCGCAGTGGCCCTTTAAATCGCAGAGACCCGCCGCGCGCGCGCCCTAGGGAGCGGGGCCGCGCGCGCCGGGACAGAACAGACGGGGAGCGAGTCAGGTAGGGGAGCCGGGGTGCGCATCGCGAGCGGGCGCTACCCGCATCGCGAATCGCATCCCGGCTGGCAGCGGGATCGCAGCGCCCCGGGTCAGAGGACGTGACCGGAGCGCTGCAGCGGAGAGAGAGAAGCGAGCGCTCCGGGGAGGAGCGGGGACCCGGAGCGCTCGGCGTAACAGGAAGAAACACAAAATAATTGTCAATCTCCCTTGGTCAGGGGCTCTATGCAAGATCTCACCTTGTGGAGTTTCAATGATCATGAGAATAATCAGAAAGTAGCCCAGAACTACACAGGAGGATCTTGCCAAAGATATCAGTGCAGCTGGGACTATTATCACCAAGAAAACAATTGGTAACCTACTATATCATGACATCCTGCAGCAAGGTCCCCCTGCTCAAGAAAGCACATGTACAGGCCCATCTGAAGAATGCCAATACACATCTGAATAATTCAGCAGCCTCTTTATCACAAAGAACAAGTTTCATCCTGTGCCCTCTTTACTAAAGGACTAGCTTCACAACGTTAACCTTGGAGCACATAAGGTTAATGACAGTATGGGTAGGGATAAAGTGCAGCCCTGAGCTCACCCACTCCCTCTATCCCTGCCTACTTGCGTACCCATCCTAAATAACGGGTCCACAGCCATGGTGACGGTTCTTACATAAATAAGTGAGGGACAGTCAAAAAGTCAAAACAATAAAATACAAAACTGTCAAAAGGTCGGGAAAGGCTGGAGGCACACAACTAATGGAAAGCAAACCTAAACACGCACACACAAAAATATGTAGTCAGAGAGCCGAGTCTAAACCAGGAGAGCACAAAGTACAGTAACAGAGTATCAAAGGGAAGTAAAAAGCCAATAGTCAAAAAAACAGAATAAACAGAAAGAGTACAGAGATTGCTAGATCAGTTACTAAGAACTATCACAAGCAGGGAATGACTGAAAATGGCCTCCTTATATATGCCTGAGCTGCAACCAGAAGGACTCTAATTGGCTCAGCAAGCTGACCCTACGAGTTCTGGCAGAACCAGTCATCACAGTTAAATCACAGACTTTTGTGAAGTAACTATTTCTGATAAACTTCCAGTCCTACTGAGGGGACACAAGCTACTCTGCTGCTTCCAGGAAGGACTGATTATTAAGCCAAAGAGGATAAGCTGCACAAAAGCCTCTTTGAGTTTTTTTTGTACCTGAAAGAGCCTTTGTCCAGGACCAGTACGTGTTGTCAAGGCCAGTACTCATGACATTTACCTGTTTCCACCAAAGTCTGTAACACATTTCTTCTGCCAAATTAGTGTCTGAGTGTCTGTCTACATCGTTGCACATTAAACACTGCAGTCTCCCCATTTACCATTAACCACACTAACTAACCAGGGTGTTCCCCGAGGGACAAAGACTTCCATCATCAGTTCACCTGCCTCATGTTGCCATCAGGAAGGTATCCCATGGCTAGATATTCTGATGACAGCTTTGATTGTTCATGGAGTTAGGGCTGAGACCCCCAATCGATTCGTCCGATTTGCCGAATTTTGTGAAAAAATTTGGTTTGGTCCTAATTTATTCGCAGCGAATCTGTATTAAAAATGGCTGTTTCGGGGCTACAGAGACCCTCATTAGAGGTGTCAAAGACTTTGCCTTGCTGTAACACGCATAGGGTGTGTACTGGGTTAGTGAAATAATACTGTTATTCAGTATGACATGCAGATTAGAGGCAACGCTATTAGAATCACTGTCAATGAGCGGCACAATGACACAGCCTGGAGGTGGCATCAGTAGGAGGAGACCATATAGTTGCTGAATGACAAAGCATGGAGGTGGCGGCAGCATTAGGAGACCATATAGTGCCTGAATGACACAGCGTGGAGGTGGCGGCAGCAAGAGCAGACCATATAGTGGCTGAATGACACAGCCTGAAGTTGGCGGCAGCATGAGGAGACCATATAGTGGCTGAATGACACAGTCTGGAGTTGGCAGCAGCATGAGTAGACCATATAGTGGCTGAATGACACAGCCTGGAGTTGGCGGCAGCATGAGGAGACCATATAGTGGCCGAATGACACAGCCTGGAGTTGGCGGCAGCATGAGGAGACCCTATAGTGGCTGAATGACACAGCCTGGTGCTGGCAGCAGAATGAGGAGACCATATAGTGGTTGAATGACACAGCCTGGAGCTGGCGGCAGCAAGAGGAGACCATATAGTGGCTGAATGACACAGCCTGGAGCTGGCGGAAGCATGAGGAGACCATATAGTGGCTGAATGACACGGTCTGGAGTTGGCGGCAGCAAGAGGAGACCATATAGTGGCTGAATGACACAGCCTGGAGCTGGCGGAAGCATGAGGAAACCCTATAGTGGCTGAATGACACAGCCTGGAGCTGGCAGCAGCATGAGGAGACCATATAGTGGCCGAATGACACAGCCTGGAGTTGGCGGCAGCATGAGGAGACCCTATAGTGGCTGAATGACACAGCCTGGAGCTGGCAGCAGCATGAGGAGACCATATAGTGGTTGAATGACACAGCCTGGAGCTGGCGGCAGCATGAGGAGACCATATAGTGGCCGAATGACACAGCCTGGAGCTGGCGGCAGCAAGAGGAGACCATATAGTGGTTGAATGACACAGCCTGGAGCTGGCGGCAGCATGAGGAGACCATATAGTGGCCGAATGACACAGCCTGGAGCTGGCGGCAGCAAGAGGAGACCATATAGTGGCTGAATGACACAGCCTGGAGCTGGCGGAAGCATGAGGAGACCCTATAGTAGCTGAATGACACAGCCTGGAGCTGGCAGCAGCATGAGGAGACCATATAGTGGTTGAATGACACAGCCTGGAGCTGGCGGCAGCATGAGGAGACCATATAGTGGCCGAATGACACAGCCTGGAGCTGGTGGCAGCAAGAGGAGACCATATAGTGGCTGAATGACACAGCCTGGAGCTGGCGGAAGCATGAGGAGACCATATAGTGGCTGAATGACACAACCTGGAGTTGGCGGCAGCATGAGGAGACCATATAGTTGCAGAATGAGACAGCCTGGAGGTGGCAGCAGAATGAGGAGAACATATGGTGGCAGAATGAGACAGCCTGGAGCTGGCATCAGCATGAGGAGAACATATGGTGGCAGTATGAGACAGCCTGGAGGTGGCATTAGCAGCAACAGGAGCCCTGAAAGTGACCCGGTGACATAGTGGGCCGGTGGGTTGCAATACCAGTACCCAGTGAAAAAGGTGGGTAGGGTAAAAAAGGAGAACTTGGCATCAGATGTGTGGCATCAGGCGGGTAGCAGGATCAGAATAGTAGCTGAGGCAGGTACGCAGAAGAAAACGTTTTTTTTTTTTTCTAAAAGTGTTAGTGTGCACAAGTAAATATTGAGGATATGCATTACGTAAAACTTAACGTTTAAAAATATTCTTAGGATAAAATATATGTACCCAATTTTTATTTTAATCAAACAAAAGGAAAGGTGTGCAAATAACACCATGTGCTATCTACACCACCAAGTGTTGATGTGATGCAAAGACCTCTAAAAGGTGGAAGGGAACAACGTATGGTTCATTATAATAGGTGGGGGTAAAAAATTCCCCTGTAAGGCCCTACTCTCACCCTATTAATTCCCTTCTTGGCAAGTGTTACTCACTGTTAAAAGGGCAGCCCCACAGAGGAAACTCTCCCTATTTCCAGCTAAAAACCCTATGAAATGGCAGTGTTTTTAGGTGGAGATAGGGAGAGGTTCCTGTGTGGGGCCGCCCTTTTTAGGGCGAGTAACACTTGCCAAGAAGGGAATTAATAATGCCCAAGTAGGACCTTACAGAGGAAGTTTTTACCCCCACCGGTTACAATGAACCATACGTTTGACTGACTCGAAGTAGGAGAAGCTGGAGCGACAGAAGATGGGTATTACACACACTTCCCTTTGGCTGAGGTGGTGGAGCCTAGGCTGGCTGAAACAGAGAGTGGTGTGCGACTGGGTGATGTAGCAGGCTGGACCACCACATCGGAGCCACAGTTCTTCCAGGCCGCTTTCTGGTGATGCTGCATATGTTGACGCAGGGCCGTGGCATCCTCCAGATGCTTGATGAAAAACTGCCACACCGCCAAGTAGCTGATTTTCCCACCAACAGTCCGCACAGATTGACTGCTACTGCCACCAACTCCAGGAACCCCTCTTCCACTACCTCCCGGGAAGGTAGGCTGCCGCGAAGCCAGGGGTCTCCCCTGGGCACGTTTGGCACCAGAATTTCCACTTCTGCCACCATGCTGACTGCCAACCATGCTACCACCTTTCTGGCTCAGCTGCTGCCTCACAGGCAACCTGCAACCCTCTTCTCCTGGTATGCACTTATGAGGGGAAGACAATGCGCTCCAGTATGTTTAACCGGTTAAGGACCCATGATGTACCAGTACAACATGAGACCCTGGTAGTTAAGGACCCATGACGTACATGTACGTCCATGGGAATTTCAGTCCCCGCCGCGCACGGGGCAGGGACCAGACCGGGGTGACTGCTGATATCGATCAGCAGGCACACCGCGCAAGTGCCCAGGGGGGTCATCAGACCCCCCTGTGATGGCGATCGCCGCAAATCACCGGTAAATTCACACTGGCGATTTGCTGCAATAAGGGGGATCGGGGTTGTCCAAGACACCCACGATCCCCCTGAAGGGATAGGAGTGAGGTGGCAGGGGTGCCACTCCTCCTATCCCTGCTACTGGTCATCTAGAAGCGACAACCAATAGCAGATCGGGGGCGGGGGGGTTAACTTTCGGTTTCCCTGTTCTGCCCACCCATGGTAGGCTGGGCAGAACGGGGAAACCGACGAAGACCGGCACCGAAGGTCAACTTACCCATTGGCGGTGGCAGCGGGCGGCGATCAGCGGCAGAAGAGGATGGTGATGCGGCTCCCTGGATCCTACGGAAGTCAGTGAGTTGCCTAGCAACATCTGGAGGGCTACAGTTTCAGACCGGCGATCAGTACATGCTGGGAGTTGTAGTTTTGCAAGAGCTGGAGGCACATTGGTTGGAAAATACTGAGTTAGGTAACAGAACCTAACTGAAGATTTTCCAACCAGTGTTCCTCCAGCTGTTGCAAAAGTACAAACCCCAGCATGCACGGTGCATGGTCTGTCAGTACATGCTGGGAGTTGTAGTTATGAAACAGCTGGAGGTTTGCCCCCCCCCCCCCCCCTTGTGAATGTACAGAGTATATTCACACGGGCGGGTTTACAGTAAGTTTCCTGCTTGAAGTTTGAGCTGCGGCAAATTTTTCACTGCAGCGCAAACTCCTAGCGGGAAACTCACTGTAAACCCGCCAGTGCGAATGTACCCTAAAACACTACACTACACTAACACATAATAAAGGGTAAATCACTACATTTACACCCCGTTACACTGTCCCCCCCAATAAAAATGAAAAAGTATTGTACGGCAGTGTTTCCAAAACGTAGCCTCCTGCTGTCGCAAAGCAACAACTCCCAGCATTTATGGACAGCCGCGGACTGTCCAGGCATGCTGGGAGTTTAGCAACAGCTGGAGGCACCTGTTTGGGAATCACTGGCGTAAAATTCCCCTATGTCCACCCCTATGCAATCCCAAATTTAGTCCTCAAATGGGCATTGCGATCTCTTACTTCGGAGCCCTGTCGTATTTCAAGGAAACAGTTTAGGGCCACATATGGGGTATTTCCGTACTCGGGAGAAATTGCACTACAAATTTTGGGGGGCTTTTTCTCCTTTTACCCCTTATGAAAAGGAAAAGTTGGGGGCTACACCAGCCTGTTAGTGTAAAAAAATAAAAAAATTTACACTACCATGCTCGTGTTGCCCTCATTTTTTTTTTTTTAAATTACAGTGATGCTTTAAATAATAGCTAGCAAATACCACTGATGACAACAGGGTCTAGTGGCAATCCAATGTCTAGTGTATGCTGATGGGTGACAAAAGGAGAGCAATGCTGTTAGAGGTATTGGCCAGATGTTTTTCCTCCAATCCATGGATGCAATCGTTGGGGATACAGAGGGAGCTGTCACTGCCAGACCTGGCACTGCCAGCCCTAAAAGTCTCTAAATCATCAATGGCACATGGTAGGTGGAGACCTGAGATCTTCATGCTACACTTCTGCCCCTCTCCCTATAGAAATAACCACGCATGCTTGATCACCAGATTTCTTCTAGTTAATATTGCAGGCAGGAGAAAGGATAGCGGTCCCAGCTCACTTATGTTCAGAATGCCGGCTTCAGGCGTCTGTGGTTGGGATGTCATGTCATACCACCTCCATTCATTTCATAAATGTTTTAAACGCCGGGGTGCTGGCCAAGAGATCGTAGAGGGGGGGTTCCCACGATAGGGGGAAAAGATGTCTAGGAGCGGAGTACCCCTTTAATCATGAATAGTAGTAAAAGCTACATCAGCACCTTTCAGTATACTTTAATGTTTTTGGAGGAACACTTTAAATCTTTAAAGAAGAAGTATCATGGAAAAAAAATATCCCCTACCCAAAAGATAGGGCATACATTTTTAGATCTCCTGTTTGGAGCCGCGGCTTTGCTTCACAGCGGCGCGTCACAAACCTTCCCAACCCCCCCCCCAATCCACGCCCCCTCTATATAGCTCTATGGAGGAGCCGAAGATTGCTGAACGGCTCTCCCATAGAGCTATATGGAGGGGGCGTGGTGGCCCCTGCTTCGGGTGGGGATTGTGATGCACCGCTGTAAAGGAGAGCCAGGTTCCCAAACAGGTACTTCTCCTTTAAGTTTCCGTGCCTAACTGCAGGAAGAGTCTGGTTAAGGCTGGAGGGACCCGGGTAATAAAATCCACAAGGTGGTGGAGGCTCTAAGACAATTGCCCCTTTGGGATTACCCACCATTTGTGCCTGCTTACTTTTGTAATTATTCTCTTAGGATAGGGTCACACAGCGAATCCACAGTGTCTTTGATGCTGCTGATGCGTTGACGGCAGAGCAAGCCTAATGTAGCTCTGTGTCCTCTTGTAGCTACAGATTTCCCGCAGGCAGTCACGCACTGACACACAGAGCTACAGGGAGCAGCAGGGAACTCGCTCTGCAGTGACTGCCGGCAGCGCATCCGCAGCATTAAATGCGCAGCGGATGCGCTCTGTGCAACCCTACCCTTAATATGTATTTCAACATGACATACCAGCAATTGTATCATTTAAGATTCCTATAATTTACCATTTACAGAAACAGAGACTTGCATGATAGGGAGGCTCTAAAAAAACATATGACCATCAAGTTCAACAAAGGGAACAGGTTATCACTGTTTTCGGAAACACCTTTAAAAACAATACTGTTTATATAATGTGAAAATATCCCGTGTGGCATATCTCAGTTTTATCTGGTAATAGAATGCATATTGTGAGACAGATTTAGGTTAAGACTGGCACCGATCTGCGAGCTTAGATTGTTACAAATGATTCCAGGCCCGATGAGATGAACCATATCTTTATTCTGTGTTATGTTTCATTAGCATAATAATTCTTACTTGTACATGATCAGGGTCGGGGAGACATCTTACTATTCAATGAAAAATCAAAGAAATAGCAAAAGATTCCTACTCTGATTAATATATCCTAATATAAAGGATTAAAGTGCGTTCTTTACTGTAGAACAGAAATGCAAAGGCAGATGTCTCGCAGTCAGTCCTCAAAGCCCCGGTGTCCTAGGGCTAATCCTTTCCTCTTCTGTGAGAAAGAAAATATGGTCATTGCATAAATGTGCTTGAAACTCTAGGAATCGCTTTTATACAAAATATTTCTTGGACCAGCACTAGATAATGTATTCATTGGGGGAGGGGCTGAAAGTGGCCCCTGGGCATTATAGATGAGGGGCATCTTACCAATAATTTTGCAGATAGTCCTTTCATCTAAAATACCCTTCACCAATCTGTAGATAAATTAAAGGGCTTAGTAGCTCCCATCTCACCCATAAAGGGGTTCTCCACTGCTAGACATCTTAGGATAGGGGATAAGATGTCTGATTGCAGGGGACCCGCAAACGCTGTTTTTCTGCAGCAGTGGTCGTGAGGTCACAGTCACGCCCCCTCATGGCATTACGCTCCCTCTATTTATGTCTATGGGCCACACCCACTCCCATAGACATGAATGGAGGGGGCGTGGCATGACGTCATGTGTGGTGTGGCTGTGACAACACCAGGGCCGGCCCAAGACATTATGCTGCCCCCCCCCCCCCAGAGAGAAGTTCTGCCCCCCCCCCCCCAAAAAAAAAAAAACTAAAACTAAAAACACAGCTAACAAAAACGTCCCCACATCTATTATAAATATTTTGAAATGGCACAAGGGCATCAGGGGGGGGGGGGGGGGTTGAAATGGTACAGAGGGGATCAAAGGGGGTTGGGAATTTAAATGGCAAAGGGTGGATTGGGGGGTATTAAAATGGGACAGGGGGATCAGAGGGGGGGGACGGGGGTATTGGAAACTGAGGTATCCACTCTGATCCCCATGTGCCATTTTTATAACCCCCCCCCATGCCATTTCATTGTTACCCCCCCCCCCCGTGCCATTTTAGTTACCTCCCAACTCTGATCCCCCCCTCCCCCCCTTGCTGTGCAGTATTCCCCCACAATAGGTTAGGGGGCAGATGTTACCCCACAATAGGATAGGCGTCAGATGTTCTCACACATTAGGTAAGCAGATGTTCCCTCACATTAGTTAGGTAGGTGTTCCCCCACATTAGGCGGCAGATGTTCCCCCACATTAGGCGGCAGATGTTCCCCTACAATAGGCTAGTCAGCAGATGTTCCCCCACATTAGGTAAGCAGATGTTCACCCACAATAGGCGACAGATGTTCCCCCACATTAGGCGGCAGATGTTCCCCTACAATAGGTTAGACAGCAGATGTTCCCCCACATTAGGTAAGCAGATGTTCACCCACAATAGGTGAGCGTAATGCCTCACATTAGGTAAGCAGATGTTCCCCCACATTAGGTAAGCAGACGCTCCCCCACATTAGGTAAGCAGATGTTGCTCCACATTAGGCGGCATGTGTTCTCTCACATTAGGTAAGCAGATGTTCCCCACATAAGGTAAGCAGATGCTCCCCCACATTAGCCGGCAGATGTTCCCCCACATTAGTTAGGCAGATGTTCCCCCACATTAGTTAGGCAGATGTTCCCCCACATTAGTTAGTCAGATGTTCCCCCACATTAGGCAGAATGCAGTGAGAGAAAAAACACAAAGAGACGGCGCTCCATTGGTGAAGATCGTAGGTGACAGGTGAATTATAGGGAGAATAGGAATATTGCTCACCTTAACGTGTTGTGCGGGCAGGCACAACACTGTTTAGCACTTTGACGAAGGTATGTCGGGAGGCAGCCGGACGTCGGTCCCGCACCCCGACGTCTTCTGTTGCGCCTGCCCGACGTCACTCCGCAGGGCCGCGCAGGAGGACGTGACGTCACTCGCAGAGCGCCCGGAGAGAAGGAGCGCTGCGCTGGATGGGTAAGTGAGTGTGTGTCTGTCTCACTCTATCTCTGTTTGTGTGTCTCTGTCTGTCTGTGTGTGTGTGTGTGTGTGTGTGTGTGACTGTGTGTGACTCTGTGTATGTGTGACTGTGTGTGACTCTCTGTCTGTGTGTGTGACTGTGTGTGTGACTCTGTGTGTGTGTGACTCTGTGTGTGTGTGACTCTCTGTCTGTGTGTGTGACTGTGTGTGACTCCTGTGTGTGTGTGACTCTCTGTGTGTGTGACTGTGTGTGACTCTGTGTGTGTGACTCTGTCTGTGTATGTGTCTCTCTGTCTGTGAGTGTGTGTCTCTGTGTGTGTGTGTTTGTGTGTGTCTGTCTGTCTCTATCTCTGTCTGTGTGTGTCTCTCTGTCTGTGTGTGACTCTCTGTCTGTGTGTCTCTGTCTGTGTGTGATTCTGTGTGTGTGTGACTGCGTGTGACTGTGTGTGTGTGTGACTGTGTGTGTGTCTCTCTGTCTGTGAGTGTGTGTCTCTGTGTGTGTGTGTTTGTGTGTGTGTCTGTCTGTCTCTATCTCTGTCTGTGTGTGTCTCTCTGTCTGTGTGTGACTCTCTGTCTGTGTCTCTCTGTCTGTGTGTGATTCTGTGTGTGTGTGACTGCGTGTGACTGTGTGTGTGTGTGACTGTGTGTGTGTCTCTCTGTCTGTGAGTGTGTGTCTCTCTGACTGTGTGTGTGTCTCTCTCTCTCTATCTATCTGTGTGTGTCTCTGTGTTGTGTGTGTGTGTGTTTTTTTTGTGTGGGGGGAGGGGGGTTTGTTTGAACCAGCGATCTAATGTGGGGAGACTTTAACCTATTGTGGGGAACATGAAAGGGAACCTGCGGCCTAATGGGGGGAAACTACTACCAAATGTGGGGAATCTATGCTACCTAATGTGGGGAAACTGCTACCTAATGTTGGAAAACTGCTACCTAATGTGCGAAAGCTGCTACATAATGTGGGAAAACTGCTACCTAATGTGGGGAATCTGTGCTACCTAATGTGGGGAAACTGCTACCTAATGTGTGGAATCTGTGCTACCTAATGTGTGGAATCTGTGCTACCTAATGTGGGGAATCTGTGCTACCTAATGTGGGGAATCTGTGCTACCTAATGTGGGGAAATTACTACCTAATGTGGGGTAACTGGTACCAAATGTGGGGAATCTATGCTTCCTAATGTGGGGAAACTGATACCTACCTTATGTGGGGGAACTGCTACCTACCTTAAGTGGGGGAACTGCTGCCTAACTAATGCTCCCCCCTGGCAGTAGCCCCCTCATCATCCACCAGCAAACCCCCCCCAAGCAGCACCACCATCAGCGGATCCTGATGGTGGATGATGGGGGTGCTCCTGCCAGGAGGATGATCCTGCCGATGGATGATGGGGGTGATACTGCCAGGGGGGATGGCCAGTAGCACCCTCATCATCCTCCAGCAACACCCCCCCAGTATTAGCACCTCCATCATCCACTAGCAACACCACCAGATTTATATTCAGAGGGTACAGTATGTGGCAGATGTATATTCAGAGGGTACAGTATATGGCAGATTTATATTCAGAGTGTACAGTATGTGTTGGTATAATATTCAGAATGTACAGTGTGTGGTAGTATTATATTCAGTGGGTATGGTGTATGGAAGGTTTATAATCAAAGAGTATAGTGTATAGTAGTATTATATTTAGAGGATACAGTGTCTGGCAGGTTTATAATAATACTTGTTTTCAAATAGAGGATTAGAATGCGCTGACATAGTGAGGAGACGTCTGGGCGACACATTCTCCAGAGAGAAGTTTTAGCTGGACCAGGCGGTATGTGCCATCTGAATTAGATAAGGAAAGACTATAGATAAGACGTCACCTGTAGTCACTGATATCATTGTGTATTCTCCTCACTGTAGAGAAGACGTCACATGTAGACACTGATATCATTGTGTATTCTCCTCACTATAGAGAAGACGTCACCTGTAGTCACTGATATCATTGTGTATTCTCCTCACTATAGAGAAGACGTCACCTGTAGTCACTGATATCATTGTGTATTCTCCTCACTATAGAGAAGACGTCACCTGTAGTCACCGATATCATTGTGCATTCTCCTCATTATAGAGAAGACGTCACCTGTAGTCTCTGATATCATTGTGTATTCTCCTCACTATAGAGAAGACATCACCTGTAGTCACTGATATCATTGTGTATTCTCCTCACTATAGAGAAGACGTCACCTGTAGTCACTGATATCATTGTACATTCTCCTCACTATAGAGAAGACGTCACCTGTAGTCACTGATATCATTGTACATTCTCCTCACTATGTCTTATCAGAGCTGGAGTCACTTGTCAGTTCTACAGTTATGATGAGTGAAACTACAACTCCCAGCATAACCTTACCACTGCATAAAGGGGTACTCTACTGGAAAACATTTTTTTTTAATCAACTGGTGCTACAAAGTTAAACAGATTTATAAATTATTTCTACTTAAAAATCTTAATCCTTCCAGTACTTATTAGCTGCTGTATAAGTGATTCACAGGAAGTTCTTTTCTTTTTTAATTTATTTTCTGTCTGACCACAGTGCTCTGTGCTGACACCTCTGTCCATGTCAAGAACTGTCCATAGTAGGAGCAAATCCCCATTCCAAACCTATGCTGCTCTGTATAGTTCCTAACATTGACAGACAGAACACTGTGGACAGACTGGAAAGAACTACACAACTTCCTGTGGAGAATACAACAGCTTATAAGTACTGTAAGGATTAAGATTTTAAATAGAAGTAATTTAAAAATCTGTTTAACTTTCTGGCACCAGTTGATATAAAAGTAAATGTTTTCCATTGGAGTAGCCCTTTAAGTAATTCTGGGAGCTGTATATTTAAATGGTGAACACTTTCCTATTCTGTGGCAACTGGTATATCTGATTATTATACTGGAATTTCTCACAATGCGCTACAACAGTGGTGTCTGTCACAACAGGCTAAAAACTTACTGGGGGGGGGGGAGATATGGGGTGACACCATTTTCTACCGCACCGGGTGACACCAACGCTAGCAACGCCACTGGATGACCCAATGTGTTCCAAAAATATTCCCTACACCCTTATGCCACCTCCACCAGCCTGAAACTCACTTGCCAAATTCTGACTTGTTATGGTGCTACAGAAATCTGGACCAGTATTACTATGACCAGACTCCCTGCGAGCAGTGACACATTATAGTGCAGTACAGTGTATGCATTTTGCTCATGTACAACTATTTGTTTCCCATCTGTCCGGAGTAGAGCAGGTGCAAGGTACATGATGTGCACTTTTATAGATTTTGCTTCCAGAAGTAGGGATGGGCCCCACAATAGGTCAAGGGCAGTTGCCTATGGGCAGCCCTAAAACTAGAGATTAGAAATAGACTACATAAAAAATGTTTTGATAAAAAGATGAATAATCCGAATAAACTCCCTTACGAGGGAGAACTAAACACACAGATTTTACATTTAAATTAATACAATCTGTTTATAGTTGTTTAAGAAAGTATTTCTCGTTAACTATTTCACGTCAAAGTGCAGCTTCTTCAAATATCTCCCTACAAAGAAGTAAACCAACAATAATATATGTTTTGCTTTATCATGACTTATTTTGACTCGGGAAAACCCTGATTATATTTATTTGCAACACGTGGCATGGTAGAGCCCACAGCTGTGTTCACTACCAGAGTGTACAATTATGTCATTAAATATGATATGAGCAATACATTGTATGAAATATTTGCAGTAACCAAACACACTCCCCGGCATTGAAATGACAACACTGAGAAAGAAAAGTTGTGCAGTTTTGGAAATCAGAGGATCGATAGACAAGGCCTTGATTAAGGGCCCTCCCGAAACGCGTAGGTGTTTTCCATGTTTTTTTTACCTCTTCCCCCTTTTTGTATATGTTTTTAAGAAGATGCAAATAAAGCTTACAAATTTTATCATTTCCTGACTGGAAATTGGAGTGCTGGTTTCCTCCCCAAGGGATTTGCTTTCCTTCAATCTTCACCGTGATTGTGGCTATCACACCCCGTGCACCTGGCCAGTTCAGGACTATAGGATTCTATCGTGGAAGGGTGAGCGGATTACAACTTTTTTTCTTTTGTATGTTAATGATATGCAGATTATGAAAAAAATGGAAACAAAATATTCAAGACAACTTGATTTGTTCAGTATTGAGTATAAGTGAGTGCCACGTGTAGAAATACAGACACTTACATGCCTTGCATGCTATCAGTGTGGTTACTGATGATCGTCTATGGTCTACTGGTCACCTCTGACGGCTTCCCTTTCAATTGCTGACCACTGGAGTCCCAGATGTGCTCTATGGGAGACAAGTCCAACAATACTACAGGCCATGGTATCACGTTTAAGTCATGCAGGCTGCTCACGGTAGCACATGCAACATGTGGCCTGGTGTTGTCATCTTGAAAGCAGCACCTGGGACACTTCAGAAAAGTGTCCGTACCACTGGTTCCAGGAACAAATTAATCTAATGCCAATACACTGGGTTATAGTGCGGGTGAAAAGCAGTTAAACGGGTGGTCACTTACATACAGTGGGGAAGTATTTGATACACTGCCGATTTTGCAGGTTTTCCTACTTACAAAGCATGTAGAAGTCTATATTTTTTTTATCATAGGTACTCTTCAACTCTGAGAGACAGCATCTAAAACAAAGATCCAGAAAATTAAATTGTATGATTTAAAAAACAAATGTATTTCCATTTTATTGCATGATATAAGTATTTGGTCACCTACCAACCAGTAAGAATTACGGCTCTCACAGAACTGTTCTTTTTTCTTTAAGAAACCCTCTTGTTCTCCACTCACTACCTGCATTAACTCCACAACCTCAAACAGACTCCAACCTCTCCACAATGGCCAAGACCAGAGAGCTGTGTAAGGACATCAGGGATAAAATTATAAAATTGTAGACCTGCACAGGACTGGGAGGGGCTACAGGACAATAGCCAGGCAGCTTGGTAAGAAGGCAACAACTGTTGGCGCAATTATTAGAAATTGGAAGAAGTTCAAGATGACGGTCAATCTTCCTTGGTCTGGGGCTCCATGCAAGATCTCACCTCATGGGGCATCAATGATCATGAGGAAGGTGAGGGATCAGCCCAGAACTACATGGCAGGACCTGGTCAATGCCCTGAAGAGAGCTAGGACCACAATCTCCAAGAAAACCATTAGTAATACACTACACCGTCATTGATTAAAATCCTGCAGCGCACGCAAGGTCCCCCTGCTCAAGCCAGCGCATGTCCAGGCCCGTCTGAAGTTTGCCAATGACCATCTGGATGATCCTGAAGAGGAATAGGAGAAGGTTATGTGGTCTGATGAGACAAAAAAAATAGAGCTTTTTGGTCTAAACTCCACTCGTCGTGTTTGGAGGAAGAAGAAGGATGAGTACAACCACAAGAACACTATCCCCACTGTGAAGCATGGAGGTAGAAACATAATTCTTGGGGCTGCTTTTCTGCAAAGGGGACAAGAATAATGCACTGTATTGAGGGGAGGATGAAGGGGGCCATGTATGGGGCGAGATCTTGGCCAACAACCTCCTTTACTCAGTAAGAGCATTGAAGAAAGGTCATGGTTGGGTCTTCCAGCATGACAACGACCCGAAACACACAGCCAGGGCGACTAAGGAGTGTCATTCATAAGAAGCATCTCAAGGTCCTGGAGTGGCCTAGCCAGTCTTCAGATCTGAACCCAATAGAAAATCTTTCGAGGGAGCTCAAAGTCTGTAAGGAAGAGTGTGCCAAAATCCCTGCTGCAGTGCATGCAAACCTGGTCAAGAAGTACAAGAAACATTTGATCTCTGTAATTGCACACTAAGATTTCTGTACCAAATATTAAGTTATGCTTTTCTGATGTATGAAATACATATCTCATGCAATAAAATGCTAATTAAATTTTTAAAGTCATACAATGTGATTTTCTGGATTTTTGTTTCAGATTCCGTCTCTCACAGTTCAAAAGTGCCTGTAATGTCCGTTTCTGTGTTTTTGCATTTTTCTGCTTTGGGTCCTGTTCAGACATTGGGTTTGTGTCTGAACAGTGTCTTTGTTAATTCTCCCTGGTTTGGGAAGAGTTAATGCTTCCAGCCTATTAGATCCCTGTGGGGTTATTTAGACCCTAGCTCTGCTGGAACTCTCTACTGGTAATTAAACCATGTCTTGCTTATTATGCACATTAGCTTTGTGTGTTTGTGCACATGTCCTGAGTTTTCACCATCGTTATCTGTCCTGTTTGTTAAATATATTTTAGCCTGCTTTGTTTTAGTACATTTGTCGGGTTTTAGTATTTGTGTATGTTTGTTCTGCATTTGCTTTGTGTTGCCTTAGTCTGTACGTTTTGTCAGTCCTGTTTTAACCTTTTGATCCTGCTACTCCGAGGATAGAATCCTGTTCTGAGCCTTGGGCTATTCCGTATGTCTAGGAGTGAGTGAGTCTTGTGCCTGTACCCGTATCTGTTTGTATTTAGGTTTTTTTCCCCTCCTAGGCCAGTATCCTGATCACTCGGTGGAGAGTGCCTGCTGGCTAGGAGCCTATTTGGCTTTGGTATTGATGTCCTTCCATGCTTGGAGTGAGGTGTCTAGTGTGTTCCTTGTTCTGTGTCCAGTGTGAACAGTGCTCTTGATTTCCTGACCTGTTTTATGGCAGTATGCTATATCCTGCCTTGTTTGTATTTATATATCTGTTACTTGGTTATTGAATTCCCATTGTGTTTCTGACTTGTTCCCCGACTATGTACAGTTCTGTTTGTTTAGTTTGACATGTGCGCCCATGCACTTTTGCACAGGCAGGGACCGGCTCCAAGTTGTCATTCACCGCTAGGGTGTCTAGCCAAGTAGGCAGGGAGAGATGTCTTAGGGACAGCTTAGGGCTCACTTCTCCCTATATTTACTTTATATACTTGCTTATTTATATACTTGCTTATTTATTTCTTTTTTTTTAAAGTTTGGTTCTTGCAGCCATCATTGGATCATTACTTTTTGGTGTTGGAATTTTTAATCTTGTGTAGTGTATTTAGAGCATACTAGGCCATTTCTTTCACGTTATGATAAATACGCTCTGAAAATAATGAGTCACAGCTTACTTACTCACAAAGGCTGATCTTGTAATAGGACAGCACAAGCACCCATATATTATTCATGAAATTATAGACTTTCTTCTTGAAATCAGTAGAGATAAAGGAGGGTGTATCTTTAACGCTTTTCCAGATCCTACAGCCGTTGCTTTCATTGTCTGGCTTCTATAGCCCTTCATACAGTTACAGCATACTTTGACAACCATCTCCAAAAGAATTTACAGTATTGCATAAATTCTTCTAAATACAGATCCCTAGTGCTGAATGTAGATGTGTTGGCATTGTGTGGGTGATCTGCCTCCTCACCGTATGCTCTCCTCCATAGATGCTTCTCATGCTTGAAGAGAAAATTTAGCTATGACACAAGCTGTCTCTTCAATACTGAACATGTTGAGGCGTTCACTAATATTATTTTATCAGTTTACCAGACTTTAGGATTTCCCCTATAATAGGAAAATTACCAGTTGAGCTTTTCTTTTCTAGTGAAAAATGGCCACTGAGGTGGGAGCAGCCATGTTTCACTGGCGCCATTCACAGGCTCCTTCCATTCATATGTCAATCATGTTTGAAATGATACAAAGTTTTAGGACTGAGAGGTCACATGTTCATTAGATTGTCTATGTAAATAAAAAACTCAAACATCTTGCAAAAAGAACCCGCACGCTGCAGATTCATCTTGGTACAATACAAAAATAAATATATCTTTTAATATGGCTTTCATAGCCTCCACTTCAGTCCCGGCATCAACAGAATTTACTTGGTAAAAAGGAAACCTAGGCAAATACATCTATAGGGTCATGCAAAAGACAGAACATGATTAAGGAAGGCATCCAGGTAATACCTGCACCTGTGAATGGTATGTAGAGTTGAACACAGTAGAGTGGGGCCCTACCCCAAAATGGTCCTACTTTTTCCTATGTGCTCTACTCTGTCCAAGTACATAGGACTATAAATTTGCTAAATCAAAAGGTGGTCATGGACAAGGAAGGTGTAGTTTCTGGAAAGTAGCTAAACTCTTGCAATCCACATTAAAATGGTGTAACCCTTTAACCCCTTAACGACAATGGACGTAAATGGACGTCATGGTGACGTGATACTTAGAGCACCATGACGTACATTTACGCGCCGACATGATTGCGAGCATCGGAGCGGACATTTGCGATCGCGCGGATGTCTGCCATTAACCCCTCTGATGCTGTGATCAATACAGATCACGGCATCTGCGGCAGTGCGGTACTTTGCACGGATGATCGGATCGCTCGCAGCTCTGCCGCGGGGATCCGATCATCCAGCATGGCGGCCGGAGGTCCCCTCACCTGGCTCCGGCCGTCTTCCGGGGTCTTCTGCTCTAGTCTGAGATCGAGCAGACCAGAGCAGATGACCGATAATACTGAGCAGTGCTGTGTCCTATACATAGCACTGCAATGTATTAGCAATCAACTGATTGCAAGGAATAGTCCCCTATGAGGACATAAAAAGTGTAAAAAAAAATAAATAAAAAATTGTAAAATAAAAAAAAAAAATGTGAAAAATCCCTCCCCCCAAAAAAAGGAAAACGTCAGTTTTTCCCATTTTACCCCCAAAAAAGCATAAGAAAATAATTAATACACATATTTTAAAATATATTGTTAATTATCCCATACGGTGAACTGCGTAAATGTAAAAAAAATGAAACATTTCCAAAATTGCTGCTTTTTTGTCACATTTTATTCCCAAAAAAATTTATAAAAAATTAATAAAAAGTAAAACCTAAGCAAAAGTGATACTGATAAAATCTATAGATCATGGCGCAAAAAATGAGCCCTCATATCGCCCCATATACGGATAAATGAGAAAGCTATGGTGGTCAAAATAGGGCAATTTCAAACATACTAATTTTGTTAAAATGGTTTGAGATTTTTTTTTAAGCAATACAATTATAGAAAAGAATATAATCATGGGTATCATTTTAATCGTATTGACCCACAGAATAAAGAAAACATGTCATTTTTACTGGAAAGTGCACAACGTGAAAACAAAACCTTTCAAAATTTGCTAAATTGCGGTTTTCTTTTCAATTTTCCCACATAAATAATATTTGTTTGGTTGCGCCGTACATTTTATGGTAAAATAAGTGATGTAATAACAAAGTACAATTGGTGATGCAAAAAACAAGCCATCATATGGGCCTGTGGATGGAAATATAAGAGAGTTATGATTTTTAGAAGGCGAGGAGGAAAAACGAAAATGCAAAAATAAAATTGGTCTGGTCCTTAACCTCTTAAGGACCCAGGGCGTATGGATACATACGCCCTGGCGTTTTCCGGTCTCTGCCGCGCGCCGGGCAGAGATCGGAACCGGATGCCTGCTGAAATGCTTCAGCAGGCATCCAGGGCAAACGCCGAGGGGGGCCATGTAGGCCCTTGCGATCTGCGGCGATACCGGGCTGATCGGGTCTCTGGAACCCAACCGCCCGGTAATTTCGCATGATCCCGGCTGGGGGGCGGTTACTTTCTCCCGTCCTGCCAGGCCCCTGGAAGTCCGGAGAGGACGGGAGGAAGACCGGAGGACGCGGCGGGGGACGGGCGAGTGCTGGGGACCGGCCCCGGTACTTACCCTGTCCCTGAAGACCCGGATCCCGGCGATGAAGACGGCGGCGGCGACAGGTGAGTTGATCTTCAGCCGCGGTCGGGCCCTTTACAGCAATGCATGTCGCCGTAAAGCGACATGCATTGCTGTAATGGGACCCTGTAAACTACAACTCCCAGCATGCCCAGACAGCCCTTGGCGTCTGGGCATGCTGGGAGTTGCAGTTTTGCAACATCTGGAGGTCCACAGTTTTGGGACCACTGTGCCCTTCCAGATGTTGCAAAACTACACATCTTCAGCATGCCCTTACTGTCCAGGCATGCTGGGAGTTGCAGAACTACAACTCCCAGCATGCCTGGACAGTAAGGGCATACTGGGAGTTGTAGTTTTGCAACATCTGGAAGGGCACAGATTGGGAACCACTGTATTAGTGGTCTGAAAACTGTAGTCCTCCAGGTGTTGCAAAGCATGCTGGGAGTTGTAGTTTGGCAACATCTGGCTCTAAAGATGTTGCCGAACTACTACTTCCAGCATGCCTGAGAATGTTTGGGAGTAGTGGTTTTGCAACAACTGGAGGCACACTGGTTGGGAAACATTGTCTGTTTCCTAACTCAGTGTTTCCCAACCCGTGTGCCTCCAGCTGTTGCAAAACTATAACTACCAGCATGCACTGATAGACTGTGCATGCTGGGAGTTGTAGTTTTGCAACAGCTGGAGGTCCCCCCCCCCCCCCCCCCCCTGTGAATGTACAGGGCACATTCACATGGGCAGGGGGCTTACAGTGAGTATCAGGCTGCAAGATTGCGATGCAGCAAATTTTGCACCACAGCTCAAACTCGCAGTGGGAAACTCGCTGTAACCCCCCGCCCATGTCACTGTACCCTAAAAACACTACACTACACTAATACAAAATAAAATAAAAAGTAAAAAACACTACATATACACATACCCCTACACAGCCCCCCTCCCCAATAAAAATGAAAAACGTCTGGTACGCCACTGTTTCCAAAATGGAGCCTCCAGCTGTTGCAAAACAACAACTCCCAGTATTGCCGGACAGCCGTTGACTGTCCAAGCATGCTGGGAGTTTTGCAACAGTTGGAGGCACCCTGTTTGGGAATCACTGGCGTAGAATACCCCTATGTCCACCCCTATGCAAATCCCTAATTCAGGCCTCAAATGCGCATGACGCTCTCACTTTGGAGCCCTGTCGTATTTCAAGGCAACAGTTTAGGGCCACATATGGGGTATCGCCGTACTCGGGAGAAATTGCCTAAGGAATTTTGGGGGGCTTTTTCTCCTTTCACCCCTTATGAAAATGTGAAGTTGGGGTCTACACCAGCATGTTAGTGTAAAAAAATAAATTGTTTACACTAACATGCTGGTGTTGCCCTATACTTTTCATTTTGACAAGAGGTAAAAGGGAAAAAAGCCCCCCAAAATTTGTAATGCAATTTCTCCCGACTACGGAGATATCCCATATGTGGGCGCAAAGTGCTCTGAGGGCGCACAACAAGGCCCAGAAGGGAGAGTGCGCCATGTACATTTGAGGTGATTTGCACAGGGGTGGCTGATTGTTACAGCGGTTTTGACAAACGCAAAAAAAAAAAAAAAACACATGTGACCCCATTTCGGAAACTACACCCCTCACGGAATGTAATGAGGAGTGCAGTGATAATTTACACCCCACTGGTGTCTGACACATCTTTGGAACAGTGTCCTGTGCAAATTAAAAATTTCGTACAGCCCACTGTTACAAAGATCTGACAGACACCAGTGGGGGTAAATGCTCACTGTACCCCTTGTTACATTCCTCAAGGGGTCTAGGGGCTTCCTAAATGCGACATGCCCCCCGAGCAAAATTTGCTCTCAAAAAGCCAAATATGACTCCTCTTCTGAGCATTGTAGTTCGCCCGTAGTGCACTTCAGGTCAACTTATGGGGTACCTCCATACTCAGAAGAGATGGGGTTTCAAATTTTGTGGGGTATTTTTTGCTATTAACCCTTGCAAAAATGTGACATTTGGGGGGAAACACCCATTTTAGTGAATTTTTTTTTCTTTTTTACGTATGCAAAAGTCGTGAAACCCCTGTGGGGTATTAAGGCTCAGTTTATTCCTTGTTACATTCCTCAAGGGGTCTAGTTTCCAAAATGGTATGCCATGTGGGGGGTTTTTTGCTCTCCTGGCACCATAGGGGCTTCCTAAATGCGACATGCCCCCGAGCAAAATTTGCTCTCAAAAAGCCAAATATGACTCCTTCTCTTCTGAGCATTGTAGTTCGCCCGTAGTGCACTACAGGCCAACTTATGGGGTACCTTCATACTCAGAAGAGATGGGGTTACAAATTTTGGGGGGTATTTTCTCCTATTAACTCTTACAAAAATGTGAAATTTGGGGGGAAACACACATTTTAGTGAAATTTTATTTTATTTTTTTACATATGCAAAAGTAGTGAAACACATGTGGGGTATTAAGGCTCACTTAATTCCTTGTTACATTCCTCAAGGGGTCTTGTTTCCAAAATGGTATGGCATGTGTTTTTTTTTTTGCTGTTCTGGCACCATAGGGGCTTCCTAAATGCAATATGCCCCCCAAAAACCATTTCAGAAAAACATACTCTCCAAAATCCCCTTGTCGCTCCTTCGGTTCTGAGCCCTCTACTGCGCCCGTATGAGGTATCTGCTTACTCGAGAGAAATTGGGCTACAAATATAAGTATACATTTTCTCCTTTTACCCGTCGTAAAAATTCAAAAATTGGGTCTACAAGAACATGCGAGTGTAAAGAATTGTGAATTTTCTCCTTCACTTTCCTACTATTCCTGTGAAACACCTAAAGGGTTAAAAGGCTGACTGAATATCATTTTGAATACTTTGGGGAGTGCAGTTTTTATAATGGGATCATTTGTGGGGTATTTCTAAGATGAAGACCCTTCAAATCCACTTCAAACCTGAACTGGTCCCTGAAAAATAGTGAGTTTGGAAATTTTGTAAAAAATTGGAAAATTGCTGCTGAACTTTGAAGCCCTTTGGTGTCTTCCAAAAGTAAAAACTTGTCAATTTTATGATGCAAACATAAAGTAGACATATTGTATATGTGAAAAAAATATATATTTTGAATATCCATTTTCCTTACAAGCAGAGAGCTTCAAAGTTAGAAAAATGCAAAATTTTTCATAAAATTTTCACATTTTTCACCAAGAAAGGATGCATGTTACAATTTTTTTTTACCACTATGTTAAAGTAGAATATGTCACGAAAAAACAATCTCGGAATCAGAATGATAACTAAAAGCATTCCAGAGTTATTAATGTTTAAAGTTACAGTGGTCAGATGTTCAAAAAATGACCGGGTCCTAAGGTGTAAAATGGCTGGGTCCTTAAGAGGTTAAGGCCAAAATGGGCCTGGTCATTAAGGAGTTAAAGAGGAAGAGCAAATTGGCAAGAGAAACATGAGTACCCTAAAAGATGTAGAGGTTGCTGCATTGCTTGGTTGGCTTCTGAGGATATGGAGAGCTAAGATTTCGAGCAACAGCTCAAGGACAGAAAAAGTTCAAAGACCAGCACTGTTCACGCCTAAGGTGTGCATAATGGGAGAATATGGGCCACAACATTAGACCACAACCTTAGACCTCACACTACTTCCCAATGCCACTACCAGTACACATTCACATTGTTATTGTATTAAAAAAATACACAAATGTATATATATATATATATATATATATATATATATATATATATATATATATATAGCAAAGAAAGGAGCACTCGAGAGTCCCAGTGCGTCTGCAAGTGTCCAACCAGTGTGCCACCGCCGGATCAAGAAAATTCCATCCAAAGTGAAGACACAGCAAACTGCAGCGGGATATGGGTGAATAAAGTGGCTAGAAGTTTGTAGTTTGTTTGCACCAACAAGTACATGCAATGTTTTGGCCAAATGGCCGAAACGTCGCATGCACTTGGTGCAAATAAACTTCTAGCCACTTTATTCACCCACATGCCGCTGCAGTTTGCTGTGTCTTCTCTTTGAATGATATATATACCGTATATCCCGGCGTATAAGACGACTTTTTAACCCCGAATTTTCTTCTGAAAAGTCGGGGGTCGTCTTATACTCCGGGTATAGGGGTCCGGCATAGAAATACTTACGATTATCGTGCCGGCTCCTGTGTGCGGCTGCAGGCAGGGGCCGGCCAGAGCATGTACAAACTAATAACTGTATACTTAAAAACCAGGGTGCCTCCAGCTGTTGTGAAACTACAACTCCCAGCATGCCCGGACCGGTAAAGGCTGTCCGGGCATGCTGGTAGTTGTAGTTTCACAACAGCTGGAGGCACCCTGGTTTTTAAGTATACAGTTATTAGTTTGTACATGCTCTGGCCGGCCCCCGCCTGCAGCCGCACACAGGAGTCGGCACGATAATCGTAAGTATTCCTATGTCGGACATCCCCGTGTCCCGAAAAATCTTTTCGGGACATAAGGATGTCCGCAGGTCACTTACCATTCCCCGCCCGCCGCGCGTCCTCCTCCGGTCCTCCTGCGGTCTTCCTCCGGTCCTTCTGCGCTTCTCCACCGCTCTATGGTTGTATGCACGGGACGTCAGTGACGTCCTGTGCGTATAACCATAGAGGCGCAGGAGGACCGGAGGAGGACGAGCGCGGCCGGGGCCTGGTGAGTGACCGGCGGCGCGTCATCTACAGTGTTCCGATCACCGCTCCTCCGGTCCCGGGACTGCTGCTATGGTCCATAGGCCATAGCAGTAGATTGTGACCCCGGGCCGGAGGAGTGGTGACCGGAACACTGTGGGGGGCAGTACACAGACATACAGCCTCCAGCCATACACTCTATATGGCTGGAAGTTGTATGTCTGTGGGGGGAGCTGCCTACTATTGTGGGGGGGAGAGCTGCCTACTATTGTGGGGGGGGAGAGCTGCCTACTATTGTGGGGGGGGAGCTGCCGACCTAATGTGGATGGGGGGAGCTGCCGACCTAATGTGGGGGGGGGGGGAGCTGCCGACCTAATGTGTGTGGGGGGGGAGCTGCCGACCTAATGTGGGGGGGGGGGGAGCTGCCAACCTAATGTGGGGTGGGGGAGCTGCCGACCTAATGTGGGGGAGCTGCCGACCTAATGTGGGGGAGCTGCCGACCTAATGTGGGGGAACTGCCGACCTAATGTGGGGGAACTGCCGACCTAATGTGGGGGAGCTGCCGACCTAATGTGGGGGAGCTGCCGACCTAATGTGGGGGACCTGCCGACCTAATGTGGGGGAGCTGCCGACCTAATGTGGGGGAGCTGCCGACCTAATGTGGGGGAACTGCCAACCTAATGTGGGGGAACATGCTGCCGACCTAATGTGGGGGAACTGCTGACCTAATGTGGGGGAACTGCCAACCTAATGTGGGGGAACTGCCAACCTAATGTGGGGGAACATGCTGCCGACCTAATGGGTGGGGGAACTATAAGGTACTGTACATAGCGGTAGGAGGGGTAGTCTTATACGGCAAGTATATCCCAAACTCTATATTTTAACTGTAAAAGTTGGGGGTCGTCTTATACGCCCAGTCGTCTTATACGCCGGCATATACGGTATATATATATATATATATATATATATATATATAAACAAAAGGATGACCGCAGCACTCCAATGTGTCAAAAATAAAAAGTTACTTTTATTCCATGAACAGGCAAGTGCGACGTTTCTGTGTTCTCACACCATTCTCAAGCTGGCTTAAGAATGATGTTGTGAGAACACCGAAACGTCGCACTTGCCTGTTCATGGAATAAAAGTCACTTTTTATTTATGATACTTTGGAGTGCTGCGGTCATCCTTTTGTTCCTGTATCCTTTTGGACCCGGGACAGGGGACCCAGACACCTACTTGCACCATATTTACTTCATTTGCAGTTTTGGAGGTGCTGCTCTACACCCAATTTTATATATATATATGTCTTCTGTGTTTTCACGCAGGACGGTACCATTCATGAGTAAAGCTGAGCAGTTTTCTCCAGGTGGTGGTCCTTCCTGCCTGCGGGGTGGGGGGTAAGCAGTTATTTCTGGTCTTAAACTCTTCTCTCCTGTGCCTATCCCCTCTGTAAGCACTCTCAGAAGCCTCTTTGCTTCTCCTCCAATACTTTTCTCACATGGTGCAATGTGTATAGGCCTCCTAATCCCAGAAACCTAGTAGTAGGAAAGTAAGTGTGTATATCCTCGTGTACATATGTCGTTGTGTATATGAGTCTTTACATAGGTGTGTGTGTATATATATATATATATATATATATATATATATATATATATATAGAAAAGAAGATTAGTTCCATAGAGCAAGACTAATTGTAGCAGATAACAGTCAGAGACAGGGACATGGAAGTGAAATTCAAGCAGGTCTTCTCCTGTTTTTATTTTCTAGCAAACAAAAAATGCAGTCTCTACACTCAGGCATAAAAACACAAAATCAATCTTGCTTGTCCAGTTCTGGCTATACAGATAACTTCTCTGTCTATACAGGAGGCTTACTACCAGCCCATAGGGATGAGTGAATCAAATCTGACAAATCTGAATTTGTTACGAAATTCAGGAAAAATTTGATTCGCAACAAATCCGAATATCGCCGTGATTCGATGTAACGAATCGCTTCATTAAACTCCATTTAGTGTGATCCAGGCTCCAGGGCATCTAAAATGGCGGATCCACATGTGAGGACATGGGGCAAGGAACTCTGAGAAGGCGAGTTGGCGGGATGACCCTGAATCACATGCAGCTTGCAGCCTATCAGCAGTCAGCAAGCCTTGTGATGTCACAGCTGTATATAATTGGCAGCAATATTGCGGCTAGCCATTCCAGCGTTTTATTGCAGAGACAGATAGAGCAGTGTGTGTTGCATAGAAAAACAGCGAGAGAGAGAGAGCGAGAGAGAGAGAGAGCTCCTGGATGTACTACACAGCGACTCTGTACTGCTGCAGTGGGGTGTACAACATCTCTAAAGCTTATAGGGGCCAGTTAGGCTGAGCACCAAAAGCCATTGTCACCTGCAATTAGTGCATAATAATACTGTGCTGGGCTCTATTACACAGCAACTGTGCTGCAGCACTAGTGTGTACTACAATTCTAAAGCTAACAGGGGGCCAGTTAGGGTGAGCATGAAAAGCCATAGTAACCTGATTTTAGTGCCTAATACAGGTTGCGGAGTGGAGCGTGTTATCCTCTCATGTGTAACCTGTGCATACATAGATGGTGTACTTTTTTTTTTCCTGTCAAACTAATTTGTGCCTACTTACTGTGAAAGGCCAGCCAAAGCTACACACTTAGGCTAGCCAAAGCTACACACTTGTTTTTGTAGCCTTAGGCTGGGTTCACACTACGGTTTGTAATTACGGTTCCTGTATACGGCTGGGAGGAGGGGTGGGGGGGGGGCTTAATCGTGGTGCCCGCACTCGGGAACTGTAGTTAATGTATGTCTATGAGCCGACCGGAGTGAACCGCAGCCTCCAGTCAGCTGCGTTTTCGGCCGTATGCGGTTTCCCGACTGCAGGCAAAAACGTGGTCGACCACGTTTTTGCCTGCGGTCGGGAAACTGCATACGGCCGAAAAAGCAACGGACCGGAGGCTGTGGTTACCTCCGGTCAGCTCATAGACATATTAACTACGGTTCCCGAATACGGCTGAGTGCGGGTGCCGCTATTAAGCCCTGCCCACCCCTCCTCCCAGCCGTATATGGGAATTGTAATTACAAACCATAGTGTGAACCCAGCCTAATACAGTTTGTAGTGGAGCACACAGTCCTTCTCTCATAAGTGTAAACTGTACGTACACCTACGTGGTGTCCTTTATATTTTTTAGGTGTAAATAGGGAAAGGTACCTGTGTGGGGCCGCCCTTTATAGGGCGAGTAACACTTGCCAAAAAGGGAATTAATAGTGTGAGATTAGGGCCTTACAGGGGAAGTTTTTACCCCCACCTGTTACAATGTTGTTCCCTTCCACCTTTTAGTGGTCTTTGCATCGCATCAATACTTGGTGGTGTAGGTCCCTTTTCAAGTGGACACTCTGTCCACGGTAGCTCGCCTCACGGTGGACCGCCAACTCGTTGCTCATCAGAATGGGTCCTCAAAAAAGGATTTAAAAAAATGTAAATAAATTATAATTAAATTGAATAAAAATGTAATAAAAAAATCTCTTTAATCTCTTCAATTGTGATGCCATATGGTTTCCTGACCCTGCTGCCACATCCTGATGCTCTGCGGAAGTGATTCTAATAGCGATGCAAGTAATCTGCATGTCATACTCAATAACAGTATTGTTTCACTAACATAGCACACTCCCTATGTGATTTACAACAAGGCAACGTGTTCTATACCCCTATTGAGGCTCTCTGCAGCCCAGAAATAGCCATTTTTAATAATGATTCGGACCAAAACAAAGTTTTGGGGGAAATTCGGCGAATCGGCCGAATTGAATTTTCCAAAAATTCCTACCAGCCACCTAATACAACAGTTAACAAATGTGTTACTCACACAGGTTACAGTGTCCCCTTTTGAAGCTGCAAACTTCCAGATTTGGACTCTCATCGGTGGGTCAGGTGCTTCTAACCTCACTTGCAGACTGACTCTTACCTAGTTTAAAAGGCCCAGATACAATCTGTCTTCAGCACTTGTGCTGCTCTGGGCCAGTCTTAAAACCTGGAATGGCCCAGGAAGGTAATGAAAAGTCCCACTACCAAACCTGTCTTTCATCCCATGAAAATCTAGTCCCAAATATCTAGACCATGTTTGTTGCAATAACATTATGCTCATTTTTGAATAAATGTTAAAAGAATTAGGCCTTTAAAAATAAAATCAGACTGCATGTGTCACACCCTTTTCAGCTTCATCCTTAGAAAAAATCCTGTTGATGATCATCACAATCCCATAAGAGACATTGCAAACGTTGAACTGAGACATGGAGTAAAGAGAACTAAAGATGTATATGGAAACATGTGAGACTGAACCTTTTTGGAATAAAGTGAATACCTAGCGGTAGTGGTGTCGGAGGAGAGTGTGATGAAGAGCCAGGATTTACTATTTGGTACTGTTAATTCAGCATGTTATATTACACTATAATAAAATCATACTACTAACAATACAATTACTATGAGGAATAATTACAGTAGTAGCGTTACAATACAATAACTTCAGCTAAGCATCTTATGTATGTGACCTAATTCTATTGCAGAAATATAACACGTCACTAGTTTGATAGGTTATAATTGTTGTAGTGCAGAGTTTTATTAGAGGTTTTCTTTTTGTTCGTCTCTTGCAATAATCTGATCTTCCTTCTGCATTCACCTTGACTTACAGCTTATTCAAGAATCATATAATGATCCTTCCTTGTCTTTCTGCTAATCCTCCTGACACAAAGGTCTACAGCTTATCCTGAAAGAGCGACACTTCAGTCCTCATCCAGCCAACTCGAATCTCCTCTATTGATCTGCTCTCCTGTAATTGCAGCCTCATTTATGTCTTCCTCTAAGGCCGCTCCTTCTCTCTGTAGTGCTTTAAATCAATCTGGTGTTCGTAACACAACGACTAACTTTTATCTTTAAGGACCCATTCTATTGCCCATATTGGGGGAATTATAATTGCCTTATTTGACCAATACATTTGTTTACAGTATCCAAAATAATTTATTTATTTATTTACAGGAACAGTAAAATATTAAAAGCAGTTCAGCCCCTTCTATCACGTCTATCCTGAAGAGTTAGGCTGCATTCACACCATGTTTTTGCAATACAGTTCCCGTATACGTTTTCTATGTGAAAACCGTACGGAACCGTTTGAAAAACTTATGCATTGACTCTCCATTGAAAACCGTATGCCAAAAGATGCATCAGGTTGTGTCCGTTTTGCATCCTGTACGGTTTTGTCAGGTTTTTTTCCTGTACCCAAAACCGTAGTCTACCACAGTTTTAGGTCCGGTTGAAAAACTTTATTAAACCGTATACGTTTTTTTTAACATGGGAGCCAATGGGAACTGTACAGAACTGTATGTGCATACAGTTCCATCCGGTTTGCCCCATACGGTTTTTGACTTTGCACAGTTTTTTTTCTTGGAATTTCAATCAAACAAGCAAAACTTTATTCAAAATGGAGTGAAAAGTTAAAAACGTATACGTTTTTTTCTTAAAAAAACGGATGCAACCGGATGTCAGTTTTCAAACCGTATACGGTTTTTAACTGCATATGGGTTAAAATTTGTACACATGTTTTGATACAGTTTAGTCAGGTTTTGAGGAATCCGTTTTTCTTCAAAAACCTGATACGGGAACTGTGTTGCAAAAACGTGGTGTGAATGCACTCTAATTGAGGGTTCACAACGTTTTGATGCCTTTAAAATAGAATTCCATTTCAGATCTAAAAATGATATTTCAAGAGAATGGGGTTTATTTACTAAGAGTGGAGTTTTCTTTGTGGGTTTTGATTCCCGATAATTTTTCCAAGGTATTTACTACTGTTTCCCTACGTTTTACACTTTTCCCTACGTTTTGCTCTTTTTACATATGCTCTGACCTGTCTGGTTTTTCAGAGTTCAAATCCACCACATTTTATGTGGGAACACTAGTAAATGTGTTTGGATTTTTCAAACTGTTGAGGACACACCCTTTTGTCGGGACCACGCGCCTTTCACCCGTGGCCATGCCCCTTTTTTGGGTTTTTCCTTGAAAAATGGAACGTTTTGTTTTTCTCTGGCAACACAATTTGAGCGCAAAACCCGAGAAAAAAGAATCGGGATCACGTTAGTAATTAACCCCTAATATGTTGCTATGTTTAACCCAACAAAGGTGAAATGATGCAAACTGTGAATACATAAAAAAACAATACAATATAGAATATAATTAAAAAAAAATCTTTATTTCACCTGTTTTTTTATTAAGTTTTTCAAATAACAATAATACATAAAAACTAAAAGTAAAACAAACCACAATAATAAACAACCACAAAAAAAGAAAAATCCTCCCTCCACAACATAATGGGGAGAAATTACAGTGCACCAATTAAAATGACAAACATGGCAGTAACACATGCAAAAGGAATAAAATATAAATGCCTCATATGTCAAAAAAAAAAAAAAAGAGAAAAATTGCCCAACCTCTAGGGTAGTGAGAAATAATAATTATTGAATAATGTTTGACTAAGACCGCTCTGCTGACACCTCTGTCCATGTCAGGAACTGTCCACAGCAGGAGTAAATCCCATAGTAAATCTCTCCTTCTCTGGACAGTTCCTGACACAGACAGAGGTGGCTGTAGAGAGTATTGTAGTCAGACTGGAAAGAACTACACAACTTCCTTTGGAGCATATAGCAGCTGATAAGTACTGGAAAGATTAAGATTTTAAATAGAAGTCATTTACAAACTTGTGTAACTTTCTAGCACTAGTTAATTGTAAAGTTTTCGTTTTTCCTCTGGAGTACTACTTAACTCCTTAGAGTCCTATTACATGGACTAAAGTACTCTAAATAAGGGCTTATCTTGTTGATCAGCACCCGTTTACTGGGCCCGACTACCGTGCCCGGAGGGCTGCACAATTGATTGCTGTATCCTTTGTGTGGTCCTTTGCTGCCACCATTCATCAGCTACACATCCCCCCATTACACAGCAATGTTTTTTGGCAAAGCCAATGGCAGGATCAGCCAATAAATGAGCCAATCATCAGCTGATCCCCAACTCTATTACACATATTGATTGGGGACTCAGCACCTGGTCCAGCAAGTGCAGGGCCAAATCCCAAACAATTTCAATGGCTGTTTTAAGGAAAAACCCTCCTAAAAACATATTACAGAGGGTTCGTTGGTCATTTAGTACAAGGCTTTATAATGAAGTTCTGCAGTATTTCAGACGCTCTATTGAGAATGAGAATTCAGCCTCTAGGGAAGCATTCAGACCGGTAATTTCCTGCAGCTCTTTAATAGATTAACATACAAAAATTTGCACATGTTCCTTATTTGTTTCTTTTTGCACAATTACATCTAACATTTGTCTATTAGGTGTGAATAGAGGCAGAACAACAAATGAGGGAAAGCTTTCAGGCCCGGCCAAATGTCACTCTATAATTCTACATTCTTACTATTATTCTTTTCCTCCATGCTAAAACCTGTGGCCGCTGCTGTGTGACTTTGCACAGCAGCGTTCTCCTTTTATTTCCTGACAGGCCACATTTACATCTCCTCCAGTACATCCTCCCACGAACAAACACTGCTCTGTTTGATACAGGGAACTTGACTGCTGTTTTTTTTATTTCTGCCCACGACTTGTAGTCTCTGCCACTGCCGTCCTTATAAAGGGGTTTCTAACACCTTCACAATAACGTGAATATTTAGCTGTGTGTCAACCCCCCCCCCCCCCCAACCCTGTCAACTCCATACTTATTCTTATGTACTGACCCATAACTAAAGAATATTCAGAGAAGATATAGGCTTGTAGTCAAATTCGGATGATAAGGGGTTTTACAGAATTAGAATACTACAGGTGGTGTTTAGTATTGGAGCTCAGTCCTGTTCACTTCAATTAAAGTACCGTATTTTTCGCCCTATAGGACGCACCGGCATATAAGACGCACCCAATTTTAAAGGTGCAAAATCAAAAAAAGAAAAGATTCTGCACCCAGTAGTGATCTTCAACCTGTGGACCTCCAGATGTTGCAAAACTACAACTCCCAGCATGCCCGGACAGCCGTTGGCTGTCCGGGCATGCTGGGAGTTGTAGTTTTGCAACATCTGGAGGTCCGCAGGTTGAAGACCACTGGTATAGGAGGTAGTACTCACGTGTCCCCGCCGCTCCGGACCCGAAACCGCTCATCACCACTGCCCTGGATGTCGCTCCATCGCTGTCGCCGCGTCCCCGTGGTGTCCCCGATGCTCCGGACGTCTTCTTCCACGGGATCCACGCTCTACGTCGTCGTCATCATCACGTCGCTACGCACGCCGATCCTATTGGATGACAGGACGGCGTGCGCGACGACGTGATGACGTCGGAGAGCGCCAGCCATGCAGGGGTTCCCGGCCCGGAGCAGACACCGAGGAGGCAGGTAAGTTCCCTCCCAGTGTCCTGTAAGCTGTTCGGGACGCCGCGATTTCACTGCGCGGTCCCGAATAGACCGACTGAGCAGCGGGGTTTGTGTCACTTTGGCTTCAGACGCGGCGGTCAGCTTTGATCGCCGCGTCTGAAGGGTTAATACAGGGCATCACCGCAATCGGTGATGTCCTGTATTAGCCGCGGGTCCCGGCCGTTGATGGCCGCAGGGACCGCCGCGATAGGGGTGTATTCGCCGTATAAGATGCACCGACTTTTTCCCCCCAGTTCTGGGGAAGAAAAAGTGCGTCTTATACGGCGAAAAATACAGTAATGTATCGTTTAGAATATGTACAATAATTAATTAATAAATAAATAAACTTTGCTGATTAGAATTAGATATTGAAACTTTTTTTTCTAGGTTGTTTCTATTTTCTGATTGTATGTTTGTATTTAATTGTTTTGTACATTATTATGGGATCAGCCATCGTGCCATTGAGACATTGTGTGAAAATAGCCTAAGTTTAGCGCGCACATACAGCAAGTATTCCTTCTGAAGGTTTATTTCAATGGGTGGAGGAGAATAGATTATCCCACCTGTCAAAGTTGGTTGGGAGGCCCCCATACTCATTAGATCAATGGTCTATCCTGCAATCCTGTGTATGTCTTTAGGCCTCTTACACATTTCGGCATGTCATATGGCGCCATAGTGCAATCTTCATAGATCTCTGTGAGGCCATACTGTACAGAGGTACAGATTTGATAAGGGGCCCTTGCTCAGCTAAACTCCCCTCAGACAAGTAAGAAAGTTCAGAAGAAGTAAGAAATAAGTCCATCAGGCCAGGGTTTAGACTGTATACAGGATATTGGAGTCCTTTGCTCAGCAGCCTGCATTGGTACACAGTGCTCTCTGCTGGAACTGTCCAGAGTAAAAGCAAATTCCCATAGCAAACTTCTCCTGCTCTGGACATGGAACTGGCAGCAAAGACCACTGTGTTCAGACTGGAAAGAACTACACAACTTCCTCTGTAGTATACTGCAGCTGAAAAGTAATGGAAGGATTAAATAGAAGTCATTTACAAATCTGTTTTACTTTCTGGCACCAGTTGATTTAAAGAGTACAAACCATATTTTCTAAACTAGCTCAAATGATATTCCCTAACTACTCCTATCACCTCTCCTGCCCTTAAATTTTTTTTCTGAGCTTTAAAAAGCTGTGTATCATACCTTTCCCCTTGCTCACATTGTGTGAGCTCCCAGCAGGAGAAAGTAGGCGTTCCCAAGCAGGCGCAACATCACTGAAGCCTGCGAGAGCTGTCTCTCGCCATGCCTTGCACTCCCTTCTGAATTTGGTCTCCTGCCAGGTCGGGAGGAGACAAACTAACTGTTTGACTTGTGCAGGGAACAGAACAGGGCCATTTTTTCAATCACATTAAAAACATATAAAGGTTCAGAATTTTAAAAGCAAGTAAATAGCAATGTGTATTATAATTGCATAAGGAACAATATATTAAAAGTTTAGTTTGGTGACAGGTACTCTTTAACCCCTTAAGGACCAGGCCATTTTACACCTTAGGACACGGCCATTTTTTGCACATATGACCGCTGTCACTTTAACCCCTTCCCGACCTATGACATACCTGTACGTCATGGGTGGCAAGGTGTTCCCGACCCATGACATACAGGTACGTCATGAACATTACTGCCGCTACTCGCGGCATCCCACAGCGCCTGGAAAGATGGTGGCTATCACTGATAGCCAGCCATCTTACCATGCGACCACGGGGGGTTTCGTCCCCCCCCCCCCCAGCGATCGCTGCTATCAGCTGGTCAAATCTGACTAGCTGATAGCAGCGTTTCGCTATCAGAATACTTAGCAGAGCGGTGTGTGAGTCCGGATCACGGGGATCGGGACACACACCGCTCTGCTAAGTGTCCCTGACCCGTCCCCCGGCGTCACTTACCTGTCCGAGCGGTGTCCCGAGCGGTCCCGGCGTCCTCCATGCGGTCCCGGCGGCGCTGCGTCCCGGAGGTGAGTTTCCGGCAGCAGTGCGGCATCTTCATTGGCAGCAGTGAGATCGCCGTAAAGCGATTTCACTGCTGCCTCTGAGAGTTTCAAAACTGCAACTCCCAGCATGCCCAGACAGCCTTTGGCTTTCTGGGCATGCTGGGAGTTGTAGTTTTGCAACATCTGGAGGCCCACAGTTTGGAGACCACTGTATAATGGTCTCCAATCTGTGCTCTTCCAGATGTTGCAAAACTACAAATCTCAGCATGCTCAGTCTGTCCAGGCATGCTGGGAGTTGTAGTTCTCTAACATCTGGAAGAGCACAGATTGGAGACCATTATACAGTGGTCTCCAAACTGTGGACCTCCAGATGTTGCAAAACTACAACTCCCAGCATGCCCAGACTGCCCAAGCATGCTGGAAGTTGTAGTTCGGCAACATCTGATCCTTCAGATATTGCCAAACTACAACTTCCAGCATGCCTGGGCAGTCTGGGCATGCTGGGAGTTGTAGTTTTGCAACAACTGGAGGCACACTAGTTGGGAAACATTGTCCGTTTCCTACCTCAGTGCCTCCAGCTGTTGCAATTGTTGAAAAACTATAACTCCCAGCATGCACTGACAGACCATGCATGCTGGGAGTTGTAGTTTTGCAACAGCTGGAGGCACACTGGTTTGGAAACACTAAGTTTGGTTGCAAAACACTTGAAAGTTTATTACTTAACTCAGTGTTTCCAAACCAGTGTTCCTCCAGCTGTTGCAAAACTACAACTCCCAGCATGCACGGACAGCCAAAGGGCATGCTCGGAGTTTGCAACAGCTGGATGTTTGCCCCCTCCCCCCCAATGTGAATGTACAGGGTACACTCACATGGGCGGAGGTTTACAGTGAGTGCTGCAAGTTTGAGATGGCGCAAATTTTGCGCTGCAGCTCAAACTTCCAGCGGCAAACTTGCTGTGAACCTCTGCCCATGTGACTGTACCCTAAAAACACTACACTACACTAACACTAACCTAAAATAAAAAGTAAAAAACACTACATATACACATACCCCTACACAGCCCCCCCCCCCCCAAAAAATGAAAAACGTCTGGTACGCTACTGTTTCCAAAACGGAGCCTCCAGCTGTTGCAAAATAATAACTCCCAGTATTGCCGGACAGCCATTGACTGTCCAGGCATGCTGGGAGTTTTGCAACAGCTGGAGGCACCCTGTTTGGCAATCATTGGCATAGAATACCCCTATGTCCACCCTTATGCAAATCCCTAATTCAGGCCTCAAATGCGCATGGCGCTCTCTCACTTTGGAGCCCTGTCGTATTTCAGGGCAACAGTTTTGGGACACATATGGGGTATCGCCGTACTCGGGAGAAATTGCCTTACAAATTCTGGGGGGCTTTTTCTTCTTTAACCCCTTATGAAAAGGTGAAGTTGGGGTCTACACCAGCATGTTAGTGTAAAAAAATACATTTTTTACACTGACATGCTGGTGTTGCCCTATACTTTTCATTTTCACAAGAGGTAAAAGGGAAAAAAGACCCTCTAAATTTGTAACGCAATTTCTCCTGAGTACGGAGATACCCCATATGTGGGCGCAAAGTGCTCTGGGGGCGCACAACAAGGCCCAGAAGGGAGAGTGCGCCATGTACATTTGAGGCGATTTGCACAGGGGTGGCTGATTGTTACAGCAGTTCTGACAAACGCAAAACAATAAATATCCATATGTGACCCCATTTTGGAAACTACACCCCTCCCGGAATGTAATAAGGGGTGCAGTGAGCATTTACACCCCACTGGTGTATGACAGATTTTTGGAACAGTGGTCTGTGAAAATGAAAAATTAAATTTTTGATTTGCACAGTCCACTGTTTCAAATATCTGTCAAACGCCAGTGGGGTGTAAATGCTCACTGCACCCCTTATTACATTCCGGGAGGGGTGTAGTTTCCAAAATGGGGTCACATGTGGGGGGAGTCCACTGTTCTGGCACCATAGGGGCTTCCTAAATGGGACATGCCCCCAAAAAACCCTTTCAGAAAAACTCTTCAAAATCCCATTGTGGCTCCTTCCCTTCTGAGCCCTCTACTGCGCCCGCCGAACACTTTACATACGCATATGAGGTATTTCCTTACTCGAGAGAAATTGGGTTACAAATTTTAGGGTGATTTCTCTCCTTTTACCCCTTGTAAAAATTCACAAGAAAATGCGAGTGTAAAAAATTAAGATTTAGAATTTTCTCCTTCACTTTGCTGCTATTCCTGTGAAACACCTAAAGGGTTAAAACACTTACTGAATGTCATTTTGAATACTTTGGGGGTTGCAGTTTTTATAATGGGGTCATTTATGAGGTATTTCTAATATGAAGACCCTTAAAATCCACTTCCAACCTGAACTGGGCCCTGAAAAATTACGATTTTGAAAATCTTGAGAAAAATTGGAAAATTGCTGCGGAACTTTGAAGCCCTCTGATGTCTTCCAAAAGTAAAAACATGTCAATTTTTTTATGCAAACACAAAGTAGACATATTGTATATGTGAATCAATATGTAATTTATTTGGAATATCCATTTTCCTTTCAAGCAGAGACTTTCAAAGTTAGGAAAATGCTAAATTTTCTAAATTTTCATGAAATTTTTAGATTTTTTACCAAGAAAGGATACAAATATCAGTGAAATTTTACCAATCACATAAAGTAGAATATGTCACGAAAAAACAATCTCGGAATCAGAATGATAAGTAAAAGCATTCCAGAGTTATTAATTTTTAAAGTGACAGTGGTCAGATTTTCCAAAAATGCCCAGGTCATGAAGGTGAAAATGGGCTGGGTCATGAAGGGGTTAAACATTAATAACTCTGGAATGCTTTTACTTATCATTCTGATTCCGAGATAGTTTTTTCGTGACATATTCTACTTTATCATAGTGGTAACATTTTGTCGATACTTGCATCCTTTCTTGGTGAAAAATCACAAAATTTTATGAAAAATTTGAAAATTTCTCATTTTTCTAACTTTGAAGCTCTCTGCTTGTAAGGAAAATGGATATTCCAAATAATTTTGTTTTTTATTCACATATACAATATGTCCACTTTATGTTTGCATCATAAAATTGACGTGTTTTTACTTTTGGAAGACACCAGAGGGCTTCAAAGTTCAGCAGCAATTTTCCAATTTTTCACAAAATTTCCAAACTCACAATTTTTCATGGACCAGTTCAGGTTTGAAGTGAATTTGAAGGGTCTTAATCTTAGAAATACCCCACAAATGACCCAAAGTATTCAAAATGACTTTCAGTAAGTGTTTTAACCCTTTAGGTGTTTCACAGGAATAGCAGCAAAGTGAAGGAGAAAATTCACAATCTTCATTTTCTACACTCGCATGTTCTTGTAGACCCAATTTTTGAATTTTTACAAGGGGTAAAAGGAAAACATTTATACTTATATTTGTAGCCCAATTTCTCTCGAGTAAGCACATACCTCATATGTCTATGTAAATTGTTTGGTGGGCGCAGTAGAGGGCTCAGAAGCGAAGGAGCGACAAGGGGATTTTGGAGAGTACGTTTTTCTGAAATGGTTTTTGGGGGGCATGTTTCATTTAGGAAGCCCCTATGGTGCCAGAACAGCAAAAAAAACATGGCATACCATTTTGGAAACTAGACCCCTTGAGGAATGTAACAAGGAATAAAGTGAGCCTTAATACCCCACAGGTGTTTCACGACTTTTGCATATATGGAAAAAAAAATTCACTAAAATGTGTGTTTCCCCACAAATTTCACATTTTTGCAAGGGTTAATAGCAGAAAATAACCCCCAAAATTTGTAAACCCATCTCTTCTGAGTATGGAAGTACCCCATAAGTTGACCTGAAGAGCACTACGGGTGAACTACAATGCTCAGAAGAGAAGGAGTCATATTTGGCTTTTTGAGAGCAAATTTTGCTCGGGGGCATGTCGCGTTTAGGAAGACCCTATGGTGCCAGGACAGCAAAAAATACCCACATGGCATACCAATTTAGAAACTAGACCCCTTGAGAAACGTAACAAGCAATAAAGTGAGCCTTAATACCTCACAGGGGTTTCACGACTTTTGCATGCGTAAAAAAAAAAAAAATTTCCCTAAAATGTGTGTTTCCCCCCCCAAATTTAAAATTTTTGCAAGGGTTAATAGCAGAAAATACCCTAGAAAATTTGTAACCCCATCTCTTCTGAGTATGGAGGTACCCCATAAGTTGACCTGACATGCACTACGGGCGAACTACAATGCTCAGAAAAGAAGGAGTCATATTTGGCTTTTTGAGAGCAAATTTTGCTCGGGGAGCATGTCGCATTTAGGAAGCCCCTATGGTGCCAGGACAGCAAAATAACCCCAACATGGCATACCATTTTGGAAACTAGACCCCTTGAGGAACGTAACAAGGGGTACAGTGAGCATTTACCCCCCCCCCCCCCCCCCACTGGTGTCTGTCAGATCTTTGGAACAGTGGGCTGTACGAAATTTTTTATTTGCACAGCCCACTGTTCCAAAGATCTGTCAGACACTAGTGGGGGGTAAATTCTTACTGCACCCCTCATTACATTCCGTGAGGGGTGTAGTTTCCGAAATGCGGTCACATGTGATTTTTTTTTTTTTTGCGTTTGTCAAAACCGCTGTAACAATCAGCCACCCCTGTGCAAATCACCTCAAATGTACATGGCGCACTCTCCCTTCTGGGCCTTGTTGTGCGCCCCCAGAACACTTTGCGCCCACATATGGGGTATCTCCGAAGTCGGGAGAAATTGCATTACAAATTTTGGGGGGCTTTTATCCCTTTTACCTCTTGTCAAAATGAAAAGTATAGGGCAACACCAGCATGTTAGTGTAAAAATTTTTTTTATTTTTTTACACTAACATGCTAGTGTAGACCCCAACTTCACCTTTTCATAAGGGGTTAAAGGAGAAAAAGCCCCCCAAAATTTGTTAGGCAATTTCTCCCGAGTACAGCGATACCCCATATGTGACCCTAAACTGTTGCCTTGAAATACGACAGGGCTCCAAAGTGAGAGCGCCATGCGCATTTGAGGCCTGAATTAGGGATTTGCATAGGGGTGGACATAGGGGTATTCTATGCCAGTGATTCCCAAACAGGGTGCCTCCAGCTGTTGCAAAACTCCCAGCATGCCTGGACAGTCAACGGCTGTCCGGCAATACTGGAAGTTGTTGTTTTGCAACAGCTGGAGGCTCCATTTTGGAAACAGTGGCGTACCAGACGTTTTTCATTTTTATTGGGGAGGGGAGGGGGGCAGTGTAGGGGTATGTGTATATGTAGTGTTTTTTACTCTTTATTTTATTTTGTGTTAGTGTAGTGTAGTGTAGTGATCTTAGGGTACAGTCACACGGGCGGGGGGATACAGCGAGTTTCCTGCTGCGAGTTTTAGCTGCAGCGCAAAATTTGCTGCATTGCAAACTTGCAGCGTGATACTCACTGTAAGCCCCCTGCCCATGTGAATGTACATTCACAGGGGGGGGGGGACCTCCAGCTGTTGCAAAACTACAACTCCCAGCATGCACAGTCTATCAGTGCATGCTGGTAGTTTTCGTTTTGCAACAGCTGGAGGCACACGGGTTGGGAAACACTGAGTTAGGAAACAGACAATGTTTCCCAACCAGTGTGCCTCCAGTTGTTGCAAAACCACAACTCCCAAACATTCTCAGGCATGCTGGAAGTAGTAGTTCGGCAACATCTTTAGAGCCAGATGTTGCCGAACTACAACTCCCAGCATGCTTGGAGTTGTAATTTTGCAACATCTGGAGGACTACAGTTTGCAGACCACTAATACAGTGGTTCCCAATCTGTGCCCTTCCAGATGTTGCAAAACTACAAGTCCCAGTATGCCAAAACTGTCCAGGCATGCTGGGAGTTGTAGTTCTGCAACATCTGAAGGGCCAGATGTTACAGAACTACAACTCCCAGCATGCCTGGACAGTAAGGGCATGCTGAGGATGTGTAGTTTTGCAACATCTGGAAGGGCACAGTGGTCTCCAAACTGTGGACCTCCAGATGTTGCAAAACTGCAACTTCCAGCATGCCCGGATGCCAAGGGCTGTCTGGGCATGCTGGGAGTTGTAGTATACAGGGTCCCATTACAGCAATGCATGTCGCTTTACGGCGACGTGCATTGCTGTAAAGGGCCCGACCGCGGCTGAAGATCCACTCACCTGTCGCCGCCGCCGCCGCCGTCTTCATCGACAGGATCCGGGTCTTCAGGGATGAGGTAAGTACCGAGGCCGGGCCCCAGCACTCCACCGTCCCCCGCCGCGTCCTCCGGTCTTCCTCCCGTCCTCTTCGGACTTCCAGGTGCCGGGCAGGGCGGGAGGAAGTAACTGCCCTGGTTGCCTGCTGAAGCATTTCAGCAGGCATCCGCTTCCGATCCCCGCCCGGAGCACGGCAGGGGCCGGAATTGTCCATGACGTACGCGTACCTCATGGGTCCTTAAGTACCAGGTTGTCATGACGTACGCGTACGTCAAGGGTCCTTAAGGGGTTAAAAACACCGGAGTACCCCTTTAACTACCAGTAATGCTGTTCCACCAGAGAGTGTATGTGAATATAAATAAATTTAAATGAGTAATTTAACAACTTTATGGAACATTATTCATACAGTGGAACAAGGTAAGAGGATTTTTCATCAAACCACTTAAAATATCCTGTTCTGGGACTCTGCACAGGGATTTGGTAAGATTTATACAGAATCATTCTGGAGCCTCACAGGCTTCCCACAGCTCCGTACTACGTGACTGCATGTAAAGCTCTACGGTCTGAGGCCTAACATTGTCAACCACTACAAGGGACCTGCACACAATCTATTGTTGCATCTTCTGTGCTCTGCAGTACTATGAATTTTCATGTCCTACAGCCAAGTGGTAGTTGGTGCATATGTCAAATTGCTGACTAATTGAAAAACACTTGAGTCACCCGGGCACAAGCTGCAGGCTCAGAAGCTGGCAGGATGTAAAACAAAAGACAGCTATTAAAGCAGAGGTAGCTTTTCTTTTTTCATTTCCCCACATAGTGATTTAATACTTGGACCAAACTGCATTTATCATTACGTGTTTGCACTTAAAACCATTTATTTTCTTGTGCGCAGAGAATAGAGCCTCAGGACACAAAGCTGGACCCTTTCACATTGCATTTATTTGAACTGAATCCAAACTACTGTTAATCGTGGCGGTAAAGCATTTACTTAGTAATTGTATGTAAAGAAAGCTGGGTCATAGAAATGTTACCATCAACTGATCTAAATGTAAATACGTTGTGTAATGGTTCTTCTGGATTTCCAGACTTGTATGTAGTAAAATGTCTTTAAAGTGAACTGTCACATGCAGCACAAACTGCAGGCAGCACATTATAGAGCTGAGCAGATTTACCGTATTTATCGGCGTATAACACGCACTTTTTAGGCAAAATTTTTTAGCCTAAAGTCTATGTGCGTGTTATACACCGATACACCCCCAGGAAAGGCAGGGGAGAGAGGCCGTCGCTGCCCGCTTCTCTCCCCCTGCCTTCCCTGGGGTCTAGAGCCCTGCTGCCGGCCCTTCTCACCCCCTGGCTATCGGCGCCGCTGCCCGTTCTGTCCCCCTGACTATCGGTACCGGCACCGATAGCCAGGGGAGAGAGAAGGGGCAGCGGCACCCATTGCCGGCGCCGCTGCCCCGTTGCCTCCCCCCATCCCCGGTGGCATAATTACCTGGGTCGGGTCCGCGCTGCTGTAGGCCTCCGGCGTGCGTCCCCTTCGTCGTTGCTATGCGCTGCACGGCGCGGCGCATGACGTCAGTGTGCCGCGCCGTGCATAGCAACGACGCAGGGGACGCACGCTGGAGGCCTGGAGCAGCGCGGACCCGACCCAGGTAATTATGCCACCGGGGATGGGGGGAGGCAACGGGGCAGCGGCGCCGGCAATGGGTGCCGCTGCCCCTTCTCTCCCCCTGGCTGTCGGCGCCGCTTCTCTCCCCCTGGCTATCGGCGCCGTCAATGGGGCGCCCGCACCGATAGTCAGGGGACAGAATTGGCAGCGGCACCGATAGCTAGGGGGAGAGAAGGGCCGCCAGCAGGGCTCTAGACCCCAGGAAAGGCAGGGGGTGAGAAGAGGGCAGCGACAGCCTCTCTCCCCCTGCCTTTCCTGGGGATGTATCGGGGTATACACGCGCACACACGCACCCTCATTTTACCATGGATATTTGGGTAAAAAACTTTTTTTACCCAAATATCCTTGGTAAAATGAGGGTGCGTGTTATAGGCCGGTGCGTGGTATACCCCGATAAATACGGTATATATAGTTTTTGGTTAAAGTTCAAGGATAACTTGTCATTACCCCATATACCGTATTTTTTGCCCTATAGGACGCACCGGCGTATAAGACGCACCCAATTTATAGGTGCAAAATCTAAAAAAATAAAGATTTTGAACCCAATAGTGGTCTTCAACCTGCGGACCTCCAGATGTTGCAAAACTACAACTCCCAGCATGCCCGGACAGCTGTTGGCTGTCCGGGCATGCTGGGAGTTGTAGTTTTGCAACATCTGGAGGTCCGCAGGTTGAAGACCACTGGTATAGGAGGTAATACTCACGTGTCCCCGCCGCTCCGGACCCGTCACCGCTCGTCAATGCTGCCCTGGATGTCGCTCCATCGCTTTCGCCGTGTCCCCGGGGTGTCCCCGACGCTCAGGACGTCTTCTTCTCCGGGATCCACGCTCTTCGTCGTCGTCATCATGTCGCCATCATCACATCGCTACGCACGCCGATCCTATTGGATGACAGCCGAGTTAGTGTCACTTTGGCTTCAGACGCGGCGGTCAGATTGAAGACCACTGCATAGGAGGTAATACTCACGTGTCCCCGCCGCTCCGGACCCGTCACCGCTGCCCTGGATGTCGCTCCATCGCTGTCGCCGTGTCCCCGTCGCTCCGGAACGTCTCTGCTGCCGGCCGGGTATCCTCGCTCTCCGTCGCCATCATCACGTCGTTACACACGCCGACGCACGTACGTGATGACGAGGAAGGAGAGCGCCGGCCATACAGGGGATTCCTGAACGGAGATGACACCGAGGAGGCAGGTAAGGTCCCACCCGGTGTCCTGTAAGCACTAACCCGGCTATTCAGTCGGGCTGTTCGGGACCGCCGCGGTGAAATCGGGGCGGTCCCGAACAGCCCGACTGAGCAGCCGGGTTAGTGTCACTTTCCCTTCAGACGCGGCGGTCAGCTTTGATCGCCGCGTCTGAAGGGTTAATACAGGGCATCACCACGATCGGTGATGTCCTGTATTAGCCGCGGGTCCCGGCCGTTGATGGCCGCAGGGACCGTCGCGATAGGTGTGTATTCGCCGTATAAGACGCACCGACTTTTCCCCCCCAGTTTTGGGGAAGAAAAAGTGCGTCTTATACGGCGAAAAATACGGTACATCTCTGCCCTTCTGGGCTAGGTAGTCATTGCCAGCTATGTGTGTGTATAATGAGCTGTCAATCAGTGGATAGAACCGCCCACTTGACTATTTATCCCAAAATGAACAAAATAGTCAAATGGACTTCCTACATAGTAATGGACAGCTCTCTACATGCATATTTATACCCTCAGCAACAGATATCAGCAACACTGTGCACATTATACAAATCAAAAACCTACTCGGCTGATCTCTAATACTGGACAGCGTCCCCAACTATTCATTTCGGAACCTACTACTTCACAGCACCAGTTGCCTGGCATGTCTCACCAGACATGATTTTCCTGCCCGCTGCAGCTCCCACCAATTTTTTTTATTTTTTATTTTTTAATACCAATTCCCAAAAAATGTAAATATAATGAAGTTTGTTTGTAAAAAAATAAATCCTCATTTAGTTCTGTTGGCAGAAAAGTAAAGTTGTTACAAGTCTTTGAATGTGGCAACACTAAACAAATTATTTCCTAAAAATAGATAACATTTTTTATAATTGTAGAACCGGACCTTCACACAGTCTTGCCCCCAAGCAAACAGACCCAAACAGGCAGCAGATGTCACAGTTCAGTAGTCCTGAGTTTATTGTAACAATTCACTTACAGCAATGAGTTCCAGTTGCAGCGTGCAGTATAACAGAAACTTAAAGGGATATTCCAGGAAAAAACTTTTTTTTTTTTTTTATATCAACTGGCTCCAGAAAGTTAAACAGATTTGTAAATGACTTCTATTAAAAAATCTTAATCCTTTCAAAAATTATCAGCTGCTGAAGTTGAGTTGTTGTTTTCTGTCTGGCAACAGTGCCCTCTGCTGACATCTCTGCATGTCTCGGGAACTGCACAGAGTAGAAGAGGTTTGCTATGGGGATTTGCTTCTAAACTGGGCGGTTCCTGAGACACGTGTTACTAGAGAGCACTTAGACAGAAAAGAACAACTCAACTTCAGCAGCTCATAAGTACTGACAGGATTAAGATTTTTTAATAGAAGTAATTTACAAATCTTTTTAACTTTCTGGAGCCAGTCTCAGTGATACATACCTATAATCCACCATTTAACCAGCTGATTGCTTACTAAGTAATATATACATTATATGTGTAACAGAATGATTACATTAAAACTCCTTCTGCAAGAAACAATGCAACAATGAAAACAGGAAAAAAAATGCTTACTTATTTAAAACTTCTAGTAAATGGACATATATTGGTAAATAAAGGTATCTTCCTACCTTTCTGATCTTTCATGCTTTCCTTTTGCTTATGATGCAAACTGTCTGCCCTGTGGTCTTTGTTGCCCCACTCCCTGTCTAGTGTACAGACTTCCTGTTCCTGCTGTACAGACTTACTGTGTGCAAATCAGTCAACTTTATCCCTCTACCCTTATACCTTCTTGACTATAACCCTGCCCAATATACCTACAGGAGCCTCCTGCATAGAGGGAGGAATATAGAATATAGAGCTGAATTCCCCGCTAGAGTGTACCCAGGAACAGGAAGCTCATTACAGGGTGTACACTATGCAGAAAGTGGGGGCAATGAAGACAACAGAGCGGACAGTTTGCATTAGAAGTAAAAGAAAAGCATGAAAGACCACAGAAAGATAGTAAACAACTTTATTTACTATTATATGTTCATTTACTGGACAGCTAAAAATAGGGGCAGGGAAGCTCAGAATCCAGCTCCCACCTACATTGCGCAAAGGGACATATTTGCAATGGAGCCTGTTACTCAGAAACAGCTGGAGTGGAGATTCTTGTAAGTAATGCATCCTTTTCCTCAGGTTCACAGCACTATAAATCAGTGTATTGGGTTTCACGCGGGGGAACCGGCTGTCATTCAGTGTTATTGTTTATACAGGTGCCGGGCTCCTACCTGTAATTAGTTCTGCACCTGTGTGTCCATCACATGACCAGAACAGGTCTAATTCACTGGAAATAGGCAATGAACAACCCTAATAAATGACAGCAAGCAGAACTATTGAAAGCCATGAAGAATTGATATAGACAGTAGCTTCAAAAATCATATAATGTTTCATTATACAAAAAAATTCTTTATTTGCTAAAACCCTAATACCCCTATAAGTTCTAGCATAGCTCCTCAGAGTACCCCGAATAAACAGCTCTGATGTCGAATTTGCATGCAGCTCCACAGTGTTACAGCAGTATCCTGGTATACAAAAACCATAGGGGATAAGTGTCATAACAAATAAGTGTCAATCACTGGGACCCCCGTGATCTCCTGTGTGGGGCCCTGGCAGCCTCAATACATCTCTATGAGAGAGAGCCGGAGCACTGAATTCAACAATCTCCGGCTCTCCCATAGAACTGCATTAAGGGGACATGTCGGCTGCCGCTTTGTGCGGTAGTCGACACACGTTATTTTCATGGAGAGCCGGGGTCCCGTATGGGGATAGGGGATACGTTTTTTTTTATCCCGGAGTACTCCTTAAACAATGCATCACCCTATGGTAGGCTTTGTTTATGATCCTTGTATTGTCCGTTTTATCACTGTTATATACCAAGCTCAGATATTCTTTTAACCCCATCCTTGCAAGGTTTTCGACCATCAATCCTACTAAATAGTGGTATTGTAGTCACTAAATGCAGCTTAGAGATAACAAGTAGAAAGAGAATTGCTGTATGGCTGACTGGATTCATAGAATATAGTCAGGTCTCCTGGCACATGATCATCTACACTACACATGTCATCCAGGCCAACAGCATCATCACTGACACCCAAGCCAAAGTGTTTAGAGAAAATTGATCTAGTAAAACATAATTCCTGAGGGATCCGGCCTCCGCTCTCGCTCTGCATCCCCTGCTCAACCTCTAAAAGAAATGATAAGATTCAATGACATACACCACAGACTAGATCCAGCACTGAACATGTATTGGGTTCCTGCTGATATTTACATAGATTTTTCGGTTATAAGCCTTACGCAAAACTTAAATAACCATTCATTGCTCAGAATTGTTAGGATGCGGCATCACTGGAATAAAGGATTCATTCAATATTTATCATCAATCTTCCTGAACTCAATTGGTCTCCATTGTCATTGTAGTAGTTAGAGACAAATGCAGTAAAATAGTACTATAGTAAAGATGGCAAAACACTGCTGAGACGATGAAAAGTAAGAGAAGGAGCAGAGACAAAAGAAATAATCTACTAGCAAGAACCTTCAAAACAATTTAAAAATAACTGACCTAATGATCAAATACAATTAGTGTATGTTGTAACATTGCAATTGTTGTTGAATGGCCTTTAACCCCTTAAGGACGCAGCCCATTTGGGCCTTAAGGACGCAGACAATTTTATTTTTACGTTTTCGTTTTTTCCTCCTTGCCTTCAAAAAATCATAACGATTTTATATTTTCATCCACAGACTAGTATGAGGGCTTGTTTTTTGCGCGACCAGTTGCCGTTGTAATGCCATCACTTACTTTACCATAAAATGTATGGCGCAACCAAAAAAATACTATTTGTGTGGTGAAATTATAAAAAAAAAAAGAAATTTTGCTAATTTTGGAAGTTTTCGTTTTCACGCCATACAATTTACGGTAAAAATGACATGTGTTCTTTATTCTTTGGGTCAATAAGATTAAAATGATACCCATGATAATGTACTTTTCTACTACTGTTGGGCTTAAAAAAAATTCAAATTTTTTTAACCAAATGAGTATGTTTAAAATCCCCCTATTTTGAAGACCTATAACTTTTTCATTTTTCCGTATAAGCGGCGGTATGAGGGCTCATTATTTGCGCCGTGATCTTTACTTTTTATTGATACCATATTTGCTTATATAAAACTTTTAATACATTTTTTTATTAATTTATTTTGGAATAAAATGTTATAAAAAAGCAGCTATTTTGGCCTTAATTTTTTTTAAGTTCACGCCGTTCCCCGTACGGTATCATTAACATTTTATTTTAATAGTTCAGATATTTACGCATGCAGCGATACCAAAAATGTATATTGTCACGATGCCGGCTGGCAGGAGGTGGATCCTCTGTGCCAGAGAGGGATGGCGAGGACCGTGCTAGTGGACCGGTTCTAAGACACTACTGGTTTTCACCAGAGCCCGCCGCAAAGCGGGATGGTCTTGCTGCGGCGGTAGTGACCAGGTCGTATCCACTAGCAACGGCACCTCTCTGGCTGCTGAAGATAGGCGAGGTACAAGGGAGTAGGCAGAAGCAAAGTCGGACGTAGCAGAAGGTCGGGGGCAGGCGGCAAGGTTCGTAGTCAGGGGAGATAGCAGTAGTTCTGGTACACAGGGTATAAACATACAAAACGCTTTCACTGGCACTAAGGCAACAAGATCCGGCCAGGGAGTGCAAGGGAGGAGACTAGATATAGCCAGGGAACAGGTGGGAACCAATTAAGCTAATTGGGCCAGGCACCAATCATTGGTGCACTGGCCCTTTAAGTCTCAGGGAGCTGGCGCGCGCGCGCCCTAGAGAGCGGAGCCGCGCGCGCCAGCACATGATCGCAGGAGACGGGAACGGGTAAGTGACCTGGGATGCGACTCGCAAGCGGGCGCGTCCCGCTGTGCGAATCGCATCCCCAACGGCCATGGCAGAGCAGCGCTCCCGGTCAGCGCTGACCGGGGAGCTGCAGGGAGAAGGACGCCGTGAGCGCTCCGGGGAGGAGCGGGGACCCGGAGCGCTAGGCGTAACAGTACCCCCCCCCTTAGGTCTCCCCTTCTCTTTATTGGGTAACTGCCTCCCCTGGGATGAGGACACCGGGAAAGGATGGAGGGACTCCTCAACGGCAGGCAGAACCGCAGGAGTAGGAATGGGGAGAGAGGGCAGAGGGCGAGACCTGGCACGGGGCAGTGTGACACCAGGACGAGGGCCATGAGGGGACACAGAGGTTTGCCTGATGGGACTGGGAGGGGGGGAGAGGCATTTCCTGAGGCAGGCAGAGTCCTTAATGACCTTAGGGGGAGCGGATACAGGAGGAACCACAGAGTCACGGCAAGGGTTACTGGGAACCGGTCTTAGCCAGTCCTTGGAACAAGAGGGCCCCCAACTCTTGATCTCCCCAGTGGACCAATCCAGGGTTGGGGAATGAAGTTGAAGCCAGGGAAGTCCAAGGAGAATTTCCGAGGTGCAATTGGGGAGGACCAAAAGTTCAATCCTCTCGTGATGAGATCCGATGCTCATTAGAAGGGGCTCCGTGCGGAAGCGTATGGTACAATCCAACCTGGCTCCGTTGACCGCGGAAACGTGGAGTGGCTTCACAAGACGGGTCACCGGAATGCGGAATTTATTCACTAAGGATTCCCGAATAAAATTCCCAGAAGCTCCAGAGTCCAGGCAGGCCACGGCTGAGAGGGGAGAGCTGGCTGAAGTGGAAATCCGAACAGGTACCGTGAGACGTGGAGAAGCCGACTTGGCATCAAGAGACGCCACACCCACGAGAGCTGGGTGCGAGCGTGCGTTTCCCAGACGTGGAGGACGGATTGGGCAATCCACCAAAAAATGTTCAGTACTGGCACAGTATAGACAAAGATTCTCTTCCTTACGGCGATTCCTCTCTTCCAGGGTCAGGCGAGACCGATCCACTTGCATGGCCTCCTCGGCGGGAGGCCTAGGCGCAGATTGCAGTGGAGACTGTGGGAGAGGTGTCCAGAGATCCAAGTCTCTTTCCTGGCGGAGCTCTTGATGCCTCTCAGAAAAACGCATGTCAATGCGAGTGGCTAGATGAATGAGTTCATGCAGGTTAGCAGGAGTCTCTCGTGCGGCCAGAACATCTTTAATGTTGCTGGATAGGCCTTTTTTAAAGGTCGCGCAGAGAGCCTCATTATTCCAGGATAGTTCAGAAGCAAGAGTACGGAATTGTATGGCGTACTCGCCAACGGAGGAATTACCCTGGACCAGGTTCAGCAGGGCAGTCTCAGCAGAAGAGGCTCGGGCAGGTTCCTCAAAGACACTTCGAATTTCCGAGAAGAAGGAGTGTACCGAGGCGGTGACGGGGTCATTGCGGTCCCAGAGCGGTGTGGCCCATGACAGAGCTTTTCCAGACAGAAGGCTGACTACGAAAGCCACCTTAGACCTTTCAGTGGGAAACAGGTCCGACATCATCTCCAAGTGCAATGAACATTGCGAAAGAAAGCCACGGCAAAACTTAGAGTCCCCATTAAATTTGTCCGGCAAGGACAGGCGGAGGCTAGGAGTGGCCACTCGCTGCGGAGGAGGTGCAGGAGCTGGCGGAGGAGAAGATTGCGACTGAAGTTGGCGCACAATGGTGGACACTTCCGACAGCTGGTGGGTTAGAAGGGCGACCTGTCGGGCGATATCAGAGACAGCTGGCAGGGGAACCTCAGCGGGATCCATGGCCGGATCTACTGTCACGATGCCGGCTGGCAGGAGGTGGATCCTCTGTGCCAGAGAGGGATGGCGAGGACCGTGCTAGTGGACCGGTTCTAAGACACTACTGGTTTTCACCAGAGCCCGCCGCAAAGCGGGATGGTCTTGCTGCGGCGGTAGTGACCAGGTCGTATCCACTAGCAACGGCACCTCTCTGGCTGCTGAAGATAGGCGAGGTACAAGGGAGTAGGCAGAAGCAAAGTCGGACGTAGCAGAAGGTCGGGGGCAGGCGGCAAGGTTCGTAGTCAGGGGAGATAGCAGTAGTTCTGGTACACAGGGTATAAACATACAAAACGCTTTCACTGGCACTAAGGCAACAAGATCCGGCCAGGGAGTGCAAGGGAGGAGACTAGATATAGCCAGGGAACAGGTGGGAACCAATTAAGCTAATTGGGCCAGGCACCAATCATTGGTGCACTGGCCCTTTAAGTCTCAGGGAGCTGGCGCGCGCGCGCCCTAGAGAGCGGAGCCGCGCGCGCCAGCACATGATCGCAGGAGACGGGAACGGGTAAGTGACCTGGGATGCGACTCGCAAGCGGGCGCGTCCCGCTGTGCGAATCGCATCCCCAACGGCCATGGCAGAGCAGCGCTCCCGGTCAGCGCTGACCGGGGAGCTGCAGGGAGAAGGACGCCGTGAGCGCTCCGGGGAGGAGCGGGGACCCGGAGCGCTAGGCGTAACATATATAAAATATTTTTTAACACTTTTTGTGGGTGAAATAGTGAAAATGGGACAATTTACGTTTTTATTGGGGGGAGGGGGTTTTTCACATTTTTTTACTTTATTTTCTCTTACTTTTGTTTACTTTTATTTTTACACTTTAATAGTCCCCATAGGGGACTATTTACAGCAATCATTCTATTGCTAATACTGCTCAGTGCTATGTACAGTGATATATATATATATATATATATATATATATATATATATCTTAGGGCAGAACATATATGGGTATCGATACAGTAGGAACGATACGTTGCCTGAGGAAAATGAGGAGAAGAAGTCCGATGCTGCGAGCTGAGGAGAATCCCAGCCGCGAGTGACAGAAAAACAAGCGTGGGATTTGAAAAGCACACAGCACATGCGTAAGGGAGACACAGCTGAGAGCAGGCAGCAAGTACGGACGGCTAAGAGGACGAGCGCAGCTAACAAGGAAGTACAGTTGAGACGCTGAGAGAAGAAATGGATAATGACCGGCGCAGAAGTAAACTGTTTAGCAAGTATATAATGTACATTAAAGTGAGGTATATCAAAGCAATAACATTGTGAATGTATATAGAGGGGGAGGGGAGGGAGGAAAAGGATTTATGAGGAAAAGATATATACAGTGGTCCCTCAACATACGATGGTAATTCGTTCCAAACGACCCATCGTTTGTCGAATCCATTGTATGTTGAGGGAGTTGTGCAATGTAAAGTATAGGAAGTTATACTCACCTGTCCCCGCCACTCCGGACCGTGTCCTCACCACTCTCAATGCTGTCCCAGGGGCTCCCGATGCTGTCCCGCTGCTCCGGCGTCTTCTTCAGGATCCTCCGGTGTCTTATGCATTTTCTCCAGGGTCCGGGTCTCACTTTCTGGTGACGTTATTACGCTGCTGAGCAGGCACGGCGTGTGTAGTGACGTAATAACAATGCCGGAAAGCAAGGCCCGGACCCTGGACAAGTTGCAGAAGACGCCGGAGGATCCCGAAGTGGACACGGAGCAGCGGGGATAGGTAAGCGAACCTGTCCGGGATGCTTAAACTGCTATCCGATAGCAGCTTAAGCATTTTGCGCTGTCGGATAGCAGTTAATGTGATGGCCCCGACATATAAAAGCATCGTATGTCGATTTGATCATATGTCGGGGCCATCGCATGTCGGGGGGTTACTGTATGTATGTTACATGTATGGGTGAATATGTCACACAAAAGACCTTTGAGTAAAAATAACAATATAAGCAAATAATATGATTAAGAATTTGCTATATAGTATGAATAAAAAAAACGATGTATGAGCACTTACCTTGGCCGTGGAGCAGCAAGAAAGAGGAATTTGATTACTGGTCTCTCATATTTATAACATGGGACTTATGCTCTGATTGGACAGTTTGGTTATGTTCATTTGTATTTTATCTACTTATGTGAATTTTTTTTCTTTAATTCTGTATTTAACTCTTTTGCTGCTGGATGCAAGTAAAGAAAGATGATAAGCATAATATGAGTCTCCTGTTGCCATAAAATTGTGATTTATATGGTAAACGCCTCTCTCCTTCAATGCAGCATGTACCATATTAGGATTTAAAAAAAAAAACAAAGGCCATCTACACCAACAAACAGGAAAATGAACTTGTGTACTACATGTTACTCCAAAACAACATATTAATCTGGAGTAATCTGGAGCATATTGCTTTGAGTAATATGTTCCATATTAGGCTGAATGCCCTAATGCTAACAACGCCATGCAAAGCCCATAGACTAACTGCAATATACATATCCACAGCTAAAAACGACATTGCCCAAAGGCCTCCACCACTTGATCCCTTCATCTCTAGCAGCAAGATATTGGAGTTTCAAAATCTCAAACCAAAAAAAATTTCAGTAGAGGTTATTATTATGCAGTTAAAGGGCAGCAGTAGTGTGCTATGTAGCCATCACAATCATCAATTACTAGGTATTTTTTTTTCTTTTTTAATGAGCTCAGGTGAAATATTGTCTGTTCAAAAATTGTACAAACAAAAAAACTACAGCAGCACACTGCTAGCGCTAAGATAGATGTGTAATATAACACTTTTAAATTTTTTTAGAGAAAAATAGAGTTTCTTAGCTTACCACTTTGTCAAATAGTGTGTACCATCCCACAACGATAAGGTGACTTCAGTTAGGATGGATGTAGACAAGTGAAAAAACAAGGACCCAGCTCCCGGAGAAAAGTAAATATTAAAACTTAACATTTAATTGTGCACATTAAAAATGGTATACCGCCAGTGACACTCAGTAAAACACAAGGAGCGAAACGCCAACGCGTTTCAAGCCTAAGCTCTTGGTCATGGCAATGATACCATCCACACGGGGGGGGGGGGGGGGGTTTAAATACACACTGAACAAATTCCCAGCCCCCACTGTGGATATGCCTACCCGCCTCAGAGAGAAGGAACTGATGTGAAACCTTCAGGACATGCTGTATATTGCTCAGGTGAGGGATAATCACACCACATCTAAACTGGATTAACCACTTCCTAGGCCGATGGTAATTCAACCTGCAACACTGTGGGGGATATTTATCAAAGGATTTAGACTGGTTTTTCCTGTCTAAATTTGTCGCACAGAAAGTCTCAGTCTAAATATGTGCGACTTTTTTGCGACTTTTGCTCTAGAGGATTTTTAGAACATGATGCATGCTAGTCTATTTTAGATGGAAATGCATTGGAAAATGCATTGGTGCTGAATTTATCAAAAGCGACTTTTCAGCGACAAGTCGCATCGGCTTAAAGTACGCTGAAATGTCAGACCATGTTTGGAGCAGGTCTAAATATAGTCCAAAGCATAGATCACGAAGTCTGTGCACAGAATTTATCAAGAGCTGTGCGCCTTTTGATAAATTAGGTGCACAATAGACCGGACTAACCCTCTGTAGTTTGGTCTATATTGATGCGGGACATAGTCAGCATTGATTAATATCCCCCAGTGTATCCATATCTTCATACCTGTTAATGCCGCTCAATGTGACCGGCGGCTTAGCTTCTCATATATTTGTCATATCGTACAGAAAACACACTCGCGACAAAGCAGGTACCTCAATGTTTCACTTTGAATCGGGCATCTGTTTTCAGACAATAAACTTGCTGAATGCCGCAGAGTGTGAACAGCAGCCTACCATGACTAGTAGCCAAACATAATAGTTTGTGCATGTAGTGCACCAACCACAATTCGTGTGCCGTATCATATAATGATGTAATAAAAGTAGGCTGCATGTGTACACTGACCAATGCAAAATATATATTTCAAGTAAATTTTGTATAAACCATGCTCCCTTAGAAACAAACCATGCAGATTTAAACACAAAATGTATTGACATGATGTTGCAGAATTTCTGAAGCACAGTATATACATTGTGCAGTACAAAAAATCATCAAAAGCATGCAAAAATTTAATTAAAGCCGCATATTGAGAATATCCATAGCATAAACCTAAAGCTGTATATTGTGAATAAGCATGTGAATGTAATTTAAAATAAAATGACAGAAGATTAATGTAGGTAGACACAAAGATGCAGCACTATGGTAGGTAAATAAACAATGCTAGGCAAATAAGAAAACATATCATCTTGAAATGGAGAGCAACAGGTATATTTGCCCATATCATGTTACCATAAAAAACATACACAAGGATTACATCACCATGGCACAGGGCATGTCCTGGTAATGATTAAATCTGCTACATGCTAGGTAGAAGCCGTAATCAAAGAATACTTCATGTGTGGTGATATACAGTCATTCCAATTCTGCACAGTGTGAATGGGGGAATACAACACCTACACAAAAAAAAAACTGCAACCACCAGAAAAACCAAAAAAGTAGCAAATGAGAATTGGCCCGGGTGCAAATCAAAATTTCAGGTGGATTCAAATAAAAAATATAAACAATTAAACAAATGCAGGCAATAGACAGATGGTCATTGCGTGCTGGAATATTGTACATGAATATGAAAGGAATATGGATATATATATATATATATATATATATATATATATATATATATATATATATAAAACTCAACGTGTGTATGTATGTTCCAGCATCATGTCCAAACGGCTAAAGATATTAACATGAAACTTGGTACACATGTTACTAATATGTCAACAACAAACATAGGATATGTGATTTAACCCTTACTCACCCCCATTTGCCAGGGGCGGGGTTTTTGTTTAAAGTCCCATACAAATCTATGGGAAATATATGTTATTGCATAACTACCAAACGGCTGGAGATATTTCGATAATACTTGGTCACATGTTACTTATATGTCCACTTAAAATATAGGATACTTAATTTAACCCTTAACTACCCCCATTTGTGAGGGTCAGGATTTTTGTTTAAAGTTTTATGCAAATCAATGGGAAATGTATGTTCCCACATAACTTCCGTACGGCTGGAGATATTTCAATACCTGGTACACATATTACAGGTCGGATAGGAGGTCGGGATAGGAGGTCGGGATAGGAGGATGGGATATCAGGACGGGATACCAGGATGGGATGGGAGGACGGGATAGGAGGACGGGATAGGAGGTCGTGATAGGAGGTCGTGATAGGAGGTCGAGATAGGAGGACGAGATAGGAGGACGAGATAGGAGGTCGGGATAGGAGGTTGGGATAGGAGGTCGAGATAGGAGGACGGGATAGGAGGATGGGATAGGAGGTCAGGATAGGAGGTCGGGATATGAGGACAAGATAGGAGGTCGGGATAAGAGGTTGAGATAGGAGGTCGGGATAGATGGACGGGATAGGAGGTCGGGATAGGAGGTCGAGATAGTAGGTCGAGATTGGAGGACGGGATAGGAGGTCAAGATAGGAGGTCAGGATATGAGGACGGGATAGGAGGTCGGGATAGGAGGTCGGGATAGGAGGTCGAGATAGGAGGAAGGCATAGGAGGTCACGATAGGAGGTCGGAATAGGAGTTGGTGATAGGAGGTCAAGATAGGAGGACGGGATAGGAGGACGGGATAGGAGGTCGAGATAGGAGGTCGAGATTGGAGGACGGGATAGGAGGTCAGGATAGGAGGTCATGATAGGAGGTCGAGATAGGAGGTCGAGATAGGAGGTTGAGATATGAGGACGGGATAGGAGGTTGGGTTAGGAGGTCGAGATAGGAAGACGGGATAGGAGGTCGGGATAGGAGGACGGCTATGAGGATGGGATAGGAGGTCGGGATGTGAGGACAAGATGTGAGGATGGCATATGAGGTCGAGATATGATGACGGGATAGGAGGTCGGAAGAGGAGGACGGGATATGGGGTTGGGATATGACAACAATATATGAGGACGGGATGTGAAGTCAAAAGCTTCCTCCTTTGTTTATTTTCCTCCCCGACAAGGATTAGGAAGGAAAAACCAGGCAACGCCAGGTATTCAGCTAGTACATATATATATATATATATATATATATATATATATATATATATAAGAAGAATTTGAAGAAAATGAATAAAATAGAAGATAATGGGTAATAAGTAATAAAGACAGTGTGGCTAGTAAAAATACATGAGGTCATTTCTGAAATTAGGACCTGATGGTGCTCTGGTTTCCATTCTGAGGATTCAAAACGCCTCCCTGGTATAGAGGGCATGTGCCCAATTTCCTCCACGTTTGGGAGGGGGAACCTTTTCAATGCCCTGTATATGCAAAGTATGACTATTTCCATCAAGTATTTCTACCAAATGCCTGGTAAGCCCAGACATGGATCCACTGGAGAAATCAGTGTGGGTGCACAGATGTTCATGAATGCGCCTTTTTAGTTTATGACCTGTTCACCCTATGTACTGTAGTTTGCATTCCCAGCAGGTCACACAGTAGACAACATGCTCACTGTCATAGTTTATGAAGTTTTTGATTTTATATCCTATTCCTTTGGCAGTCAATGTGACCTGCTGGGAGGACAACATATATTTGCACATGATGCATCGAGGTCGGCCACATTTATGATTCCCAGTAGTGGGAAGCCATGTGGTCATGGGTCTATCAGCTGGAAAATCACTGGGCGATAGCGTGGTGCCCAGGGATTTGGCTTTTTTAGCCACATACCTCACCCCACCTGACAAAAGCTTTGCCAGGGCATCATCCTGTAGTGACACAGGAATGTGTTTTTTTATGATTGTTTTGATTTGGTCGAAGTTTTGACTGAATGGGGTGGTGAAAGTGGGGTCAAAAAATACTGATTGTTTTTAATCACAGAAGAAGTTTTCAGATAATATTCCCTGGATTTGGCATCTGCAATGGACTTTACCCTATTCAAGGTAGCGTTACTGTATCCTTTGTTTTTTAATCTTGTAGTGATATCATTTGGTATGGGAGATATATAGACAAGCTCTTCCTGGTGTGCTAGGGACTGGAGGAAGACAGAGGATTTCCTTTCATTTTGGAATGACAATAATATGATTCTTCACTTTACCATCCATGTTAAAAAACACCATATTGATTTTTTGGATGTCACCCTTACTGGGGATAGCATGACCCATAAAATCAATACTAAGATGTTCTGCAAGCCTACTGCTGGCAATAGCATTCTCCATGCACTTAGTGGTCATCCCAAACATACCACCAAAAACCTCCCAATAGAAGAATACATCAGGGCCAAAAGAGCATCTTCACGAGAGGCCTATTACCAGCAGGCATACATGGACATCACTACGAGATTAAAAAACAAAGGATACAGTAATGCTACCTTATATATCTCCCCTACCAAATGATGTTATGAAGGTATGGATTGATTTCCACATATGGACGCCCCTCCTCCCAGTTTGCCATGTAAAGATTTGCCATGGATGGGGAGAATCTCGCCCCCATGGGACAACCGGTTGTTTGAAAGAAAAAAAGACCATTGAAAGTGAAAAAATTATATCTTAAAAGAAAATTAAGTACATCTAGGATATATTCTTTTAGGCATGCACAGTAATTTGTAAATTTTTCTAGATGGTATCTAATGGCTACCCCTGCCTATACATGCAGTATACAGCTGTATAAAGATCCCACATCACATGATTCCCATGTATACCCTTTATTCCATTTCATAGATGTGACTGCATCCCTGATATGGCATTGGGTCCTGCATACCAGGGGCTACAGCATGTGGTCAAACCAATTGCTCAAGCAGGGAATCAATTCCCCCAACTATAGGGCAGAGGGGGAATGCATTTTTGTGGGTTTTAGGGAGGGCATGAAAGACCAGTATTTTTGGATGTTTTGGACATAAGAATTCTTGTTGTTTTTTGTGATAATATTGAGAGTATAGCTTTCTTCCAAAAGCCGCTCAAGTTTGTTCTTTACGTCCTTAGTAGGATCAGATGGAACTCTTCTATATGTGAGTTGATCGTTTAGCATCTCAATCACTTGTTTTTCATAGAGCATTTTATCAAGAATAACTATTGACCCCCCCTTTTCTGCTTGTCTTATGTAAATATAGGGATTTTGTGCTCCGTTTTGCTGAAGTTACATGGCAAAGTCTGTGTTTTTTTTTTCCAAATTCTTGAGATCCATTTCCACCCTACGTTGGTATCATCCATGGCATCCGTTCTGGAATTTACTGGATAGTATTTGGGATTGGATGTGGGGAACATGTCTTTGGAGGAGGTTCTGTCCTCTTTTCTTTCTATGGACAGATTATGTAATTCAATGAGAGTAAGACATGTCACATGTTCCTCAAAAGCAGTGTGTAATGGCATGACAGTAAGGCCCAGATCATTAATGACATTTGTGCTGGCATCATTGGATTCTTGAAAAACGTCACCTGCAAAATGCTTTTTTACTGTGAGCGCACGAATGAACTTGTTCACGTCCTTGATGGTCTGATACAGGTCAAACGTGAGAAGTGGCACAGAACTTAACCTTCTTTCTAGAACTGATGTTTGAGTGAGTATACATGCTGATAAATGTATCACTGTGAATTGTGCTGATGTGGAAATAGCATCAGATATGATGGTCTCATCATGTTTAACTGTTAGTTTTTCTTGTTTCTGGTCTGCATGCCATCAGTGTTTGCATCCTGCTCTGGGTTTTCTCGATCTGGTTTTGTGTCTCTATTTCTTTCCGGTTGTAGCCATCTCTTTTTTGGCACCACAGTATGGTTAAAAGACCTTTGAGTAAAAATAACAATATAAGCAAATAATATGATTAAGAATTTGCTATATAGTATGAATAAAAAAAACGATGTATGAGCACTTACCTTGGCTGTGGAGCAGCAAGAAAGAGGAATTTGATTACTGGTCTCTCATATTTATAACATGGGACTTATGCTCTGATTGGACAGTTTGGTTATGTTCATTTGTATTTTATCTACTTATGTGAAAATGTTTTTCTTTAATTCTGTATTTAACTCTTTTGCTGCTGGATGCAAGTAAAGAAAGATGATAAGCATAATATGAGTCTCCTGTTGCCATAAAATTGTGATTTATATGGTAAACACCTCTCTCCTTCAATGCAGCATGTACCATATTAGAATAAAAAAAAAACAAAGGCCATCTACACCAACAAACAGGAAAATGAACTTGTGTACTACATATTACTCCAAACAACATATTAATCTGGAGTAATCTGGAGCATATTGCTTTGAGTAATTAGGCTGAATGCCCTAAGGCATATTAGGCTGAATGCCCTAATGCTAACAACGCCATGCAAAGCCCATAAACTAACTGCAATATACATATCCACAGCTAAAAACGACATTGCCCAAAGGCCTCCACCACTTGATCCCTTCATCTCTAGCAGCAAGATATTGGAGTTTCAAAATCTCAAACAAAAAAAAATTTCAGTAGAGGTTATTATTATGCAGTTAAAGGGCAGCAGTAGTGTGCTATGTAGCCAATCACAATCATCAATTACTAGTTTTTTTTTTCTTTTTTAATGAGCTCAGGTGAAATATTGTCTGTTAAAAAATTGTACAAACAAAAAAACTACAGCAGCACACTGCTAGCGCTAAGATAGATGTGTAATATAACACTTTTTAATTTTTTTTGAGAAAAATAGAGTTTCTTAGTTTGCCACTTGGTCAAATAGTGTGTACCATCCCACCACGATAAGATGACCTCAGTTAGGACGGATGTAGGCAAGTGAAAAAACAAGGACCCATCTCCCGGAGAAAAGTAAATATTAAAACTTAACATTTAATTGTGCACATTAAAAATGGTATACCGCCAGTGACACTCAGTAAAACACAAGGAGCGAAATGCCAACGCATTTCAAGCCTAAGCTCTTCCTCATCCACACGGGGGGTTTAAATACACACTGAACAAATTCCCAGCCCCCACTGTGGATATGCCTACCTGCCTCAGAGAGCAGGAACTGATGTGAAACCTTCAAGACATGCTGTGTGTTGCTCAGGTGAGGGATAATCACACCACAATTAAACTGGATTAACCACTTCCTAGGCCGATGGTAATTCAACCTGCAACACTGTGGGGGATATTTATCAAAGGATTTAGACTGGTTTTTCCTGTCTAAATTTGTCGCACAGAAAGTCTCAGTCTAAATATGTGCGACTTTTTTGCGACTTTTGCTCTAGAGGATTTTTAGAACATGATGCATGCTAGTCTATTTTAGATGGAAATGCATTGGAAAATGCATTGGTGCTGAATTTATCAAAAGCGACTTTTCAGCGACAAGTCGCATCGGCTTAAGGTACGCTGAAATGTCAGACCATGTTTGGAGCAGGTCTAAATATAGTCCAAAGCATAGATCACGAAGTCTTTGCACAGAATTTATCAAGAGCCGTGCGACTTTTGATAAATTAGGTGCACAACAGACCGGCCTAACCCTCTGTAGTTTGGGCTATATTGATGCGGGACATAGTCAGCTTTGATTAATATCCCCCAGTGTATCCATATCTTCATACCTGTTAATGCCGCTCAATGTGACCGGCGGCTTAGCTTCTCATATATCTGTCATATAGTACAGAAAACACACTCGCGACAAAGCAGGTACCTCAATGTTTCACTTTGAATCGGGCATCTGTTTTCAGACAATAAACTTGCTGAATGCTGCAGAGTGTGAATAGCAGCCTACCATGACTAGTAGCCAAACATAATAGTTCGTGCATGTAGTGCACCAGCCACAATTCGTGTGCCGTATCATATAATGATGTAATAAAAGCATGTGTACACTGACCAATGATACATTTCAAGTAAATTTTGTATAAACCATGCTCCCTTAGAAACAAACCTTGCAGATTTAAACACAAAATGTATTGACATGATGTTGTAGAATTTCTGAAGCACAGTATATACTTTGTGCAGTACAAAAAATCATCAAAAGCATGGTAAAATTATAAATATCCATAGCATAAACCTAAAGCTGCAGATTGTGAATAAGCATGTGAATGTAATTTAAAATAAAATGCACAGAAGATTAATGTAGGTAGACACAAAGATGCAGCACTATGGTAGGTAAATAAACAATGCTAGGCAAATAAGCAAACATATCATCTTGAAATGGAGAGCAACAGGTATATTCGCCCATATCATGTTACCATAAAAAACATACACAAGGATTACATCACCATGGCACAGGGCATGTCCTGGTAATGATTAAATCTGCTAGACGCTAGGTAGAAGCCGTAATCAAAGAATACTTCATGTGTGGTGATATACAGTCATTCCAATTCTGCACAGTGGCCCTCATTTACTATTCTAAACCCGTCGTCGGGTTTTTTTGGCGCAGCTTTGTCTGCGCCATGTCGCAGACATCGTGCGCCAGTCTGCGACACGATGCAACATTTTTTCCCGACGGACCCGATGTGGATTCTCCCAAACCCGAAAAAGGGGCGTAACCCGACATTTCTGAGCTTTATTAAGGTTTCCAACTCGAATTTGTTGAATTGTTGTGGATTTTTTCCCGACAGCTCAGAAGGAGTTGGAAACCAAAACCAACAAAACCCACGTGCGACAAACAGGATGCGACATAATAATAAATACCAGGGGAAAAAAGCAGTCGGGTAAGAAAGCAAGATAGACTTACAACCCGATTTTCTTAGTAAATGAGGGCCAGTGTGAATGGGGGAATACAACACCTACACAAAAAAAAAAAAAAAAAACTGCAACCACCAGAAAAACCAAAAAAGTAGCAAATGAGAATTGGCCCGGGTGCAAATCAAAAATTCAGGTGGATTCAAATAGAAAATATAAACAATTAAACAAATGCAGTCAATAGACAGATGGTTATTGCGTGCTGGAATATTGTACATAAATATGAAAGGAATATGGATATATATATATACATATATATATATATATATATATATATATATATATATATAACTCAACGTGTGTGTGTGTGTATGTATGTTCCAGCATCATGTCCAAACGGCTAAAGATATTAAAATGAAACTTGGCACACATGTTACTAATATGTCAACAACAAACATAGGATATGTGATTTAACCCTTACTCACCCCCATTTGCCAGGGGCGGGGTTTTTGTTTAAAGTCCCATACAAATCTATGGGAAATATATGTTACTGCATAACTACCAAACGGCTGGAGATATTTCGATAATACTTGGTCACATGTTACTTATATGTCCACTTAAAATATAGGATAGTTAATTTAACCCTTAACTACCCCCATTTGTGAGGGTCAGGATTTTTGTTTAAAGTCTTATGCAAATCAATGGCAAATGTATGTTCCCAAATAACTTCCATACGGCTGGAGATATTTTAATACTTGGTACACATATTACAGGTCTGATAGGAGGTCGAGATAGGAGGACCAGATAGGAGGACGAGATAGGAGGTCGGGATAGGAGGTTGGGATAGGAGGTCGAGATAGGAGGACGGGATAGGAGGACGGGATAGGAGGTCAGGATAGGAGGTCGAGATAGGAGGACAGGATAGGAGGTCGGAATATGAGGACAAGATAGGAGGTCGGGATAAGAGATTGAGATAGGAGGTCGGGATAGATGGACGGGATAGGAGGTCGAGATAGTAGGTCGAGATAGGAGGACGGGATAGGAGGTCGAGATTTGAGGACGGGATAGGAGGTCGGGATAGGAGGTCGAGATAGGAGGAAGGCATAGGAGGTCACAATAGGAGGTTGGGATAGGAGTTGGTGATAGGAGGTCAAGATAGGAGGACGGGATAGGAGGACAGGATAGGAGGTCGAGATAGGAGGTCGAGATTGGAGGACGGGATAGGAGGTCAGGATAGGAGGTCATGATAGGAGGTCGAGATAGGAGGTCGAGATAGGAGGTTGAGATATGAGGACGGGATAGGAGGTTGGGTTAGGAGGTCGAGATAGGAGGACAGGATAGGAGGTCGGGATAGGAGGACGGGCTATGAGGATGGGATAGGAGGTCGGGATGTGAGGACAAGATGTGAGGATGGCATATGAGGTCGAGATATGATGACAGGATAGGAGGTCGGAAGAGGAGGATGGGATATGAGGACGGGATATGGGGTTGGGATATGACAACAATATATGAGGACGGGATGTGAAGTCAAAAGCTTCCTCCTTTGTTTATTTTCCTCCCCGACAAGGATTAGGAAGGAAAAACCGGGCAACGCCAGGTATTCAGCTAGTACATATATATATATATATATATATATATATATATATATATAAATATATATATACTAGAAGAATTTATAGAAAATGAATAAAATAGAAGATAATGGGTAATAAGTAATAAAGACAGTGTGGCTAGTAAAAATACATGAGGTCATTTCTGAAATTAGGACCTGATGGTGCTCTGGTTTCCATTCTGAGGATTCAAAAAGCCTCCCTGGTATAGAGGGCATGTGCCCAATTTCCTCCACGTTTGAGAGGGGGAACCTTTTCAATGCCCTGTATATGCAAAGTATGTGTTACGCCGAGCGCTCCGGGTCCCCGCTCCTCCCCGGAGCGCTCGCTTCACTCTCGCTACCGCAGCGCTCCGGTCAGCTCCACTGACCCGGTGCGCTGCGATACCGTCTCCAGCCGGGATGCGATTCGCGATGCGGGTGGCGCCCGCTCGCGATGCGCACCCCGGCTCCCGTACCTGACTCGCTCTTCGTCTGTCCTGTCCCGGCGCGCGCGGCCCCGCTCCCTAGGGCGCGCGCGCGCCGGGTCTCTGCGATTTAAAGGGCCACTGCGCCGCTGATTGGCGCAGTGGTTCCAATTAGTGTGTTCACCTGTGCACTCCCTATTTATACCTCACTTCCCCTGCACTCCCTCGCCGGATCTTGTTGCCATTGTGCCAGTGAAAGCGTTCCATTGTGTATTCCTAGCCTGTGTTCCAGACCTCCTGCCGTTGCCCCTGACTACGATCCTTGCTGCCTGCCCCGACCTTCTGCTACGTCCGACCTTGCTTCTGTCTACTCCCTTGTACCGCGCCTATCTTCAGCAGCCAGAGAGGTTGAGCCGTTGCTAGTGGATACGACCTGGTCACTACCGCCGCAGCAAGACCATCCCGCTTTGCGGCGGGCTCTGGTGAAAACCAGTAGTGACTTAGAACCGGTCCACTAGCACGGTCCACGCCAATCCCTCTCTGGCACAGAGGATCCACCTCCTGCCAGCCGGCATCGTGACAGTAGATCCGGCCATGGATCCCGCTGAAGTACCTCTGCCAGATGTCGCTGACCTCACTACGGTGGTCGCCCAGCACTCACAACAGATAGCGCAACAAGGCCACGAGCTGTCTCAACTGACCGTGATGCTACAGCAGCTACTACCACAGCTTCAGCAATCATCTCCTCCGCCAGCTCCTGCACCTCCTCCGCAGCGAGTGGCCGCCTCAGGCCTACGACTATCCTTGCCGGATAAATTTGATGGGGACTCTAAGTGTTGCCGTGGCTTTCTTTCACAATGTTCCCTGCACTTGGAGATGATGTCGGACCAGTTTCCTACTGAAAGGTCTAAGGTGGCTTTCGTAGTCAGCCTTCTGTCTGGAAAAGCTCTGTCATGGGCCACACCGCTCTGGGACCGCAATGACCCTGTCACTGCCTCTGTACACTCCTTCTTCTCGGAATTTCGTAGTGTCTTTGAGGAACCTGCCCGAGCCTCTTCTGCTGAGACTGCCCTGTTGAACCTGGTCCAGGGTAATTCTTCCGTTGGCGAGTACGCCGTACAATTCCGTACTCTTGCTTCAGAACTATCCTGGAATAATGAGGCCCTCTGCGCGACCTTTAAAAAAGGCCTATCCAGCAACATTAAAGATGTTCTGGCCGCACGAGAAATCCCTGCTAATCTACATGAACTCATTCATCTTGCCACTCGCATTGACATGCGTTTTTCCGAAAGGCGTCAGGAGCTCCGCCAGGATATGGACTTTGTTCGCACGAGGCGTTTTTTCTCCCCGGCTCCTCTCTCCTCTGGTCCTCTGCAATCCGTTCCTGGGCCTCCCGCTGTGGAGGCTATGCAAGTTGACCGGTCTCGCCTGACACCACAAGAGAGGACACGACGCCGCATGGAGAATCTCTGCCTGTACTGTGCCAGTACCGAACACTTCCTGAAGGATTGTCCTATCCGTCCTCCCCGCCTGGAAAGACGTACGCTGACTCCGCACAAAGGTGAAACAGTCCTTGAAGTCAACTCCGCTTCTCCACGTCTTACTGTGCCTGTGCGGATATCTGCCTCTACCTTCTCCTTCTCCACTAAGGCCTTCTTGGACTCCGGATCTGCAGGAAACTTTATTTTGGCCTCTCTCATCAACAGGTTCAACATCCCAGTGACCAGTCTCGCCAGACCTCTCTACATCAATTGCGTTAACAATGAAAGATTGGACTGTGCCGTGCGTTACCGCACGGAACCCCTCCTAATGTGCATTGGACCTCACCACGAAAAAATTGAGTTTTTGGTCCTCTCCAATTGCACTTCCGAAATTCTCCTTGGACTACCCTGGCTTCAACACCATTCCCCAACCCTGGATTGGTCCACTGGGGAGATCAAGAGTTGGGGCCCCTCTTGTTCCAAGGACTGCCTTAAACCGGTTCCCAGTACTCCCTGCCGTGACCCTGTGGTTCCCCCTGTAACCGGTCTCCCTAAGGCCTATATGGACTTTGCGGATGTTTTTTGCAAAAAACAAGCTGAGACTTTACCTCCTCACAGGCCTTATGACTGTCCTATTGACCTCCTCCCGGGCACTACTCCACCCCGGGGCAGAATTTATTCTCTCTCTGTCCCAGAGACTCTTGCTATGTCTGAGTATATCCAGGAAAATTTAAAGAAGGGCTTTATCCGCAAATCCTCCTCTCCTGCCGGAGCCGGATTTTTCTTTGTGTCCAAAAAAGATGGCTCCCTACGTCCTTGCATTGACTACCGCGGTCTTAATAAAATCACTGTAAAAAACCGCTACCCCCTACCTCTCATCTCTGAACTCTTTGATCGCCTCCAAGGTGCTCACATCTTTACCAAACTGGACTTAAGAGGTGCCTATAATCTCATCCGCATCAGAGAGGGGGATGAATGGAAAACGGCATTTAACACTAGAGATGGACACTTTGAGTATCTGGTCATGCCCTTTGGCCTGTGCAACGCCCCTGCCGTCTTCCAAGACTTTGTTAATGAAATTTTTCGTGATCTCTTATATTCCTGTGTTCTTGTATATCTGGACGATATCCTGATTTTTTCTGCCAACTTAGAAGAACACCGCCAGCATGTCCGCATGGTTCTTCAGAGACTTCGTGACAATCAACTTTATGCCAAAATGGAGAAATGTCTGTTTGAATGTCAATCTCTTCCTTTCCTAGGATACTTGGTCTCTGGCCAGGGACTACAAATGGATCCAGACAAACTCTCTGCCGTCTTAGATTGGCCACGCCCCTCCGGACTCCGTGCTATCCAACGTTTTTTGGGGTTCGCCAATTATTACAGACAATTTATTCCACGTTTTTCCACCATTGTGGCTCCTATTGTGGCTTTAACCAAAAAGAATGCCAATCCTAAGTCATGGCCTCCTCAAGCGGAAGACGCCTTTAAACAGCTCAAGTCTGCCTTTTCTTCGGCTCCCGTGCTCTCCAGACCTGACCCTTCTAAACTCTTCCTATTGGAGGTTGATGCCTCCTCTGTAGGAGCTGGAGCGGTCCTTCTACAAAAAAATTCTTCCGGGCATGCTGTTACTTGTGGTTTTTTTTCTAGGACCTTCTCTCCTGCTGAGAGGAACTACTCCATCGGGGACCGAGAGCTTCTAGCCATTAAATTAGCACTTGAGGAATGGAGGCATCTGTTGGAGGGATCAAGATTTCCCGTTATTATTTACACCGATCACAAGAACCTCTCCTATCTCCAGTCTGCCCAACGGCTGAATCCTCGCCAGGCCAGGTGGTCTCTGTTCTTTGCCCGATTAAATTTTGAGATTCACTTTCGGCCTGCCGATAAGAACATTAGGGCCGATGCTCTCTCTCGTTCCTCGGATGCCTCGGAAGTAGAGCTCTCTCCGCAACACATCATTCCCCCTGACTGCCTGATCTCCACTTCTCCAGCCTCCATCAGGCAAACTCCTCCAGGGAAGACCTTCGTTTCTCCACGCCAAGCCTCGGAATCCTCAAATGGGGTCACTCCTCCCATCTCGCAGGTCATGCGGGTATCAAGAAATCCGTGCAACTCATCTCTCGTTTCTATTGGTGGCCGACTCTGGAGACGGATGTTGTGGATTTTGTGCGAGCCTGCACTGTCTGTGCCCGGGATAAGACTCCTCGCCAGAAGCCCGCTGGCCTTCTTCATCCTCTGCCTGTCCCCGAACAGCCTTGGTCTCTGATTGGTATGGACTTTATTACTGACTTACCTCCATCCCGTGGCAACACTGTTGTTTGGGTGGTCGTTGATCGATTCTCCAAGATGGCACATTTCATTCCTCTTCCTGGTCGTCTCGGATAGAGGCTTCCAATTCGTGTCAAAATTCTGGAGGGCTCTCTGTAAACAACTCAAGATTAAATTAAACTTTTCCTCTGCATATCACCCTCAATCCAATGGGCAAGTGGAAAGAATTAACCAGGTCCTGGGTGATTATTTACGCCATTTTGTTTCCTCCCGCCAGGATGACTGGGCAGATCTTCTACCATGGGCCGAATTCTCGTATAACTTCAGAGTCTCTGAATCTTCCTCCAAATCCCCATTTTTCGTGGTGTACGGCCGTCACCCTCTTCCCCCCCCTCCCTACTCCCTTGTCCTCTGGTTTGCCCGCTGTAGATGAAGTGACTCGTGATCTTTCCACCATATGGAAAGAGACCCAAAATTCTCTTTTACAGGCTTCATCTCGCATGAAAAAGTTTGCCGATAAGAAAAGAAGAGCTCCCCCCATTTTTGCTCCCGGAGACAAGGTATGGCTCTCCGCTAAATATGTCCGCTTTCGTGTCCCCAGTTACAAACTGGGACCACGCTATCTTGGTCCTTTCAAAGTCTTGTGCCAAATTAATCCTGTCTCTTACAAACTTCTTCTTCCTCCTTCTCTTCGTATTCCTAATGCCTTTCATGTCTCTCTTCTTAAACCACTCATCATCAACCGTTTCTCTCCCAAGTTAGTTTCTCCCACTCCTGTCTCCGGTTCTTCTGACGTCTTCTCAGTGAAAGAGATACTGGCCTCCAAGACGGTCAGAGGAAAAAGGTTCTTTTTGGTGGATTGGGAGGGCTGTGGACCTGAAGAGAGATCCTGGGAACCTGAGGACAACATCCTAGACAAAAGTCTGCTCCTCAGGTTCCCAGGCTCTAAGAAGAGGGGGAGACCCAAGGGGGGGGGTACTGTTACGCCGAGCGCTCCGGGTCCCCGCTCCTCCCCGGAGCGCTCGCTTCACTCTCGCTACCGCAGCGCTCCGGTCAGCTCCACTGACCCGGTGCGCTGCGATACCGTCTCCAGCCGGGATGCGATTCGCGATGCGGGTGGCGCCCGCTCGCGATGCGCACCCCGGCTCCCGTACCTGACTCGCTCTCCGTCTGTCCTGTCCCGGCGCGCGCGGCCCCGCTCCCTAGGGCGCGCGCGCGCCGGGTCTCTGCGATTTAAAGGGCCACTGCGCCGCTGATTGGCGCAGTGGTTCCAATTAGTGTGTTCACCTGTGCACTCCCTATTTATACCTCACTTCCCCTGCACTCCCTCGCCGGATCTTGTTGCCATTGTGCCAGTGAAAGCGTTCCATTGTGTATTCCTAGCCTGTGTTCCAGACCTCCTGCCGTTGCCCCTGACTACGATCCTTGCTGCCTGCCCCGACCTTCTGCTACGTCCGACCTTGCTTCTGTCTGCTCCCTTGTACCGCGCCTATCTTCAGCAGCCAGAGAGGTTGAGCCGTTGCTAGTGGATACGACCTGGTCACTACCGCCGCAGCAAGACCATCCCGCTTTGCGGCGGGCTCTGGTGAAAACCAGTAGTGACTTAGAACCGGTCCACTAGCACGGTCCACGCCAATCCCTCTCTGGCACAGAGGATCCACCTCCTGCCAGCCGGCATCGTGACAGTATGACAATTTCCATCATGACTTTCTACCAAATGCCTGGTAAGCCCAGACATGGATCCACTGGAGAAATCAGTGTGGGTGCACAGATGTTCATGAATGCGCCTTTTTAGTTTATGACCTGTTCACCCTATGTACTGTAGTTTGCATTCCCAGCAGGTCACACAGTAGACAACATGCTCACTGTCATAGTTTATGAAGTTTTTGATTTTATATCCTATTCCTTTGGCAGTCAATGTGACCTGCTGGGAGGACAACATATATTTGCACATGATGCATCGAGGTCGGCCACATTTATGATTCCCAGTAGTGGGAAGCCATGTGGTCATGGGTCTATCAGCTGGAAAATCACTGGGCGATAGCGTGGTGCCCAGGGATTTGGCTTTTTTAGCCACATACCTCACCCCACCTGACAAAAGCTTTGCCAGGGCATCATCCTGTAGTGACACAGGAATGTGTTTTTTTATGATTGTTTTGATTTGGTCGAAGTTTTGACTGAATGGGGTGGTGAAAGTGGGGACAAAAAATACTGATTGTTTTTAATAACAGAAGAAGTTTTCAGATAATATTCCCTGGATTTGGCATCTGCAATGGACTTTACCCTATTCAAGGTAGTGTTACTGTATCCTTTGTTTTTTAATCTTGTAGTGATATCATTTGGTATGGGAGATATATAGACAAGCTCTTCCTGGTGTGCTAGGGACTGGAGGAAGACAGAGGATTTCCTTTCATTTTGGAATGACAATAATATGATTCTTCACTTTACCACCTATGTTGAAAAACACCATATAGATTTTTTGGATGTCACCCTTACTGGGGATAGCATGATTCATAAAATCAATACTAAGATGTTCTGCAAGCCTACTGCTGGCAATAGCATTCTCCATGCACGTAGTGGTCATCCCAAGCATACCACCAAAAACCTCCCAATAGAAGAATACATCAGTGCCTAAAGAGCATCTTCACGAGAGGCCTATTACCAGCAGGCATACACGGACATCACTACGAGATTAAAAAACAAAGGATACAGTAATGCTACCTTATATATCTCCCCTACCAAATGATGTTATGAAGGTATGGATTGATTTCCACATATGGACGCCCCTCCTCCCAGTTTGCCATGTAAAGATTTGCCATGGACTGGGAGAATTTCGCCCCCATGGGACAACCGGTTGTTTGAAAGAAAAAAAAACCATTGAAAGTGAAAAAATTATATCTTAAAAGAAAATTAAGTACTTCTAGGATATATTCTTTTAGGCATGCACAGTAATTTGTACATTTTTCTAGATGGTATCTAATGGCTACCCCTGCCTGTACATGCAGTATACAGCTGTATAAAGATCCCACATGACATGATTCCCATGTATACCCTTTATTCCATTTCATAGATGTGACTGCATCCCTGATATGGCATTGGGTCCTGCATACCAGGGGCTACAGCATGTGGTCAAACCAATTGCCCAAGCACTCAAGCAGGGAATCAATTCCCGCAACTATAGGGCAGAGGGGGGAATGCATTTTTGTGGGTTTTAGGGAGGGCATGAAAGACCAGTATTTTTGGATGTTTTGGACATAAGAATTCTTGTTGTTTTCTGTGATAATATTGAGAGTATAGCTTTCTTCCAAAAGCCGCTCAAGTTTGTTCTTTACGTCCTTAGTAGGATCAGATGGAACTCTTCTATATGTGAGTTGATCGTTTAGCATCTCCATCACTTGTTTTTCATAGAGCATTTTATCAAGAATAACTATTGACCCCCCCTTTTCTGCTTGTCTTATGTAAATATAGGGATTTTGTGCTCCGTTTTGCTGAAGTTACATGGCAAAGTCTGTGTTTCTTTTTCCAAATTCTTGAGATCCATTTCCACCCTACGTTGGTATCATCCATGGCATCCATTCTGGAATTTACTGGATAGAATTTGGGATTGGATGTGGGGAACATGTCTTTGGAGGAGGTTCTGTCCTCTTTTCTTTCTATGGACAGATTATGTAATTCAATGAGAGTAAGACATGTCACATGTTCCTCAAAAGCAGTGTGTAATGGCATGACAGTAAGGCCCAGATCATTAATGACATTTGTGCTGGCATCATTGGATTCTTGAAAAACGTCCCCTGCAAAATGCTTTTTTACTGTGAGTGCACGAATGAACTTGTTCACGTCCTTGATGGTCTGATACAGGTCAAACGTGAGACACTTAACCTTCTTTCTAGAACTGATGTTTGAGTGAGTATACATGCTGATAAATGTATCACTGTGAATTGTGCTGATGTGGAAATAGCATCAGATATGATGGTCTCATCATGTTTAACTGTTAGTTTTTCTTGTTTCTGGTCTGCATGCCATCAGTGTTTGCATCCTGCTCTGGGTTTTCTCGATCTGGTTTTGTGTCTCTATTTCATTCCGGTTGTAGCCATCTCTTTTTTGGCACCACAGTATGGTTAGAAGTGCCATGTGTTTTGTTAGAGGTACCTTTATGTGGGGCATTTCCCCTGTGTCTGTGTCCGTTGTTCCCATTTTCCTCATCAGACCCTCTGTGCAATAGTCTGTTGTGTCGTTATCGGATGATGAAAAACTAACATTTTTCTTAGCAGATGATCCTGGATAATTGTTTTGATGTTGGAAGATAGATCTCGGTCTGTTGTTTCTCCTTTGCCACGTTTTGCCACGTATAGACCGTGTTGGTAGAATAGTCATTAATGTCCCTTGTGAACTTAGTCTTTTTTATAGCAACAATGGTTTCCTCCAGTTTGTTAAGGTGGTCTTCCATTTGCAATTGCAGTGTGGTTAATTCTTGTGAACCTGTGTATTTGTCTTGTGAAAGGGTTATCTGGTTGAGGTTTTCCTCTAGTTTAGACACTTTTTGATGTTCCCATTCCACTAGCAGGTTCATTAGTTCTGCAGAGCATTTATCCAAGGCATGATTCCAATGCATTGTAAATGCATCATCAAATACTGTTGAAGAACATTTGCGAATCCTTAGACTCCTTGGAATCATGTTTTTGCTTAAATACTGGGTTAGGGTGGTGGCGTCCCACCACACCTTTAATTGTTGCATTTTTAGATGTTGTAGGTTTTTCATAAGAGTTTTGACATCTGATGTTGATTCCTGTTCGGAGTTGCCTGAAAAAAATATTATGTGTACATCTGTTAGGATCATTGGACAGAGCAAGACTCTGAGAGCTGGTAAGGCTGGTGGGATCAGTCATGTCATCCATAATAGAAGCAGATATATAATAAAACATTGAGTTGTAGTAATATATAAATCCGAAAAAAATGTCTTTAGAGTGCTCTGTGCATTTGTAGATAAGAAATATATTTCCTTTGAAATACAGAAGCACAATCTATACAGCGGCAAGATAACAAGTAGCAAAAGAAAACGATCATAGATCAGCTCCCTGAATCTTCATGAGCATCAGGCACTGGAGATGAAGTCCGGAAGCACGGATGCTGGAAACCGCTTTTCCCTGATGGATGCAGACAAGTGAAAAAACAAGGATCCAGCTCCCGGATAATATTTTTAAAAAAACCTAACATTTAATAGTACACATTAAAAAATGGTATACCGCCGGAGCGGCAAGTGACATGTCACCTAGTAAAACACAAGGAATGAAACACAGATGCGTTTCGAGCCTAAGATCTTAGTCGTGGCATTGATACCATCCACACGGGGGGTTTAAATACACACTGAAGAAATTGCCAGCCCCCACCGTCGATACGCCTACCCGACTCGGAGAGCCGGAACGGGTGTAAAACCTTCAAGACATGCTGTGTGTTGATCAGGTGAGGGATAATCACTCCACAATTAAACTGGATTAACCACTTCCTAGGCCGATGGTAATTCAACATTCAACACTGTGTATCCATATCTTCATACCTGTTAATGCCGCTCAATGTGACCGGCGGCTTAGCTTCTCATATATCTGTCATATAGTACAGAAAACACACTCGCGACAAAGCAGGTACCTCAATGTTTCACTTTGAATCGGGCATCTGTTTTCAGACAATAAACTTGCTGAATGCCGCAGAGTGTGAACAGCAGCCTACCATGACTAGTAGCCAAACATAATAGTTTGTGCATGTAGTGCACCAACCACAATTCGTGTGCCGTATCATATAATGATGTAATAAAAGTAGGCTGCATGTGTACACTGACCAATGGAAAATGTATATTTCGCATACATTTCGCATAAACCATGCTCCCTTAGAAACAAACCATGCAGATTTAAACACAAAATGTATTGACATGATGTTGTAGAATTTCTCAAGTACAGTATATACTTAGTACAGCACAAAAAAAAAATTATGGTATCAAAAGCATGCGAAAATTATAAATATCCATAGCATAATCTTAAAGCCGCATATTGAGAATATCCATAGCATAAACCTAAAGCTGCATATTGTGAATAAGCATGTGAATGTAATTTAAAATAAAATGCACAGAAGATTAATGTAGGTAGACACAAAGATGCAGCACTATGGTAGGTAAATAAACAATGCTAGGCAAATAAGAAAACATATCATCTTGAAATGGAGAGCAACAGGTATATTTGCCCATATCATGTTACCATAAAAAACATACACAAGGATTACATCACCATGGCACAGGGCATGTCCTGGTAATGATTAAATCTGCTACACGCTAAGTAGAAGCCGTAATCAAAGAATACTTCATGTGTGGTGATATACAGTCATTCCAATTCTGCACAGTGTGAATGGGGGAATACAACACCTACACACAAAAAAATGCAAACACCAGAAAAACCAAAAAAATACCAAATGAGAATCGTCCTGGGTGCATATGAAAAATTCAGATGGATTAAAATAGAAAATATAAACAATTAAACAAATGCAGGCAATTGACAGATGGTAATGCGTGCTGGAATATTGCATATAAATATGTATATATATATATATATATATATATATATATATATATATATGTATATATATAAACAAGAAGCATGTGAAGAAAATTAATAAAATAGAAGATTATGGGTAATATGTTAATAAAGACAGTGTAGTTAAGGCTTGGTTCACACCACTTTTTCAGCCATACGGGACCGCATACGGCTGGGGGGAGCTAAAACCGGGCTCTCCAGTATCCCTGCCGTATGCCGCCCGTATGTAATACATTTCAATGATCCGACCGGAGTGAAACGCTGATTCTGGTGGGCTAATTTTTGCCCTGTATGCGGTTTTCCACCGGACTTAAAACCGTGGTCCAATACTCTCTTGGGCTAGCACTAAGCCTACAATTTCTGGGCATGTAAGATCAAGGTATTGCCTACTTTAAAAAAATCCTTGCACCTGTGTACTTGATACAATAGTTTTGTAGGATGTGCTGACCATTTTTTGCTTTTTATGTTAAATGTGTGGAGGGAGTGGCTGACTCCATCTCGGTTCGTGCACTCCACCCATTCCACTAGGTGTTTTCTAGGATCTTACATGCCCAGAAATTGTAGGCTTAGTGCTAGCCCAAGAGAGGCATATCTATAGTGTAGGGTCCGTCCCAACTGAGGTCACCTTATTTGGGTTGGATGGTTCACACTATTTGGCCAAATGATAAGCAAAGATCACATATATCTTAGTGCTAGCAGTGTGCTGCTGTAATTCTTGCACCTATGTACTTGATATATATAATAGTTGTGTAGGATGTGCTGAACATTTTTTGCTTTTTATGTTAAAAAATTGCATTTAACAAAAAACACATTCATAAAAACAAATGTTCAGATGTAGCGCTCCCCAACATAATTGCAACAGCGCTATATTTCCTAAAAATAGTGGGCTGGGGGCTGTGAGGTTGCATACTGAGTGTATCACCCCCAGAAGGGCTGCATCAATACCATAGTGTGCCACTGATACATTTGGTGGTTGCTGCATCAGTAATCAGCTACATGGCACACAACTAAATATGAGCCCAGACATCCTCATTTTTATAATAGGGGGTCTGAACACTATTCTTCTGGTTGTACTGCTAATTAGAAATATATAGTATTTGAGAATGCATGTTTGTTGTCATAGGGTGAAAGGAATAAACACCTGCCATATAACTCTAGCAGTGCTTATCTCTTTATACAGTGGCTCCTCATGTTATGTTGAAACCATTGTATTTGGAGGGTCCTGTACAGTACGTACAGTGTACTAGAGATCTGTGTGGTGACACAGGGGGTGCAAGATACACTTATGAGGTTGTGACACCAGGGCACCGTTAGCCTATACACAGTCTGAGGTGGAAACAGCTTCTTCTGGGCCAGGCACGGGGGCAATAAGCAAGAAGAGGGCAAAAAGCAGGGTCCTCCAGCTGCTCCAAAGCAATCGTAAATAAAAACATCACTTTAATCGATCATGTTAAAAAAGTGCGATATCCAACAAAAAAATGAAAGTAAAAACAAGAGAAACGCCGACACTTTCTTAGTTGTGGCAGGCTTTTTGCCATATGCCCGGGATATGGCCCGCTATTTGCCTGCCTTGCTCTCCGAGGATTGACTCATCTTTCAGACCATGTGCGCATCGGAGTGGTGAGCTGAATTAACACCTTATGAATTAACACCTTATGAATTAACACCTCATTTTTTTCCTCATCACCTTCTAAAAATTATAACGCTTTAAATTTTGCACATAAAATTCCATATTATGGCTTATTTTTTGCACCACCAATCCTACTTTGCAGTGACATTACTCATTTTACCAAAAAATCCACGGCGAAACGGAAAAAAATTAATTGTGCGACAAAATTTTTGAAAAAATGCCATTTTGTAATTTTTGGGGGCTTCCGTTTCTACTCAGTGCATTTTTCGGTAAAAATTACACTTTATCTTTATTCTGTAGGTCCATATGGTTAAAATGATACCCTACTTATATAGGTTTGATTTTGTCGTACTTCTGAAAAAAATCATAACTACATGCTGGAAAATGTATACGTTACAAATTCCCATTTTCTGACCCCTATAACTTTTTTATTTTTCCGCGGCCAGTATGAGGGCTCATTTTTTGCGCCGTGATCTGAAGTTCTTATCGGTGCCATTTTTGTATTGATCGGACTTTTTGATCGCTTTTTATTCATTTTTTCATTATATAAAAAGTGACCAAAAATACGCTATTTTGGACTTTGGAAATTTTTTGCGTGTACGCCATTGACCGTGCGGTTTAATTAACAATATATTTTTATAATTTGGACATTTCCACACACGGTGATACCACATATGTTTATTTTTATTTACACATATTTTTTTATGGGAAAAGGTTCAAAAGATTCAAACTTTTATTAGGGAAGGGGTTAAATGACGTTTATTAACTTTTTTTCAACACTTTTTTTTTGCAGTGTTATAGCTCCCATAGGGGGCTATAACACTGCACACACTGATCTTTTACACTGATCCCTGCAAAGCCATAGCTTTGCATTGATCAGTGTTATAGGCGGTCGATTGCTCAAGCCTGTATCTCAGGCTTGGAGCAATGAATCGCCGATCGGACGCGAAGGAGATAGGTGAGGGGACCTCCGCTCGCGTGCTAGCTGATCGGGGCATCGCGATTTTATAGCGATGGTCCCGATCAACCCGACTGAGCTGCCGTAAAGCTTTCACTTTCATTTTTGATCGCCGCGTCTAAAGAGTTAATAGCGCGCAGCACAACGATCGGTGCCACACGCTATTAGCCCAGGGTCCCGGCTATCATTAGCTGCCGGGACTGACCCGGTATGACGCGGGGTCACAGCGTGACCCAGTTTTATTTACCGGGAACGGGCGCAGGGCGCCCTGTGTTCTTAAGAGGTTAAACATCTAATAATTGTTATCTTTTTTCTTTGATTCACGGGGGCAATAAACACACCAACACCAGGTTATGGATAACTGTCTTTTACTGAGGCAGTAGCAGATGGTACAACACTCACAGTACAGAGCAGAGTAGAAGTGATGCAGTGTAACCCTTTGGAGCCCTGTTGCCTTGCTGGGACTTAAGGTGCATTTCGTCCACTTGAATTAGATAGACTTGAGACTTGGAGATTAAGAGTTATCCCACGCTGACTAGGGTTCTGCTAAGGTCCAATTACTGACACCGTCAGGGTATGACTCACCAACTCCTGGACAGGGAACACTTACAGAATGGCAGGGTTGATTTCATGAAGAGCTTTTTTTAGGCTTCCCTCAGAATCACCTCACACTTCTTCCAACTCCTTTCTACACTGCAGCTCACGTGGAGCTCTGCACAAAGGGCTGGGGCAACCCCTCACCCCCCTACACTATATACAGGACAATTTGGGGGTTCCCATTGGGTAACAGGGGTCATCTGGCCACTCTGCATCTCCTTTTTAAAGGTACAGTACATATATAATACAAGAATACAGTTAATACGGAAAGTGCACACAGTAAACAATAGAACAGTGGGTCCATTACAGGAGCAGCAGGCATGCCCAAGGAGATCCGCAGCCCACAGGACAGTCTTTGGTGCTGGAACACCACACAGTGCCTCTCATGACAGTGCTGGTCATATGGCTGGGAGCCACACAGTATGGCATCTAGGGCCTGATGTGGCCTCCAGGCCAAAGGATGTGCATTTCTGTGATCATAAATATTAGGAATGAGCTAATCAAATCGGACAAATCCGAATTTGTTAAAAATTTCCTGAAAATTTTGATTCGTAACGAATCAGAATATCGCCGCAATTCGATAAAACAAATCGCTTCATTAAACTTCATTTAGTGCCAAGGGATCTAAAAGGGCAGCTACACATGTGAGGATCAGCAGCCAGCAACCCCTGTGATGTCACAGCCCTATATATTCGTCAGCCATTGCTGCAGGCAGGCATTGCTGGGATTTTTTCCTGAGAGAGCAGACAGTGTCTGTGTGTGTTACTGAGAAAAAAGATCTTTACAGCAGCAAATCAATTCACCTGAAGCCCACATCACTGCAGGCAGGCAGATAGGGACAGTAGAGAAAGAGAGAGAGTACACTTTATGTTGCAACTGTACTGGGGTGTATTACTCTAAAGTTAATAGAGGCCAGTTAGTGTGAACACTAAAAGACCTAGTCACCTGCATTTTTAATGCCTAATTCAGGTGTAACAGTACTGGGGCGTATTTTCCTATCATAAGTGTAATATATACGCACTCAGCTGTTGTATGTCAGGCAGAGAGGTGCCAGAACGTGCACAGAGGAGTGGCAGAGGCCTAAATTTTTCGGGCACATGCAGAGGTTGCAGCAGAGTAGGGGCGCATGGCAGCAGGAATTACAGCGAGAGGTCTGAGCTCCCGGTGTCAGCTAGCGGTCGTGTCTTGACCTGCAACCCAGCAGCCATGATTGATTTGTTCACTTCCTCCCAAGTGACATCCGACACCCCCAGTCAACAGTTGGTGGGTTCTTCAGACTCAACCCTCAGTTGGCATGGCCCTCATGCTGCTGCTGCCACCTCCAGGCTCTGTCATTGTGCCGCCTTATGGTCTCCTCATGCTGATCCTGCCACCTCCAGGCTCTCTCATTTTGCCGCGATATGGTCTCCTCATACTGCTGCCACATCCAGGCTCTATCATAGTGCCACCTTATGGTCTCATCATGCTGCTGCCACCTCCAGGCTCTGTAATTGTGCCGCCATGTGTTCTCCTTGGTATATTTCTTTGGTTGTCATACAGTATTTTTTCAAAGTAAACGCTTCGGGCACCCGGGACACTCAATCGAGCATCTGGGGGCACTGAGAGGCAGGGGCTGGAACAGGCAGTAGCTGGCCTCGCAGCGGACCACCAGCTGGATTTTAAGATACAAATACAAGCTTTTTCAATGCAGCAACTTATACACTGCAGCAATTATACACCATTGGAGCTGGAACTCTTTTTATTATAAAAATACAAAAACGTATACAATACAGAATACAAAACAAAAGAAGTGTTACGCCGAGCGCTCCGGGTCCCCGCTCCTCCCCGGAGCGCTCGCAGCGTTCTCTCATTCGCAGCGCCCCGGTCAGACCTGCTGACCGGGTGCGCTGCGATATTACTCCCTGCCGGGATGCGATTCGCGATGCGGGACGCGCCCGCTCGCGATGCGCATCTCGGCTCCCGTACCTGACCCGTTCCCCGTCTGTGTTGTCCCGGCGCGCGTGGCCCCGCTCCTTAGGGTGCGCGCGCGCCGGGTCTCTGCGATTTAAAGGGCCGCTGCGCCACTGATTGGCGCAGCAGGCCTAATCAGTATTCTCACCTGTGCCCTCCCTACTTATACCTCACTTCCCCTGCACTCCCTCGCCAGATCTTGTTGCCATTGTGCCAGTGAAAGCGTTCCCTTGTGTGTTCCTAGCCTGTGTTCCAGACCTCCTGCCGTTGCCCCTGACTACGATCCTTGCTGCCTGCCCTGACCTTCTGCTACGTCCGACCTTGCTCTTGTCTACTCCCTTGTACCGCGCTTATCTTCAGCAGTCAGAGAGGTTGAGCCGTTGCTGGTGGATACGACCTGGTTGCTACCGCCGCTGCAAGACCATCCCGCTTTGCGGTGGGCTCTGGTGAATACCAGTAGCAACTTAGAACCGGTCCACCAACACGGTCCACGCCAATCCCTCTCTGGCACAGAGGATCCACCTCCAGCCAGCCGAATCGTGACAGTAGATCCGGCCATGGATCCCGCTGAAGTCCCGCTGCCAGTTGTCGCCGACCTCACCACGGTGGTCGCCCAGCAGTCGCAACAGATAGCGCAACAAGGCCACCAGCTGTCCCAACTGACCGTGATGCTACAGCAACTATTACCACAGCTCCAGCAACCTTCTCCTCCGCCAGCTCCTGCACCTCCTCCGCAGCGAGTGGCCGCTTCCAGCCTTCGATTATCCTTGCCAGATAAATTTGATGGGGACTCTAAGTTTTGCCGTGGCTTTCTTTCGCAATGTTCCCTGCACTTGGAGATGATGTCGGACCAGTTTCCTACTGAAAGGTCTAAGGTGGCTTTCGTAGTCAGCCTTCTGTCTGGGAAAGCTCTGTCATGGGCCACACCGCTCTGGGACCGCAATGACCCTGTCACTGCCTCTGTACACTCCTTCTTCACGGAGATTCGAAGTGTCTTTGAGGAACCTGCCCGAGCCTCTTCTGCTGAGACTGCCCTGCTGAACCTGGTCCAGGGTAATTCTTCTGTTGGCGAGTACGCCATCCAATTCCGTACTCTTGCCTCCGAATTATCCTGGAATAACGAGGTCCTCTGCGCGACCTTTAAAAAAGGCCTATCCAGTAACATTAAAGGGGTAGTCCAGTGGTGAAAAACGTATCCCCTATCCTAAGGATAGGGGATAAGTTTGAGATCGCGGGGGTCCGACCGCTGGGGCCCCCTGCGATCTCTCTGTACGGGGCCCCGGCTCTCCGCCGAGATAGCGGGTGTCGACCCCCGCACGAGGCGGCGGCCGACACGCCCCCTCAATACATCTCTATGGCAGAGCCGGAGATTGCCGAACGCAGCGCTTCGGCTCTGCCATAGAGTTGTATTGAGGGGGCGTGTCGGCCGCCGCCTCGTGCGGAGGTCGACACGCCCCCTTCCCGTGGGCTGTCAGGGCTCCGTACAGGAGATCGCAGGGGGCCCCAGCGGTCGGACCCCCCGCGATCTGCAACTTATCCCCTATCCTTAGGATAGGGGATAAGTTGCTCACCACTGAATCACCACTGGACTACTCCTTTAAAGATGTGCTGGCCGCACGAGAAATTCCTGCTAACCTGCATGAACTTATTCATCTTGCCACCCGCATTGACTTGCGTTTTTCCGAAAGGCGTCAGGAGCTCCGCCAGGATATGGACTTTGTTCGCACGAGGCGGTTTTTCTCCCCGGCTCCTCTCTCCTCTGGTCCTCTGCAATCCGTTCCTGTGCCTTCCGCCGTGGAGGCTATGCAAGTTGACCGGTCTCGCTTGACACCTCAAGAGAGGACACGACGCCGCATGGAGAATCTTTGCCTGTACTGTGCCGGTACCGAACATTTCTTGAAGGATTGTCCTATCCGTCCACCCCGCCTGGAAAGACGTATGCTGACTCCGCACAAAGATGAGACAGCCCTTGATGTGAACTCTGCTTCTCCACGCCTTACTGTGCCTGTGCGGATATCTTCTTCTACCTTCTCCTTCTCTGCTATGGCCTTCTTGGATTCCGGATCTGCAGGAAATTTTATTTTGGCCTCTCTCATCAACAGGTTCAACATCCCGGTGACCAGTGTCGCCAGACCCCTCTACATCAATTCTGTTAACAATGAAAGATTGGACTGTACCGTGCGTTACCGCACGGAACCTCTCCTAATGTGCATCGGACCCCATCACGAAAAAATTGAATTTTTGGTCCTCTCCAACTGCACTTCAGAAATTCTTCTTGGATTACTGTGGCTTCAACGCCATTCCCCAACCCTTGATTGGTCCACAGGAGAAATCAAGAACTGGGGTACTTCTTGTCACAAGGACTGTCTTAAACCGGTTCCCAGTACTCACAGTCGTGACCCTGTGGTTCCCCCGGTATCTGGTCTTCCTAAGGCTTTTCTGGACTATGCTGATGTTTTTTGCAAAAAGCAAGCAGAGACTTTACCTCCTCACAGGCCTTATGACTGTCCTATTGACCTCCTCCCGGGTACTACTCCATCCCGGGGCAGAATCTATCCTCTGTCTGCTCCAGAGACCCAAGCCATGTCGGAGTACATCCAGGAGAATTTAAAAAAGGGGTTTATCCGCAAGTCCTCCTCTCCTGCCGGAGCTGGATTTTTTTTTGTGTCCAAAAAAGATGGCTCCCTACGCCCTTGCATTGATTACCGCGGACTTAATAAAATCACGGTAAAAAACCGCTACCCCTTACCTCTTATCTCGGAACTCTTTGATCACCTACAAGGCGCCCACATCTTTACCAAACTGGACTTAAGAGGTGCTTATAATCTCATCCGCATCAGGGAGGGGGACGAATGGAAGACTGCATTTAACACCAGAGATGAACACTTTGAGTATCTGGTCATGCCCTTTGGCCTGTGCAACGCCCCTGCCGTCTTCCAAGACTTTGTTAATGAAATTTTTCGTGATCTCCTATATACCTGTGTTGTGGTTTACCTGGACGATATTCAGATTTTTTCTGCCAACTTAGAAGAACACTGCCAGCATGTCCACATGGTTCTTCAGAGACTTCGGGACAATCAACTTTATGCCAAAATGGAGAAATGTCTGTTTGAATGTCAATCTCTTCCTTTCCTAGGATACTTGGTCTCTGGCCAGGGACTACAAATGGACCCAGATAAACTATCTGCCGTGTTAGATTGGCCACGCCCCTCCGGACTCCATGCTATCCAACGTTTTTTGGGCTTCGCCAATTATTACAGACAATTCATTCCACACTTCTCCACTATTGTGGCCCCTATCGTGGCTTTAACCAAGAAAAATGCCAATCCTAAGTCCTGGTCTCCCCAAGCGGAAGACGCATTTAAACATCTCAAGTCTGCCTTTTCTTCTGCTCCCGTGCTCTCCAGACCTGACCCATCTAAACCCTTTCTATTGGAGGTAGATGCCTCCTCTGTGGGAGCTGGAGCTGTCCTTCTGCAAAAAAATTCTTCCGGGCATGCTGTTACTTGTGGTTTTTTTTCTAGGACCTTCTCTCCGGCGGAGAGAAATTACTCCATTGGTGATCGAGAACTACTGGCCATTAAATAGGCGCTTGAGGAATGGAGGCACCTGCTGGAGGGATCAAAATTTCCAGTTATCATATACACTGATCACAAGAATCTCTCCTATCTCCAGTCTGCCCAACGACTGAACCCTCGCCAGGCTAGGTGGTCGTTGTTCTTTGCCCGTTTTAACTTTGAAATCCATTTTCGCCCTGCTGACAAGAACATTAGGGCCGATGCCCTCTCTCATTCTTCTGATGCCTCTGAAGTAGAGGTCTCTCCGCAACACATCATTCCTCCGGACTGTCTGATCTCCACTTCTCCAGCTTCCATCAGGCAAACTCCTCCAGGGAAGACCTTCGTTTCTCCACGCCAGCGTCTCGGGATTCTCAAATGGGGACACTCCTCCCACCTCGCAGGCCATGCGGGCATCAAAAAATCCTTGCAACTCATCTCTCGATTTTATTGGTGGCCGACTCTGGAGACTGATGTTGTTGATTTCGTGCGGGCCTGTACTGTCTGTGCCCGGGATAAGACTCCTCGCCAGAAGCCTGCTGGTCTCCTTCATCCTCTGCCTGTTCCTGAACAGCCTTGGTCGCAGATTGGTATGGACTTTATTACGGACTTGCCCTCATCCCGTGGCAACACAGTTGTTTGGGTGGTCGTTGATCGATTTTCCAAGATGGCACATTTTATTCCTCTTCCTGGTCTTCCTTCAGCGCCTCAGTTGGCAAAGCAATTTTTTGTACACATTTTTCGCCTTCACGGTTTGCCCACGCATATCGTCTCGGATAGAGGCGTCCAATTCGTGTCTAAATTCTGGAGGGCCCTCTGTAAACAGCTCAAGATCAAATTAAACTTCTCTTCTTCTTATCATCCCCAATCCAATGGGCAAGTAGAAAGAGTTAATCAGGTCCTGGGTGACTATTTACGGCATTTTGTTTCCTCCCGCCAGGATGACTGGGCAGATCTTCTACCATGGGCCGAATTCTCATACAACTTCAGAGTCTCCGAATCTTCTGCTAAATCCCCATTTTTCGTGGTGTACGGCCGTCACCCTCTTCCTCCCCTCCCTACTCCCTTGCCCTCTGGTTTGCCCGCTGTGGATGAAGTGACTCGTGATCTTTCCACCATATGGAAAGAAACCCAAAATTCTCTTTTACAGGCTTCATCCCGGATGAAAAGATTTGCTGATAAAAAAAGAAGAACTCCCCCCATTTTTGCTCCCGGAGACAAGGTATGGCTCTCCGCTAAATATGTCCGCTTTTGTGTCCCCAGTTATAAACTGGGACCACGCTATCTTGGTCCTTTCAAAATCAAGTGCCAGATCAACCCTGTCTCTTACAAACTCCTTCTTCCTCCTTCTCTCCGTATTCCCAATGCCTTCCATGTCTCTCTCCTTAAACCACTCATCCTTAACCGCTTCTCTCCCAAAGTTGTTTCTCCCACTCCAGTTTCCGGATCTTCTGACGTCTTTTCTGTGAAGGAGATTCTAGCATCCAAGACGGTCAGAGGTACAAGATTCTTCTTGGTTGACTGGGAGAATTGCGGCCCAGAGGAGAGATCCTAGGAACCTGAGGACAACATCCTGGACAAAAGTCTTATCCTCAGGTTCTCAGGCTCCAAAAAGAGGGGGAGACCCAAGGGGGGGGGGGGGTACTGTTACGCCGAGCGCTCCGGGTCCCCGCTCCTCCCCGGAGCGCTCGCAGCGTTCTCTCATTCGCAGCGCCCCGGTCAGACCTGCTGACCGGGTGCGCTGCGATATTACTCCCTGCCGGGATGCGATTCGCGATGCGATTCACGATGCGGGACGCGCCCGCTCGCGATGCGCATCTCGGCTCCCGTACCTGACCCGTTCCCCGTCTGTGTTGTCCCGGCGCGCGTGGCCCCGCTCCTTAGGGCGCGCGCGCGCCGGGTCTCTGCGATTTAAAGGGCCGCTGCGCCACTGATTGGCGCAGCAGGCCTAATCACTATTCTCACCTGTGCATTCCCTACTTATACCTCACTTCCCCTGCACTCCCTCGCCGGATCTTGTTGCCATTGTGCCAGTGAAAGCGTTCCCTTGTGTGTTCCTAGCCTGTGTTCCAGACCTCCTGCCGTTGCCCCTGACTACGATCCTTGCTGCCTGCCCTGACCTTCTGCTACGTCCGACCATGCTCTTGTCTACTCCCTTGTACCGCGCTTATCTTCAGCAGTCAGAGAGGTTGAGCCGTTGCTGGTGGATACGACCTGGTTGCTACCGCCGCTGCAAGACCATCCCGCTTTGCGGCGGGCTCTGGTGAATACCAGTAGCAACTTAGAACCGGTCCACCAACACGGTCCACGCCAATCCCTCTCTGGCACAGAGGATCCACCTCCAGCCAGCCGAATCGTGACAAGAAGCTTAACCAGCTATAACATAATTACAAGAACAAAAACCCTGCCTAACTGGCCAGCCCAGCTTTACTAAAATACTAAACTATGCCTACTTTCCTAACCAAATTATCAACTTATTATATCAACACACCCAAACATACTGAAAAAGAACATAAAAATAGCACAACTTGGATTATATAAACATAAAAGTCATTTTTTTACATTTATTATTATAATTTTTTTTTTATGTAACTAAAATAAAATTTTTCACTGCCCAGCTATAACTCAAATCATCCATACTTGGAAAAAGGAAAAGAAATAATTAATAAATAAATAAATATATATATATATATATATATATATATATATATATATATAACAACATAAAAAACCACACACACATATCGAAAGTACATTCAAAAACATAACAGATCCTGGACTAACAAAAGTATAACAGATAATCATAAAAATATTTGTGACACCGCACACACACACATATCAACATAACATCTGTCCCGACTGCCTTATCTACTATAATAATTTAATAATGTATAACATACAAAACATAATATACATATGAAACACAATATAACATATAATATAAATATAATAATAAGTACAGCAGAAAACCTACAAAAACAATAGAAAACCATAGAAAAACCCTACACTAAAACTGTCCCCTCACCCACACCTCCCCTCCTGTACATGGGTCAGAGTCCATAGCGTCCATACAGTTCACATAAGTCCAGTCCTTAACTGACCCATGTCAAGTCCACCAAAGAAGCCACCACCACCCACAAATACACCCACCCCACCTAGCACTTCTCCCAACCAACTTATACACAAACTTATACACACAAAAACACAACCCACTTTAGGCCCAAGTTTGGCCACCTGTAAGCCCTTCATACCATGTCAACCTAAAACAAAACAAAAAGCTGGCGTGTGCATGCACTAGCCCACCACCAGGAAGAAGGATGGCAGACTTGATACATCTAATTTAAACTCTTCCCCTAATTTTCCCCTACAATTCTCCCTAATTATATCCCTCAATTAAAACTAACCCTGCTCATACCCTATCTCTATCCCTACAACACTGCCCCTAACCAAAATAAAGGTACCACAAAGACCTGATCTTCCCAAAGTCACCAGTGATGTTCCTACACACCTCCACCTCGGAGAGGACCTTCTGCTGAGTAGACACTAGACACCGTGCATTCCAGGTGTAGTACCTAACCACTAAACTGACTAGAAACAAAGTGCCCTGATCTCGGCCACCCAGGTTTTTTAATGCCCCATAAGCCCACTCGGAATAAGCAAGGCCGGCAAGTTGACTCCACACGATGGAAGCACCCACCCGGTTGTAAACCCCTATATTAAAGGGACAATGAAGCAGGAAGTGGTCCATGCTTTCCAGTGTGTCTTCACACTCTTCTCGGGGACAATCCCGATCATCAGAGTTCCTGTACTTCAAGTTGTCCCTCACATATAGTTTCCCCTGAAAGCAGCACCAGGCCAAGTCCCAAAACTTATGGGGGATCCTTTTCAGGTTTAAAAGATACAACCCCACCTCTAGATCCTGACCTGGGCAGTCCCTGAGCACCAGAGGCTTCTGGAAGTGGGTCAACAGAACTCATTTGTCAAGGAACTGCCTTGACTGAGTCCTGATCTCCCACACTCCCAGACCCCGCCGACGTATCGCCTTCAGAGTCGGGGTAGCATAAGCTGGAAGATGCCCACGCGGCGTACGGAGGTCCTTCATTCGCCCTGCTGTCACCCTCCTGTCTTCACAGGCCGAAACCATTCCCTGCAGGAGAGTACCCATGGAGAAGCCCTCTCAGACCAGAGGTTCGAGATGTTAGCTTTCAAAAAGGTGTTCGTTAAGAGCACCACAGAGTTCACCATAGAGAAACCCCCTAGTCTTCTTGTGCGGTACGTAACCTCCCTCCCCAACTAGGTTCATTCTTTTCCCCCATAACAGTTGGAAAAACAGGCTGCAAATCCTAGTGTAGTAAGCCTCTGGCAAAATACATACGCTGCCCAGATAGATAAACAAAGGGAGCAGGTATGATTTGATCAGGTGTATCCTTTCCCTGAGGGTCAAAGACCAACCCCTCCACTGGTCCACCCTCTGGGCGGCATCCTTAAGCTTACCATCCCAGTTTTTGGAGAAAAAATCATCCTGGCCAAAAGTGATGCCCAGAATTTTTTCCGAGTCCTGGGACTCTGGAAGGGTGTCTGGGAAACGTGGGATCTCCCCCCCTCCCAGCCAGAGACTTTCACACTTATCCCGGTTGATCTTAGACCCGGAAGCCTCCGAGTAGCGCTCCACCTCCGACATCACCACATGGACATCCTCTCTTGAGGACACAAAAATGGTGGCATCATCAGCCTATGCCACTACTCTCTGGGCGACACCCGGCTCCAGCAAACTCATGCCGACTACCGCCAACGGCTCACAATCCATCCTCCAGACGAAGGTATCAATTGCGAACATGTATAAAAGCGGGCTCAAAGGACAACCCTGACAGACTCCGGACCCAACCTCAAAAGAGCGGCCAGACCACTCATTCACAAGCAGGAAACTCTCTACCCCTGCATATAAAGTCACAAGTCAATTCACAAAGGTACCCGGTAAGTCATATCTCCAGCGGTACTCATGGTTCACCCGATCAAATGCTTTGGCCTGATCCAAGGACAGCATGTACCCTTTCCAAAGGCCCGCCATACCCCGCTCCACTGCTTCCCGGACACAGAGAACAGCACTTAAGATGCTACGGCCTGGAACGGAGCAGTGCTGAGCGCCCGGAAGGAGCCGGGGTGCAAACTTGACCAACCGATTAAACAGTATTTTGGCCAGAAGCTTCCTATCCGTATTGAGCAGAGCTATGGGCCTCCAGTTCTCAATACGGCTCGGATCTTTACCCTTTGACAGAAGAATAAGGGCTGACCTCCTCATATATTTTGGCAGAGTAACCGAGGAAGGACACTTATTAAAGACCTTGGTCAAGAGGGGAGCTAAAGACTCCTAAAAGGTCCTGTACCACTCAGATGTTAAGCCATCCGGACCTGGTGACTTCTTAGGGGCAAGCCCCTTGATCGCCAGTCTCACTTCCTCTTCCCTGATTTACTCGGTCAAAACGCCATGAGAGGGGTCTACCCCTGGCTCAGGAACAGTTTCAACCAGGAAAGCCGACATCCTGTCTCGATCTAGATCCTTCCTTCCCAAGAGGTGTGAGTAGAAGGATCTGACAACCTCCAAGATCCCTGATCTGGACCAATTCAGGGATCCTGTACTATCAACCAGTCCTGGAATGAACTACTCACTGATATCTTGCAGTTTCTGTAAGGGTCAGGCGAGCGGTACCTCCCAAAATCCCTCTCAAAAACCAAAGATGTGTGCCTATCGTACTGACACTTCAGCAAGGATTTCACTCTGGAGATATCCTCTCGGCTACCTTCAGTCGAGACAAGGAGCTCGAGTTTCCTCCTCAGACCTCGATACAGGCGATACCTGTTCAGGGAGCTGAGGCTCGAGAGCTGGCGGAAGAATCCCGCAACCCGCTTCTTGAACATCTCCCACCACTCCAGCTTATTACTACAAAAGCCCAGTAAAGGTACCTGACTCTGAAGAAATTCCTCAAAGGACTGTCTTATCTCTGCTTCCTCCAGGAGAGACGAATTAAGCTTCCAGTAACCTTTGCCAATCCGAGGAGTTTCTGAAACATTCAAAGAAAAATAAACCAAACAGTGGTCGGAAAACTCTACCTCAACCGCGGACTCTGCAGAAGTGACAGCTTCCTCCTTTAAATAAAACCTGTCTAGACTAGACCTACAGCTACCTCAATGATAGGTGAAACCCACGTGGCCTGAGGGGTTCTGGATATGGGCATCCTCTAGGCGAGCTTCCCTAACTATGCTATTGAGGGCTATGCTATCATTAGCCAACCGATCATTGGAGCCTCTCCTCTCTTGGGATCTCGTGACATTATTGAAATCCCCTCCAAAAATCACCTGTCAGCTCGTAAAAAGGAAGGGCTTAAAGGGGTTATCCAGGAAAAAAACTTTTTTTATATATATATATCAACTGGCTCCAGAAAGTTAAACAGATTTGTAAATTACTTCTATTAAAAAAACCTTAATCCTTTCAGTACTTATGAGCTGCTGAAGTTGAGTTGTTCTTTTCTGTCTAAGTGCTCTCTGATGACACGTGTCTTAGGAACCACCCAGTTTAGAAGCAAATCCCCATAGCAAACCTCATCTATTCTGTGCAGTTCCCGAGACAAGCAGAGATGTCAGCAAAGAGAACTGTTGCCAGATAGAAAACAACAACTCAACTTCAGCAGCTGATATTTATTGAAAGGATTAAGATATTTTAATAGAAGTAATTTAGAAATCTTTTAAACTTTCTGGAGCCAGTTGATATATAAAAAAAAGTTTTTTCCTGGAAGAATCTTTCGCCCCCACTTTGTCTGCGGGGCGTAGATGTTAATGAGGCGAAGCTCCTGTCCCTTCATGAGGACATCCAAGATCAGGCACCTCCCTATTTCTAACTCAAAAACCCATCAGCATTCAACAGCTGCAGAAAAAAGGACCGCCACCCCACTAAACGGCTCAGCCGCAAGAGACCAATGGGAGGGCCCGCGCCTCCACTCTCTCCTGGCTTTAACCAGGGAGGCAAGATCTGACAACCTGGTCTCCTGTAAAAAGAAAATGTCAGCTTCAACACGGCCGAGAAAATCAAAGGCTGCAAATCTAGCCGTATCAGGCGCAATTAATGGACGCCAGCATCAGTGGGGTGAGTGCCGCCATCATTGGTGATTGAGTTAGATAGCCTTAACCCCCTCATTTTTGCCTTTTCTTGGCCCCTTCATCCCCAGACGAAGAGGCCTCCTTGTCTTTGGCCCTTTTTTTGGATTCCTTTTGATCCATTATCAGGTCCCCATCTATGCCTGGCTCCAGGTTGGCCCCACCCCCAGGGGAAACCTTTCCCACAGGACAGGGCCCATTTCCCCCCAGAGGCTCCCCCACTACAGGCACCCCATCCCTGCCCCCCCCCCCCTTCAAGGAGGGGAGGAGATTTATTTTTAAGGATGGAGTACCGGTTAGATAGGTCAATCAGAGGGGGGGAGGCAGTAGGCTTCCGCTCAGGACCCGGTCCGCAGCACAGGGCTTTACAGAGGACACCGACCTCTTCTTCCCCTTCTTCCCCTTTTTATTGCCCTTCACTTTTGGCCTTTCCTCCCTCTCCTTATCCACACTTTCATAGTGGGAGGAATCAGAAGGAACGGCACCACCACCTTCCTCATTGGACATTCTCCTCATCTCCTCATCCAGAACGTCATCCTCCAGAGCCTCAGCGATTACAGGACTAACCTCGAGAGCAGGACCAGGAGCCACCTCCAGTTCCCCACCCCTTCTACGGCTATCCTCCCGCCTTGGCTTAGCAGGATCTTTCCTCCTCACTGACCCTGTTGTGCCCTTCCCCGCACTCGTGTCCTCCCCAGCTGGGGGGAGGGGGGAATTGAGGCTCTCCCTGGCCGAGGCGACCGTTGCACGGGAAAAGACAATGTCTGACAACGACTGAGCCGGTGCCCACACAGGTGGCACCTGATCTGCCTACAAGATGCGGCAAGATGACCTACCCCACCACACATAGCACAGACCTGTAGAGTACAGGCCGCACTAAAGGGGGTGGGGCTGCCACACCTGTGAAAGACCTTGGGCTCCCCCTGGTAGAAGACCTGGATCCTGTCTCTCCCAAGAAAAGCAGCCGAAAAGATGTGGGCAACAGTGCTCCACGAACGCTTTAATTTGACGGAAAACGTCCAGGCCCCAGACCAGATACCATACTCATCCAAATTCTTTTTAGGCATGTCTGTCACATCGCCGTATCTCCCGAGCCAGGTCATGATATCATAACAAGAAAGCGACTCGTTACGAGTGAAAACAGTCACTTTCTTGACCAGGTTCTGGCACGAAATCGCCTTTACGGCAAAATCACGCCAGCCGGGCTCACTCTTCACCACCTCATAGTTTGACCAGAAGAGCTCCAGCCCCTCCGGCCAAACGAAGCTGATGTCGAACTCGGAGGTACCATAGGGTTGAATCAGGACAAAGATGTCACTTGCCCTGAATTCCATCTTGAGGAAGAGCTCAATCACCTTACCCCTAGGTGGGAACACTTCTTCGCCCCTCCAAACCAAGCGGACCACATTCCTACGACCACTCTCCGGCCCGGATGTCGGGAGGGACCAGACCACCTCCCCATGCTGCTATCGGAAGGCCCCCAACCCGTGTCTCTCTATCCAGAAAGACAGGTCAACCGAACCCCTCCCCTCTACCTGGATTGACATATCTCCCCTACGCAGAGCCTCTAGGAGGTGCTATTGCAACTGACCGTTCCCAGAGCCAGATGAAGACGGGGACCCCCAGATCCCTCGGCAGCGACGTTGGCATAGCTTCTTGGAAAAGCAGACGCCACCGGGGTGGTAGTCGGACCAGACCCCAAACCTGCAAACACATCAAAAGCCTCGCTAACCATTTTCTTGTCGTTGGCATCACAAACACCCCTCTCATTTACTCCACTAACACTCCTCTCATTCGCTCCACTAGCACCCCTCTCATTCACTTCACTAGCACCCCTCTCATTCACTTCACTAGCACCCCTCTCATTCACACCACTTGCACCCCTCTCATTCACGCCACTTGCACCCCTCTCATTCACTCTTCTAGCACCCCTCTCATTCACTCCACCAGCACCCCTCTCATTCACTCCACCAACACCCCTCTCATTCACTCCACCAGCACCCCTCTCATTTGATCCACTAGCACTCCTCTTATCCATACTGCTGGCACCCATCACTTGCAAACTGCAATCACTCCTCCAACTCCCAGCCTCCATTTTCCCTTTATTAGATTCACTGCTCATATTTACACTTTCACATTTGCTAGGTGGGCCGGCCTCTGTCCTCATCTGTTTAGATGCAGCAGGCTTGTTAGTTCTCTCCGACATCACGGGCTCAGGGACATCTTCTGGCATGGGCACAGGTTGCCCCGCCCCCTTTCTTGACATCGCTGCCATCGACCTGGGTGGGAGCTGCCCTTCCGAGCGCACTCCCGCCCCACCTCCTACACCCAAGTGGGGGACACCCGCGACACCGGATCCGTATGATCCCCTCATGCTGCTGGCACATTTAACTTGTTAATCTGTTCAAAATCGTTAATTTAAATAAAAATAAATCTCTTTAATCTTTTCAATTGTGAGGCCCTATGGTCGTCGTCATATATTAGCTCTGGAATTACCACAAGAATGAAAGGAAACAGGTTAGAGCAATAAAAAAAATAAAAAAACATAACTGATTAAATTACACATTCGCAGTTTCATATTACCAGCCATGTTTACTTACACGTGCATGGCTTAAAGACCTAATAGACGATGCTCACCAGACTTACCCTCCAATGGGTCCTCAAAGAAGGACTTTAAAAAATGTAAATAAATCAAAATTAAATCAAAATTAAATAAAAAAAAATCTCTTTAAATGGGCACTGTCACCAACGTTTTATTTTATATGTTGTAGTACTTATGTATATAGATTAATTTTTTTTTCTTTTTAATTAAAATAGTGTATTTTATATTTGAAAACCGGTAACTAGGGGTTTCCCTGCAGCCTGACGTGACATCACGACTGAATTAGGACTGATGCCGGCCAGGAAATCAGTCCTAATTTAGTCAGCCTGTGCTCGCTCCCTGCCTATCAATCAGACAAGCGGGAGCGAGTGCTGTGAATGCCGGGGCTGCGCTCATTGGCTGCCTGCCCCTGCATGTACAGTCTGGAGGCAGCACAGCACTGAATCTCAGTGCTGCACTGATGCTCCAGGACTGTCCATGTCCTGTACAGGTAAGTGAGGTCTTATTTCACTTACCCGTACTTTGTTTCAGTCCCGGGTCTCGGTGGTAGCACAGCAGGTGTGTGATGCTCCTATACTCCTCCTCCTTGGATAACACTACATTGCTACACAGGGAGGAGGAGACCCCGGAGCAGCCTGCCATGCTATTGGCCATTCATCTATGCATGCTCCCGACAGGAGCGCAGCATAGATGAGATGAGGCGGAAGTCAGCGCTCAGCAGGCGTCATTGACGTCACGCCTACTGGGGAAGTCGGCTTCTGGCAGAGCTAGGGAGACGAGCAGAAGATCAGCTCTTTATAAGGTAGCAAAAAAAATTTTAAAGGCAGGGAGGGGGTTAGGGATAGTTTAGCAATAGGTAGGGACAGAAAAAAAATACAGATGGTAGGAACTACTCTTTAATCTCTTCAATTGTGACACCATATGGCCTCCCGACCCTGCTGCCACATCCAGACGCTGTGCGGCAGTGATTCTAATAGCGATGCCTGTAATCTGCATGTCATACTGAATAACAGTATTATTTCATTACCCCAGCACACTCCATATCCATGTTACGGCAAGGCAAAGTGTTCTACACCCTTACTGAGGCTCTCTGTAGCCCAGAAATAGCTGTTTTTAAATAGAAATTCACTGCAAATAAATTCGGATAGAACCAAATTTTTTCGGAGAATTCAGCAAATCGGCTGAATCAAATTTTCAAAAAATTCGCTCAACTTTCCACAACACACTAAAGCTTTCCACAACACACAAACACATTTTACTGTGGAGTCTTGTACTGACAATGTATCAGTTTCTGCAACAAATCCTTAGCCGGATGTTACTCCAGAAGGTAATAATGAAGGTTGCTTTTAATGTCCAGCTAAGCAGAGTAAACGTGCAGAAAAAGGCTGGATTCAGAGAGAAAACACGGCATGTAAGGCAATATAAGCCAAATAAATTATGAAATACAGGAAAATGGAGTGATTATAGTATAGAGCGGCAGTGTAATATTTCAGCTTATGAGGTGACAAACAAACAGAAAGATGAAGAACGACTCAAGTCACAAAATCAATGATCTATAAAAGAAAACTAATAAAAGATGTTATTTCATATTCAGTAGAAATAATTTATATCTGATTTGGTTTTATATATCAATATACAAAGGATTTTACAATGAGATTCCATACAAAAAAGCAACTAACACAACCGTGCTCGTGGGGCCCATCACAAGGCATAATAGTATAATATTGTGTATATGGTCATATAATATATATGCTAGTGTAAATGGGCTAAAGAACTGGGGCACCTACACATTACCCCTCCTGGAGCCTTAGGACCATCCCATTCTTAATCCATAGGCATTAAAGGGGTTATCTAGGGATCAAAAAATAGAGGTAATTTCTTTCAGAGAGCACTCCCCGTCTGTCTCCAGGTTGGGTGGGGTTCTGCAGCTCAGTTCCATTGAAGTCAATGGAGCCAAGTTGTAATACCACATCCAAAGTGGAGACAGACAGGGCACAGTCTTTGAAAGATATTAGGTCCATTTTTTTTATTCCTGGATAACCCCTTTAATATGGAGTTGGTCCCCCATAATAGCTTCAACTTTTTTTAAAAGATTTTGGAGGTGTCTGCAGAATTTCTTAACCCTGGTAGATGCTTGGCATTGAGCTTATTGAGGTAACAAATTCATGCAGTTGCTTGGCCATGGGAATCCACGCCATAAAGCTTTTGGAGGGGTACAGTTATTGAGTCAGCAGAATGTTGGTTACTTTTATGCCCTGTAACACTTGATGGTCTTGATGATTTAACTTTACATGGTCTCCACTTTGTGGCTTAGTTGCTGTGGTTCCTAAACACTTCTACTCACAACAGATGGTGAAAGATATAGAAAGGAACACATTTCCAGAATTGACATGCTGCATTACAGTGCTGCACTGAAATTTTGTTAGGTTCATAGAACAACCCATTTATTTCTTTGGCAGACTGCATTAAGGGGTGCTGGATTTTAAACACCTATAGTAATAGACATTTTTCTCCATATAGTGAACAATATACTATATTTAATGCTCCCTGTACCTGAGTCATGCTCTTCCAGGAGAAATCTTGAAATGCAGAGGCGAAAGCTTCAGGGGTGCAGGAATACAGGCGCTGACCAAGAAGGGGACCAGTGAAGCCAGGTAGATATCAAACAGCTTTAATCCAATGCGACGCGTTTCACCGCGCTTGCGCGGTTTCATCATGCCTGATGAAACCGCGCAAGCGCGGTGAAACGCGTCGCATTGGATTAAAGCTGTTTGATATCTACCTGGCTTCACTGGTCCCCTTCTTGGTCAGCGCCTGTATTCCTGCACCCCTGAAGCTTTCGCCTCTGCATTTCTGTCGATTCCAGGAAGGCTGCAGACCCACTTCACTATACTACAAACGCAGATTCTTGTTGTGTGGGAATTTGCACAACCTGGCAGGGTGAGCATTCATCTTTACCCTCCCTTCTCACGCACCTGTGATCCCGTTGATTCTCCACAAGGGAGCGCCTGTTCTTCTTTTGTTTTACAGGAGAAATCTTGAAGAAGCCTTAACATCAAACAACACTGTTCAACGCATTTGTTTTATACATTTTTTGTCATTTTTTTTTTTGTCACAGCAATTCCAGGAAATAAAAATATGTATGATCAATGTACACATACTGTGCTAAATTGGTGATGATTATTAGCCCTTATAGATAATATGGAGGCATTAACAACCTTTATTTACAATGAGTTGGATAAGTCAAGTCTTCAAAAATTCAAGTTTTGCTCTAAAGATAATAATCACAAGATCCAAAACGGAGCCGAGTCATGTGCACTTACCCTAACGTACATTTCTTTAAAGAGTACTTTGTCAGAGGACGTCCGTAGGGGTAAGTGCACATTGGCCTTGACTCTGCATTTGGCCTATTATTCCATCTTGCTTGTGATATTTGTATTTCTTTCCCTTTTCTATGCATATTCCGGTATGTCCTGTTTTTACAGTGCTGCCTCTTTTTTTTTATTGTCTATCCAGAAAATGCAGTGATTTCCTCTCCATTGTACTTTTTAACATGAGAAGTCAGTGTTTAGTTGTACCTATGTGCATTTTCGATTGATGTGCATAGTGCCTCTATTTTATGGATACTTTGCATTCCTTTTTTGTATGAAGTAATAGAGATTTATTGTTGTTTTTTCATTCAATTGTTGTTTTGCATTTTCTTTGAAGGGTTAATTGTTCCAATGCATGTAAAATTAAAAAAAAATTAAGCAATTTTGTAAAGAGTTTCCAGAATAGATTCATTCACATAAGTGAAACTTTGATTAGAATACGTCCATAAAGATGTAGCAACTGCAAACAAAAGTGGAGCTACCACGTACAACTACAGCATTCCAACGCACTGAGGCTCTCACATTCTACATGGCAAATATAAAGTGAGCAGCAATGCATAGAGTACTGTATGCATCACTGCTCACTTTTATTTCTGGCCCCAGAATTGGTACTGTGACCGACTATAACCACAGTACTTTGTCCATCACCTGTAACTACATTTACCAGGCTTGGTGCTCTCGCACACAGCCCAGTGAATCTACACATCACAGCTGTTGTGTACCCATCGGAGCAGTACTCCTTTTGATAGAAGCCCCTGCTCCTACACATACAATGCATGGCAGCGTGCCACCAATCATGCCGGCACTGCTACATTCATAGGGCTAGTAAAACATGAAGATTGTGTTACATTCACAGAATTTATCTTTAAAGGGATATTCCAGGAATTTTTTATTTTATTTGACTATGCTGCAGAGGCTGTAAAATTAGTGTATTTCATAATATAGTGTCTGTACCTGTGTGTGACGGTGGTCCCGCAATTCTTCTGAGATTTTCACCCCAATATTTAATTTTAAAAGCAAACAAAACTCAGGTTTTCCCAAGTTGCAGTGTGTCAAGACATGACATCACTAGCCAGGTGTGCAAAAGGAGCCTGTCCTGCTTCAATGGGTGGAGCGACTGCTGGGTGGGAGAGAGATCATTTTTCAGCAGCTGTAGGCACCCTGGTTAGAAAACACTGGTCTTTTGAAGGTATTCAATTAATTTGTGTGTCAATGGTGTGGTGGCTGATGTGTGGGACGAAGGAAAGTGACCTCACACTTACAAAAATGGAACTATGGGATGTGTATTTTAAGAGAACGAACTTCAACAGGAAATACCCACAGCGTTATGTTAATCTTACAACATAGCCATTTAGCGCCAAGACAAGCACAGATCCTGCCTAAGCATGTACATTACTGTCTGGCAGGTAAGTACTAAAATCACCTTATGGTGGATAACCCTTTTAAACTCTAGGAAGTTCTGCATCATGAAAATGGATCTCTGACCATCGATTAGATTAGATTGTGACAGAATTTTAAATGTAAGAGTGGCATTATGATCTTGTGGATATTGCCCAGTGTACTTATTGCTGGAGAGAGGTAATGAAACATAAATCATATGTTGTAAACGCTGCAGACCAGTTAGACAGGGAATTTTCTGGAATGAAAATCTTGGGCTTTTAGAAGGAAAGTTCCAGAGGTTTCTATTGTCTATTGGTTGGCCAAGTATTTTCATAAAGGGGTCAGAAAACATAGCTCCTAATACTACTAAACAAGTGTGGGGCTGATAACATTCTTGGCCCATGTCATAGGGCCCTCATGTATGACCATTATGTATATACTGTCATATAAAATCAATTTGTGTGTAACAGTGTTAAACCTGAGTGAAACCTGAATGAGCCCCGCCCCGACCTTTATTGTCGACCTTTGAGACTGGGTGAGTGTAGGCAGTGCTCCTAGTGAGTCGGCACTCCCATGGCCAAGATTGATTCATCAGCTATCCCTATTTCCAACACCCATGAGATTATGGTGGAAGCATGGCTGTTTTATGCTGTCATAACTACCAGGAATGAAGTGGATGCCATGATCAATAGCGATCAATAGCAATAAGGCCACAGCATCTGAGGTTGGCCATTGGCACCCAGTGATGACTGAGGGTTGTCAATGGGTTACTATGGCAGCAAACAAAGACCCCTAAGTCTGCCATCAGTATCTATCTACTAATCAATTAATGACAGAGTATTACTGTCAGGTACCACTGACTGGCAATAATGCTATGGAATACTAGGTTCATGTTCCCTAGTGGGCCAAAAAAGACGTTTCATTATAAAAATCTCCCTACACCAAAAACACAAATTCACCTCTCAAAAAAAAATAAAAATAAAAATAGAGATATACATACACATGATACTGTATGTAATCAAAAATTGGGCTCGTAAAAAACTGCGACTTGCAAAATATAAAGCCCTCATGCAGATAGATTAATGGGAAAAAAAGGGTATGGCTCTCAGAGGTTATTTTTTTTAATTCAAAATAAAACATGGTTTTTGCAATGGCTGTCTGGGCATGCTGGGAGTTGTAGTTTTGCAACAGCTGTAGGCACCCTGGTTCCGAAATACTGCCTTATAGTAAGGTCTTTTCCAGAATAGCACAAGGTATTAGATGATATTGTGGCCAAACTATCCAAGCTTGCAATCAATACCGAGGGTCCCTGTTGTATTGCTAGCCCCTGGGATCAGAAATCAATTCAAACGTCACCGATAAAGATCACAGCCCCCAATTACCTACGAACACCATGTGCAAAAGAGAACATCTCCAATACTACAAGCTCCATGTCAGCCGGAGCCAGGGCTCTGTACAGTTTACATTCAGATTTGATAACCAAAAGGAACCTTCTAAAGGAATTTAGGTAAATATGATCAATCCTAAAACATCCTCTAAAGAGACACTAAGGTATTAGTTGTCACGGAGCCGGCTGGCAGGAGGTGGATCCTCTGTGCCAGAGAGGGATGGCGAGGACCGTGCTAGTGGACCGGTTCTAAGACACTACTGGTTTTCACCAGAGCCCGCCGCAAAGCGGGATGGTCTTGCTGCGGCGGTAGTGACCAGGTCGTATCCACTAGCAACGGCTCACCTCTCTGGCTGCTGAAGATGCTGAAGATAGGCGCGGTACAATGGAGTAGGCAGAAGCAAGGTCGGACGTAGCAGAAGGTCGGGGGCAGGCGGCAAGGATCGTAGTCAGGGGCAACGGCAGGAGGTCAGGAACACGGACTAGGAACAGACACGGGAATGCTTTCACTAGGCACAAGTGCAACAAGATCCGGCCAGGGAGTGCAAGGGAAGTGAGGTAATATAGGGAGTGCACAGGTGATAACTCTAATTGGAACCACTGCGCCAATCAGCGGCGCAGTGGCCCTTTAAATCGCAGAGACCCGGCGCGCGCGCGCCCTAGGGAGCGGGGCCGCGCGCGCCGGGACAGAACAGACGGGGAGCGAGTCAGGTAGGAGAGCCGGGGTGCGCATCGCGAGCGGGCGCTACCCGCATCGCGAATCGCATCCCGGCTAGCAGCAGGATCGCAGCGCCCCGGGTCAGAGGACGTGACCGGGGCGCTGCAGCGGAGGAGGTGAAGCGAGCGCTCCGGGGAGGAGCGGGGACCCGGAGCGCTCGGCGTAACAGTACCCCCCCCCTTGGGTCTCCCCCTCTTCTTGGGGCCAAAGAACCTGAAGAAAAAAAACTCGATTTTTCCGAGATTAGGTCCAATGCAAATTAGGAGGGGTTCTGTGTGGAAATGTACGAGACAGTCCAATCTTTTATTGAAAAAACAATAGATGTAGAGGGGTCTGGCGAGACTGGTCACAGGAACGTAGAACCTGTTGATGAGAGAGGCCAAAAAAAATTTTCCTGCAGATCCGGAATCCAAGAAGAGCATAGTAGAAAAGGAGAAGGTAGAGGCAGATATCCGCACAGGCACAGTAAGGCGTGGAGAAGCAGAGTTGACATCAAGAACTGTGTCACCTTCGTGCGGAGTCAGCGTGCGTCTTTCCAGGCGGGGAGGACGGATAGGACAATCCTTCAGGAAGTGTTCGGTACCGGCATAGTACAGGCAAAGATTCTCCATGCGGCGTCGTGTCCTCTCTTGAGGTGTCAAGCAAGACCGGTCAACATGCATAGCCTCCGCGGCGGGAAGCACAGGAACAGATTGCAGAGGACCAGAGGAGAGAGGAGCCGGAGAGAAAAAACGCTTCGTGCGAACAAAGTCCATATCCAGGCGGAGCTCCAGACGCCATCCGGAAGAACGCATGTCAATGCGAGTGGCTAGATGAATGAGTTCATGTAGGTCAGCAGGAGTCTCACGTGCGGCCAGAACATCTTTAATGTTGCTGGATAGGCCTTTTTTAAAGGTCGCGCAGAGAGTCTCACTATTCCAGGACAACTCGTAAGCAAGAGCACGGAACTGAATGGCGTACTCGCCAACGGAAGAAACACCCTGGGCCAGGTTCAGCAGGGCAATCTCGGCTGAAGAAGCTCGGGCAGGTTCCTCAAAGACACTTCGAATTTCCGAGAAGAAGGAGTGTACAGAGGCAGTGACGGGGTCATTGCGGTCCCAGAGCGGTGCGGCCCATGACAGGGCTTTTCCAGACAGAAGGCAGAACACGAAAGCCACCTTAGACCTTTCAGTAGGAAACTGGTCCGACATCATCTCCAAGTGCTGGGAACATTGCGAAAGAAAGCCACGGCAATACTTAGAGTCCCCATTAAATTTGTCCGGCAAGGACAGGCGGAGGCTAGGAGTGGCCACTCGCTGCGGAAGGGGTGCAGGAGCTGGCGGAGGAGATGATTGCTGAAGAAGTTGCGAATGTTGGCGCGCCATGGTGGACACTTCCGACAGCTGGTGGGTTAGAAGGGCGACCTGTCGGGCGATATCAGAGGCAACTGGCAGGGGATGTTGGTGCAAAATGGTGGACACTTCCGACAGCTGGTGGGTTAGATGGGCGATCTGTCGGGCGATATCAGAGACAACTGGCAGGGGAACCTCAGCGGGATCCATGGCCGGATCTACTGTCACGGAGCCGGCTGGCAGGAGGTGGATCCTCTGTGCCAGAGAGGGATGGCGAGGACCGTGCTAGTGGACCGGTTCTAAGACACTACTGGTTTTCACCAGAGCCCGCCGCAAAGCGGGATGGTCTTGCTGCGGCGGTAGTGACCAGGTCGTATCCACTAGCAACGGCTCACCTCTCTGGCTGCTGAAGATGCTGAAGATAGGCGCGGTACAATGGAGTAGGCAGAAGCAAGGTCGGACGTAGCAGAAGGTCGGGGGCAGGCGGCAAGGATCGTAGTCAGGGGCAACGGCAGGAGGTCAGGAACACGGACTAGGAACAGACACGGGAATGCTTTCACTAGGCACAAGTGCAACAAGATCCGGCCAGGGAGTGCAAGGGAAGTGAGGTAATATAGGGAGTGCACAGGTGATAACTCTAATTGGAACCACTGCGCCAATCAGCGGCGCAGTGGCCCTTTAAATCGCAGAGACCCGGCGCGCGCGCGCCCTAGGGAGCGGGGCCGCGCGCGCCGGGACAGAACAGACGGGGAGCGAGTCAGGTAGGAGAGCCGGGGTGCGCATCGCGAGCGGGCGCTACCCGCATCGCGAATCGCATCCCGGCTAGCAGCAGGATCGCAGCGCCCCGGGTCAGAGGACGTGACCGGGGCGCTGCAGCGGAGGAGGTGAAGCGAGCGCTCCGGGGAGGAGCGGGGACCCGGAGCGCTCGGCGTAACATTAGTTCTGCCAACTAGATCCACCATAAATGTTGATGAGAAAAGGTATGCCATCCTAAAAACTTCTACCAGGACATTAACTGTTAACGGTAATATATGTATCCCCTAAAACAATGTATTCTCTTCTGCCCTGATTCCCCACAGCCGCTGTCCTGAAGAAAATACCTGTTCAGCCAATCACTCTAGGGGAATTTTCTGGTGGAATTTCTCTTTAAAGGGGTATTCCAGTCCGGGCCACAAATGTATATAGTGCTGGAGCTGTGGTGAAACAAACAAACAAAAAAACTATACTTCCCTACAGCTGGTTCTGCTGCAGCTCCTGTTCATCTGCTTCCAGTGTAATGTAGAAAACTGTGTCCCTGTAGCGGAACGTGACCCTTCGCAGAGTGACACCCTTTTCTGCTTTACAGCCGGCTCCCTCTCACTCCCTAATCCCTAACAATAATCCCAACCCATAATCCTATTTCTAACCCCTAATCCTAATCCATAACCCTAACTCCTAATCCTAAACCTGACCCCTAACCCCAACCCCTAAGCCTAACCCTAAATTTAACCCTAATCCTAGCCTCTAATCTTAGCCTCTAATCCTAGCCTCTAATCCTAACCCCTAATCCTAACCCCTAATCCTAATCCCTAACAGCGATTAGTGCTGAGAAGGTCTGTGAGTGCTGAGTCACATTTGGCTACGGGTCACAGTATTTTTCACTTCACCGGTCATATGGAGCTGCAGCTGGAACAGTATAGGACCAAGAGTAGGCAGGTATAGCTATTTTTTGTTTCACTAAAACCCCAGCACTATATATCAATTTTTGGCCCACGCCAGAATACCCCTTTAGGGTATGTTCACATGTACAAGATTGGCTGCATATTTTGTTGCACAGAATTTGATGCGCAGAATTTGATGCATAGGATTTTATTCTGCAGGTTTCAATGTAAACAAATTAACTGAACACGGCTTCAAATCCTGTGCATCAAATACTGCGCATCAAACATGCACAGGATACTGCACGTGTAAATAGACTCTTAAAGTGAACATCCACTCATAAGCCCTATATCTTCATATCGGCCTTTGATGAGAGAGACATCACAATATCTCATATGGAAGTGAGGTGCACATGACCATAAGGCAGGCCAAATTTATGACCGTCCATCCATTATCCAAGCCCAGTGCTACCCCTTTGGCTGTCAATAATGTCAGGGGTAGCAACATAGTGCCTTTACTAATGCAGAATTTGCTAATAGGCTTGAAATTGGTTTTCTGACCCAACCAAAGCCTGTGAAAAATGTTTTAATAATTAGCATGACAATCTGGGTATGATGGGAGGTGACATTCTGGGTATAATAAGTAGTGACAATCTAGGTATTATGAGAGGTAACAGTCTGGGTACAATGGGAGGTGACAATCTGGGTATGGTGAGAGGTGACAGTCTAGTTATGATGAGAGGTGACAGTCTAGGTATGATGAGAGGTGACAGTCTGGTATGATGAGAGGTGACAGTCTGGTTATGATGAGAGGTAACAGTCTGGGTATGATGAGAGGTGACAGTCTAGTTATGATGAGAGGTTAGAGTCTAGTTATGATGAGAGGTGACAGTCTAGTTATGATGAGAGGTGACAGTCTAGTTATGATGAGAGGTGACAGTCTAGTTATGATGACAGGTGACAGTCTGGATATGATGAGTAGTGACAGTCTGGTATGATTAGAGGTAACAGTCTGGTATGATGAGAGTTAAAAGTCTGGGTATGATTAGTGGTGACAACCTTGGTATGATAGGAGGTGACAGTCTGGGTATGATGAGTAGTGACATTCTGGGTATGATGGGAGGTGACAGTCTGGTTATGATGAGAGGTAACAGTCTGGGTATGATGAGAGGTGACAGTCTAGTTATGATGAGAGGTGACAGTCTAGTTATGATGAGAGGTGACAGTCTAGGTATGATGAGAGGTGACAGTCTAGTTATGATGAGAGGTGACAGTCTAGGTATGATGAGAGGTGACAGTCTAGTTATGATGAGAGGTGACAGTCTAGTTATGATGATACATTACAGTCTAGGTATGATGAGAGATTACAGTCTAGGTATGATGAGAGATTACAGTCTAGGTATGATGAGAGGAAACAGTCTGGGTATGATGAGAGGTGACAGTCTAGGTAGAATGAGAGGTCTGGGTATGATGATAGGTGACAGTCTAAGTATGATGGGAGATGACAGTCTAGGTATGATGGGAGATGACAGTCTAGGTATGATGATAGGTGACAGTCTGGGTACGATGAGAGGTGACAGTCTGGGTATGATGAGAGGTGACAGTCTAGGTATGATGGGAGATGACAGTCTAGGTATGATGGGAGATGACAGTCTAGGTATGATGGGAGATGACAGTCTAGGTATGATGGGAGATGACAGTCTGGGTACGATGAGAGGTGACAGTCTGGGTATGATGAGAGGTGACAGTCTAGGTATGATGGGAGGTAACAGTCTAGGTATGATGGGAGGTAACAGTCTAGGTATGATGGGAGATGACAGTCTAGGTATGATGAGAGATGACAGTCTAGGTATGATGGGAGGTGACAGTCTAGGTATAATGGGAGATGACAGTCTGGGTATAATGAGAGGTGACAGTCTAGGTATGATGGGAGATGAAAGTCTGGGTACGATGAGAGGTGACAGTCTGGATATGATGAGAGGTGACAGTCTAGGTATGATGAGAGATTACAGTCTAGGTATGATGGGAGATGACAGTCTGGGTACGATGAGAGGTGACAGTCTGGATATGATGAGAGGTGACAGTCTAGGTATGATGAGAGATTACAGTCTAGGCATGATGGGAGATGACAGTCTAGGTATGATGAGAGATGATAGTCTAGGTAGAATGAGAGGTCTGGGTATGAGAGGTGATGAGAGGTGACAGTCTAGGTATGATGGGAGATGACAGTCTAGGTATGATGGGAGATGACAGTCTAGGTATGATGGGAGGTGACAGTCTAGGTATGATGGGAGATGACAGTCTGGGTACGATGAGAGGTGACAGTCTGGGTATGATGAGAGGTGACAGTCTAGGTATGATGGGAGATGACAGTCTAGGTATGATGAGAGGTGACAGTCTAGGTATGATGGGAGGTGACAGTCTAGGTATGATGGGAGATGACAGTCTAGGTATGATGGGAGATGACAGTCTGGGTACGATGAGAGGTGACAGTCTGGATATGATGAGAGGTGATAGTCTAGGTATGATGGGAGATGACAGTCTAGGTATGATGGGAAGTGACAGTCTAGGTATGATGGGAGATGACAGTCTAGGTATGATGAGAGGTGACAGTCTAGGTATGATGGGAAGTGACAGTCTAGGTATGATGGGAGATGACAGTGTAGGTATCATGAGAGATTACAGTCTAGGTATGATGAGAGGTGACAGTCTGGATATGATGAGAGGTGACAGTCTAGGTATGATGGGAGATTACAGTCTAGGTATGATGAGAGGTGACAGTCTGGATATGATGAGAGGTGACAGTCTAGGTAGGATGGGAGATGACAGTCTAGGTATGATGAGAGGTGACAGTCTAGGTATGATGGGAGATGACAGTCTAGGTATGATGGGAGATGACAGTCTGGATATGATGGGAGATGACAGCCTAGGTATGATGGGAGATGACAGTCTGGATATGATGAGAGGTGACAGTCTGGATATGATAAGAGGTGACAGTCTAGGTATGATGGGAGATTATAGTCTAGGTATGATGAGAGGTGACAGTCTGGATATGATAAGAGGTGACAGTCTAGGTATGATGATCGGTGACAGTCTAGGTATGATGAGAGGTGACAGTCTAGGTATGATGGGAGGTGACAGTCTAGGTATGATGGGAGATGACAGTCTAGGTATGATGAGAGGTGACAGTCTAGGTATGATGGGAGATGACAGTCTAGGTATGATGAGAGGTGACAGTCTAGGTATGATGGGAGATGACAGTCTAGGTATGATGGGAGATGACAGTCTAGGTATGATGGGAGATGGCAGTCTGGATATGATGAGAGGCGACAGTTTGGATATGATAAGAGGTGACAGTCTAGGTATGATGGGAGATTATAGTCTAGGTATGATGAGAGGTGACAGTCTAGGTATGATGAGAGGTGACAGTCTGGATATGATAAGAGGTGACAGTCTAGGTATGATGATCGGTGACAGTCTAGGTATGATGAGAGGTGACAGTCTAGGTATGATGAGAGGTGACAGTCTAGGTATGATGGGAGATGACAGTCTAGGTATGATGGGAGATGACAGTCTAGGTATGATGGGAGATTATAGTCTAGGTATGATGGGAGATTATAGTCTAGGTATGATGAGAGGTGACAGTCTAGGTATGATGGGAGATGACAGTCTAGGTATGATGGGAGATGACAGTCTAGGTATGATGGGAGATTATAGTCTAGGTATGATGAGAGGTGACAGTCTAGGTATGATGAGAGGTGACAGTCTAGGTATGATGGGAGATGACAGTCTAGGTATGATGGGAGATGACAGTCTAGGTATGATGATAGGTGACAGTCTAGGTATGATGGGAGATGACAGTCTAGGTATGATGGGAGATGACAGTCTAGGTATGATGATAGGTGACAGTCTAGGTATGATGGGAGATGACAGTCTAGGTATGATGGGAGATGACAGTCTAGGTATGATGGGAGATGGCAGTCTGGATATGATGAGAGGTGACAGTCTGGATATGATAAGAGGTGACAGTCTAGGTATGATGATCGGTGACAGTCTAGGTATGATGATCGGTGACAGTCTAGGTATGATGAGAGGTGACAGTCTAGGTATGATGAGAGGTGACAGTCTAGGTATGATGATCGGTGACAGTCTAGGTATGATGAGAGGTGACAGTCTAGGTATGATGAGAGGTGACAATCTAGGTATGATGGGAGATGACAGTCTAGGTATGATGGGAGATGACAGTCTAGGTATGATGGGAGATTATAGTCTAGGTATGATGAGAGGTGACAGTCTAGGTATGATGGGAGATGACAGTCTAGGTATGATGATAGCTGACAGTCTAGGTATGATGGGAGATGACAGTCTAGGTATGATGATAGGTGACAGTCTAGGTATGATGGGAGATGACAGTCTAGGTATGATGGGAGATGACAGTCTAGGTATAATGAGAGGTGACGGTCTAGGTATGATGGGAGATGATAGTCTGGGTTTGATGGGAGATGACAGTCTAGGTATGATGGGAGATGACAGTCTGGGTATAATGAGAGGTGACGGTCTAGGTATGATGGGAGATGACAGTCTGGGTATGATGGGAGATGACAGTCTAGGTATGATGGGAGATGACAGTCTAGGTATGATGAGAGGTGACAGTCTGGGTATAATGAGAGGTGACGGTCTAGGTATGATGATCGGTGACAGTCTAGGTATGATGAGAGGTGACAGTCTGGGTATGATGGGAGATGACAGTCTAGGTATCATGAGAGATTACAGTGCATACATAAAAAATTAATCTAATTGTGTATCTGTGTTCCATGATCTCCAGTTATAATTCAGTATTATTAGGCATTTAGTTGGGGGCTCCCAGCAGCCACCAGCAGGTCTAGGATTCCCCAGCAGTCAGCTGCAGAGGGAGCACAGAGGGATGAGTGTCTGCAGCAGAATGATGCATTATACATAGAATACTGAGATCAATACCAGGCATGAATCCTATGGACAGAAAGCTCCAGAACCAGATATAGGGGGCACAGGGAAGGGTGGTCCATCCCATGAGCTCAGTGTCAGCCTAATAATTACAGCAGGCATACATATATATACATATCTGCACCTGCAAGAACAATGTACAGCCCAGGTGTAGCAGAGCTCACGTTGTCTGTACTGCGGCGCTTTATGTGTTAAACTGCAGGTAAAAGCTGTGGAGCAGTGACAGGTCAGACAGCTCTGCTATCACCACTGGCTCAATATGAGCAAAATAACACAATGCAGGATCCTCCAATAACTGTGATGTCAGAGACATGTCTGCTCCAGTATATTGTCCACCCCCAGGCATCATGTACAATGTATAACTCTCATCATCTCAGAAGGTAAAATGTGTTACTCACATCATCCCAGATTGTATACTGCATAACTTTCATCATTCCAGATTGTATAATGTATAACTCCCATCATCTCACATTGTATTATAACTCCCATCCTCTCACAATGTATAATGTATAACCCCCATCATCTCACATTGTATAATGTATAACCCCCATCATCTCACATTGTATTATAACCCCCATCATCTCACATTGTATAATGTATAACTCCCATCATCTCACATTGTATAATGCATAACCCCCATCATCTCACATTGTATAATGTATAACTCCCATCATCTCACATTGTATAATGTATAACCCCCATCATCTCACATTGTATAATGTATAACCCCCATCATCTCACATTGTATAATGTATAACTCCCATCATCTCACATTGTATAATATATAGCTCCCATCATCTCACATTGTATAATGTATAACCCCCATCATCTCACATTGTATAATGTATAACCCCCATCATCTCACATTGTATAATGTATAACTCCCATCATCTCACATTGTATAATGTACACTCTCATCATCTCACATTGTATAATGTATAACTCCCATCATCTCACATTGTATAATGTATAACTCCCATCATCTCACATTGTATAATGTATAACTCCCATCATCTCACATTGTATAATGTATAACTCCCATCATCTCACATTGTATAATGTATAACCCCCATCATCTCACATTGTATAATGTATAACTCCCATCATCTCACATTGTATAATCTATAGCTCCCATCATCTCACATTGTATAATGTATAACCCCCATCATCTCACATTGTATAATGTATACTCCCATCATCTCACATTGTATAATGTATAACTCCCATCATCTCACATTGTATAATGTATAACCCCCATCATCTCACATTGTATAATGTATAACTCCCATGATCTCACATTGTATAATGTATAACCCCCATCATCTCACATTGTATAATGTATAACCCCCATCATCTCACATTGTATAATGTATAACTCCCATAATCTCACATTGTATAATGTATAACTCCCATCATCTCACATTGTATAATGTATAACTCCCATCATCTCACATTGTATAATGTATAACCCCCATCATCTCACATTGTATAATGTATAACTCCCATCATCTCACATTGTATAATGTATAACTCCCATCATCTCACATTGTATAATGTATAACTCCCATCATCTCACAATGTATAATGTATAACTCCCATCATCTCACATTGTATAATGTATAACCCCCATCATCTCACATTGTATAATGTATAACTCTCATCATCTCACATTGTATAATATATAGCTCCCATCATCTCACATTGTATAATGTATAACCCCCATCATCTCACATTGTATAATGTATAACCCCATCATCTCACATTGTATAATGTATAACTCCCATCATCTCACATTGTATAATATATAGCTCCCATCATCTCACATTGTATAATGTATAACCCCCATCATCTCACATTGTATAATGTATAACTCCCATCATCTCACATTGTATAATGTATAACTCCCATCATCTCACATTGTATAATGTATACTCTCATCATCTCACATTGTATAATGTATAACTCCCATCATCTCACATTGTATAATGTATAACTCCCATCATCTCACATTGTATAATGTATAACCCCCATCATCTCACATTGTATAATGTATAACTCCCATCATCTCACATTGTATAATATATAGCTCCCATCATCTCACATTGTATAATGTATAACCCCCATCATCTCACATTGTATAATGTATAACTCCCATCATCTCACATTGTATAATGTATAACTCCCATCATCTCACATTGTATAATGTATAACTCCCATCATCTCACATTGTATAATGTATAACCCCCATCATCTCACATTGTATAATGTATAACTCCCATCATCTCACATTGTATAATGTATAACTCCCATCATCTCACATTGTATAATGTATAACCCCCATCATCTCACATTGTATAATGTATAACTCCCATCATCTCACATTGTATAATGTATAACTCCCATCATCTCACATTGTATAATGTATAACTCCCATCATCTCACATTGTATAATGTATAACTCCCATCATCTCACATTGTATAATGTATAACTCCCATCATCTCACATTGTATAATGTATAACCCCCATCATCTCACATTGTATAATGTATAACTCCCATCATCTCACATTGTATAATGTATAACTCCCATCATCTCACATTGTATAATGTATAACTCCCATCATCTCACATTGTATAATGTATAACTCCCATCATCTCACATTGTATAATGTATAACTCTCATCATCTCACATTGTATAATATATAGCTCCCATCATCTCACATTGTATAATATATAGCTCCCATCATCTCACATTGTATAATATATAACTCCCATCATCTCACATTGTATAATGTATAACTCTCATCCTCTGCCTATTTTCTGTGAATGGATTTAGCCTTTAGACCCCATGGGGAAGCAGCAATGTCTTGTATATCTTGAGCCCTGCTCTGCCCACGTAGGCTATCCTTATAAGGAGCAGGCAGAGAGGGATATCCCCTCGGACCACCCCTTTGGCGACAAGGAATGAGTGCTGCATTAGCCCAGTCTGGTGTACTGGAGCCTCCCTGCACAATGCCCATCACATCCCAGTGCCCAGCCCTGCCATATCCCATCCTGTCCACCCCTTGTGTATCCTATGGAGCCCATAATGATATAGTGCACCTAGGTGTAAAATGCGATGTATTGCAGCAGACGATGACTCCAACCCCCACCAGTCCCCTCCCAGATCCCCCGCCCCATGATAGATGTCTATTAAAAGCTGCTGACGTCAAGAGTGACGGCCATCTTTGATAAGGGCACAGTTCTTTTTTCCATTGAAGAAGAAGACTCGAGGAGGTCAGGAACGGTGGTTCTTGCCTCCCTGCAGCTCCATCCCCTGTAAGGAGACCCCGTCCTGCGACCACCACCAGCCGGATCCGACTACAAGGTAAGGCAGCGCTGCCCCAGGGTAGGACGTCCTGCCGGCTCTATGGAGGAGACGCGTCCGCTGTCCGGGGAGAAGGAATCTCGGCGCCGCAGACAATGTGATGTGAGGGGCAGAGGCCATAGTGATCTGTGCACTGAGCCCAGCCGGGGGCGACTAGTCGTGATATCGGGATGTGATCGGCGATGTGTCTGCAGTGGTGCTGTCGTGATTGATGGTGAGCGGGAGCTGTCTGAGCCGGAGTGCTGCTGGTGGGCGGATCAGCACCAGGGCACGGCGGACAGCTCCTCTGCAGTCATCTCCGCAATGGAACAATGGAGCCTCAGCAAAGAGCTCAGGGATCTCTAGTGCAACCCCAGACTGATCAGATCGATAGGGATCTATATAGGTCTAGTACTGATCTCCCTCTGTAGGAATCTATATAGGGCTATTACTGATCTCCCTCTGTAGACAACTGTAGGTACAGAAGTGATCACCCTCTATAGACAACTGTAGGTACAGGAGTGATCACCCTCTATAGGAATCTATAGGTACAGGAGTGATCACCCTCTATAGACAACTGTAGGTACAGGAATGATCACCCTCTATAGACAACTGTAGGTACAGGAGTGATCACCCTCTATAGACAACTGTAGGTACAGAAGTGATCACCCTCTATAGACAACTGTAGGTACAGGAGTGATCACCCTCTATAGGAATCTATAGGTACAGGAGTGATCACCCTCTATAGACAACTGTAGGTACAGGAATGATCACCCTCTATAGACAACTGTAGGTACAGGAGTGATCACCCTCTATAGGAATCTATATAGGTCTAGTACTGATCTCCCTCTGTAGACAACTGTAGGTACAGGAGTGATCACCCTCTATAAGAATCTATATAGGTCTAGTACTGATCTCCCTCTATAGACAACTGTAGGTACAGGAGTGATCACCCTCTATAGACAACTGTAGGTACAGGAATGATCACCCTCTATAGACAACTGTAGGTACAGGAATGATCACCCTCTGTAGACAACTGTAGGTACAGGAGTGATCACCCTCTATAGGAATCTATATAGGTCTAGTACTGATCTCCCTCTGTAGACAACTGTAGGTACAGGAGTGATCACCCTCTATAGGAATCTATAGGTACAGGAGTGATCTCCCTCTATAGGAATCTATATAGGTCTAGTACTGATCTCCCTCTGTAGACAACTGTAGGTACAGGAGTGATCACCCTCTATAGGAATCTATAGGTACAGGAGTGATCACCCTCTATAGACAACTGTAGGTACAGGAGTGATCACCCTCTATAAGAATCTAAAAGTACAGGAGTGATCACCCTCTATAGACATCTATAGGTACAGGAGTGATCACCCTCTATAGGAATCTATATATGTCTAGTACTGATCTCCCTCTATAGACAACTGTAGGTACAGGAGTGATCACCCTCTATAGGAATCTATAGGTGCAGTAGTCTTTGCTATTAGTCATTCCATTCTATAGTATCTATAGGCACAGTAGTGATCACCCACAATAGGCATCTATAGGTGCAGGAGTGATCACCCTCTATAGGTACAGTAGTGATCACCCTCAATAGGCATCTATAGGCACAGTAGTGATCACCCTCTATAGGCATCTATTGGTGCAGGAATGAGGACCCCCAATAGGTGCAGTAGTCTTTGCTACTAGTGATTTCATTCTATAGTTATCTATAGGCACAGTAGTGATCACCCTCTATAGGCATCTGTAGGGGCAATAGTCTTTGCTATTAGTGATCACATTTTATAGTCATCTATAAGTACAATAGTAATCACTCTCTTTAGGTATCTCTGGGTTCGGTAGTATTTGCTATAAGTGATCAGACTATATGCATCTATAGGCACAGTAGATGTTGATATCACAAATCATCCTCTGTAGGCATCTATAGGCACAGTAGATGTTGATATCACTAATCATCCTCTGTAGGCATCTATAGGCACAGTAGATGTTGATATCACTAATCATCCTCTGTAGGCATCTATAGGCACAGTAGATGTTGATATCACTAATCATCCTCTGTAGGCATCTATAGGCACAGTAGATGTTGATATCACTAATCATCCTCTGTAGGCATCTATAGGCACAGTAGATGTTGATATCACTAATCATCCTCTGTAGGCATCTGTGGGTGCAGTAGTGATCACCTAACCCCCCTCTTTAGGCATCTGTAGGTCTAATAGACTTTGTTATTAGTGATCACATTCTATAGTCATCTATAGGCACAGGAGTGATCACCCTCTATGGGCATACGTCGTTGCAGTAGACGTTGCTATTAGGGATTAGACTCTATAGGCATCTATAGGTGCGGTCGTCTTTGCTTTAGTGACCAGACTCTATATGCATCTGTAGACGCAGAAGATGTTGCCAAAAGCGATCACCCTCTATAGACATCTATAGGTGCAGTAGACTTTGCTGTTAGTGATCACACTTTATACTGTTGTCAATCTCACTCTATATGTATCTATAGCTGCAGTAGTGATCACCCTCTATATACATGTACGGGTTCAATAGACTTTGATCACCCTCTATATACATGTACGGGTTCAATAGACTTTGATCACCCTCTATATACATCTACGGGTTCAATAGACTTTGATCACCCTCTATATACATCTACGGGTTCAATAGACTTTGATCACCCTCTATATACATCTACGGGTTCAATAGACTTTGATCACCCTCTATATACATCTACGGGTTCAATAGACTTTGATCACCCTCTATATACATCTACGGGTTCAATAGACTTTGATCACCCTCTATATACATCTACGGGTTCAATAGACTTTGATCACCCTCTATATACATCTACGGGTTCAATAGACTTTGATCACCCTCTATATACATCTACGGGTTCAATAGACTTTGATCACCCTCTATATACATCTACGGGTTCAATAGACTTTGATCACCCTCTATATACATCTACGGGTTCAATAGACTTTGATCACCCTCTATATACATCTACGGGTTCAATAGACTTTGGTTGGGAAACACTGCTATAGAGGGTGATCAGAGTGCCTCCAGCTGTTGCAAAACTACAACTCCTAGCATGCCCGGACAGCCTTCGGCTGTCCGGGCATGCTAGGAGTTGCAGTTTTGCAACAGCTGGAGGCACCCTGGTTGGAAAACACTACTCTAAAGACATCTATAGGTGCAGTTGACTTTGCTATTAGTGATTATCCTCTATAGATGCATTAGTCTTTGCTGTTAGTGGTCACGCTCTATTGACTCTGCTATTAGGCATCTATAGGTGTGGTGTATATATATATATGCCTGTGCATAGGTTGGAGGGGGGGGGGGGGTTTCCTTGCACGTCCAGACAGTTTCTGCGTAGTTGCGTCAAAAAAGCCGCCTCTGGAGCTGACAGACCTACGTGCCGGGGCATTAGTAATTACTGCTGGTTTTGTTACCCACTAGTGAGAAAGCCAAGGGGAGGGGATCTGCATTACAGCTCAAGTGGGGAGAAGGGGGGGTGCAAGACTAGAGGGAGTGATGGCTGAAATGCAGATTTGTTTCTAATAAAGATCGCTCCTTCCCATGTGAACGGCAGCGAGAACTGTCTATATAGGCTACGAGAAGGTATCGTGCCTTAGTAAGAACAAGAAAGATTGTGCGTTGCACTGGGGGGAAAAAAAACACGTAAAGATCACACGACAGGGCAATGGTTGGAGCGGCGAAGGCTTCTTGTGGCAGATTAGCGATCGTTGGAGAAAACAAACATTAACCTGTAGGTGCCGTATAAACAGAGCCTTGTAATTATACGGGGGAAGGGAAAAAAAACGCTACAATCCTGGCTGTGGGATTTTCTGGGATGTCTATGGAGGACCCCACCCCATCGGCAGTGGAATAAGCTATGATGTAAATGAGGCAGGTTAGGATTGACGTAGACCAGATGGAGTTTTGGTTGGTATTATACTGTCCGACAATTAAGAAAAATCGAAAAGGATTTAGCCACTATATAGGATTGTAGGATTCAACACAGTATTGGTTGGATTTGCCTGTCGATGAATTGTACAGATGCCCCTTATAGGTATATAGAGGGGAAGATGTTGAATACTTTACTTGGAATTAATGTAAATGGGTGACGATGGATGTGACGTCCCAATAGAGGGCATCATGTAGTAGTCCATGTCGTACATGTATATATATATATATATATATATATATATATATATATAGGTAGGCTCTGTATTTGGAACGTAAACTGTGTCACCCATAAAGGTCAGAGGAGATGTGACGCATCGTGAGCGATCGCTATTGTAAGGGATGATTCGAATGCAAATGATTGATCCGGCATTGGATGGTGCTTCATCAGATGGTGCGGTGATAAGTGGATCTTAGGGGCATTGGCGCACGATCAAACACCTGGCACTCATGTACGTGACAGGGAAAAGGGGAAATATGATTCCTTCTTAGAATGGAGAACACGTTGGAGAATTCCTCTAATGCATCATATGGTGCAACGCTGCAGATGTGCAAAGTGTTAAAGAGGCCAGCACACGAGGAAGGAGGAGGATGGACGGGAAATGTCAGAAATCGCCTTCTTCTTGTTGAGATCAATAAGTCATCACACACGGAATGACCGCCACCGGGATGCTCCATGTATTAACGGTGCTCGATGTCAAGGGGGATTAAACACTTCCAGATCAAATGTGAATGTATATGGATGGATGTGATTATGTGTGAGTGTGTGTATACGTATACATGACTGTGTATGTGTGCAGGTACATGTATGTATATATATATATATATATATATATATATATGTTTGTGTGTGTTCACATGACTGTGTATGTGTGCAGGTACATGTATATATATATATATATATATATATATATATATATATATGTGTGTTCACATGACTGTGTATGTGTGCAGGTACATATATATATATATATATATATGTGTTCACATGATTGTGTATGTGGGCAGGTACATGTATATATATATATGTGTGTTCACATGAGTGTGATATAGGTGTGCGCACAAGTGTGAGTATATGTATGTGTGTGTGTAGTGTAGTACATGTGTGTAGTATATGTGTGTGCATGTACATAAGTGTACTGTTTTACATATGTATGTGTGTATAAGTGTGTATATGTGTGTGTTTATGTGTGGACATTCATTTGTGTTTATGTATTAGGGATCGACCGATGTTGATTTTTTAGGACCGATACCGCTAATCTGTGGAGGTTAGGGCCGATAGCCGATAACTTATACCGATATTCTGCTATAAGTTATAGGCTATTTATCCCCCCCCCCCCCCCCCCCCCCCCCCCCGCGACACCACTGCAGATCATTGATTTAAAGCGGGAGCTTTAAATCAATGAACTTCAGCGGCTTTTGCGGTGCCAGAGACCACCGCCGCCAACCGCTTCTCTCCCCCTGCCAGTCCGGGGGTCCTCCTGAGTCCTATCAGCACCACCGCGACCGCCCCCCCCCCCCCCCACCGCCGCGCTGCACCGCGCCGCACCGCCCCAGCCAGAGACCGCCTCCGCCGATGCCCCATTTCCTTCCCCATCCCCCGTTTTATAATTACCTGTTCCCAGGGCCCGGGGTCCACACTACATCTGGCTCCGGTGGCGTCCTCCTGAGCTGTCACTGTGCGCACTGCAGGTGATGTCACTCGTCATTGCGCAGCGCAACACAGGACGCAGCAGGAGCCAGAAGTAGCGTGGACCCCGGGAATAGGTAATTATAAAACCGGGGATGGGGGAGGCAATGGGGCGGCGGCAGTCTCTGGCCAGGGCGGTGGGGTGCGGCACGGTGCGGTGGGGGCAGCTGATTTACAGCTCCCAGCAGAACTTTCTTATTTTTATATATAAGGATTTGCTTTATCTGTATTAGTTATCTACTTATTTTTCTTTGATCCTCACTTTTTCCTATTTTTGGATGACATTTTGGTGGCTTCAGAACCAATTACCAGGTCTCCAGAGAGTTCTGGTCTCAACATACAATGGTTTCAACATACAATGGTCGTCCTGGAACCAGTTAATATTGTAACTTGAGGGACCACTGTATAATGTGTGTGTGGGTACTATATATATATATATTATGCACGTGTACACATTTGCTATATAGCAGATAGAGACTCAGATGCATTAGGTAAATGTAATCAGAGAATATTGTTGTGTAGTCATCTTACAGACAGCGCTTATTAAATGAAGCCAGATGTATTGGCAGAGTCAGCAGATCAATAAACCCTCAATCAGGTTAAACATTTTACCTTCGTATATGTATTACTTTGGTGTAACGGAAGCCAAGAGCAGCCTGGTATCAGTGTCAGTCAGGAATAGCAGATCCAGTCATTATTGCTGATTTACGCAGTTCCAAAATGTCAGCTCGCAACATCGTACATATTTAATAGCAGAGATGAAGGTCAGGATACAGCTGAAAATGGACGGTGGGAAGTGATGAAAATCTGCACTAGGGTTGACTGTGTCGCTCATTTGGTCTGGGTGTAAATGACACAATGTCACTATATATATATATATATATATATATATAACAGCCATGGCCATAAATGTTGGCATCCCTGAAATTTTTCAAGAAAACAAAGTATTTCTCACAGTAAAGGATTGCAGTAACACATGTTTTGCTATACACATGTTTATTCCCTTTGTGTGTATTGGAACTAAACCAAAAAAGGGAGGAAAAAAAAGCTAATTGGACATAATGTCACACCACACTCCAAAAATGGGCTGGACAAAATTATTGGCACCTTTTCAAAATTGTGGATAAATAAGATTGTTTCAAGCATGTGATGCTCCTTTAAACTCACCTGGGGCAAGTATCAGGTTTGGGAAACATAAAAATCACACCTGAAAGCAGATAAAAAGGAGAGAAGTTCACTTAGTCTTTGCATTGTGTGACTGAGTGTGCCACACTAAGCATGGACAACAGAAAGAGGAGAAGAGAACTGTCTGAGAACTTGGGAACCAAAATTGTGGAAAAATATCAACAATCTCAAGGTTACAAGTCCATCTCCAGAGATTTAGATTTGTCCACAGTACGCAGTATTATCAAGAAGTTTACAACCCATGGCACTGTAGATAATCCCCCTGGGCGTGGACAAAAGAGGAAAATTGATGAAAGGTGTCAATGCAGGATAGTCTGGATGGTGGATAAGCAGCCTCAAACAAGTTCCAAACATATTCAAGCTGTAGTCTCAGGGAGCATCAATGTCAGTGTGAACTATCCATCAACATTTAAATGAAATGAAACGCTATGGCAGGAGACCCAGGAGGACCCCACTGCTGACACAGAGACATAAAAATGCAAGACTACATTTTGCCAAAATGAACTTGAGTAAGCCAAAATCCTTCTGGGAAAACGTCTTGTGGACAGATGAGACCAAGAAAGAGCTTTTTGGTAAAGCACATCATTCTACTGTTTACCAAAAATGGAATGAGGCCTACAAAGAAAAGAACACAGTACCTACAATGAAATAAGGTGGAGGTTCAATTATGTTTTGGGTTTGTTTTGCTGCCTCTGGCACTGGGTGCCTTGAATGTGTACAAGGCATCATGAAATCTGAGGATTACCAATGGATTTTGGGTCGCACTGTACAGCCCAGTGTCAGAAAGCTGGGTTTGTGTCTGAGATCTTGGGTCTTCCAGCAGGACAATGACCCCAAACATACATCAAAAAGCACCCAGAAATGGAGGGCAACAAAGCGCTGGAGAGTTCTGAAGTGGCAGCAATGAGTCCAGATCTAAATCCCATTGAACACTTGTGGTGAAATCTTAAAATTGCTGTTGGGAAAAGGCGCCTTCCAATAACAGAGACCAGGAAGAGTGGTCCAACATTCCGGCTGAGAGGTGTAAGAAGCTTATTGGTGGTTATAGGAAGCGAATGATGTCAGTTATTTTTTCCAAAGGGTGTGCAACCAAATATTTGGTTAAAAGGTGCCAATACTTTTCCAGCTCATTTTTGGAGTTGGTGTGACATTATGTCCAATTTGCTTTTTTTCCCTCCCTTTTCTGGTTTTGTTCCAATACACACAAAGGGAATAAACATGTGTATAGCAAAACATGTGTTACTGCAATCCTTTTCTGTGAGAAATACTTAATTTCTAGAAAAATTTCAGGGGTGCCAACATTTACGGCCATGACTGTAAATATATGCATCAATAGCAAATGCTGACCATAGGCCCAATCTTTCACTATGTATACATTGCTGGTTCTAGAATATATGGAAGATGTAGTTCTATAAGACAGAGACATATTTACTTAAACCCTTATAAAAGAGGGGAATTAAAAGGTAAGGAGGCTGCAGCATAGGAAATGAATCTGGGTGTTACCTAATATATAACCAGACAAAGAAAGGAATCAGCACTCGAGAGTCCCAGTGCGTCTGCAAGTGTCCAACCAGTGTGCCACCGCCTGATCAAGAAAATTCCATCCAAAGTGAAGACACAGCAAACTGCAGTGGGATATGGGTGAATAAAGTGGCTAGAAGTTTATTTGCACCAACAAGTACATTTTGGCCTTTCTCAAGCAATGCTTCTAGCCACTTTATTCACCCATATGCCGCTGCAGTTTGCTGTGTCTTCGCTTTGGATGGAATATATAATCAGTACGCACCCTATGATCACTGCTTTGGTATACACTGGGCCCAACAGTTCTTTAATCAACTACTATAAGATCCATTTTCCTGTAGTGTTACCTTTATGTTCCAAACTGTAAAAAGTCATCTATAATATTCTTATTTGTTGCTTCAAAACTGTTCCATTGAATCACACATAAACTGGGGCCCACCATGGATAATGATAAGACCTCATAGTAAATATTGAATTTGGGCTCTCCTTCTTTATGCCAGTACCTGGAAGGTAGAGGTTCTAGGTCAAAGGCATATTACAAGGGAGGATTTAACATGGTTGTTTTATAGACAATCCCTTTAAAGAGAACCTGTCATCACTTTCAGTCTGCCTGAACCATGCATTAGACTCCAGAGCTGTACTCACTATTCTGCTGGTCACTGTGTACATACATTACATTACTTATCCTGTACTGATCCTGAGTTATATCCTGTATTATATTCCAGAGCTGTACTCACTATTCTGTTGGTGGGGTCACTGTGTACATACATTACATTACTTATCCTGTACCGATCCTGAGTTATATCCTGTATTATACTCCAGAGCTGTACTCACTATTCTGCTGATGGGGTCACTGTGTACATATATTATATTACTTATCCTGTACTGATCCTGAGTTATATCCTGTATTATACCCCAGAGCTGTACTCACTATTCTGCTGGTGGGGTCCTGTATACATATATTACATTACTTATCTTGTACTGGTCCCGAGTTACATCCATGTATTATACATAAAAGCTGCATTCACTATTCTGCTGGTGGGGTACTGTATACATTCACTACATTACATATTATGTACTGATCTTGAGTTACATCCTGAATTATGCTGCAGAGCTTCACTCACAATTCTGCTGGTGGAGTCATGGGCCTTTCCCCGATGGCTGCTCCCCACCCCACCAGCCTTGGTTGACAGTTTTCTCCCTGTTAAGGTATAAGATGAGATCTATCAATCAAGGCTGGTGGGGCAGGCAGAAGCCACCGGGGACCACCCCCATTATTCGTGGTTCAGGCAACAATGAAAGTGATGACAGGTTCCCTATAAGAATACATCAGCAGATTGCAGCAGGTCCAGCTCTATCATCCCCTGAGACCGGGTGTTATTGCTAGAGGAAGCAATTCCATGCCGGACATTCAAATAAATGGATGGTGGGGCAGGACACCTTCTGTACTGTCCATATGCTCTAGAGGTCATAAGGACACAGAATGTCTTCATAAGCATATCCCCCTGTTATCCATCATGCTCCACATCTAGGCAGTACAAGAGGTAAAAAAGAGCTCCATGTTCTCCATGTTGCCAGCAGGTCTTCACCCAATTCAATACAATATTTACTACATATCCAGTACACGTCCATTGTTATGATGAAAAGCAACAATATTTATTATAGCATCTTTAAATTATTATAGCAAAAAACATCCTAGGGATACGCTGACGTGTTTCAGACCACAAGGTGCTTCTTAATCATAGCATCGAATGATTAAGAACCATGTTATAGTCTGGAATGTGTAAGCGTATTTCTGGGATATTTTCTTCAAAAATGGTTTCAAAGATTTTAGTTAAAAAAAATGTATACAACAATTTTGAATACAAATTAAGACAGAAAATTAGCTAATTATTCCGATCATATCCCAGTTTTATAACCCATGCTGCAGGCAGAATAGTACGAGTCGTGTCTTACTAAATCGAAGAGGAATTCTGAAAAACTATAATCCGCTGAGGCTTTACTTGTGTCCATATTTTATGTAGTTAGAGCTTATGCCGCCATTTGTTTCCAAGACTAATACGTGTAACGGTGTAGCCACAAAGCATTGCTGACAATAGAAAGACGAAGGAAAAAGGCGGCATTCACCATGCAGGAAAACTTCTTTATTCACTCAGCGGTGACATCAAGCGGGATACAGGCAGGGGAGCAGGGTGGAGGAGGGGGAGTCGGGAGAAGTGCGCAAGGCGCACAAAACAACTTGTCCCGGCTCACCCTCCTCCACCCTGCTCCCCTGCCTGTATCCTGCTTGATGTCACCGCTGAGTGAATAAAGAAGTTTTCCTACATGGTGAGTGCCGCCTTTTTCCTTCGTCTTTTTGCTGATTCGTTGTTGTCCATCTGGCTGAGCACCAACGTTACAGGATTTCATCATCTGGTTCGGTCACGCTACATATCTTCGTTCCTCTATACGGTCTAGTTCCGTCAGTGCCGGCTGCTTTGCCTTTCTAATTGCATTGCTAGCAATGTTCCGTGTCAACTGTTGTTAAAGGGGTACTCCGGCGCTAAGACATCTTATCCCCTATCCAAAGGATAGAGGATAAGATGCCTGATCGCGGGGGTCCCGCTGCTGGGGACCCCCGTGATCTTCCATGCCGCACCCCGTTAGAATCAGTCCCTGGAGCTTGTTCACTCTTGGTCTGATTACTGGCGATCACTGGGACGGAGCATAGTGACATCATGGCTCTGCCCCCGTGTGACGTTACGCTCCACCCCCTCAATGCAAGCCTATGGGAGGGGGCGTGGCAGCTGTCACGCCCCTCCAATAGACTTGCATTGAGGGGGCGGAGCGTGACATCATACGGGTGCGGAGCCGTGACATCACTATGCTCCATCCTCGTGGTTGAGATGGACTCAGCCTGAGGACCGCCAGCAGTTCCGGAAGCCACTAAAGGTGGGTGCTGCATGGTAGATCCCGGGGGTCCCCAGCGTCGGGATGCCCGCGATCTGACATCTTAACCCCTATCCTTTGGATAGGGGATAAGATGTCTAGGGGCGGAGTACCCCTTTAATGAAGGGCAATGGTGGACTTTGACTATCTAGAACCATGTTTCCTAACCAGTGTACTTCCAGCAGTTGGAGAACTACAACTCCCATGTGCCTCCAGCTGTTGCAAAACTACAACTCCTGGAGGCACACTGATTAGGAAAGACTGATCTAGAACCTATAAAAGCACTAGGTTAGTTTAGGCAATCTCATTCTTCATACCTACTGTACTGTCTTACTTCACATAATTTACAACTACAAATAACGTTAGCAAATAACATCATTATGTTAATTTATTAGGAGAAAAGAACCCAAAAATAGCTAATAACCCCTCAAAGGCTTTTCTTGAGTTCTCAGTTTGCATTTACACCTCAGCATGACTCTCTGTGTATTTAGATACGCGCTGCCTTTCATTTGTCATAGTTGTTGACGCACAGCCATGCTGGACAGAGCAGGTACTGTGTACTGAACACAATGTGAATCCCGCTGCCAAAGGAAAAGCAACTTACTAAAAGAAGCCAGACTTTATAAAAGATGTTCCTTCTAAATAGACTGTGCAGCAATATCAATCAATCATTTTTCCCTTATTAAAGAATGATTTTTTTTTTAGAAGTCACTTAATCGCTCACGTGTATGCAGAGGACATGGCATCAGGTCTCTAGATCCTTAGTTAAAGGTGTCAAAATGTTTAAAGGGGTTATCCACCATAAGGTGATTTTAGTACCTACCTGGCAGACAGTAATGGACATGCTTAGGAAGGATCTGCGCTTGTCTTGGGGCTAAATGGCTATGTTGTGAGATTACCATAATACTGTGGCTAGCTTTTTGATAACTGGTATTCCCTGTTTCATTTTTCTTTTTTTGACTACAAATCCCATAATTCCATTTTCCTCCCTCCCACACCTTTTAAAACATAAATAAGCTGCATCCATTGAAAAGACCTGTGGTTTTCAATCAGGGTGCCTACAGCTGTTGCATTCGTTTCAGATTGATTCCTCTCCCACCAAGCGATCGCTCCACCCATTGAAGCAGACCAGGTCCCTGTCATCAGCTGACTAGTGAGTCAGGTCTCGGCCACATTGCAAACTGGGAAAAATCTGAGACAACAGTCATTTTGTATGCTGGTAAAAATAAATATTGGAGTGAAAATCACAGAAGAATTTTGAAAAAAATGTCACACACTGGTACAGACACTATATTAAGAACTACGCTAACTTTACAGCCCCTGTAGCATAGTCAAATAAAAAAAAAATCCTGGAATACCCCTTTAATAAATCAACTTACTAATATAATGTTATTATCCAAAATGCACAGGTTCTCTATTTCAGCTGGGGTTTCATCCTGTAAGCTGAGACGTCATGTCACAGCCTGAGCAGCAGTTCCATCCCACTTTCCCCTAGTGTCAGCCTGTTCTCACAGTAATGTCAATAACTGCCATCAGACAGGGGAGGCATGGACCTGCACTGCTTATAAAAAAGATGACAGCTAAGAAAAGGCATCCCTGCTGTCTTATCTATTAAGCCATGAAGCTAATGAGCAGTAAAACAAGCCTCCTCTTTTACATAACTGCATCCTATGCTGACAATAGAGGCAGGAGGGATGGAGCAGCTGCTCAGGCTGTGACTTGTAGTCACAGCTTACAGGAAGAAACCACAGCTGAAATGGGTAATCTGTTCACTTTGGGTAATAACATTATATTAGTAAATCGCTTTATTATACATTTGGACACCATACACAGGTTATTAATGTCACCAGACAAGCCCGTTAATATCATGGAATGATAATTGTTTAGAACTGGGTCTAAGAAAAGTTTTATAGACGTATCAGTGGCTTTAACCCATTAAGGGAGGTCTCTTTTATTTTTCCATTCACAAGGGCCATATGAGGACTTGTTTTTTGCAGTACCAATTTTACTTTGCAGTGGCACTTTCATTTTCACTTTATTGCAAAAGTTAAAGGGGTTATCCACCATAAGGTGATTTTAGTACGTACCTGGCAGACAGTAATGGACATGCTAAGGAATCATCTGCGCTTGTCTTGGGGCTAAATGGCTATGTCATTAGATTACCATAACACTGTGGCTAGCTTTTTGTGAACTGGTATTTCCTGTTTGACTTTTCTTTTTTTTACTACAAATCCCACAATTCCATTTTTCTCCCTCCCACACATCAGCCACCCCACCCATTGAAACATAAATGAGCTGCTTCCATTCAAAGACCTGTGGTTTTCAATCAGAGTGCCTACAGCTGTTGCATTAGTTGCAGATTGATCTCTCTCCCAGCAAGCGATCCCTCCACCCATTGAAGCAGACAGGCTCCCTGTCATCAGCTGACTAGTGAGTCAGGTCTCGGCCGCATTGCCAGCTGGGAAAAATCTGAGACAACAGTCATTTTGTATGCTGGTAAAAATAAATATTGGAGTGAAAATCACAGAAGAATTGTGAGAAAACCGTCACACACAGGTACAGACACTATATTATGAACTACACTAACTTTACAGCCCCTGTAGCATAGTCAAATAAAAAAAAATTGATTGAATACCCCTTTAACACAAAGCAGGACAAACAGGGACAATGATGACAGGGGAGTATGAAGGTACAATGGGGCTTCACTTATTGCAGATGTCTTTCCTGGTCCCAGCTGTGAATTCCAGTCCTCAGACTTATAGTAGGGCAGAATAGTATTGTAAGCAGTTAGTCACAAGAAAAACATACAATGCAGGTATCAGTGCTGGCAGGAAACAAAAATAAGAATAGCACATCACCATTGGATGACTGGAACTGGAGATGATGGAATGGATGATGACAAATGATCATAATAGCAGTGAGGAGCATGTCCTGCAGCCGTAATGCGCTAAATTCGTATTGGAGCGCCAAAAAGACCTGATTACAGCTCTCCGGCATCATCTGCGCTCCCATAGAAATGAATGGGAGTGTCAAGGTCCCGTCCTGGTGATCGCTGAAGGCCCTAGTGATTGGATCCCCCACAATGAGCTACTTATGCCCTATCCTGTGGATAGAGGATAAGTTATTTTTCGCAGGAGTACTCCTTTAATGCATGTCCTTTAGTTGTCCTGAAAAATAGTTCTCAGTCACTTCTAAATAAGCTGATATTGTTACTGAGCTTTTCTAAAGGCCTCTAATGCATTAGAAGTAGATTTAGTAGTAATAATAGTATTTCTGAACTGATTGTTTATAAAATGGGAACTGGTAGATATCTGAGTCACCTTTATAGGCAAACATAAAGTAACTAAACTAATAACATACAATCCTGTTCATGTCTAATATTAAGAACAATGAGTAAACACCCACAGTGCAGGGAGAAAAACAAAGTCAACCTTTGCGTTGGTGACTTCTTCTTGGTGATGCTGTGATTGGAAAGGTGATTTAAGTTGAGGAAAAGAGATTGGGAGTCTGGTATAAAAAGTCTGGCTATGTACAGATTTGTTAAATTCAAGAAATATTGGTTAGTGCAAACCATATCTTGAGGAAACAACCTGATTCCAACTAAAACATGGGTCTACATCAGTTTAGAGTTACAAATGGTCTACATAAAAAATCCAAGACTGTTGTTATTCTCCCTCACAGTGGGATCACGTCAAATTCACAACAGGCGGTCCTAAGAGTAACAGCAAAATCCAAAAGGGGTTATCCGACCTCCACCATGTCTGACATAAGGCATGTGGTGCACTAATATATACTCACTGTGCCTAGTATAGACTTTTTAATAGATTTTTATGAAGAATCAGGTCTACAATGCCCCCTTGCTCCAACATCATATTGTCATATCCAACTACCAAAAGGAAAGTCCACCCCATATATGAAGAAGGTATAGCAGAGCTGAATTTTAGAGCACATTTAAAGTTTTTGAAGCGCTACGCTCTATCAATAGACAAATTGGCCTCTGCTACATCTACTTCAGGTATGGGCACCTGGGCTGAATTTTCCTTTTCAATAGGCAAAGAAGGAGAAGTCCAGCGCTAGGTGCAGCAAATTCAGGTATTTATTGTAGGATCAAGGATACAAGCAATGCATCAAGATAAGCACCTGACGCGTTTCGGACCTCTAGGGTCCTTAGTCATAACATGCTATGACTAAGGACCCTACAGGTCCGAAACACTTCAGCTGCTTGTCTTGATGCATTGCTTGTATCCTTGATCCTACAATAAATACCTGAATTTGCTGCACCTGGACTTCTCCTTCTTTGCCTATTGATCCGGTCCGGGGATGCTGCCGGCTTGTCCGTGCACAGGTGCTTGATGCTAGCATGGTAGCGAGCTGTCTGCACACAGTGAATTTTCCTTTTGGTCCTTGCCTGAAATCTATTCCAAGTATTAAAAGAAATGTCTCTCACATGTATACAGAAGTCAGCTTCTAAAATGTCACGCTGGTGTGACATCTTCAAGTATGGCTACAGTACAGTACTGTACATCTGCTCTATGCAGATTTCATAGAGTCCCTGCTCCTTACAAACCACACTTAGGGTGCGTTCACACATACGGGATCCTGCACAGATTTGATGCGCAGGATTGGTAACTGCAGATTAGAAGCTGTGCTCCGTTATTTAGTTTACATTGAGATCTGTAGCAGAAAATCCTGCGCATCAAATCCTGCGCATCAAATCTGCATATGTGTGAACGTACCCTTAGGTTGCATTCACACGACGCTTGCAGCCTACGGCCGAGCAGCCGGACTCGCGCAGCTTGTCATTCACAGATAGGGACTCCAGTCGGCTAATTTTTGCCCCATATCCCGTTTTATGACCAGACCTAAAACCATAGTATACTACGCTTTTAGGTCCGGTCACAAAACTGGATACCGGGCAAAAATGAGCTGGTACAGAGTCACTGTCTGACTTCGGTCAACTCATTAAAGTGAATGGGTTTTGGCGCCAGTCCGGGTGGGACACGGGAGCTCCCGGTTATGAAATTTCCCAGCTGGATCCGGTAGCCGTAGGCTGCAAACGTAGTGTGAATGCAATAGATGTAGCGCACCCACTTTACAGTTGGCGCTGGCTACATTTGTATTAAGCAGATGTAGCAAAACTGAATTTGTCAACACAGATGGAGAACAGTGCTTTAAAAATGACAACGCTGTTTGCATATTCAGCTCTACTTACCCTGCTTCTCCATCCAACTGCACCACAAACGTCTGCTGTCCTCTGTTTTGTCCCTTTTGACCCATGTCCCTTGCTCTGACTGTCCCACCTCCTTTGCTTTGGCCCTATCTCACGGTGTCCACTCTTTTTCCCATCTCCCTTCCTATGATTGTCCCCATCTTCCATGCTTAGACTATTCTTGTCTCTCCTGCTATGTGCCAATTTTACCATGTCCCTTGCTCTGACTGCCCCCTTTTCTCCCAATCTGTTCCCTGGCCAGCACCCCCTGACTTTAGCCAGAACAGCCTCCCTGATTTTGGGTCTTTGGCCTGTGGTGCAGGAAGGCAGATTTAAAGGGGTATTCCAGGAAAAAAAAAAAATGTTTAATATATCAACTGGCTCCGGAAAGTTAAACAGATTTGTAAATTACTTCTATTAATAAATCTTAATCCTTTCAATACTTATGAGCTTCTGAAGTTAAGGTTGTTCTTTTCTGTCTAAGTAATCTCTGATGACATGTGTCTCGGGAAACACCCAGTTTAGAAGAGGTTTGCTATGGGGGTTTGCTTCAAAACTGGGCGTTTCCCGAGACACGTGTCATCAGAGAGCACTTAGACAGAAAAGAACAACCTTAATTTCAGAAGCTCATAAGTACTGAAAGGATTAAGATTTTGTTTATAGAAGTAATTTACAAATCTGTTTAACTTTCTGGAGCCAGTTGATATATAAAAAAAAGTATTTTTTTCCTGGATATCCCCTTTAAACATCTAAATCCCCAATTTGGCCAGGGGTGCAAGGAGGCCAGGTTAAGCAAGACTAAGCAGAAAACTAAATCACAAGGAAACAAACAAGATAAACTGAATTTCACAGCAACAACTTCAAAATACAGATATCAGAACTTCACAAATAATAAACTAGAAAGCCTACAGCAGTGGTCTCCAACCTGCGGACCTCCAGATGTTGCAAAACTACAACTCCCATGCTGGGAGTTGTTGTTTTGCAACATCTGGAGGTCCGCAGGTTGAAGACCACTGGCCTAGAGCACACTGGAAACAAACACAAGGCATTCACTATAATCTGTATCATAATGTGTAAACCAGGGGCTAACTAGTCAGCTGATCCAGAGCAATAGATCAGCTGTGAGACAGTTGCAGATCAACTACCACAAACACACTGGTAGACAAAAGTAGTCAGAGACAGATATAGGGCAAAAGCCTTTGGAGGGGCATATATAATAAGGCACACAAGGTTAGAAGCCTCATAACAAATCTCTTATACCTACCCATCTCAACGATGATGAGCAGGAAATGAGTCAGGAAATTAAGGAGTTAAAAATTTATTTTAAATCAACTGGTGCCAGAAAGTAAAACAGATTTGTAAATCACTTCTATTAAAAATCTTAATCCTTCCAGTATTTATTAGCTGCTGAATACTACAGAGGAAATTCTTTTCTTTTTGGAGCACTGTGTTCTCTGCTGACATCACGAGCACAGTGCTGTCTGCTGACATCTCTGTCCATTTTAGGAACTGTCCAGAGCAGCATATGTTTGCTATGGGGATTTTCTCCTACTCTGGTCAGTTCCTAAAATGGACAGAGATGTCAGCAGTGAGCACTGTGCTTGTGATGTCAGCAGAGAGCTCTGTGTTCCAAAAAGAAAATAATTTCTTCTGTAGTATTCAGCAGCTAATAAATACAGAAGAATTAAGATTTTTTTAATAGAAGTAATTTACACATCTATTTAACTTTCTGGCACCAGTTGATTTAAAAAAAAAAAAAAGTTTTCCACCGGAGTAGGAGAAAATCCCCATTGAAAACATATGCTGCTCTGGACAGTTCCTAAAATGGACAGAGATGTCAGCAGAGAGCACTGTGCTCGTGATTCAGCAGAGAGCTCTGTGTCCCAAAAAGAAAATAATTTCTTCTGTAGTATTCAGCAGCTAATAAGTTCTGGAAGGATTAAGATTTTTTTTATAGAAGTGATTTACAAATCTGTTTAACTTTCTGGCACCAGTTGATTTAAACAAAAAAGAGTTTTCCACCGGAGTACCCATAAGATTATTATAAGCTGTCAGGTTTGCACACTTGTAAGAGAGAGAAAAGTTGAGATTTTTTTCTCTCCATCATTCATGGTAATCCCTAGCTATCCCATATCTTGGGACCTTCTCTACCAGTGGAGATAGTCCCTTTAGATGCCGGGCTCCATAGCAGCCTCTATGCCTACACTTTGTAACTTTTATTGCAAATGAGCCAGAAATAAGGCTTATTCTATAGGGAAAAAAGGTGTAAAACACACAACAAAGAGAGGGACCAGAAAGGGAAATGCCATATTCCATTGGGAGGACAAAGACTGATGTAAGGCACCAGCTGGAGAGCAGGTGTAGACAAGTATAAGACACAACAATAGGAGGGTAGAGAGAGATGTAAAACACATATCACTTGGAGGGCATAGAAAGCTCCAGATACCAGAGAGAGCAGTGGTGGATATAATCCAGGAAAAATAGGAATTACCATCAGGCGCTTCTCCTCCTAGGACATACATAGGCAGCAGTCCATGTAGGGTTAACAGAGTATCTTTATTTGCAACTCAAGTTTGGAGCTCGTGCTGAGCTCTTCGTCAGGCATCATACATAACATTGAAAACACAGTGGTTAATAAGCCCCGGGCTTCTTAACCACTGTGTTTTCAATGTTATGTATTTACCTGACGAAGAGCTCAGCACGAGCTCGAAACTTGAGTTGCAAATAAAGATACTCTGTTAACCCTACATGGACTGCTGCCTAAATATGTCCTAGGAGGAGAAGCGCCCGATGGTAATTCCTATTTTTCCTGGATTATATCCACCACTGCTCATCAATTATCCAGCCGACCGAGAGGGACCTGGAAAGGAAACCATGGCTGCTGACCTCCACTTCATTTGCGATTCTATATGCCTGCAGAGGTGTTGTGCTCCAAGCACAACATTATCCGGTAAGCCTCCCATTTTTTGCGCACATTGAAGCCAAAACGATAAAACTGTCTGCACTAGGAGCGCACCTGTTTTTTTGTCTTTCTATATTCAGATACCAGAGAGAGGAAGTATTCAGACACAACATTTATAGAGAGACATATAGGGGCTCAGTCTCATCACTGTCAATATGGGATGACAACATATGTGTCCACAGACAGGCACAGGTCCTATTAACTTAGAATTAATCATAGTCAGCTAGAGGCTGTTGTCGGCTCATTTTCCGTTCACACCGCCCATTTACACCTTCCGTCTTTGACTTTTGAACTTGTAAACGCATGGAAAAGGACCTGAGTAAAGTCACTAGCTAACAGCAATTGACCATTGAAATGAATAGGGCTTGCGCCTGTCCGTGCACGGATACATCTGCATCCTATTTTGACATGTTGAACAAGCCCTAAGATAAATTCCTGTAGAATAGTCAAATACATCAACTATATGTACCCAGGACCTGCAGTGGACATGAACTGCTGGGCTTTAGAACCAGTTTAGGACTGAAAACCCAACTAGTTGCCATAGCGGGGAACATGTTTAGTAGAGGATCCATTCATCTGCAGAAACTACACACGTTGTACCTCTTCGAAACCTCTTCAAAAGACCTTCTCTTTGAGAAGACTACTTTCTTATCCAGATCAGATTTCCTTTGCTAGAATTTCAGTTCCATTCAATTTAATTTCGAGTGGTCACCAAAATCTGGTTTCACTCTATTTACTGCGGATAAAGGGGAACAGATTCAGCCTGAACAGTCTATCAATTTAAAGGGGTGTTCCAGCTTTATTCATTTTATCCCCTTTCCAAAGGATAGGGGATAAGATGTATGATCACAGGGGACCCCCGCTATCTCGGTGCAGCCCCCAGCATTCTGTGCTGAGCGCTGCCTCTGAGACGTGACGTCACGTCTCGGTGGCAGCGCCCGGCACAGAATACCAGTGGCTGCACCGAGATCGCGGGGGTCCCAGTGGCGGGACCCCTGCGATCATACATCTTATCCCCTATCCTTTGGAAAGGGAATAAAATGTATAAAGCTGGAATACCCCTTTAATAGAATATTCTTCTTGTATAGAAATAGAAAAGCTTCTGAGGCCACACTGCATCTGTAAGATATATTTTTGTCGTAACAGTATACAGGAGACCTTACGAACTGAAGAGGACAATTGACTCGTGACTAATGGATCCTGATCATTTCTGGGGGCATGTTTGCCAGGCTTCTATACGTCAAGCTGCCTCCTAATCCGGTTTCTATCTGTCTCTTCATTATGGAGTTGTCATGACAAAGCTAATGCTTATAATGTAGCTGTGGTTGCTCAAGCGTGCATCATACTCTGACTTAGCGAATGTAATTTAAGTAAGAATTTTATTCCTGAAATTTAAGATTTTCCTTGTTTTAATGACGGAAAATATAGATTTTATAAAGACAGGAGGCGAGTATCAAGTGCATTATCCTTCTTTATTCAAGCTCAATAGCAGAAAGAATGCAATGTAAATGTAATAACAAAGAAAAAATGAGGGTGCAGGTCCCCTTAGCAACCATATACACCCCCTTAGAACTCAGGCCAATCCTGTCCCGACTGGCCCCATATTGACTGAAACTGACTCCACCTCCTCCCCTTTCTTTATGCCGTCCTAACACCGGAACCATCTGCACTCCAGGAGAAGGCCATCCGTCAATGAACCCATCAACACGAATCCAACGGCGAGATCCCACCGAGAACGTAACCTCAGAACGTGATCCAACCCAGAAACGAACTGGAAACAGGAACCCATACACGACCTCCAACCACTAGGGAGATCTGTAACTCGAACCACAGACCAACTCAGGGTGCTGCAATCGCCCAGGAGTCATCTTCAATAACCTAGAAAGAAAAAGAACAACCATAACAGGGTGGGAACCAGGGAGGGTTGATACTCACCTCCTGTGTTTATAAAATCTATATTTTCCGTCATTAAAACTAGGAAAATCTTAAATTTTATGACAGACAGGAGTCTCGTATCAAGTGCATGTTCAAAGTACACAATATCAAACAGTACCTAAAAACTACAACACCGTCATGGAGACATGATTCTCTGGTCTAAAGTAAAACGTGCGGAACGTGTTTTCCGAAGACCAATCCGCCGCCTTCATAATGTCGGACAGGGAGCCACCTGCCTGAGCCACCTTGGTAGCCATGGCACCTCTAGAAGAATGAGCCTTAAATACAGAGACATCGATCCCGGCCAACGTCATCGTCTGTCTAACCCAACGTGACAACGTTGGAGAAGACACTGGAAGGTGCGGAGAACAAAACGATATAAGAAGTTGAGAGAAACTCCCAGTACGTAAAGGCGCCGTCTGGAGCTCATAAGCTTTCAGACAGCGAACTACACACAATTTAGGATGCGTCGAAAAACTCAGATAAAACACCGTTTGTAAATCCGTTTTCGTCCGTCGAAACACGGAGAAGATAATACCCTGAGGAGTAAACTGCCTCCGCGACACTTCTAAGGCCCTAACATCCGACACGCGTTTGATGGATATCAAACGTAATAGCATAGTTAACTTGAACAACAGGAGCCTAAGAGGTAAATCCTCATTGTCCTCCCATGAGGAGAACATACGAAAAATTAAAGACACATCCCAGGTGGACTGATACCTAGGGGCAGGAGGATGGTGAAGCCTAATGCCTCTGAGAAGCCGACCAAAGGATGTCGACCCAGCGACACCCCCTCCACCCGGCCATGACAGGCGGAAATGGCAGACCTATAGATGTTAATGGTCCGATAAGCTTTCCCGTCGTCGAAAGACGCCGATAAAATTTTTTATACTCCGGACACAGGGGCCTGAATGGGATCCATCTGCCGTTGTGAGCACCAATGAACCCATAATCTCCAGGCAGATCGGTAAGCCGATCTGGTACCTGGGGCCAATGCATCTCGCATGAGATCTCTGGCTGATTGTGAAATGTCATCACCGTATTCCGACAACCGGAAATCAGCCAGACTACCAACCGTAATTGACCAGACAAGACCAGCGGATGAAACTCCTCCATCGGATTCTTTAGGAGCGATGGGAAGAGGGGACAGATGCGAGGATAATCTATGGTCATCCCCAGAAGTTGGGGAAACCAAGATTGAGTGGGCCACCTGGGGGTGACCAACACCAAAGTGGATGCCTGAGACCCTGTTTGTCACAATACCCTGGGTATCATGGCAAAAGGAGGAAACGCATATAGTGTTCCCGGAGGCCACCGTTGTAGGAATGCATCCACGGCCGATGCCTCCGGGTCCGGTTTCCAACTGAAAAAATGAGGTAGTTTCCGATTGAGTCGGGACACGAACAAGTCCAGAGTCATAGGACCCCAAAGGTCCCAAATAATCTGGAAGACCGATGGATGTAAGGTCCAATCACTGCTGTCCGTCAGATGTTTGGACTTCCAATCTGCAATGGCATTGGAGATTCCCGGAAGATATTCCGCTACCAGAATGATGTTCTTCTGAAGACAGAAGAGCCAGAAATCCTTCGCAATGTCCGCCAACATTCTGGATCTCGTGCCCCCAAAACGGTTGATGTACCGTACGGCGGAGATGTTGTCCATGCGAAGCAGGATACAACAATCCGACCTGTGGGAAGCGAAACTTTTGACCGCAAAGGAGCCCCCCAGAAGTTCCAGGCAGTTGATGTGCACCTGCGACTCCTCCGGAGACCATTTGCCTCCCATGGAAGACGAGCCACACCAGGCTCCCCAACCATGCAGGCTGGCATCCGACTCCACAATCAGATCCGGTGTGGAGTTGAATATGGTTCTGCCATTCCAATTCTGGACATGGCGGAGCCACCACAACAGTTCATCGCGGGCTTCCCGAGACAGGGGAACCTTGTCCGTATATGTCAGACCTTCGGATAGTCCCTCGGTCTTTAGACGTTGAAGCGCCCTGTAGTGCAGAGGCGCCGGTAGAAAGGCCTGAATGGAGGCCGACAACAGGCCCACTATGCGGGCCACCGCCCGCAATGGAACCATATCCCTCCTTAGCAGGGACCTTATTTCCTTGCGAAGCTGTGTAAGCTTCTTGTCCGGAAGGCTCAATGTCGCCATAGAGGTGTTCACCAGGAAACCCAGAAACTCTATTTCTTGTGTGGGCACGAACACGGACCTTTTGTCGTTTATTAAAAATCCCAGATCTGTGAGAAGGGATCTTGTCCACTCCACGTGTAGCCGGACCTGATGAGGTGATTGAGCCATTATCAAAATATCGTCGAGATATATGATAAGTCTCACACCCCGACTCCTGAGAAGAGCCATCACCGGTCTTAAAATTTTTGTGAAGCACCACGGTGCGGATGACCGTCCGAATGGGAGACACGTGAATTCCCACTTTTTGTCGTCCCACAGGAATTGCAGATATTGCTGGGAAGAAGGGTGAATCGGTACCGTGAGATACGCGTCCTTCAAATCGATCTTCGCCAGCCAGTCCCCTTGAAGCAGAAAATCTCTGAGTAAATGTATGCCCTCCATTTTGAAGTGGCGGTACAATACGTACTCGTTCAGATCTTTTAGATTTATGACGGGCCTGTGGCCTTCGTCTTTATTCACCAAGAAGAGGTTGCTGAGGAAACATGGCTTGTCCAAAGGTACCTCGACAATGACGTGTTTCTCCTGGAGATCTGCGATCTCCTTGCAAATCAACTCCTCGTCCTCGTCTGAAAAACGAATATTTATCGGCCACCGGGATTGTTCCGGAGTGGACATAAAGTCAATCATGTACCCTGCGATCGCCTGTAATATCCAAGGGTCTGTAGAAATCAGGGACCAATTGTGGATAAAATATTTCAGTCTGCCCCCCACCGGGGCTGTACAAACCCCTGTGGTGGACCAACCCACCTGTGCCTCTGCCTCATGCGAGACCTCTGGAACTGCCACGTGCCCTCCAAGGCCGTCCTCGGGTTGGGTAGAATGGACTGGGTGCCACGGGTGCAGGGATCGCCTGCAGTTGAGGTCTGTCCTGCACGTACTGAACAGTGTGTCTAACATAGGGTCGAAAATATGTGCCTCTGCCGGAAGGTCGATCCTTACCCATTCCGGCTCTGCCGAAAACCTTAGAAGTTTTCTTTAAAGATGTCTGTGCCTTATCCAGGCTGGAGAATAACCCCACGAACTTATTAATGTTCTTAATCAGGGAATCCCCAAGTAGGCCCTCAGCCGAGGGGCCAGGTTTTTCAGAGGCTAAGTGCATCAACAGGGGGTCAAGGCGCATTAATATAGAGCGCCAGCACTCAGTGGACATAGCGGAGTTTGCGTTGCCCAATAGACATGTGGCCCTTAGGGCCCAACCCCTGAGCACCTCAGGGTCGACAGACCCACCAGTCGCCACCGCCTGCTCAGCCAAGTTGAGGATCTTGGTAAGAGGCCCCAAAATATCCAATAGTTTGTCCTGAACGGCCATGAAGGACCTATCCAGGCCTTTCTTTGGGTTTTTACCCGATTTGAGTAAATACTTGATAAGTATCCGGTCCAACTCAGGTGTGACCACAACCCTGTTAGCCACTGAAGGGCGAAGACATTACGACCTCGATTTGCTGCGATTGCCCCTATCTAGAGGTTTCCGCAGCCAAGCCTCCACATACTTAGCCACTTGCGGCAGCGGGGCCCATTCTCCCGATCTTGGATGTTTTATGGAATCCGGATCGAAAAACGGAACCCCTAGGGAGTCCAGGATGGCATGCGGATTGTCCACCGCAGCAGCAGACCCCGAAGGATCGCACTCTCCATCTCCACCTACCTCCTCTTCTTTGCTGCCGATAGAAGAGGGTATTGAAAAATCGACCTCCGATTCAGAGTCCCCTTCTGACTCGTCAATGTAGGAATCGGGTTTAGTCCGCTTTGCGGAACGGGCTGCCCGGATAGTAGTGCCTTCCTCCCGGGTGGAGGGTCTAATACCCGATTTCGGGTTGGCGCCCGCTTTTGAGGGGCCGCCTTGGATATTTTGGCTATCTCCCACCGTCTGACGCGGTGTGGGAGAGGTCATACCATCTGAGCAGTGGTGGCGTTTTCTCTCAGACTTACTGGATTTCTGATGTTCAGAAACCGGTGTAGGGAAGGTCGCCACTGTTGACGGACCTGCACGGGCCAGTATAGCCTCCTGGTGCGACTGGGAGACCGCAAGCGAAATTGACTTAGAAATAGTGTCGTTCATGGCGGCCATGGCGGACGTGAGCACAGACTGTACAGACCTGTTCACTAACTGCTGTATCTGGTCAGCGGACATAGGGTCAGAGTCATGGGCGTTAGTGGGGCCATCCCCCACCGCAAGCGAAATTGACTTCGAAATAGTGTCGTTCATGGGGGCCATGGCGGACGTGAGCGCAGACTGTACAGACCTGTTCACTAACTGCTGTATCTGGTCAGCGGACATAGGGTCAGAGTCATGGGCGTTAGTGGGGCCATCCCCCAGGGTCATTTCCAATTTACTATCAGAGATAGTGTTAGACACTTAGTGTACTGTATGAGTGTAAGAAAACAAGCACGGGGCTGTGGAAAGAGAGAGAAGGGATAGCCCAATAAATATACAGTCACTTTAATAAATTATGAAATATATGGTAATACTTCAAGAACACTACAGTATTATAAATCACAGGATCCCCGTTGTGCTGCAGCAGAGTATACACAACAGGGATCACGGCAGGAAGGAGGGGGCAGTACCGCCGTCAGGGCAGGAGACAGCAGTAATCTCATGTGAGGTAAGGAGCGACCTTCTGAGCGATGCCGCACACAGCTGTCCACAGGAAAGCTGTGTGACGGCGATCCGACAGGTTCGCAGCACAAAAAAATGTAAATAAAAGCGCACCGAGGGCTTTTATGAACGTCCCGCAGCGCCGCAAGTCCCTCCGTCACCAGGGGCGCCGACGTCCCTGGTTAGCATTGGCACCACGCGATCTCGCGATACCTGAGCGCTCACGTGACACGCAAGCCCAGCGTGTACGAGAAGCACGCAGGGAGCGAGAATTGGGCGGAGATGGCAGCGGAGAAGAAGTGCCGATGTCACAGGAATGGCGGAGAAGCGCCAAAAGCACTGGTAGGACGAGATTACCCGCCGGACCCCAGAAGGGGACCGGAAGGGGGGGGAAGGGTAGGAAAACAGACAGAAAGATAAGAATTACAAGGACACAAAAGCGGGCAAAAGTGAAACAAGTACAAGGAAAGGACTTAAGGAAAGGGTTGGGGTCCGGTGTCTGAAATATCTACACCGGAGGGAAAAACAGAACAAATACAGGGATATAGAGTGGTGGAAGGAAGAATATGAAACCTTCCAGCCGTAAAATATACCCAAAAGAAGAGCAAGTACTTATCTGATGATGCCTCTGCTACTGAGCAGAAAGAAAGAGGAGGCGGTGGAGTCGGTTTCAGTAAATATGGGGCCAGTCGGGACAGGATTGGCTGGAGTTCTAAGGGGGTGTATATGGTGGCTAAGGTGACCTGCACCCTCATTTTTTCTTTGTTATTACATTTACATTGCATTCTTTCTGCTATTGAGCTTGAATAAAGAAGGATAATGCACTTGATACGAGCCTCCTGTCTGTCATAAAATTACTTTTAGAATGGATTTTCATTAAGAATATATTTATGTCATAATCACGTAGATCCTGTGCAATTGTACAAACAACGTCTGCTGGTTCCATTTAGCAATATCTAATGGAGCCCTCATACATTTCCTTTACGTAGCCCGGTGTTATGTTTTCAGGGCCTCTACTGTCTAATGGTCCTGTATTGTCCCTGCTGGGACTGCGCTACTTTTGTATATTAGAACTTAATTATATTGTAAGCAAAAATGCAGAGCTTAGGAAAGCACCCGTTGTATGGAGACTTGCCTAAGGGAAATTGCTTTCAGAGTTATTGCTGTGGAAGCAACTTACATTGTTAATTTTATACGATTATGGCTCACCAAATGTGTCATATGTAATAGAATTTATCAGACAAATAAGTCTTACGTAGGGTTGTTGTTTTTTGTGTGTTACTTGCACTAATGCATTGCTGATCCTGAGAATAACTATATTTCCATTTTAAAGGTTAAAGTTTAGAAGCAAATACCCATAGCAAACCTCTTCTAAACTGGGCAGTTCCCGAGACACGTGTCATCAGAGAGGACTTAGACAGAAAAGAACAACTCAACTTCAGAAGCTCATTAGTACTGAAAGGATTAAGATTTTTTTTTATAGAAGTAATTTACAAATCTGTTTCACTTTCTGGAGCCAATTGATATATAAAAAAAAGTTTTTTCCTGGATAACCCCTTTAACTAGACCTGTCAGCAATCCTAACAACTCTGGAGCATTCCTACTTTATTCTTCCTGGAAATCGATTAATTAATTAACAACTAAGTGTCACCATTCTGCTCGTCATTAGGCTAAGACACCAACTTACCAAACCCCCTTTACAGAACTACAAATAATTTATAAAATTAGTGGATAAGTAAATACAGTAACTACTCAAAAAAACACCAATAAATGAAAAAAAATGACATTATCTTTATTGTAAAAAATTCACAACATACCGTATATACTCGAGTATAAGCCGAGACCCCTAATTTCAACCCAAAATCCCAGGAAAAGTTATTGACTCGAGTATAAGCCTAGGGTGGGAAATACCTCATCCCCCCCTGTCATCATCCAGACCCGTCATTAACATCCTCATCATCATCCCCTTGTCATCATCCCACACATCCCCCCTTCATCATCCCCTTATCATCCCACACATCCCCCCTTCATCATCCCCTTGTCATCATCCCACACATCCCCCCTTCATCATCCCCTTATCATTCCCTTATCATCCCACACATCCCCCCTTCATCATCCCCTTATCATCCCGCACATCCCCCCTTCATCATCCCCTTATCATCCCACACCCCCCCCTTCATCATCCCCACCCCCCTTCATCATCCCCACACCCCCCCTTCATCATCCTCTTCTCATCATTCGCCCTCAGTGGTCTTCAACCTGCGGACCTCCAGAGGTTTCAAAACTACAACTCCCAGCAAGCCCGGGCAGCCATCGGCTGTCCGGGCTTGCTGGGAGTTGTAGTTTTGAAACCTCCGGAGGTCCGCAGGTTGAAGACCACTGCGGCCTTCAACATCATCCAGCCCCCTCTCACCCCCTTTAGTTCTGAGTACTCACCTCCGCTCGGCGCTGGTCCGGTCCTGCAGGGCTGTCCGGTGAGGAGGTGGTCCGGTGAGGAGGTGGTCCGGGCTGCTATCTTCACCGGGGGCGCCTCTTCTCCGCGCTTCCGGCCCGGAATAGAGGCGTTGCCTTGACAATGACGCAGAAGTACGTTGGCAATGAACGCACCTCTGCGTCGTTGTCACGGCAACGTGACTATTCTGAGGCCGGGCCCGAAGCGCTTAGAAGAGGCCTCCCCGGTGAAGATAGCAGCCCGGAACAACTATCCCACCGGACCACCTCCTCACCGGACAGTCCTGCAGGACCGGACCAGCGCCGAGCGGAGGTGAGTACTCAGAACTAAAGGGGGTGAGAGGGGGCTGGATGATGTTGAAGGCCGCAGTGGTCTTCAACCTGCGGACCTCCGGAGGTTTCAAAACTACAACTCCCAGCAAGCCCGGACAGCCGATGGCTGCCCGGGCTTGCTGGGAGTTGTAGTTTTGAAACCTCTGGAGGTCCGCAGGTTGAAGACCACTGCGGGTGGGGGAGTTCACTCGAGTATAAGCCGAGGGGGGTGTTTTCAGCACGAAAAATCATGCTGAAAAACTCGGCTTATACTCGAGTATATACGGTACATGATATAAAATCACATAAAAATGTATGTCCACAAGAAGGAAACACTGAGCAAAAATTGTACAAACACCTAATAAAAATATGTGAGTAGTAACAGAATAAAAAGGAGTCACATCAATTTAATAGGTTAGTTAAAACTGCTAGTTAAGTAATAAATAGCAGTACTTAAAGTTAAAGGGGTACTTCGGTGGAATTTATTTTTATTTATCTTTTTTAAAATCAACTGGTGCCAGAAAGTAAACAGATTTGTAAATGACTTCTATTAAAAAAAATCTTAATCCTTCCAGCACTTAACAGCTGCTGTATAATACAGAGGAAGTTATTTTCTTTTTGAATTTCTTTTCTGTCTGTCCACAGTGCTCTCTGATGACACCTCTGTCCATATCAGGAACTGTCCAGAGCAGGAGAGGTTTGCTATGGGGAATTGTTCCTGCTCTGGACAGTTCCTGGAACATGGAAAGAGGTGTCAGAAGAGAGCACCTTGGAGAAAAGAAATTCAAAAAGAAAAGAATTTCCTCTGTAGTATACAGCAGCTGATAAGTAGTGGAAGGATTAAGATTTTTAAATAGAAGTTTTATTCCAGATTTTTAAATGGAAGTAATTTACAAATCTGTTTAACTTTTTGGTACCAGTTGATTTAAAAAAAAAAAAATGGTTTCCACCGGAGTACCCCTTTAAGTACTTTTTCAGTTATCATGTGGGTAGAGGCTTTAACAAACTGCATTAATATTGCAGTAAAGCAATTGTTCAACAATTAGTTCAAGGACAATAGCAATACGAACATATGTTATTTATATGGAAGTAAATGTTCTGTAGGGTCCATTAAAGGGGTTATCCAGGAAAAAACTTTTTTTTTATATATATCAACTGGCTCCAGAAATTTAAACAGATTTGTAAATGACTTCTATTAAAAAATCTTAATCCTTTCAGTACTTATGAGCTTCTGAAGTTAAGGTTGTACTTTTCTGTCTAAGTGCTCTCTGATGACATGTGTCTCGGGAACCGCCCAGTTTAGAAGAGCTTTGCTATGGGGATTTGCTTCTAAACTGGGCGGTTCCCGAGACACATGTCATCAGAGAGCACTTAGACAGAAAAGAACAACCTTAACTTCAGAAGCTCATAAGTACTGAAAGGATTAAGATTTTTTAATAGAAGTAATTTACAAATCTGTTTAACTTTCTGGAGCCAGTTGATATATAAAAAGAAGTTTTTCCCTGGATAACCCCTTTAAGCCTATAATCATTAAATTTACCAGAGTTTTGGATCATCGAGGGACAGTTAAAGGGGTACTCTGCTGCTCAGCATTTGGAACAAACTGTTCTGAACACTGGAGCTGGCGACGGAAGCTCGTGACGTCTTGGCTCCACCGCCTCAGGATGTCACGCCCCGCCCCCTCAATGCAAGTCTATGGGAAGGGGACTGGAGTCCAAAAGCAAAGTCTGACCCGCCTGCTCCGTATTTCATCAAGTAGCACAACAAGCATTATATGCGTTTGTGACCATATCAAAGAACAGTAAGACCAATAGTAAGGTATGTATAAGTATAGTTGAGTGAAAGGCATTTTATTCAACCGGAAAAAGCTTGGAGTATAGATGTATCAACGGTTGTATCAACATCCGCATAGACGTTGGGATCTTCTTCGTTGTTCTCTGGGTCATCTTCTTCTTCGTGTATATCTTGAGGAGACGGAGTGTGTGTCAGTCTTTGTGTGGGGAAATGTACCACCCAAGAGTGCCAGTGCCTAGAGACCTTCAGTCCTCCACCCGATTGCCATGCATATTCCTGCTCAAACAAATGATGGGTAGAACCCCTGTCTATGATTTCTGTAATAGATGGTATATTAGAGATCTGGTGGCTACACATATATGGGTAATAGGAGTTCTGTTTTCCCCTTTAATTTTATCAATGCCAATGTTGAGTAGAAGAAGTTCAGGGGTAAGTGTAGTAGAGTTGTTTGAAATAAACTCAATTAAAGTTTTGATACCTTGTAACAGGTAGGAACCGATAAAATCAAACAATCCTTTTGGCAATGTCTACCAGCGTTATGTTTATAGTCGAAATAAAGCCTATGAAGAAATGAGCACCCTATGTCCAGGGGAACATGGCGGAGGATACGTAAGGATGTGGGGCTGCTTCAGGGCTGGAGGCCATGAAATGTTACAAGAACAATAAGATCTGAAGAATATCAGAGTATTGTACAGTGAAATATACAGTGGTCCCTCAACATACGATGGTAATCCGTTCCAAACGGACCATCGTTTGTTGAAACCATCGCATGTTGAGGGATCCGTGCAATGTAAAGTATAGGACAGTGGTCTACAACCTGCGGACCTCCAGATGTTGCAAAACTACAACACCCAGCATGCCCGGACAGCCAACGGCTGTCCGGGCATGCTGGGTGTTGTAGTTTTGCAACATCTGGAGGTCCGCAGATTGTAGACCACTTTTAGAGGAAGTTGTACTCACCTGTCCCTGCCGCTCCGGACCGTCACCGCTGCCCGGGATGTCGCCGTCCATCGCTGTCACTGCGTCCCCGAGGTGTCCCCGATGCTCCGGCAAGGCCTCTGCTTCCCCGGCATCCGCGCTCTCCGTCTCCACCATCACGTCGTTACGCACACTGCTACTATTGGATGACGGGACGGCGTGCGCAGTGACGTGATGACGACGATGGAGAGCGCCGACGATGCAGGGGATCCCGAAGAGGATGCGCAGGAGCCCCGAGGACAGGTAAGTGATGGTCAGCGGACCACATGGGGCACCGTAAACGGCTATATGGTGGCAGCTGAAGCAGTCTGCGCTGCCGGATAGCCGTTTATGCGATGGCCCCGACATACAAAAGCATCGTATGTTGATGCTGCCTTCAACATGCGATGGCCTCTGAGACGCCATTGCATGTTGAAATTATCGTATGTCGGGGCCATCGTAGGTCAGGGGGTCACTGTACTTTCAAGTGTATAAGAACACTGAATAACAGCAGGATGTCCACCCAAAGCACACATCCAAAAGTCCTCAAGAATGGTTAAGAAGAAAAGATGCACTGTTTTATACTGGAAGCACTGAGTTCTTATCTCAGTCCAGATGACAATCTATAGAGAGAACTAAAATCTGTTATTGGGAAAATAAACACCGCAAACATCCAACAGCTTGAGAAAACCTACCATCTAACAGGTGCAAAAAGGTCATGGATAGCTACAAAGACCATTTGATATACTCTAGTATACAAATAGAAGTGTTGGCTCTTAACGTACTTTTTGATCAATAAGTGTCCCCCAACCAATACACAGAGGTGACCTTGGATGGGAACCATACGTGCTCACTCCACTCACCTCTGCTGGGCATATATACCGGAGATCAAAACCTGTCCAGAGGAAAAGTAGCAACCAATCAGATCGCTTCTTTCATTTTTGATAAGGCCTCTGCAAAATGAAAGAAGTGATCTGATTGGTTGCTATGGGCAACTGGGCAACTTTTCCTCTATCTTCTTTTTCTCTTTTCCTCTATTCCTCTATTTATCAAAACCAATCAGGTTTTGATAAATCTCCCCCATAGTCTCTGACTGGGTGACATGCAGGACCCACTATAAGTTTATAAACCTCCTGTGGAAAGTGTGCCATATACTATGTATTCTTGATTTCTTTTCAGACCAACTCCGGGCATGCTGGGAGTTGTAGTTTTGCAACAGCTGGAGGCACCCTGGTTGGGAAACACCGTTTTAGACATTAAAGGAGTTATCCGGTATAAAAAAAAAAAACATCCGTTATCCGCGATCTCCCGCCCGGCGCCCTGGCCCTCTGCATGAATGAACTGTGTCAATCACGACACAAAGCTGTGCCTCTTCCATGCATCTCTATGGGACAGCCGGAGACGCAGCGTTTGGGTATTTCTGGTCTTCTCATAGAGATGCATAGGGAGGACGTGTTGGCAACAGCTTCATGGTTGACACAGTTCATTCATGCAGAGAGCCAGGACACCAGGCGGAAGATTGCAGGGGTCCGAGCGGTCAGACAGGTGGACTTTTTATTATTGAATGTATTTGGACGTGCTCATAAAATATCCCATTGACATTGGCATTTTTGGCAAGGAATGTTGGGATGTTGTTGCAGCATGCGCATACTGTAGATTTCTCCCAGCCTCGTTCAGCTGAACTGGAGGGTCAGAAATATTTCTGCAAAAAAAAATCATTAGTTCCCTGTAAATATATCCTAAAGCCGAATGATGTAAGCTGGAAAAAGGAGAATTCTCATATCAGATCATGTCAGCTAATCCTAAAAATAAAACAAAAGCCTGATACTTACAAAACGCAGTATATTTCTGATATTGTACTTTTAGCAGATTTATGTTGTCTAAAACTTGCTGTGAGGAAAAATTAAGCAGTGTTTGACAATAATGAAATGCAAATCTCATGCAAATTGCTTGTCCTGACAACTCTCCTGCATCTATTTATAGATTTAATTATGACACTAAGTAATGGAAATGCAGGCGGCCCAGAAGGAAATTTGGGGGATTAGAGTTTAAACAATTTATACATAGACTATGTGTTCAAAACAGTCTGTACTGGTGCCGATAGATAGATAGATATATGATTGATAGATAGATATGTGATAGATAGATATGAGATAGATAGATACAGTGGGGATCAAAAGTTTGGGCACCCCAGGTAAAAATTTGTATTAATGTGCATAAAGAAGCCAAGGAAAGATGGAAAAATCTCCAAAAAGGCATCAAATTACAGATTAGACATTCTTATAATATGTCAACAAAAGTTAGATAATATTTCCATCGTTTACACTTTCAAAATAACAGAAAACAAAAAAATGGCGTCTGCAAAAGTTTGGGCACCCTGCAGAGTTAATATCTTGTACTGCCCCCTTTGGCAAGTATCACAGCTTGTAAATGCTTTTTGTAGCCAGCCAAGAGTCTTTCAATTCTTGTTTGAGGTATCTTTGCCCATTCTTCCTTACAAAAGTCTTCCAGTTCTTTAAGATTTGTGGGCTGTCTGTCACGCACTGCTCTTTTAAGGTCAGTATGGTATGTTGAGGTCAGGAGATTGTGAAGGCCATGACAAAACCTTCAGTTTACACCTCTTGATGTAATCCCACGTGGATTTTGAGGTGTGTTTAGGATCACTATCCATTTGTAGAAGCCATCCTCTCTTTAACTTCAGCTTTTTCACAGATGGCATCAAGTTAGCATCCAAAATTAGCTGAAATTTTATTGAATCCATTTTTCCTTCTACTCATGAGATGTTCCCTGTGCCACTGGCTGCAATACAACCCCAAAGCATGATTGATCCACCCCCATGCTTAACAGTTGGACAGAGGTTCTTTTCATTAAATTCTGTTCCCCTTCTTCTCCAAACGTACCTTTGCTCATTTTGGCCAAAAAGTAAAATTTTAACCTCATCGGTCCACAGAACTTGTTTCCAAAATGCATCAGGCTTGTCTATATGTACATTTGCAAAGTTCAAAGGCTGATTTTTGTGGTTAGGACGTAAAAGAGGTTTTCATCTGATGACTCTTCCATAAAGACCATATTTGTACAAGTATCTCTTCATAGTGGAATAAAGAAAACGTTTTGCTATCTTCTTATAGCCTTCTCCAGCTTTGTGAGCTTCAACTATTTTAAGTTTTAGATTTCTAGACAACTGCTTAGAAGAACCCATGGTGCTGATTGTTGGGGCAAGGTCAGATGAGTCTGAGCATTTAAAACCTTTGAGATTGACATCACCTGGTCTTCCCAGATGATGATTGAGAACAATCAATGACACTGGCAGGTCTCAGCTTTGCAAAGGGGGCAGTGCATGTTATAAATTCTGCAGGGTGCCCAAACTTTTGCAGATGCCATTTTTTTTTTGTTTTCTGTTATTTTGAAAGTGTAAATGATGGAAATAAAATCTAACTTTTGTTGACATATTATAAGAATGTCTAATCTGTAATTTGATGTCTTTTGGAGATTTTTCCATCTTTCCTTGCCTTCTTCATGCACATTAATACAATTTTTTACCTGGGGTGCCCAAACTTTTGATCCCCACTGTAAAGGTTTAGTGAAGGCTTTAATGGTAAAAGAAGGATCACAAAGGAAAAATCAGTGGCCACAGGAAGTTGGCCCCAAATTAGGCTGGGTTCACACTACGTTTTTCAACTACGGTTCCCGCATACGTTTTCTATCAAAAACCGTATGGGAAAAAAACAGATGGAACAGTATGGGAAAAAGTAAGCCGTATGCGTTTTTAAACAGTATACTGTTTTTAAAAGTGCATACAGTTCCGTCCGTTTTTATAGAAAAAAAAACCCATACGTTTTTGAAAATGTTGTCCATTTTTAATGGGAGGGGTCTTGGGTGGGGACTTTAGGATTCAAATGCGCATGTGCAAAGTAAAAACGTATACGTTTTTCCCGTATGGAACCGTATACATGTGCGTTTCCCATTGATGTCCATGTTAAAAAAAAACGTATGCGGTTGCAGTACGGTTTTTAAACCGGAGTCAAAACCGTGGTTGACCACAATTTTGTCTCCGGTTTAAAAACCGCACTTCAACCGCATATGTTTTTTTTTAACATGGACGTCAATGGCAAACGCACATGTATACGGTTCCATACGGGAAAAAATATACGTTTTTACTTTGCACATGCGCATTTGAATCCTAAAGTCCCCACCCAAGACCCCTCCCATTAAAAATGGACAAAATTTTCAAAAACGTATGGGTTTTTTTCTATAAAAACTGACGGAACTGTATGCACTTTTAAAAACAGTATACTGTTTAAAAACGCATACGGCTTACTTTTTCCCATACTGTTCCATCCGTTTTTTTGCCATACGGTTTTCTTTAGAAAAACGGATTGAAAACAGTATCGCAAAAACGTAGTGTGAACCCAGCCTTAGTGAAGATTGGGAAGAAGTGTTCAATAACATATGTAAATCTTCGGTAAACGTTAACCATAAAATCTCATTAATAAAAATAATACATAGGCTCCCATATACACCAAAATTTTGGAGATTTTTCCATCTTTCCTTGGCTTCTTTAGGCACATTAATACAAACATTTACCTGGGGGACCCAAAATTTTGATCCCCACTGTAGATGATAGATAGATAAATAGATAGATATGTGATAGATAGACATGTGATAGATAGATAGATAGATAGATATGTGATTGATAGATAGATAGATAGATAGGTAGATATGTGATTGATTGATTGTTAGATAGATAGATATGAGATAGATAGATATGTGATTGATAGATAGATATGTGATTGATAGATATGTGATAGATGATAGATAGATGATAGATAGATAGATATTTCTTGAAGGTGAACCGCACTCCACTCTGATGTTTACAGGTGCAAGCTGGTATAGCTGGTATGGTAGGAAATTCAGCAGCACACTGATTTCGATGAATATTGTCAGGCTTTATTCATCAAGTGCATTAGCAACGTTTCAACCGTCTCACACGGACTCAACATATCTAGTTTTCAGAAATGGGCAGCACTGATGGTGTGTAGGATGGTACTTGTGGCGACAACTTGGTCCAAAAGTCCCATAAATCCAATGCAGAAAAGCTGCAGCACTCAATAAGTCCATGAAAAAAATGGGTGGCTTTATTCACCCAACATCAATACAGCGACGTTTCAGCCATCTCGCACGGCCTTTGTCAAGATAGATAGATATAGATAGATAATAAATTAGAGATGGATATATAGATAGTTAGATGACACATAATAAATAGGAGTTTGATGAAATTGAAAACTCTCTTACCTCCTTACCTTTATTTGTGTTTCATTGACATATTTAAACTTAGTTTACTCCTCAGGACCTATTTATATCTGTGTACATTGCCAGTATAGATATATATATATATATATATATATATATATACGGTATATATATATATATGAATTAATAAATATATCTATCTATATATATTGGAATTCCAGCAAAAAGATGTATACGGTGACATACCCACATCGGTCCCACTGATTTAATGAATATAGCCATGTAGCCTACTAGTGACTACATCTTAGCTTTATTCCCCAACTTTATTATTTTAAAGATAAGTTGAAAGTGAAGGAGATGTGTTTTTTTGTTAGTTATTTTTTTTTTCTTTCCCCAGCCGGTGTAGGGAGGGCAAGAGAAAAGAAAGGGGAAATGTGATTGTGATTGTATAATTTTGTATTGAAAAAATGATTCATAAAGTATAAATGAAAAAAATTAAATTAAATACAAAACATAGCCTTAGCGATCTGTAAGTAAGAGGAAGTATTATCATAACCATTGAACTGAACGGGTTCTTAGAGATCAAAAACCAGTGAAAGTCCATGGCCTACATTCTATATTGCAGCTCAACGCTATTCACTTACATGAGGCTACACTGCAATACCAGACACAGCCATGCACAAAAGTGGCGCTGTTTCTGGGGTTGGGGTGGGGGTGGGGGGCTTGGAGCAGACCAGTAACATTTAAACACAGCATTAAATAGAATGATTATGGCCATACTTCTCTTCATATATGTTTCAATAGCTAAAAATGTAATTGAGTCCAAGTAAATAGAATAATTCATTTTTCTTGTTGACGTGATTGAGCTAGAATTTAGCTTCATTATATACCGGAGAAATTAACTGCGACAATAAGCCTGGTAGATTTCTTTTGCCGGCATACATTATATTAGCCCAGAGATGTCACTGCAGATCAGGTGCATAGAGATCAGCGAATGTCTCTAAGGGGTGAAAAGTTTAAAGCTATATCTAATAGACTCCTCACGTACTTGCAAACCTCAGTAAAAAAATAAATAAAAGGCATTTTATCTATTTTCATCCATCCCTGTTTTTGAACGACAAGAAGTCACACATTTTCCTATGTGGTGTTTTCACTTGGTATTTATGTAGTTTTTTTTAGATTGTACCTGAGTGATGGAAAGTTAATATTATATCGCAAATCAGCTATTCATTTAACCCAGTGTTTCCCAACCAGGGTGCCTCCAGATGTTGCAAAACTACAACTCCCAGAATGCCTGGACAGCCTTTGGCTGTCCAGGCATTCTGGGAGTTGTAGTTTTGCAACACCTGGAGGCACCCTGGTTAGGAAACACTGATTTAACCTATAGCTATAGTACTTTACAAGGTACCTTTCATTAAAAAATAAAAACTTTTGATATATTATAGATTAATGTATGCAGAATAACTTTCCAATTGCATGTTATTAAAAAATATGCTTCTTTCTATTTAATGTTCCACTTTGAAAAAATGACCACTAGGGGTCTCCCTACCAGTCCTGGCCACAAGTCCTTTTTATAGATTTCACACTCATGCCGGAGTCCTAAATCTCAGACTGCAGCTGGGACACAGACAAGCTCAGCACTGCTCCCAGCCTGTCAATCAGACAGGCAGGAGCCAGCACTGTGCTCATAGCACAGCAGGGCATACTCCTGACTCTGCCTTACTGCATGCCCTCATTCATTTTACTATCTGAGCTCCCATCTTTCTTCTCTCTGCACATGCAGTTGTAAACAGAAAGGAGAAGATTCAGAGCTGCCAGCTGCTGTGTTCACAGACTCTATGCTGGGCCACGCCCCCTTCCTCCCTCACACTAGGATGCTGAATGAGCAGCAAAGAAGACTATAAATCAGGTAGAAAGAGGGAGAGAGTTTAGATCATGATAGGTACCTTTAACTCCTTGAATTCCCTTGACTAGACTCCCAATCGTCAGGGTTGGCTAACCCACCAGAGAACCAGATCATCCTTTAGTGCAATATTTGCCAACCAGGGTGCCTCCAGCTGTTGCAAAACTACAACTCCTAGCAAGCCCCGCCATGCTGGGATTTGTAGTTTTGCAACAACTGGAGGCACCCTAGTTGGGAAACACTGCTTTAGTAGTGGGTTCAGGTGGTAACACAATAATGGGCCTCAAAGGTCTAGATAAAGACAATCATTTGGAGTTGACTTTAGAGCTAGTCACTGGCTCTAAGGATCTATTTCTTATCATTTGATTCATAATAAGTAAGTTATACCTTATATATGTTATTTCCTATAAGTGCAATAATAATATCAAAAATGACAATGCAAATATAAGCACATATGCACTATATCCTGCAAATCTTGCCAAGAATCAAACGGTAATAAAAATAACATTCCATAAAAATGTTATCCATCACAAAAATTTGTTCAAATATTCAACAAGTACCCCCCCAAAAAAAAAAAAAAAAAAAAAAAAAAAATATATATATATATATATATATATATATATATATATATATATATATGAAAGAACAAAGTCCGGCACTAGGTTGGTTGCAGGTAAAAACTTCTTATTTCTTTATTTGAAGATTCAGCAGTACAAGGTAAGAAGTCTGACGATTAAGCTTTTTAGCGTCACGCGTCAGACTTCCTACCTTCTACTGCTGAATCTTCAAATAAAGAAATAAGAAGTTTTTACATGCAACCAACCTAGTGCCGGACCTTGTTCTTTCCTTTACAAGTGAGTAGCCGGAGGCGGGTACCGGACGGTCTGCGGCACAGGTGGTGAGGTGGGCGTGCATAGGGTGAGCGACTCACAATCCAGCCTTTTGATATATATATATATATATATATATATATATATATAGAGAGAGAGAGAGAGTAGTTAGGATTAGCCGCATTAGTCCAGTGATGCAAAAAGCAAAATCATCTGTTGTTGCAGTATCTTGTAATACCTTTTTTATTGGACCAACAAAATTTTGTAGAGGCAAGCTTTTGGGATTCCTCCCTTTATCAAGTCATAAGAATTTATGAGCTCTCTCTCGCTCTATATATATATATATATATATATATATATATATATATATATAAAAACACAAAGGGAGCCAGCACTGGATGACCACTGGGGATGTGCCCGTAATCCACCCGAACGCCAAAGACGGGTACACTTCACAATCTCTCCATATATATATATATATACATGCATACATAAAATCCATAAAAAATATTGGTGGGGACACAAGATTTAATGAATATCTACACCATGAGAAGTTACTGTACAAATAGCAATTGCCCACTGCCCATACTGTATATAGAAGTCTAGACAGTTGTGCAGACCAAGAGGACTGTTACAGACTTGGTACATGGTAGTAATACTGCTCCAAAAGTGAAAAAGCGTGTCTCCTCCTAGTGAAAGGAAATGCCATACTAAGAAAAATAAGAAAAATACTCCACAGTATGGATTCTAGGTAAGTTATATACACTGGCCCATAGTAAGTAATATATACACATTTATGTATGTATATATATATATATATATATATATATATATTTATTTACATCCTAGGTGGCAAAGATTACGCCACAGTTATAGCAGAATACATGAGGACCTACTGGATGACAGTACAGCAGGTAAAGATCATAAATAGACCTAGCATGAGCTTGTGCCGTTAATGTCCTTGTGTTCCCCACCTAACCCTCCGAAAACACCCAGGCCTTCCCCTCAAAATGGGAACCTTTGGGTGGTGTTTTGTTGTGGTCCGGTTGTCAGCATTGTCCTGCCAAAATTTGAACTGTTAGAAAGCCTGGGGAGAATTGACTGGAGAACACATTAAAAGGGGTACTCCACTGCTCAGCGTTTGGAACAAACTGTTCCCAACGCTACAGGCAGTAACTCATGACATAATAGCCCCGCCCCTTCATGACATCACGCCCTGCCCCCTCAATGCAAGTCTATGGGAGGGGGCGTGACGCAGTCACGCCCCCTCCCATAGACTTGCATTGAGGGGGCGGGACGGAAGCGGTCTATAGGTCTGTTTGGTTTAGCGTTTTCAGGGGTCTGGTAAAGCTTTAGCCTCTCAGGAGTGTAGAAAGCTGGGTAATACTCTCACACTATTACTTTTGAAAGTAAATGAATCTATAAATAGTATAGTAGATTTAGTAAGCCATTGATACCCTTATCCCAATCCTTAGATAGTATACTGTAGGAAATAAGGAGACAGCATGTTGTGAAGATGTATGGGGCATGTGACCGATTCTATTTTTATGAGCAGTGGCCTAGAAATGACAACGACACAGCTTGATAGCGTATCTGCACATTGTCCCCTCTGTCCCCAGTGAGACAGCTTGTAGTCAATAGCTTAATGGTAAGATTAAGGATGTGACATGGTCCTACATGAAATAGAAAATCTTCTAATATCTTTAGGTGGACGCGGCCAAACAGACTGGAATCAATCATGGCACAGGCATAGCTTTAGATTTGTGGCAAGGATTACGGTCCAATGTTAATAAAAAGGATGAGGTGGATTTGTCATCTGTACAATAGGTAAAGAGAGAACAACAAAGGACCTCGAGATTGATAACATGAACGGGAACAATATACCCATCATACATCATCGCCTCCAGCTGTCCATAGTCATTTTTGGGATACCTAAATCTGGTCGTGTCTCCGGTATGTAGACATGAGTTGAGAGAAATGTATTCATGAATGGTTGATGAGGACAAGGGTGGTGTGGGTGGTGTTTTGTTGTGGTCCGGTTGTCAGCATTGTCCTGCCAAAATTTGGACTGTTAGAAAGCCTGGGGAGAATTGACTGGAGAACACATTAAAAGGGGTACTCTGCTGCTCAGCGTTTGAAACAAACTGTTGTGAACGCTGGAGCCGGTAGCTCGTGATGTCATAGCCCCACCCCCTCAATGCAAGTCCATAGACTTGCATTGAGGGGGCGGCGCGTGATGTCATGAAGTGGCGGGGCTATGACGTCACGAGCTGCTGGCTCCAGCATTCTGAACAGTTTGTTCCAAACGCTGAGCAGCAGAGTACCCCTTTAAGACATATACTGAACATTCCTGACATTTCTACGATAAGCAAAGCAGTTTGGCACTACCTGATTTTGGTTTGAGTTTTACCAAAAATTCGGTTTCGTCTGAATCCAATGACATGGTCACATGATCACCACTGAAAACACTCTGGTGCATCTGCCAATAGCATCGGGCACCATGGAAAGTATTACAGGAGCAGAGACTCTTGTCGGGGGTAGGAAGGAGTCCTTGTTCTTGGACACTGGCCCAGACTCAAGCAGCGATGCTCTATGTATTGCTGCTTACACTTATTAGTACATTTGCTAGGTAGGGCGCTCTGTACCCAACTGAGCCAATGTATGGCTGAATCCAATATGGCCATCATATGCCATTTACTTGGCACTAGCGTCCATTTCTTATGGCTTTGATTTATAAATCATCTACTGGGTCTTATTGGTGATATGTCCCAAGTGGCCAATGATAAGAACATTGTCACATAGATGTGGACAGGTTTTGCATAGCTGGTGGCTGGGCCCTCAGAATCATTTCCTCTGGTAGTCCCAAAAGGACCTCAGCCCACTTCTGGTGAGAGGAGTACAGGTACTGATATTACTTATGTTGTATTGTGCAATATATTGTGGAAGCCATCTAAATATCTATTAAAGGGGTAGTCCAGTGGTGAAAAACGTATCCCCTATCCTAAGGATAGGGGATAAGTTTGAGATCGCGGGGGGTCCGACCGCTGGGGCCCCCTGCGATCTCTCTGTACGGGGGCCAGGCTCTCCGGCCAGATAGCGGGTGTCGACCCCCGCACGAAGCGGCGACCGACACGCCCCCTCAATACATCTCAATGGCAGAGCCGGAGATTGCCGAAGGCAGCGCTTCGGCTCTGCCATAGAGTTGTATTGAGGGGGCGTGTCGGCCGCCGCTTCGTGCGGAGGTCGACACGCCCCCTTCCCGCGGGCTGTCGGTGCTCCGTACAGGAGATCGCAGGGGGCCCCAGCGGTCGGACCCCCCGCGATCTCAAACTTATCCCCTATCCTTAGGATAGGGGATAAGTTGTTCACCACTGGGTCACCACTGGACTACTCCTTTAATGTTCTAACATGTAGGCTATACACTCAAATTGGATCACTATTATATTATTCTGTATTACTCTATTCGTACAGATATATATGGGGGATATTTATCAAAACTTGTGCAGAGGAGGAGTGGTGTAGTTGCCCATAGCAACCAATCAGCTTGCTTCTTTCATTTTCAAAGAGTCCTGTGAAAAATGAAAGAAGCAATCTGATTGGTTGCTATTAGCAACCGCACCACTCTTCCTCTACACAGGTTTTTATAAATCTCCCCCATAGACCATAAAAAATAGGGATTGCTGGTATCCTGTTACTTTGTTTTGCGATTCTTCCACCTCTTTATGTTTTTAGAATGTAAAGCACAGCTAGAACATGCCGCATTGTAACTACATAATAGTAGTAATACCCCTGTGGCGGCTGTGTAGGTTGTGTACATGCGATTTATACTTCGCATTACCATTTTATATTCATTTCCATTTCAGCAACATAAAAATCTGTCATTTCAATGGGAATAATTCCAATACAGTTTGGCTTTTGTTTAAAATGAAGAACAGAGAACACAATATGTGCAGCTAAACATTTCAAATGTAAAGGGGTATTCCAGGAAAAAAATTATTTTTATATATCAACTGGCACCAGAAAGTTAAACAGATTCGCAAATTACTTCTCTTAAAAAAATTCTTAATCCTTCTAATAGTTATCAGCTGCTGAAGTTGAGTTGTTCTTTTCTGTCTGACCACAGTGCTCTCTGCTGACATCTCTGCTTGTCTCGGGAACTGCACAGAGTAGAAGAGGTTTTCTATGGGGATTTGCTTCTTCTCTGGACAGTTCCTGAGACACGTGTCATCAGAGAGCACTTAGACAGAAAAGAACAACTCAACTTCAGCAGGTCATAAGTACTGAAAGGATTACGATTTTTATAAAAGTTGTTTTTCCCGAATAACCCCTTTAAGAAAACATTGGAGATGTCTCTGTAATGGACAGATTCTGAAGGCTGTTTTTGCCAACATCCGATGTTAATAAAACGTAAAGAATAATAAAATATCTCAAGTTCTGCATAGAATTCTAAAATTCGTACAGTATGTTGTTGGCATCTAGTGAATACTTATCCTGGGCTACACATATATGTCAAGGGAATAGAGTCCATTTTATATTCAGTTTTCCATATATAGAATAATTTATGCTGACAGATGACACGTCTGTTAGTATCCTTTAGGGCAGTGGTCTTCAACCTGTGGACCTCCAGATGTTGCAAAACTACAACTCCCAGCATGCCCGGACAGCCGTTGGCTGTCCGAGCATGCTGGGAGTTGTAGTTTTGCAACATCTGGAGGTCCTCAGGTTGAAGACCACTGCTTTAGGGTTTTTGGCTGAATGGGAATCCGCCATTGTGTGCTGATAAAATACAATTGCCTTTTAAATGGGCACTGTCACCAACTTTATTTTTTGATATGTTGTAGTACTTATGTACTACAACATATCTCTAATATACTTTTATTTTTTTTTTTTTCATTAAAAAGGTTTAATTTACATATAAAAACCGGCCACTGAAAAAGGACTGATTTTGGAGTGGCAATCAGTCCTTTTTCAGTTAGGCTGCACTCGCTCCCTGCCTGTCAATCAGACAGGCGGGAGCGATCGCATTGGCTCCCCGGCCACTGGCTGGGAGGCCACTCCTCCCGCACATCGCCGCCTCCGCCTCGTTGCCGCCGCTGTCCCTGCACGCCCGCTGCCGGAACGGGGTATGCGGGGCGGGGGGGAGGAGGGAACGGGCTAGTGCCATAGCGGGGGGGGGGGGGGGGGGGGGAGAACGGGCTAGCAAAAAAAATAAATAGGATGGTGGGAGCTACCCTTTAAGTGACAGCTGAATAATACAAACATAAACATCATACAACAGTCTATGAAGATATATATGTATAATACAGTCCTTACTATAGTCTTAGTTTCTGATGATTTGCAGATGTCTGTTCTATCAGAGCAGTACACACCTTCCCTCTTATTCTCTGTTGTGATGATGATGATGATGATGATGGTGACAGCTATTATAGGAAGTAGACCTAAGAGCAGTGCTTCTCATTTTGTGGCTCTCCAGCTGTTGCAAAGCTTAACAAAGCTACAACTCCCATCATGCTCTTTTAATCCCAAACAGAGCCTAATCCCAAGTAGCATGGATTAAGAGAAGAGTTGAGGGGCTACTACCCCATCCTAGCCATGGCTACCTTAAATTAAGTCCCAACCTTTGTCGTGGGCCTCTTACCAGCCAACTATCACCCTGCTCTGTACTAATAAGACCCCTTTCACACTGCCATTGTGCCCCGTTGGAAAGATCCATTTTTTTTTTGTGCCTTTAATGTCCGTTATCCGGACAGAGCACAATGGCAACAACGGGTCCTGACAGATCCCATTTACTATTATGGGATCCGTCGGGCGCCATTGCTTTTTAATGGGAGTAGCGGGGAAAAAAGACGTTGCATGCTTTTCATGTGCTTCACTATATGGCATGCAAAGCACAATTAGGAGCGGCAATAGTTATACTTTCCATAGTGTTGTGTTCTGCTGTTACATGGAACCCATGGGTAACCTAGCCTCTCACTGATAAGGGATTAAGTAAATATGTTTTTTCCAGGACTAGAGACACTTGTATAAGTGAAGGGAATGGAGCGTCAAAAGTTCAAGACTGAAGCTGTAAACCATTGGAAAAACTGCTGCCATTCAGCTAAGGCTATAAAAACTTGTAAACTCCAATTGTTAGCTTAAACTTTAAACATGACTATGGGATTCTACTAGGGAAATCATGTTTTATAATAAATGCCCCTTCCTGGATCCTCCCATTGCCCTATCTTCAGCAGCAGATCAGCACACATAAAGGAGAAGGCAGCAGCTTCTGCCCAACTACCTCTCTCTGCTAGAAGAGCTTAGAAGGACTTGGTGGAACAGCTTCTTGGATTCAATTGTAAGTGTTTAAAAATACTGCGGAGTCGGAGTCGGAACATTTATCTACCGACTCTACAGCCCTGGTCCCAACGGCAGTGTGAAAGAAGCCTAAGGGGCAAGAACCCTGAAACAGCTGTCTACAGATCAGTAACTCTTTCTTCTGAAGAAGACACTGGCCCAGTTTATAATCCCAGTCATGTTTCAAGGTTATTTAACCCCTAGAGGACACAGAATATACCTGTACTACTGGTTGCCTGGTACTTTACCCACCGAGACGTACATGTATGTCTGGAGAGGCATATTGACTATGAAGCGAGCGCTGGAGAGGGTCCCGGCTACTATCAGCAGTTGGGGACCCATGGCTAATGGCAGACGTCAGCAATCATGCAGATGCCCACCATTTACCTTTAAGATACACCATACTGATCACGACATGTGAAGCATTAGTGAGGCTTACAGAGACTCACTGCACCATCTGCAGCATGATCGCGGGGGTCCAATGAGCCAAGATGATGGCCAGAGCTCTGCTTACCAGCCCCACAGCCGTTCTGGGGATGTGCTTGGATGGTCTGCCTATTAGTCTCCACATGCCAGTTTTAAAGAAGGCTTTGGCCCTAACCTAACAGAGGTTTTATATGAAATGTATGTTTCTTTTGGATTTTCTTATTTTCATACTTAACATAATATTCACACGAATTATGCGTACAGCTAGGATAATTCAATTTTTGCAACCCATTCTTATTGCTAATAAAAACTTGTGCTTCTACAGTCACCATAATGCGCGGTTGTCAGACAACTTTAGGTCTATTTTTGTCATTTAACAACTAAAGCGTGCAATTACGATTTATCACCTCCATTGCACATTTATTATACGGAAAATGCCAGCATCTCCTTACTGTGTTATTTTCTGAGAACGGAACTGCTTCACTTCTTACCGACCCAGAGAAGGTGACATGGCATGATTTTCACTGCCTTGTGTTACCTTAAGAGTACGTTCACACGTACGCAGATTTCATGCGCAGGATTTTCTGCTGCAGATTTCCATGCAAACTAAATGACTGAGCACCGCTTCTAATCGGCAGTTACAAAACCTGAGCATCAAATCTGCGCAGGATCCTGTACGTGTGAACGCACCCTAAAAGGGGATTCCAGGACTTTTTTTTCTTCTTTAGCCTTTGAGCCTATGATTCCATGGTATAATATTGTGTAATATTCTTCTATTACCGCCATGCGCCGCTCTGTACCGTTTTCATGCAAAAAACTCTTACCAGGAAGTGATGTATGATGTAGCGCAAGTCTTTATTATCTTCCTTTCTCAGCATTCCATGTGGCCAGAGACAATGGGGGAGATTTATCAAAATTTGTCTAGAGGAAAATTTGCTGAGTTGCCCATAGCAACCAATCAGATCGCTTCTTTCATTTTTCAGAGGCCTTTTTAAAAATGAAAGAAGCAATCTAATTGGTTACTATAGAAACTGGTCAACTTTTCCTCTGGACAGAAGTAATGTTGTCCAACCACACACTGCAGCAATGCCACGCCTGCTAGAGACCATGTGACCTATGACATATTTCCAGATCGCTATATATGAAGTAGGTAGATAGATATGAGATAGATAGAGATAGATAGATAGATATGAGATAGATAGATATGAGATAGATAAATAGATAGATAGATGATAGCTAGATAGATAGATAGATTTGAGATAGATAGATAGATGATAGATATTATAGATAGATAGATAGATAGATATGAGATAGATAGATAGATAGATAGATATGAGGTAGATAGATAGATATGAGCTTTATGAGATAGATAGGAGATAGATGGATAAATAAATAGATAGATAGATAGATAGATACTGATATGAGATAGATATGAGATAGATAGTTAGATATTATAGATACATAAATAGATAGATATAAGATAGATAGATAGATAGAAATGAGATAGATAGATAAATATGAGATAGATAGATATGAGATAGATAGATAGATATGAGATAGATAGATAGATATGAGATAGATAGATAGATAGATATGAGATAGATAGATAAATAAATATGAGATAGATAGATAGATATGAGTTAGATAGATAGATAGATATGAGATAGATAGATAAACATGAGATAGATAGATAGATAGATAGATAAATATCCAGGGTAGTAATCCGCAGCACTCCGGGAGTAGGTGCAAAAAAATAAAGTGCTTTATTCCATACTAATACAGAGCAACGTTTCAGCTGCCATGCAGCCTTTCTCAAGCATCATAGTAGTGACAAACAGGAAGTATATAAAGGTGTACAAGTGATTAAAACATTACATAAATATAAGTGTACAACATCATAAGATACAAGGTAATAATACCACTGTAATTTAAGAGAAGCAGTGAACGGTGTATTAAAAATGCAGGTCAAAGGCTGCAAAGTATTATAAAAATCGCCAAAGTGCATTAACAATCATAATTAATAAACATGTGCATAATTTAAAATAGCGATCAGGTGGGCGGAACATGCCGGCTGCGCTCACCTCTGTATCCATATAAGGGAAACGCCATGATGGCTAATTCATATCCGGGACGTGTGGCGTGTAGGTAGATGGAAACACCCGGTCACATGACCTGTACCTATCTTTATCCACCATTTTTCTATCTTTACTATATCTTTTCTACATTTTACTCTTTCTACTTATTACCAGGTGTTGCTAAGGGTGATGGCCACACAACGTTTGCTGCACCTATCAACAGAGATGTCCCCCTGATCAGCGTGGCTGAGGGGAATTCAGGACGGGAAGATGCGGACGGAGCGAGGCTGAGTCATGTGATCATCACATGATCGGCCTCGCTTTCGGAACCATCGACCTGCCCGACTCCCTGCATGACAACCAGAATTGTTTACTCTAACACCGGACGTGACGTGTGGTGATGAACCAGGTCATGTGACCGGGTGTTTCCATCTACCTACACGCCACACGTAGCCATCATGGCGTTTCCCTTATATGGATACAGAGGTGAGTGGAGCCGGCATGTTCCGCCCACCTGATCGCTATTTTAAATTTTGCACATGTTTATTAATTATGATTGTTAATGCACTTTGGCGATTTTTATAATACTTTGCAGCCTTTGATCTGCATTTTTAATACACCGTTCACTGCTTCTCTTAAATTACAGTGGTATTATTACCTTGTATCTTATGATGTTGTACACTTATATTTATGTAATGTTTTAATCACCTGTACACCTTTATATACTTCCTGTTTGTCACTACTATGATGCTTGAGAAAGGCTGCATGGCAGCTGAAACGTTGCTCTGTATTAGTATGGAATAAAGCACTTTATTTTTGCACCTACCCCTGGAGTGCTGCGGATTACTACCCTGGATGTGTGACTGCCTGGACCGGGCTATATCGCTGCTGGCACCGCTCTTATTTATATACCCCTTTGGATGTGCTGCTCTGTTGGTATTTTGGGAATATAGATAGATAAATAGATATGAGATAGATAGATAGATAGGAGATAGAAAAAAAAGACAGATATGAAAGAGGGAATTACTAAAACTTTGCACCAGGTTTAGGACCATATGACTGGCACTTGATTTTTTGGGCCAGAATCCTATAACAGGCACTTGGCACCACAGACATTGATGTAGAACTGTACTTTGTACTGGCACAGTATCATTGTATTAGTTGGCATTTTGCACCCTCATTTTTTTTGCTTATTTTGCTTGTTCTTATTAGTGATGGCTTTCTCATTGAAACGAAATGTAACTGTTCCTTGATTTAGGTCATGTGAGTATAAAAACAATAATAATTGTACCCATTCTTATAGCTGGATATTCAGCCATGACTTGGCTCATATCATTTGTTTAACCCTTTCATGTACTGCTCATATACAGTTGATGGTTATTGTGCATAGGTAGAAAGGAGACGCAGCTGCAGGTGTACTACTTCACCTGTTCCCAGCAACGTATTTCCAAAAACCTAAGTCTCTTAGTGGGGATCGGCAACTGAGGGTCCGGGATCTAAAATCTAGAAACAGAAAATCCTGAAGCAGCCCAATGTGGCTTATCATACATTGAACACAGTAAAAGTACTTGGAGGAAATGAAATCCCCTCCTGGTAACAAAGATCACAGCCAACATTCTGTGTAGACCAGTATTTCCCAACCAGGGTGCCTCCAGCTGTTGCAAAACTACAACTCCCAGCATGCCCGGACAGCCGAAGGCTGTCCGGGCATGCTGGGAGTTGTAGTTTTGCAACAGCTGGAGGCACCCTGGTTGGAAAACACTGGTGTAGACAATTGGCAGGATCTATAGAAAAATTGACATGAGACCCAGAATAACATCCGGTAGGTGTATGGTTGTTGTGTCAGTATATAGTTTTGTGTATTGCTCATAATCAAAGTATGTATACTTGTATATACTATTTTTTTTACTTTTGTACTGTGGTAAAATTGACTGTGTAGTGCAGCTGGTCTTTGTCCAGCAGAAGACAACCTTGTATGCAGGAAATAACTTTCCACTAGGGTCTATTTTTAATGGACCGAACCACAAATAATTTTATTTTATTGGTATGTCCTTTATGTACAACAGGGGCGTTGCTACTGGCTCTCTGTCTTAAAGGGAACCTTTCATCAAAAAAAAACTTTTGATATATGATATTAATGTATGCAGAATAACTTTCCAATAGCATGTTATTAAAACATATGCTTCTTTCTATTTAATTTTCCACTTTGAAAAAATGACCACTACCAGTCCTGGCTGCAAGCCTTTTTTTTATTTTTATAGATTTCAGACTCATGCTGGAGTCCTAAATCTCAGACTTCAGCCGGGACACAGACAAGCTCAGCACTGCTCCCTGCCTGTCAATCAGTGCTCATAGCATAGCAGGGCATACTCCTGACTCAGCCTTACTGCATGCCCTCATTCATTTTTCTATCTGAGCTCCCATCTTTCTTCTCTCTGCACATGCAGTTGTAAACAGAGAGGAGAAGATTCAGAGCTGCCAGCTGCTGTGTTCACAGCCTCTATGCTGGGCCACGCCCCCTTCCTCCCTCACACTAGGACGGCTGAATGAGCAGCAAAGAAGACTATAAATCAGGTAGAAAGAGGGGGTTTTGAATGAAAAGAAACACAGGGATAGTGTCGGTGAGAGTCAGGGACAGATTGGGGGGGGGGGGGGGGGGGTGAATTAGGGAGAGTTTAGATCATAAGAGGTACTCTTTAAACTTTCCTAATCTGGACGGCTGTCTAGCCAGGACTTGAAACTGTAAAACAGACACAAAAATTTATCAATTTTATGCTACAAGAAGCCATCCTCCTCCTGCCCATACTGCACTGGGGAGGGATAGGGGGGGATGCACTGGGAAGACGGACCAGCTGCAGGCTGAACTCTGACCTGTCATCACTCATTAGGAAGTGACATGAAGGAGTGAGTAAAGAAGACAGGGAGAGAGGGAGGTGCAATACTTTCTCTTTCTCTCACTGCTGTTTTGTAACATGACAGGTGGGATGTGTATGAGATTAGAGATTCGGGGCATTGATCATTTTGTGAGGGGCACTGATCATTTTATGCGAGGCACAGATCATTTTATGCAGGGCACCGGTTCATACTGAATACTGGTGTGTTTTCTGTTTACGATATAAATTTTTCCATATACCGCAATAATGGCCGGGCCCCATCATCCCCCGAATGAATTATCAGCCGCAGCGCTGCTTCTCCTCCTGTGAGCGCTGCACATCCTCCCCACATCTGGAAATTAGTGATTTGTGAGCCGCGGGCGCAGGAGTTCTGTTCTGTTTGGAAAACGGAAGCTTTCACCTCCCCCTGCAAGCGCTGAAAGCCAGTGAGCCTTCAGCGCTTGCAAGTGCAGGGCTTCGGGCTTCTGTTCTGACCAGAAGGGATGGGGATCAGAAGCTCTGCAGTGCCCGCAGCTCAATGGCTTTCAGCGCTTGCAGGGGGAGGTGACAGCTTCCGTTCTCCAAATCATTAATTTTCCGACGTGGGAAGGATGTGCAGCGCTCACAGGAGGAGAAACAGAGCAACGCCTGCGGGTAACATACGATTAGTTGCCCGACAGGGGGAGCAGAGCAGCGCCCGTGGGTCATGTATGGTTAGTTCCCCGGGGGTTGGTCGTGAGTGGAAAAAAAATACTGTTAAATACTGTGAAACCGCCATAATTTGGAAAAATACCATGATATCCATTTTTGTTCATACCGCCCAGCACTAGGATGAATCATTTCTTGTGGTTGGGCCAAAGGAAATCAGCCCAACTTTGGATAGTTCCAATTGAGGCATGGCAGTACATTTACATGAAATTAAAGAAAAGGGCCATACTTACTTGTTCCCAGTAGGGCAGACATGCCACAATTCCGTATGAGGGAGGTCTATCAGATGCAAGATTCTGATGAACAGTCACTTACATGCCTACTATACATGAGTAGGTTGGCGGTGTAGTATTCCAATTACACACTGGTAAGGCTTCTAAAAAGTGCCAGTTACATGTGTACGTGTAGTGCACGTGCTGCATCAAATGGTCATATACTTCTGATGTGTGCCTGGGGTATAAATGAGAAGAAGAGAGTAATTCGCTGCCAGACACCTCTAAGATGGTGCGAGGGCCGTGACACACTAACATATATGACACAAGATATAGTGCCATAACAATATAGATCGCTACATCTGTACTATCACCTCATGGCCCCCATCATCACAAGGCCTATTGGATATTAGTTAATACTCTGGCTAACAAAATGCAGGCTCAAAACTTTCCCCATGGGTTTTACAAGTATGTCCAGGCTCTTTTTACCTACATTACAGATTTTAGAAAAAAGGAAAAAAATACCGTAATCTATATATATAAAACTCATCGTATGTATGTATGTGTGTGTGTATGTATGTTCCAGCATCACGTCCAAACGGGTAAAGATATTAACATGAAACTTGGCACACATGTTACTTATATGTCAACAACAAATATAGGATATGTGATTTAACCCTTACTCACCCCCATTTGCCAGGGGCGGGGTTTATGTTTAAAGTCCCATACAAGTCAATGGGAAATATATGTTACTGTATAACTTCCAAATGGCTGGAGATATTTCGATAATACTTGGTCACATGTTACTTATATATCCACTTAAAAAATAGGATAGTTAATTTAACCCTTAACTATCCCCATTTGTGAGGGTCTGGGTTTTCTTTAAAGTCCCATGCAAATAAATGGGAAATGTGTGTTCCCACATAACTTCCGTACGGCTGGAGATATTTTAATAATAGCTGATACACATATTACGGGTCGGGATAGGAGGAAGGGATAAGAGGACAGGATAGGAGGACCGGGATAGGAGGTCAGCATAGGAGGTTGAGATAGGAGGACGGGATATGAGGACAGGATAGGAGGACGGGATAGATGGACTGGACACGAGGATGAGATAGGAGGTTGGGGTAGGAGGTCGAGATAGGAGGTCGAGATAGGAGGACGGGATAGGAGGTCGGGATAGGAGGTAGGGATAGGAGGACGGGATAGGAGGTCGGGATAGGAGGACGGGATAGGAGGACGGGATAGGAGGTCGGGATAGGAGGTCGAGATAGGAGGACAAGATCGAGATAGGAGGACGGGATAGGCGGTCGAGATAGGAGGTCGACAAAGGAGGACAGGATAGGAGGTCGTGATAGGAGGTCGAGATAGGAGGTCGAGATAGGAGGTTGGGGTAGGAGGTCGAGATAGAAGGACGGGATAGGAGGTCGGGATAGGAGGTCGAGATGGGAGGTCGGGATAGGAGGTCGTGATTGGAGGTCGAGATACGAGGTCGAGATAGGATGACAAGATCAAGATAGGAGGACGGGCTAGGAGGTCGAGATAGGAGGTTGAGAAAGGAGGACGGGATAGGAGGTCGGGATAGGAGGTTGGGATAGGAGGTCGAGATAGGAAGTCGGGATAGGAGGTCGAGATAGGAGGACGGGATAGGAGGACGAGATAGGAGGTCAGGATAGGAGGTCGAGCTAGGAGGTTGGGATGGGAAGTCAAGATAGGAGGTCGAGATAGGAGATCGAGATAGGAGGACGGGACGGGATAGGAGGTCGGGATAGGAGGACAGGATATGGGGTTGGGATATGACAACAATATATGAGGACTGGATATGAAGTCAAAAGCTTCCTCCTTTGTTTATTTTCCTCCCCAACAAGCATTAGGAAGGAAAAACCCGGCAACACCGGGTACTCCGCTAGTATATATACATATATATAAAACTCAATGTGTGTGTATCTATGTGTATGTATGTTCCATCATCACGTCCACACGGCTAAAGATATTAACATGAAACTTGGCACACATGTTACTTATATGTCAACAACAAACATAGGATATGCGAATTAACCCTTACCCACCCGCATTTGCCATGGTCGGGTTTTTATTTAAAGTCCCATACAAGTCTATGGGAAATATATGTTACTGCCAAACAACTGGAGATATTTTGATAATATTTGGTCACATGTTACTTATATGTCCACTTAAAATATAGGATAGTTAATTTAACCCTTAACTAGTTAACGTCAAGATATGAGGTCGAGAAAAAAGGACGGGATAGGAGGTCGAGACAGGAGGACGGGATAGGAGGTCGAGACAGGAGGACGGGATAGGAGGTCGGGATAGGAGGTTGGGATAGGAGGTCGAGATAGGAAGTCGGGATAGGAGGTCGAGATAGGAGGACAGGATAGGAGGACGAGATAGGAGGTCAGGATAGGAGGTCAGGATAGGAGGTCGAGCTAGGAGGTTGGGATAGGAAGTCAAGATAGGAGGTCGAGATAGGAGATCGAGATAGGAGGACGGGATAGGAGGACGGGACGGGATAGGAGGTCGGGATAGGAGGACAGGATATGGGGTTGGGATATGACAACAATATATGAGGACTGGATATGAAGTCAAAAGCTTCCTCCTTTGTTTATTTTCCTCCCCAACAAGCATTAGGAAGGAAAAACCCGGCAACACCGGGTACTCCGCTAGTATATATACATATATATAAAACTCAATGTGTGTGTATCTATGTGTATGTATGTTCCAGCATCACGTCCACACGGCTAAAGATATTAACATGAAACTTGGCACACATGTTACTTATATGTCAACAACAAACATAGGATAGGCGATTTAACCCTCACCCACCCGCATTTGCCAGGGTTGGGTTTTTATTTAAAGTCCCATACAAGTCTATGGGAAATATATGTTACTGCCAAACAACTGGAGATATTTTGATAATATTTGGTCACATGTTACTTATATGTCCACTCAAAATATAGGATAGTTAATTTAACCCTTAACTAGTTAACGTCAAGATATGAGGTCGAGAAAGAAGGACGGGATAGGAGGTCGAGACAGGAGGACGGGATAGGAGGTCGAGACAGGAGGACGGGATAGGAGGACAGGATAGGAGGTCGGGATAGGAGGTCGAGATAGGAGGACGGGATAGGAGGTCGGGATAGGAGGTCGGGATAGGAGGTAAGGATAGGAGGTCTGGATATAGGGTTGGGATATGACAACAATATATGAGGACAGGATATGAAGTCAAAAGATTCCTCTGTTGATTTTCCTCCCCAACAAGGATTAGGAAGGAAAAACCAGGCAACGCTGGGTTCTCAGCTAGTTAAAAATTAAAAAAAAGGCCATACTTTCTGATCCAAGGCCAGGTTAAAATCAAATTCCATGCAGGATGCAGACAGTCTACAATGCAGTTCATTTATGAGAAATACATTTGTCTGGTTGTCTTCTACTTATATTATTTATACTATAAAGCATTATAGTATATTTTCTTTCATTCATTTATCATAGGCTGCATTGTCTACAGAAATATCATTGATAAAAACCCCTAGAAGGTTAAGGTAATGTGACATGGTCTGCTCCATCTGTCACATCATATGGCAGGTTACTGACTTGAATGACAAGATGTGTGAACGCAGTAGGAATCTTCTGTACATGTGTCAGGCCATTACCCAATACTTATAGATTTAAAGGGGTTCTCTGGTGTAAAACATTTTTTTTTAAATCAACTGATTTACAGATTTCTTCATTACTTCTATTTAGAAATCTTAATCTTTCCAGTACTTATCAGCTGCTGTATGTTTCAGAGGAAGTTCTTTTCTTTTTAAATTTATTTTCTGTCTGACCACAGTGCTCTCTGCTGACACCTCTGTCCATGTCAGGAACTGCCCAGAGTAGGAGCAAATCCCCAAAGCAAATCTATCCTGTTCTGGACAGTTCCTGACATGGACAGAGGTGTCAGCAGAGAGCACTGTGGTCAGACAGAAAATAAATCCAAAAAGAAAAGAAATTCCTCTGTAGTATAAAGCAGCTGATAAGTACTGGAAGGCTTAATATTTTTTAACAGAAGTCATTTACAAATCTGTTTAACTTTCTGGCACCAGTTGATTTAAAAAAAAAAAATGTTTTCCAGCTGAGTACCCCATTAAGGTGTCAGTCAAGGCAAGTCAATATAGAGGTGAAGATCGTAGGATGCTGGCAAAGTCGGTATGGTAGACTGGGGGCGGGGGAGTCAGGAAGAAGTGGAGTCAAGTAAAGCGGGCACAGCTCACAAACAAATTATTCGGATCAGGAATAAAGCACCCCTTTACTGTACACAGAATGAAAAACGTTGCTTATGCACCAAATAGCAAGTAAAACTGTCTTAAATAGGTTAGACTGGGCTTCGATAGGAGGGGACAGGAGGGTGTACATGCACCCAATGGGTCAGACCAGCACCTACAGCAGAGGAGAACGCTGCAGCATGGTGACAGCTAGTAGTGGACCAAGATCTGGCCACAGGGCTATGTGACAGGATGCCAACAGGAGCCGACCACCAGCATTACACATGCAGACAAATAGCATTTTGATCCTTAGAATAGTTAGGTCTTTTAAAAAAAGATTCAACTATTCTAAGTGCTGAAACATTACTTGCCTGTATGTACTGCTCGGAGCAAGAAAGAAAATGAAGAGATGGCAACCACAGGATGGGCCATCAATATCTAACCGGTGGGGTGGCGACACCCAGGACCCCCACTAATCAGCTGTACAGCAGGGCCGTGTCTCCATTGTATACACATTGGCCCTCATTTACTAAGAAAATCGGGTTGTAAGTCTATGTTGCTTTCTTACCCGACTGCTTTTTTCCCTGGTATTTATTATTATGTCGCATCCTGTTTGTCGCACGTGGGTTTTGTTGGTTTTGGTTTCCAACTCCTCTGAGCTGTCGGGAAAAAATCCACAACAATTCAACAAATTCGGGTTGTAAACCTTTATAAATACGTGGGAAAGCTCAGAAATGTCGGGTTACGCCCCTTTTTCGGGTTTGGGAGAATCCACATCGGGTCTGTCGGGAAAAAATGTTGCATCGTGTCGCAGACTGGCGCACGATGTCTGCGACATGGCGCAGACAAAGATGCGACAAAAAAAACCGACAAAAGAGGTCGGGTTTAGAATAGTAAATGAGGGCCAATGGGGGAGATTTATCAAAACCTGTGCAGAGGAAGAGTTTTGCAGTTGCCCATAGCAACCAATCAGATTGCTTCTTTCATTTTCCACAGGCCTCTTTAGAGGCCTGTGGAAAATGAAAGAAGCAATCTGATTGGTTGCTATGGGCAACTGCACCACTCTTCCTCTGCACAGGTTTTGATAAATCTCCCCCAATGGCCCTTATTTACTAAGAGTGTTGTGTAGGTTTCTTTGTGGGTTTTAATTCCCTACAATTTATTTCCCACAGTATTTACTAAGGTTTCCCTACACTTTGCTTTTTTTTTACACATGCTCTTATCTGTCTGGTTTTCCTCAGCTTAAATCCACCACATTTTATGTGGAAACTATAGTAAATATGTTTGGTTTTTTTTGAAAATGTCGGGAACACGCCCCTTTTTTGAGATCATGCCCCCTTTTCCCGGCAGCTACACCCCTTTTTCTGGTTTTCTTAGCAAAATGGAGAGTTAGTCAGGGTTTTTTCAATTCTGGCGCAAAATCTGACGCAGACAGAATTTCTGGCGCAATGCAACAGAATCTGCAGCAATGCGACAGAATCTGGCGCACAAACCGACATAACGCGTCGGGTTTGCAATAGTAAACGAGGGCCAATGAACGTCCGGAAGCACTTGGCTTTGTTCATTGTTTAGTGGTGTGCCTCCATACATACTCCTCTGTTGGGTGTATAAGGGCATATTATATAACACCCTAATATTTCCAAGCATAACACTTGAGTAAAAAACATCATGGACAATGAAGTCTTGTATGTTTTTGCACAACAAGGTTTTTTACGGCTGTAGTGTCAATATTCTCCATAGATCCATCTGTCAAGATATGTCAAATTAAAATCTGCTCCAGGAGAGAGATGTTACATAGTTACATAGTTAGTACGGTCGAAAAAAGACATATGTCCATCAAGTTCAACCAGGGAATTAAGGGGTAGGGGTGTGGCGCGATATTGGGGAAGGGATGGGATTTTATATTTCTTCATAAGCATTAATGTTATTTTGTTCCATAAATGTATCTAATCCTGTTTTAAAGCTGTTAATTGTTCCTACTGTGACCAGTTTCTGAGGTAGACCGTTCCATAAATTCACAGTCCTCACGGTAAAGAAGGCGTGTCGCCCCTTGAGACTAAACTTTTTCTTCTCCAGACGGAGGGAGTGTCCCCTCGTCCTTTGCGGGGGTTTAACCTGGAACAGTTTTTCTCCATATTTTTTGTATGGGCCATTAATATACTTATATACGTTTATCATATCCCCCCTTAAACGTCTCTTCTCAAGACTAAACAATTGTAACTCCTTTAATCGCTCCTCATAGCTAAGATGTTCCATGCCCCATATTAGTTTAGTCGCGCGTCTCTGCACCCTTTCCAACTCCGCAGTGTCCCTTTTATGGACAGGTGCCCAAAACTGAACAGCATATTCCAGGTGAGGCCGTACCAATGCTTTATAAAGGGGGAGTATTATGTCCCTGTCCCTTGAGTCCATGCCTCTTTTTATACATGACAATATCCTGCCGGCTTTGGAAGCAGCAGCCTGACATTGCATGCTATTCTGTAGTCTGTGATCTACAAGTACACCCAGATCCTTCTCTACCAGTGACTCTGCCAGTTTAATCCCCCCTAAGACATACGATGCATGCAGGTTATTAGTACCCAGATGCATAACTTTACATTTATCCACATTGAACCTCATTTGCCAAGTGGATGCCCAGACACTAAGTCTATCCAAGTCATCCTGTAACTTAAGCACATCCTCTATAGACTGTACCGTGCTACAAAGCTTGGTGTCATCTGCAAAGATAGAAACAGAGCTGTTAATACCATCCTCTATATCATTGATAAATAAATTAAACAACAGCGGGCCCAGTACTGAACCTTGGGGTACACCACTAATTACCGGGGACCAATCAGAGTACGAATCATTGACCACCACTCTCTGGGTACGATCTATGAGCCAGTGTTCAATCCAGTTACAAACTAAAGTTTCCAAGCCCAAGGACCTTAACTTACCTGTCAGATGTCTGTGAGGGACAGTATCAAATGCTTTGGCAAAATCCAGAAACACTATATCCACAGCCATTCCTCTGTCAAGGCTTCTACTCACCTCTTCATAAAAGCAAATTAGATTGGTTTGACAACTTGTTTGCTTCATTTTCAATCTGAGCCCTTCAGGCTTCTTGTACCCTAGGCAAAAGTCTGTTCTTTCTCATCCTTATTTTACATCATGATAATATCATTACAGTATACCACAACCTGCTTTCATTTGTAAAATACATCCTTTAAGCATTTTTACGGTTACTGAACAAAACCCTCACAATGTCCCCAATTTATTACCAAATATAAATTCATGAGTTGCGCTGTTGAGCTGTTAATTTAGCCATATTTTATTCATATCTATTTCTGGAATAGTTGTTTGACATTTAGTGCAGCCACCAGTGAACGTCACTCAGCTTTTCCAGAGCCCTAAATAGCAAATCTATCAAGATATGATATCTTCAATTCGTTTCTCCGAAAATAAGACTGGGTCTTATATTAATTTTAGTCACCAAAAACACACTAGGGCTTATTTTCAGGGTAGGGCTTATTTATTTACATGTGATGGGCGTAGCTCTGCCCACCAACATCCCCCCCACCCCCCGCCGTTTTATCAGCCCAGCCCTGCACCCCACATCGGGGGGGCTAATCGTACCGTATGCCACCCACGAGCGCAGCTTCTCTCCCCCCCTGCCAAATAATTATCAGCCGCTGCGCTGTACTTGTAAAGTAGCTTGAGCATGAAGGGGCCACATATACACCTGAATGTTTTTTATGTAGCACACACCTCTATACTTCTAAACACTGGCCAATACCTTTGCGCCAAAAGAGCAGTTAAGTATTCCTGTGCCCGGGCTGCAAATATTAAAAAACAAACTTTAACTTACCTTTGTCCTCCGTTCCCCCCGTTGCTAAGGAACCGGCCTCACTGTCCTCCGCTGTTCTTGCTGCTTCCTGGGGATGGGAACGTCACAGAGCTTCCAGCCTATCACCGGCCGCAGCGATGTCCCACCTCGGCCGATGATAGGCTGAGCCCACTTTCATGTAAGAAGCCGGCCGACTCCTTACATGACAATGCGCTCAGCCTATCATCGGCTGAGGCGGGACATCGCTGCGGCCGGTGATAGGCTGAAGGCTCTGAGACGTCACAACAACAGGAAGCAGCAAGAGCAGCGGAGAACAGTGAGGCCGGTTCCTTAGCAACGGGGGAACGGAGGACTAAGGTAAGTTAAAGTTTGCTTTTTAATATTTGCAGCCCAGTCATTGCCTAGATCAGTGGTCTTCAACCTGCGGACCTCCAGCTGTTGCAAAACTACAACTCCTAGCATGCCTGGACAGCCAACGGCTGGGAGTTGTAGTTTTGCAACAGCTGGAGGTCCGCAGATTGAAGACCACTTGCCTAGGTCTTATTTTCGGGGTAGGGCTTATATTGCAGCCCACTCCGATAATCAAGCTAGGGCTTATTTTTGGGGTAGGGTGTATTTTCGGGGAGATCTGCTTTTCAGAAGTATGGGGAAGGGAGCTGACAAACTTAGAGAACTATTATGGACATTTATCAACGGGTTTAGTCAGGTTTTCTTTACTATAATTGCCGCAAAATTGTCGCAACTGCAACTACGCGATTTTACGTGCGACATTTTGACTGGAAAGCAAGAAAAGCAAGTTTTCCAAAAATTAACAATTAGTAATAATTTTAAAATGGACTACGGGTAGTCAGGAATTTATTAACTGCGGCAGTCGCAACTGTGCAAAAAAAGAGTCGCAACAGGGTTAAAAATTGACTAAATTTACTCCAGCTCAAACATGGAGCAGAAAAAGCTACTACCAAAGTAAAAAAGGAAAAATTGCTTACGTGAAAGAAAATTATCAACAGGATGAAACCAGTTGATAAATAAGTCACACATAAGCAAAAAAAAATAAGGAAAACATTACTAAAAAAAAAAATACATAAGCAAAGATTGATAAATGTCCCTCTGTAAGAGTGAATTTACATGTACACATCCAGCACCTTATAAGATGGTTGGGGTGCAGGAACCAACATGGAGGTAGCCACTCTCCCCATATGTATAACACAAAAAAGGATAAATTGGCCAGCACATACTGATACACAACTATTGCATAGACCCGGCATACAGGTGCACGCTGCTAGGCTAAATATACACAAACAGGAGAATAGAGCAGCACACTGCTAGCACAAAGATACAGATAAAACATGAAATGCTATATTGCTACAATGTATCTTTGTGCACCTGTATGCCGGGTCCATGCAATAGTTGTGTATCAGTATGTGCTGGCCAACTTATCCTTTTTTAGGTAGATAGATATGAGATAGATAGACAAGAGATAGGGGGATACAATTTTAGCATTCATGTAGAAATAGGTTCATTTGCAGCAATAATCCATTGTCACTATCATCACTAAGCACCATGAGCCGGAGCCGCTACTTCCTTCAAAGACTGTCAAGCAGAAAGGATTTCACAGCGTTTGCTCCTAATCTGCATAATCTACAGGTCATGTGACTTCCAGAGCGTAATGCTTCTAATATCACCCAGTGGGTCATGTGCAGGAGTCATTTAGCTGATTGGTCGGTATAAAGTCTGCTTCTATATTAGTGTTTGGATAAATCCTCTGCTTCATTCTGTATAATCTTTGCCATGCTTTATAGTACTCTGAACTACACAGCTAAAATAAGGCATGAATGAAAGCTTATCCCTCTAAATCAACTGGGAATTTACCGCTGCCAGGGTTCTCCTTGTGGAAGAAATCACCATTAGGATAGAAAAAATATGTATGAGATTAAAAGAAGCAGTTTATGCAGAAAGAAACATTATATATATATTTTGCATATTTGCATATGCAGAGTTGCTAATTTTTAGTTTGGAGGAGATTCTGGCTTGGCATATAATCCCCAATCATGTTTTAAGGCTTCTTAAGAGTTAGGCATTGATTGCAAGGGAAGCTACCTCCAGTAGGTGGCACTGTAGAGCAAGTTCTTTTCCTTTTGGATAAAAGCTACTTTGCATATTTGTTTCCCATGGAGTATTGCACTACTTGCAAGACTCCATACACTGGTTTGAAAGTCTCCTTAAATGGGCAATGTCAGATACAAAAACTTTTGTTTTTGTAAAGCATTGCAAAACAATATGTTTTGCAATTGCTTTCATCAGAAAATGATGAATTTTTCATGCTGAAAAAAAGCCAGTCCAAAAACTGGCCACTAGGGGTCCCCCTCCCTGCTTGGACACATACCAGTTCGGCCGTGTCCAGCGGTCATCGCCTACGTCATGGACCCAGGTTTGATTGACAGCAGGTGCTAGACACAAAAAAATAGATATACATGGTCGGGATTAGGTACTGAGTAATATATATATATATATTTTTTTTTTGTGGGATCTGACAGGTACGCTTTAAGGAGAAACATTACTCCTCCAGTCCTGTTTTCTGTAGACATAAACCGGTGTTTCCTTGAAGTGACCCCTGCCACTTTGGTCAGGATATCAGTAAAATATTATAAAAAAAAGTACAAATACATGAAAATTGTAATGCCTTCCTGTAAAATGTAAGTCAGTGGTTAATATAATGTTAATTTATGCAAATCTACCTTCAAATATTTCTGCAATTATATTAATTGAATAACGAAAGAAATTGCCTAGAATTTAAAGGCTCCAAATTTTCAAAAGTCTCCTTTAGGTTTAGGTCTGCTCACTAGAGCGTGCCTTCTTCTGTGAACGTTCGTCCATCTTTGGTCTGCTTGTAGCAGCAGTCCGTCACTAGGAGCAGACACACATTGATCTGTAAGATCTGCATGTGCAATGTACTCACAGAAATCACGGCCGCTCTCAGCCTAGAGCAGGGAGAGTGACTGCAATGTCGGGGAGTACACTGTGCATGCGCGGTGACTTGCAGATCACTTTGTTTGTGCTCGTTGTGGCAGATTGGTGCTACGAGCAGACAAAAGCATGACGCACGGGCACAGGAGAAAGCACACTCCAGGAACAGTCAATAGCGCATCCGCAGCACCAAATACGCTGCGGATACGCTACGTGTGACCCTACCTTAAAAGGAATCTGTTGTCACTTTAATGCTGACTCCCTGCCCACGAGATTTGTTTAATACAGTATTTCCCAACCAGAAGGGCCTCCAGCTGTTGCAAAACTGCAACTCCCAGCATGCCCTCCGGGCATGCTGGGAGTTGTAGTTTTGCAACAGCTGGAGGCACACTGGAAAACACTGCTGTAAGAGATCACCTTTCACAAAGTCTCATTCTAAATGTATCGCTGTAGTATTCTTTTGTGTTTCATCACCTGGCAGAGCATGTACCTGCGGTGTTGGGTGCCCATGGGGAAAACCATCGGCCCATTACGCCATAGTATTTAAATACAGGGCTTGAGCACCAAACTTTTTTCCCCTGATTCTGCATTTATCAGTGTAGGCCTATATGAGCTTCTTTGTAAAAGTTTTTTTGAGCACATGTCAAGTGTTACTGTTGTGAAAAGTTTTAATCGGTCAGAGTCGGGGTGTTCAGATCCCTACTGACTGCTAAAATAATCAGGGAGAAGTATGCAGCTGAGTGCTTCTCTCGCCGCCTCGCTGTTCTCCCTATTTTGCGCATTTCCTGCAGTGAGATGGAGAGAGAAGTTCTTACCAGCATGAACCTTCATAGACGGCTAAGGGCTCGTTCACACTGCTGGCATTCTCCGCTGAAAGGAGCTTCATTGCTCTGTCCACGGGAATTGAGCGGAGAAAAAAAAAAAGCACATGTAAAAACACTGTAAAATACTGTATACCCGACGGACCCATTTAAGTCAAAGGGATCCCTTGGGACCCGGTGGTGTAATTTGGGTTATGACCCGTTTAAGGGTCCCTTCCGCTCTTTTTTTATTTATTTTTTCGCTGAATGGACCCTGAGCTGGTTGGAACACAACTGTATTTTACATATGTTTTTTTTTTTCTTTCTGACCCTATACGGGTCAAAGTAAGTCCATGTGAACTTAGCCTTAGCTATAGGTGGTGCAATGGTAACCATATCATATAATACCCAGACTTTGATACCTGCTGGTTTCTAACACAACAGTGAAAAAGAGCAGAGCAGAGTTAAAGGGGTACTCCGTTGCTAGACAACTAGGGGGAGATTCATTAAAACCCGTGCAGAGGAAAAGGTGACCAGTTTCCCATATCAACCAATAAGATCGCTTCTTTCATATTTGAAAAGGCCTCTGAAAAAAAAAAAAAAAAGCGATCTGATAGGTTGGTATGGGCAGCTGGTCACCTTTATCCCCACACTAAGGATAGGGGATGAGAGCGGCCGGACCCCCGTGATCCCAGTGCAAACATGAATGGAGGGGGTGTAGCGTGACATCACGGCCACAGCCTCCTGATTCCGGCGTAATGAGTACACACAAACAAAATATTTTTCTATGGGTTTGCAGCATGCACATTAAAACCATACTTTTCTCATTCACTGACAACAGACAATGATCTGGGATTAACAAAGGGATTAAGGTATATAAAAGGAGTGCAGAAATGTTCATAATGCGATAATTAAAGGAAAAGTATCATGTAAAAAAAAAACAAATTTATAGATTGGGGGGGGGGGGTCCAAGTGATGGGGCCCCCGTGATCTCCTGTTTAGAGCCCCTGCTCTCATATACAGCGGCGCGTCACGACCCCCACCCGAAGCGGGTGACACCACGCCTCCTCTATATAGTCCTATGGGAGAGCCAAATATTGCCGAACGGCTCTCCCATAGAGCCCCAGCGATCGGACCGCCCGTGGTCTAAAACTTATCCAATATCCTTAGGATAGGGGATATTTTTTTTTACATGATACTTGTCCTTTAAGCTTGAATTATCTAAAATCAGCAAACCTTGTGGTTCCTGTTAGTATTGATTCTAAATATGTAATGGTAAGTGAAGCTATTAATACATGAGAGGCTGCATTATTTATAGAGCCCATCGGCCCAACATAAACCCAGCTCTGTGGCCCCAGGGCCTCCTATTAGAAATGCATACATTGTTCCTCCATGTTTACCTGTGCACACCTGTCAGGCACATTGTATTATTTCTTGTTCTCCATGTTTGTATACTTTCCAGTCTGTACTCTAAGTTCTAAGAGAGTATGCAGAGTGTGTGTATGTGAGATGGAGAATTGACCTGCCACTGGGGCATGGACTGATGGGAGGCTGTGTAGACTCTGTACAGTGCCGTGGAATATGTTGGTGCTATAAAATTAGGTTCTCAGCCAGCTTTATAGACAGCAGTAAGGGATATTTGTTCCTTTAAACACTGGTAAGGGCTTGGCTGCTGAGTAAATAGTGTTTTTCTGACACTGGCCCTCATTTACTAAGACCAGAGTGTCGGTTAGGTTTTTTTTTTCAGTGTACTCGTCTTTTTTTTCCTTGTGATTTACTAATCTGTCGCCCAATTTCCCTTTCTTTCTGTCGCAGGTTTTTTTTCTGTCACACAAAATGTATTCTGTGCGACTGAAAAAAGTCTCTGCAAATTCTGACTACATTAGTGCTTGTACTACTTCCCCCATCATGGAACAGGGTCTGTTCCATGTTGGGGGTAGTAGTAGAGGGGCTGAGGGATTGATCGCACTGGGTCTCACTTCTGAGACCCGATCTGATCAAAAGTTATTAAGCAGGGGACCGGGCGGCATGTTCCGATCCCCTGCAATGTACTGTAAACTTTCATTTTTAAATTCCCCACCAGAAGCCCTGAATGGCCGGGACCGAGGAGCCAATCAGGGCTCCTGGCAGGGTTTTAATATACAAGCGCTGTGGTGGGAAAAGATGTATAGAATCGCTGGGGGGGGGTATATATCTGGCCCCTTCAGCATTTCTATATATCTTTCCCCCTGCTGCGCTATATCAAACTTAGTGGCCGCTGCGCTTGAATAAATGTACTGCCCCCCCCAGCGCTATTATATATCTATACTGACCCCCGCTGCGCATATACTGACCCCCGCTGTGCATATTTATATATATATACTGCCCCCCCCCCAAGCTGCGCATATTAATCTTCATCTTTTCCCTCCCCTGGCTGCCAATGAAAGAAAACTTTATTAGCGAGGGAGCGGAGGGCTGTTGCCCACTCTCGCTGCTAAGAGTTTGTCATTCATAACGGTGAGTCGGCATTTGTATATGTATGCTGTGAGGGTCAGATATATATCCATATGTCTGACCCCACAGCATGATATGCAGCTGCTGCCCGCTATGAATGGCAAACTCTTAGCAGCATGAGCGGGCAGCAGCCCTCCGCTCCCCCGCTAATAGAGTTTTCATTCATTGGCAGCCAGGGGAGGGAGAAGATGAAGATTAATATGCGCAGCTGGGGGGGGGGGGGGGCAGTATATATATATATAAATATGCACAGCGGGGGTCTGTATATGCGCAGCGGGGATCAGTATGGATATATAATAGCGCTGGAGGGGGGGCAGTACATTTATTCAAGCACAGCGGGCACTAAGTTTGATATAGTGCAGCAGGGGGAAATATATATAAAAACGCTGGAGGGGCCAGATATATAACCCCCCCAGCGATTCTATACATCTTTGCCCACCACCCACAGCGCTTCTATATTAAAACCCTGCCAGGAGGGCTTCTGGTGGGGAAGCAGGGGATCGGACCATGCCGCCCGCTCCCCTGCTTAATAACTTTTGATCGGATCGGGTCTCAGAAGTGAGACCTGGTGCGATCAATCCCTCAGCCCTTCTACTACTACCTCCAACATGGAACAGACCCTGTTCCATGCTAGGGGTTGCAGGATTCACTCCGTTTTGAGTAATTTCCCGACAGCTCTGAGCTGTCGGTTTTCTGTGAAGCAAAACTCACAGGTTTTCCTGTGAGTTTTCTTCACACTCGGAGGTTTTTTTTCTCTTTTTGTCGGGAAAACGCCCCTTTTGTAGTTTTTTTTTTTTCACTCTGAGTGATTTTGATTTTGTCGGGTTGTGCGCCAGATTCTGGTGCAAATTCTGGCGCAAAACCCGACAAAAAGTGTCGGGTTTCCTGTTAGTAAATGAGGGCCATTGTGCGTATATAAAGCGATTAGCGTTAACATTCGAGTGATATGTTAGCAACTTTGACAAGGGTCTAATCATGCGACAAGAAAGAAGAAAAGAAGATCGGTGCACTCACCATCCAGGTATGAAAGATAAAACTTTATTCCATGTGCTCAGCAGCAATATCCAACTTCACATGGGGCAGAGAATGTGTGCAGGCAGGAGTGTATCACCAGGCAGGCTGTCGCCCAGTAAGACTCTCCTGCCAGACACTCTTTACCCGCCCGGGAAACGCTCCTTTCCCGCCCGGTGAGACGCTCCTTACCCACCCAGTGAGTCGCTCCTGCCTGCACACATTCTCTGCCCCATGTGAAGTTGGATTTTGCTGCTGAGCATATGGAATAAAGTTTCATCTTTCATACCTGGATGGTGAGTGCACCGTTCTTCTATTCTTCTTTTAGTTAATTTTCCAGGCAAAATATCCCTTAAAAAGGCGGTTAGTTGTAGACAAATATGAGAGCACATAACACAAACTGGGTTAATTCATACACACTGGGACTCAGATACGGCTTATATAGATCTAAAGTGTTAGGTGTTAGTTCAGCTAGTTCAGTTAGTTACATAGGAATATGCTGCGCCCATCCATTTAATTCATTTCACTTACAAGCATATGACAAAATGCAAAAGTAAGGTTCTAAAAAATCAGCTCCATAGGCAGTCACCCAGGTATAACTTATTTGGGCGGAGGGTGTTAGTACACTCCGCTTCTCTCTCCACCGCCTTAGGTCTCCAACCTAATGAAGCCTCCCGCTCAGCTTCTCCACCATCAAGTATAAGTCGCAGCATTCACGGGTCCAGGCTTGTGAGCAGTCCCGCTTGTATTTGGGCCTCTCTTCAGGCACCTTCGGGCTTCGCAGGCATGCTGTACTTTCACTGCAGCCTTGTACAGAGCGGGCAGAAGACTACCACGGAGCGGCTATTGCTGCCTCTTACTCCGTAACATCACCGCTGCCCGAACTTTCACTTTCACCTCTAGGAGTCAGCAATCCCCGCAGCTCTCCACGCTACACAGCTCTCCATGCTGCACTCCGGCAGCCGCCGCCCCCTCCATTTCCCTCCAGTAACAGAGCTAGGCAGATTCGCAGGCGGGCGTCTCCACGCTAAAAGCGGGCCCCAGGGATTCCAGGTACAGTGGACATACTCAAGGTGCACAGGGGTGCAGGAGCACAGGGGGGGATGGGCAACCTTAGCTACCACCCTTCATGCTCACTCCACTGGGACACAGAGGTGTTCTTCTTTTCGTCTTGTCGCACGTTTGTGAACTGTATATATCGAGTAGGGTTTAATGCCTAAGGATTTTTATAGCCGCTCAGATATCACCCCGGTTCTGCCAGAGTTTGGGCTGTGCCCGGTAGTCTCTATATCAGTAGTGAAGGGCCAAATTGTTATGGCTAGACTGGGTCAGAGCATCTCCGCAATTGCAGGTATGTTCCAGGTATGCTGTGGTCCCCGAAAAGACAAGCAGTGAACTGCCAACTCTAGTCCCATTGATGATTATGGGGAGCAAAGGCTACCCCTTCTGGCCCAATCTCACATAAAGAGCTACTGTAGCATAAATTGCTGAAAAAAATGGCACCAGGATGCACTATGGGAAAAGAAGAGAAATCTAGCGGAGGCAGTGTGTTGCTCTGGACAAAATTCTGCTAAAAACATTGAAGGGGTTCTCCGCCCCTAGACATCTTATCCACTATACAAAGGATAGGGGATAAGATGTCTGATCGCAGGGGTCCCCGCGATCTTCCTGGCCACGCCCCCTCAATGCAAGTCTATGGGAGGGGTATAACGTCCGTCACGTCCCATTGCCAGTCATCCGGCGTGACGTCTGACGTCCCCTCCCATAGACTTGAATTGCCAGTCATCCGGCACAGAGTGAAGTTTGCTCCATGCACCAAATGTCTGGCGTGCCGCAGCCGAGATCGCGGCGGTCCCCAGTGCGGCAGTCCTATTTGGATAGGGGATAAGATGTCTAGGGACGGAGTAGCCCTTTAAGTCCTGGTGTTCATGTGGATGTTACATTGACACGTACCACCTACCAAAACATTGGACAGACCAATTACACTACTTTAAGGCCGCGGGATCCCCTAATGGCAGTGGCCTCTGTTAGCAGGATATTGCTGCCTGTCACACTGCAAAAATTCTTTACAAACAATGCAACTATTCACAAGGAAAATGCTGCCCAGCTCCCACTTCTTAGATGAAGTTCACTACACCAGTGCATGAATCCTGTGCCTCAGATCCAGGGCATGCTGGGAGTTGCAGTGAAAAAAGTGGGAAAAAAAAGACATTTATAGGATTTTTGTGCACGAAATGATACGTGTTTTTTTTTTTTTTTTTTTTTTTTCCGGTCGTACTTTACTACAATCTGCTGCTCACTTGTAAACATTCACTTGTCTGATCTCCAAATATATCATCATTGTCACTGAGGTTATTAGAGGATGTTTTATCTATTAACCAATTGTATTGTTTTACATTTAAGGTCTGAGGCTGTCCCCCATTTCGATCTCCCTAATCCCAAAGCACACACCAGATCACAATGGCAGAAGACGCTGATATGCGCAATGAGCTGGAGGAGATGCAGAGACGTGCGGACCAGCTGGCCGATGAGGTGAGTGTATCATGATATAGAGGGGAAATAATATATATTGTTTATTATCAGCTGGCACTTCTTATACAGCCAATGGCACTTATACCAATTAAGAAAAAATTATGTAGCAGAATAATGTTAAACTATTACAAACATTTTGTTAAAGGGGTTCTCCGCCCCTAGACATGAGATAAGATGTCTGATCTCAGCTACGGCACTCCAGACATCCGGTGCATGGAGTGAACTTCGCTGCGGGCCAGATGATTGGCGATGCGGGTCGAAGGCTCGTGCCCCCTCAATGCAAGTCTATGGGAGGGGGCGTGACGGCAGTCACGCCCCCTCCCATGGACTTGCATTGAGGGGGCGTCACCGTGACGTCATGAGCCTCCGGCTCTGCACCCAACGCTTTAAATGAACGCCAGGTGCAGCAGGGAGTTCGCGGGGGGCCCCAGCAGTGGGACCCCCACGATCAGACATCTTATCCCCTATCCTTTGGATAGGGGATAAGATGTCTAGGGGCGGAGTACCCCTTTAAACAGATATTCTGTGTATCAAATGTTTATTGCTAGAGATGAGTGACTCTAGAAAATGTGTTCCTCCATCCAAGTGTTCCATTTCCCTGGAGAACTCTGAGGTCTCCTAGGACTGCGTCATGCCAGACATCTCTGGAGAATATGGACACTTGGAAAGCGAAACAACTTTATTTTCAAGGCTAAACAAATTGACGTCCGATTTATTGGATTCAGATTCTGCGAATCTTACTGCATATCTGCACATCTGTTTGTTAACCCTTTAATAATAGAATAGATTTCAACTTTTATTATCATTGTAGGGTATCATTCAAAGCTAGATTATTTACTTAGATTACTTAACGCCCACCTTGGTTTAATATGTAACACTTCTGGCTGCCTGCAGACATAACTAGAGGTGGCATAAAGAGGTTATCTGGTAAAAAAAACTTATCCCCTATCCACAGGATAGGGGATGTATGACTGGTTGTGGGGGTCTAACTACTGGAACCCTGGCGATCTCTAGAACTGGGCCTGTCTCCTACTTCTGTGCACTTCGGCCCCCACCTTCCAAGATCAAGTGGTCTTGGAAGTGACAGCTCTCGGAAGGTGGGGGCCAGAGCGCTCCAAGGTAGGAGACGGACCCTGTTCTGGAGATTGCTGCCCTTCCAGCATCTTTAATTCTATGGATGCTTTAGGCCAGTGTTCCATGATGACCTCAATCGCAACAGTATCACACTATATTTATATCAGCTGCAAAGTGAAATAATTATAACATGGTAAATTGCCATAGAATCCAAGCATTAGGTAGAGAATTCACTTCAGTAATCCCATGCTCACTTTGTGCACAGGAGTAGCTGCACCTGCAGTGTTAAAGGGGTACTCCGTCCCTAGACATCTTATCCCCTATCCAAAGGATAGGGGATAAGATGTCTGATTGCGGGGGGACCCCCGCAATCTCTCATGCAGCATCCACCTGTCCTCAGTGTTGATGACTCACGATACAGGGGCCGGAGTATCATGATGTTACGGCCCCGCCCCCTTGCAGTTGATGAGAAGAGGGTGCTGCAGGAGAGATTGGGGGGTCCCCAGCAGCGGGGCCCCCGTGATCAGACATCTTGTCCTCTATACTTTTGATAGGGAATAAGATGTCTAGGGGCAGAGTACCCCTTTAAGGTAGAAGCCAATTTTACTCATCTTAAAGGGGTACTCCAGGGAACTAAATCCATAGCCCATCCTTTCCCTTCATTGTTTAAATATCATTCATTAGCTATATAGAGCAGTTTCCCCTCTTTGGTTGTCACTTACATGCATGAAGTGAGGGAATTACATCACCTAGTCATCCCCTCTGTCTCTGTCTAGTCCCCTCTCAGACCCAACCCTCATGAGAGACACAGACCACATGGTTTCTGCCCTGCACTAATCAGTCATACTCTCTTTAGTGCTGAGAACTGGGAGATGTGTGCAGCCTTATCCAATCACACACTAAATCTCTCTTTGCTGCTCAGAGCAGGAGGGCGTGGGCTGCATTCAAAAAGTAAGCTGGATGCCAGAGCAGAGCTGCAATGATTGCTGGGAGAGGTAGGCAAGGGGAGAGAAGTATGGCAAAGAACATCAAGCAGCCAGAGAAGACAACAGGAGCCACAGGAGCCATGTATATCAGACAGGACGATTTACAGGGAACATATACAGGAAGTGTGGTGGCTTTGGAGCTTTTATTTATACTTTCCTGGAGTACTCATTTAAGGTCAAAAATTCCTTCCCAACTCCAAATCCTGCAGTAAGAATAAATTCCTCGATCAAGAGTAACTTATTATTACAGCAGAATTGAATTCTGAATAGTTTGCTTGCGCTCCAAAGGGACCACATTTACAGTAATCCCTTGCTCTGACATTTCAGGTATTTCTTTCAGCATTATTCATTAAAAACAGGGACTGATCTTAGAACAAAAATATTTGGACAGCAGCTGTCAGTCATTTCCTTTTGTCCCATGTATTGCCTTACAAAAACTATGGGAAACCCTGGCCTAAGGCTAGAGCTTAAAAGAGGCATTGGGGGAGATTTATCAAAACCTGTCCAGAGAAAAAGTTGCTGAGTTGCCCATAGCAACCAATCAGATCGCTTCTTTCATTTTTGAAAAGGCCTGAAAAATTAAAGAAGCGATCTGATTGGTTGCTATGGGCTACTCAGCAATTTTTCCTTTGGACAGGTTTTGATAAATCTCCCCCTTTATGTTTACAATAGTCGCACAATGTTACAGTCATTCAACTGTTTTTGCGCAGCTGAAGTTTCCATAGCAAAAAATTATAGGGACCTGTCAAGAGATGAATGTTGCCAATCCTAACAGGTTCCCTCATTTCTTATCCTATTATAGTACTATTCTTACTTATATAGTTATAGCGTTTCAGTGTTTTCCTAAAACACTGCAGTCCGTGGGAAGGGGACATGTCGACCATCGCACGAAGCGGCGGCTGACACACCGCCTTAATACAACTCTATGAGAGAGCTGGAGCGCTGCCTTCAGCAATCTCCGGCATTGTATTGAGGGGGTGTGTCGGCTGCCGCTTTGTGCGATGGTCGACATGCGATATCTGGCCAGAGAGCCGGGGCCCCATACAGGAGATAGCGGGGGGTCCCAGCGGTCAGACCCCCCGCAATCTAAAACTTATCCCCTATCCTTAGCATAGGGGATAAGTTTTTCAATCCTGGACTAACCCTTTAAAACCAATCACTTCGCCCCTCTCAACATGTTTCACCACTGGCATGTGGCTTTATCAAGAGGTTTTGGGCATAAAGTACACCCTTTCTGTATTCCGGAATACTAGATTTACACTGGGATTTTAAACTGTAGTTAAGTAAGTGGAGAAATAATAATAAAGATAATAGGAATTTTAGTATATGGTAAATTAAGGGCTTCAGTGGAGCACATTAAGTAATCTATATATACTGGTCTCGCCAAGAGTTACGTTTTCATTTGAATAAGTGACAAAATGTACAATATATTAGCACAGTTAAAAAAAAAAAAAAAAGACCTTTTAGGGAATGTGAAAAAATTGGTAAGCAGAATGCATGCATGAGTCTCCCGAAATGTTCTCTATTGTGCTGGAGGGTAGGCATATGACTTCTTTGCTATAAACAGGATTCCTAGCAGTGAGTTTCAATAGACGTAGAAACACATACCGTATGTACTCGAGTATAAGCCGACCCGAATATAAGCCGAGGCCCCTAATTTCACCCCAAAAACCAAGGAAAAGTTATTGACTTGACTATAAGCCTAGGGTGGGAAATACATCATCCCCCCATGTAATCATCCAGACCCCCATCATCATCCAGACCCCTGTCATCATCACCGCCTGTCAATCCCTTCATCAGTGGTCTTCAACCTGCGGACCTCCAGATGTTGCAAAACTACAACTCCCAGCATGCCCGGACCACTGCGGCCTTCGTCATCATCCAGACCCCCCTTTTGTTTTGTACTCCCCCTCGGCGGGAAGTTAGGGTGAGCTGGTTCGGGCGATCTATGCTGCAGGGACCATCCGGTGGGGATGGTTAGTCGTTGCGGGCTGTCCAATTTTCACCGGGGGGCCCTCTTCTCCGCGCTTCTGGCCTGCCCCGGACTAGTGACGTTGCCTTGAAGACGACACACAGGGACGTTGCGCATGAACGTCCCTGTGCGTCGTCGTCAAGGCAATGTCACTAGTCCGGGGGCGGGCCCGAAGCGCCGAGAAGAGGCCCCCCCCCCCCCGGTGAAAATGGACAGCCCGCAACAACTAACCCTCCCCATAGGACGGGCAGTGCAGCATAGATGGCCTGGACCAGCTCACCCTTCCTTACCGCCGAGGGGAGGTGAGTACAAAACAAAAGGGGGGGGGGGGCTGGATGATGACAAAGGCCGCAGTGGTCTTCAACCTGTGGACCACCATAGGTTTCAAAACTACAACACCCAGCATGCCCGGACAGCCGATGGCTGTCCGGGCATGCTGGGTGTTGTAGTTTTGAAACATCTGGAGGTCCGCAGGTTGAAGACCACTGAGAAGGGACTGACAGGTGGAGAGTTCACTCGAGTATTAGCCAAGGGGGCGTTTTCAGCACGAAAAATCTCGAGTATATACGGTATGTATAACTGTGTATAACTGTGATGTAGCCCAGGTGTTCATTTCAATAGCATCTAAGTTAATAATAAACTAGGCTCTATGTATAATTATGCAGATAACCCAAAGCTTGGTGGAGAATGTGTTGATTTTGTTTTTGTAATTTTTTGTAAACAACTTAAAAAAGTAAACATATAAAAAATATAAAATAAATCCAAAAAATACAAAATGAGCTAACATATCTATTTGTAATAAACATCATAGAATTCATTTTCTTTTAAATGTACATTAAAAATGCAGTAAAAAAAAAATGTAGTAAACAAAACTTGAAATTGTATAATTTTTAGCGGTGATGTTTGTGTGGCTCATAAAATATTTTTCTCTTTTCAGTCACTGGAGAGCACCCGCCGAATGCTTCAGTATGTGGAAGGGGTAAGAATCATTTATCTCCGAGGATTTGTTGTTTATCACTTTTGAATAACTTTCCTACTGTGCATATTATAAAATAAAGTTAGAAATGATTTGACTTTGTAGGGTTTTCCGAAATAAGGAATTTATGGTGTGTACTTGCAGAAAATACCATAAACGTCTTATAGATTATGGGGGAGATTCATCAAAACCAGTGCAGAGGAAAACTTGCCCAGTTGCCCATAGCAACCAATCAGCTTGCTTCTTTCATTTTTATGAAGGCCTGTGAAAAATGAAAGTAGCGATCTGATTGGTTGCTATGGGCAACTGGACAACTTTTCCTCTGCACAGGTTTTGATAAATCTCCCCCTAAGGTCCTAGTTTTCTGACCACCACCTGTCAGAAGAACTGAAGGTGCAAAACCTCTTTAGGGTACGTCCAGACGAGCGGATCCACAGCATATTTTATGCTGCGTATCTGCTGCTGAAGGACCCCTACAGGGTGCCTTTAGATGTGCCTGCTCGGAGCGGCAATACGCCCCTACGAGCAGGCACACATCGCGAGTTGCCACGCATGTGTGGTGTACTCGTACACATCATGGCCGCTCCCCCTGCTCCCTGAGCTAGGCCGAGAGAAGACACAATGTGCGAGTATACTGCGCATGTGCGGGGCGACTAGCACATCACAGTGTGTCTGCTCATAGCGGCGGATTGCCGCTCCGAGCAGACACCTGTTAAGGCAGCATACAGCGGTCCTTCAGCGGCGGATCCGCAGCGTAATACGCGCTGGGGATGCGCATGTGTGAACGTACCCTTAGGCTAGGTTCACGCTGTGGAATTTCTGGGCAGAATTTCTGCCAGAGATCGAGCCAGCAGAACTAGGACACATTGCTGTCCCCATAGATGGCAAAGCATTTCTGAGCAGATCTCCCAAAAGATCCACCCAGAAATGTATTGCAGTCTATGGGGGCAGCAATGCAGTCTGCTCGGTCCTATCGCCACCGGCTCGATCTCAGGCAGAAATTCTGCAGTGTGAACCCAGCCTTAGGGTCTATTCACATGGCAGAATTTCGGCTTGCGGAATCCGGTCTCAAATTAAAGCCCATAGACTTCTATGGGATTCCCCACTCCCATTCACACTTCAGAATTTCCGCTTGCGGAATTCCGCAAGCGGAAATTCAGAAGTGTGAATGGGAGTGCGGAATCCCATAGAAGTCTTCGGGCTTTAATTTGAGGCGGAATTCCGCAAGCGGAAATTCTGCCATGTGAATAGACCCTAAGGCTGGGTTCACACTACTGAAATTCCGCCTGGCTGCTTGCAAAAGTTTGGTAGAGAAATTTCCGCCTCCAAAGCCTATTTTTTGTTGCAGGCGGAATTTTGTTATTTCTGTGAGTATTCCGTCCCTTGGGTGCCCCAAAACAGACAGTTCTTGCTGTGCAGGAATGGCCACGACCCATACCAAGGGATGCAGGGAAATATAGCTTTATGGAAGGAAAGTCCTGGCAGGGCAATACCAAAATATTTCCTTTCAAACCTTTGGAGTGACCTTGTTTTTGCTGTAAAATACCAAAACATTTACCTGAAGTCCTGTCTTAAAGGGGTACTCTGCTGGAAAACATTTTTTTTTTAATCAACTGGTGCCAGAAGTTAAACAGATTCGTAAATGACTTCTGTTTAAAAATCTTAACCCTTCCAGTACTTATCAGCTGCTGTATACTACAGAGTTCTTTTCTTTTTGACTTTTTGACCACAGTGCTCTCTGCTGACACCTCTGTCCTTTTTAGGAACTGTCCAGAGTAGGGGAAAAAATCTCCATATCAAACCTACAGTTCCTAAAATGGACAGAGGTGTCAGCAGAGAGCACTGTGGTCAGACAGAAAGGAAATGAAAAAAGAAAACAACTTCCTTTAGAGCATACAGCAGCTGATAAGTACTGGAAGGGTTACGGTTTTTAAATAGAAGTCATTTACAAATCTGTTAAACTTTCTGGTACCAGGTGATTCATTTTTTATTTTTTCCTGGGGAGTACCCCTTTAAGCAATGTTACTACATCTGTATAGTATGAATACAGTACAGTAAAATGTAGCAGTCATAATATCATATTTGCCCTTTCCCTTTTGTTAGCAAATATGAAAGCCTATAATTGTAGTTTAGACTCTAAGGCCCAGATTTATCAAACTTTGTGCGGGAAAAACCTGGAGTGATTTTTCCCCAGCAACCAATCACAGCTCAGCTGACGAGCTCTGGTAAAGTGAAAGCTGAGCTGTGATTGGCTGCTGGAGAAAAATCACTCCAGGTTTTTCCCTCACCAAGTTTGATAAATCTGGGCCTAAAAGAAAGCACAGAAGCAGCAAACTTTGTGAAAACCGTAATTTGTGTCAGTCTTAAAACTTTTGGCCATGACTGTACTGGGGGGGTTCAACTTAAAGGTGTACTCCGCTGCTCAGCATTTGGAACAAACTGTTCCGAATGCTGGAGCCTGCGCCGAGAGCTCGTGACGTCATAGCCCCGCCCCTTCATGATGTCATGCCCCACCCCCTCAATGCAAGTCTATGGGAGGGGGCGTGACAGCCGTCACGCCCCCTCCCATAGACTTGCATTGAGGGGGTGGGGTGTGACGTCATGAGTGGGCCGGGCTATGACATCTTGAGCTCCCGATGCCGGCTCCAGCATTCGGAACAGTTTGCTCCACATACTGAGCGGCGCAGTACCCCTTTAAAGGGATACTCCGGTGAAAACCTTTTTTCTTTTAAATCAACTGGTGGCAGAAAGTTAAACATATTTGTAAATTACTTCTATTAAAAAATCTTCCTGTACTTATTAGCTGCTCAATACTACAGAGGAAATTCTTTTCTTTTTGGAATGCTCTCTGATGACATCACGAGCACAGTTCTCTCTGCTGACGTTATTATAATAATAATAACGTTTTAGTGGGATTTTAACCCAAGTCCCCAGCACCGCAAGGCAGCAGTGCTAACCACTCAGCCACCATGCTGCCCTTAGCATACATCTGCTATGCATGGTTGCTAAAATGGACAGAGATGTCAGCAGAGAGCACTGTGCTCGTGATGTCATCAGTGTTCCAAAAAGAAAGGAATTTCCTCTGTAGCATTCAGTAGCTAATAAGTACTGGAAGGATTAAGATTTTTTTATAGAAGTAATTTACAAATATGTTTAACTTTCTGCCACCAGTTGATTTAAAAGAAAAAAGTTTTCACCGGAGTATCCCTTAAAATTAGTCCTAATGCTTTCTGTTATGTGTGGCAAACAAGTGAGATGAAATGGGCACACGTGCATGCCATCATCAAAGGCATGGCGGAGGTGTTATGTCATGAGCAAGAATCATCATAGGGGTCCTGGCTTTTTCTTTGGGAATGTTACCCTATCCGTCTGTTGTAGGGATTTTAACCCTTTCCCTCTGTTGTAGGGATTTTAACCCTTTCCCTCTGTTGTAGGGATTTTATCCCCTTCAACTTGTCACCATAATGTATAATGTCATACAGACTCATCTTTATTCCTTTATGACATAACCATAAATGACCTCAATTGGCCAATTGACCTTAAAATGACCCACTCACCCCTTTATGAATACATAATACACCATCGGACTGTAATTTGGCACTGTTGCTTAGCAACCTTTGTTGTTTACATATAATTAACCATCAATTTATTTCAGAACACACTTTAGTCTGTGTATTACATTTGATCTTCATTAGGTCTAAAAATAGTTTCTTTTAAAGAGGACATGAAATTGCCTTACCTGCACAACAAATGATCGTGCCGCCATGCGTCATGCTATTCTATAGGAATAACATTACCTCAGATATTGTGGTGCCCTACATTGCCCTCATAAGCAAATATACCAAACCATCAATGACAAATTAACCCATAGATGACCAGACTTACGATTCTTGCTTTTGATAAGGATTTTACATCTTTGTGTCAATGACTTAAAAGACATAGGGGTAATTTATCATTGTCTTTTTTTTGCTGATATTTAGCGTAGGAAATGTCTCATGTGCGACAAAGCATTAAACATTATTATTATTATTATTTTTTAAATCAACTGGTGCCAGAAAGTTAAACAGATTTGTAAATTACTTCTTTTAAAAAAACTCCTTACTCCTTCCAGTACTTATCAGCTGCTGTTATGATCCACAGGAAGTTCTTTTCTTTTTGAATTTCCTTTCTGCCTGACCACGGTGCTCTCTACTGACAACTCTGTCCATGTCAGGAACTGTCCAGAGTAGGAGCAAATCCCCATAGCAAACCTTTACTGCTCTGGACAGTTCCTAAAATGGACAGAGGTGTCAGTAGAGAGCACCGTGGTCAGGCAGAAAGGAAATTCAAATAGAAAAGAACTTCCTGTGGATCATAACAGCAGCTGATAAGTACTGGAAGGATTAAGATTTTTTTAATAGAAGTAATATACAAATCTGTTTAACTTTCTGGCACCAGTTGATTTAAAAAAAAAATGTTTTCCAGTGAAGTACCCCCTTTTATTGCCCCCTTATGTGTCCATAGATGTACAGTATATTTTTTCTGCCAGCAGTAGTATCCTTAGTCAGATAATGACAGTAAACAGTGGCTCCTGCAGGTACACACTGTATATCCTAACACTGAACCCTCTGCTGATGCTAAAACATACAGCAAATCCCCCCCCCCCCCCCCCCCCCCCCAAATGTTTCTTCATATTCTTATGGCTTCATCAGGGACAAAGGGGCTTCATCGGGGAGGATATATTTTGGTTGTAGTAGTTTTTCTTAGCATAGGCCATCAATATGTCATTGCCTCCTATAATCAGCAGAAGGGGCTGACACCCAGTGCTTTGTCTGTACATTAAACAGTGCCTGGTATTACTGCTTGGCCCCATTCACGTGAACCAGTTCTTCTGTTGATCCGTGATGCCCTACATTAATGGCTTTTCCTAAGGGTTGACCATCAGTGTATGTTTCTGGAAAAACAAAACTTTAATATAATATTTGGTCCCTGTTTTTTGTCCAACAGACTTGAGTGAGCTATGGCAAGGGAATTATAATTCCCCAGAAAGCTGTATGATATGAAATCTTGTATTCGAGCATACTGTCTAGAAATTCTGATGAACAAAAATTGAATTATTGTTTTTTCTTAAAGGGGTACTCTGGTGCCCTAGCGTTCGGAACATTTTGTGGGGGTCGTGACGCCATGGCCACACCCCTTGTGATGTCACGTCACGCCCCCTCAATTCAAGTCTATGGGAGGGGGCGTGGCGGTAGCCACGCCCCCTCCCATAGACTTGCATTGAGGGGGTGTGACGTCACAAGGGGTGTGGCCGTGGTGTCACGACCCCCGCCCGACACTCCAAGCGTTCGGAACAAAATGTTCCGAACACTGGGGCACCAGAGTACCCCTTTAAGAAAAAATAATAATTCAATTTTTGTTCATCAGAATTTCTAGACAGTATGGACTTGCATTGAGGTGGCGTGATGTGACGTCACGACCCCCACCGCCGGCACCAAGCATTCTGAACGATCGCTGGGTGCTGCTCAGAGATCGCGGGGGTCACAGCAGTGGGACCCCCACAATCAGACATCTTATCCCCTATCCTTTGGGTAGGGGATAAGATGCCTAGTGGCGGAGGACCCCTTTACCCTTCTGCTTAATAGTTCCTAATAAAGCTAGACTAATATAAATTTCCTATACAGTATTCAGCAATATGGCTGCAGGAGGTGAAATCTATAATAAGATTATAAAACGAGGCATACCCTGTATATAGTCTTGTATGCTGCAGCATTGTCAATATATTCTCTATCTGTAGCCCTGGCTGGCTGCCATGTTACATTGAAGGGCAGCTGTAGTTACCATTAAAGGGGTAGTCCAGTGGTGAAAAACGTATCCCCTATCCTAAGGATAGGGGATAAGTTTGAGAACGCGGGGGGTCCGACCGCTGGGGCCCCCTGCGATCTCTCTGTATGGGGGCCAGGCTCTCCGGCCAGATAGCAAGTGTCGACCCCCGAACGAAGCGGCGGCCGACACGCCCCCTCAATACATCTCTATGGCAGAGCCGGAGATTGCCGAAGCACTCCGGCTCTGCCATAGAGTTGTATTGAGGGGGCGTGTCGGCCGCCGCTTCGTTCGGGGGTCGACACGCCCGACGCGCGGGCTGTCGGGGCCCCTTACAGGAGATCGCGGGGGGGCAACAGCGGTCGGACCCCCCGCGATCTGCAACTTATCCCCTATCCTTAGGATAGGGGATAAGTTGTTCATCACTTGTTCACTTCTGGACTACTCCTTTAACATTTTCAAATCATAGTTAATAAGATAGATATTAACTGAGTTATAACACTTATGAAGATACTATGGTTTAGGGGGAAAAAATCAATAATAATAATAATAATTAGTGAATTATCTTATTACAAAGCTTATGAATTAAGAAAGAGAATGAATGCAGAGATCTCCTTAATGCACAACTGTCATCAAATCTGGGCCATATAACCTACACACAGCCTCTATACTGTGTGCAGATTGTGTATTAGGTGTTTTTACCTTCTGTCTGCCGTCCTTTATTACCCCAAAAAACTGTTTTGATGGAAGCCGCACACAGTTGGATAGACGTGGAAGGGGTTCGCAATGCCCCGCCGCCGCCGCCACGCCTATCCCCTGCACGTCAACACTGGGACCTCTGTGTGATTGACACACAGGTCCCAGCGCATGCGCCCCTTCGCTTATCCCCCGTGCGCGCCGCGGTGTGTGTCGTCATGCTCTGCTGTTCAAAAAAACTTTATTCAGATGTGTACCCTTATTATTACTGAATATCTAATAGTGCTGGGGCTGGGCGGTATACTGGTTCATACCGAATACCAAAATATGTGTGCTGCACGATATGAATTTTAACCCATACCGCAATACTGGTTCGGCCCCTACCCCTCGGGAATGAATGAATCAGCCCAGCGCTGATCGGGGAACTAATCATATGTGACCCACGAGCGCTGTTCTGCCCCCCCCCCCCCCAAATTAATGATTAGACCTGCGCTGCGCTGTCCCCATCGGGGTACTAATAACATGTCACCCGCAAGCGCTGCCCTCCTGGTCCTGCAGTTTGTTGCGGCCGCCGGCACTGAAACTCTATACCAGTGGTCTTCAACCTCCAGATGTTGCAAAACTACAACTCCCAGCATGCCCGGACAGCCGTTGGCTGTCCGGGCATGCTGGGAGTTGTAGTTTTGCAACATCTGGAGGTCCGCAGGTTGAAGACCACTGCTCTATACTGTATCCCTATGCCCGGGCTGCAAAAGGTAAACAAAATAAACTTTAACTCACCTTCCCCGTCGGTCCGGACCTGCTTCCTGGAGACGGGAACGTGGGACATCCGTCAGCCTATCACCGGCCTTAGCGATGATGATGTTCCGCCTCGGCCGGTGATAGGCTGAGCCCACTGTCATATAAGAACTGGCTTCTTACATGACAGTGGGCTCAGCCTATCACCGGCCGAGGCCGAACATCATCATCGCTAAGGCCGGTGATAGGCTGACGGATGTCCGACGTTCCCGTCTCCAGCGTAAGGCCGACGTGGGAACATGCGTTAAAGTTTTATTTTTGTTTACCTTTTGCAGCCCAGGCATAGGGATACAGTATAGAGCGTCATACAAGGGATAGGGATACAGTATAGAGTGTCATACAAGGGATAGGGATACAGTATAGAGCGTCATACAAGGGATAGGGATACAGTATAGAGTGTCATACAAGGGATAGGGATACAGTATAGAGCGTCATACAAGGGATAGGGATACAGTATAGAGTGTCATACAAGGGATAGAAATACAATATAGAGCATCATACAAGGGATAGGGATACAGTATAGAGTGTCATACAAGGGATAGGGATACAGTATAGAGTGTCATACAAGGGATAGGGATACAGAATAGAGTGTCATACAAGGGATAGGGATACAGTAAAGAGTGTCATACAAGAGATAGGGATACAGTAAAGAGTGTATACAAGGGATAGGGATACAGTATAGAGCGTCATACAAGGGATAGGGATACAGTATAGAGTGTCATACAAGGGATAGGATACAGTATAGAGTGTCATACAAGGGATAGGGATACAGTAAAGAGTGTATACAAGGGATAGGGATACAGTATAGAGCGTCATACAAGGGATAGGGATACAGTATAGAGTGTCATACAAGGGATAGGGATACAGTAAAGAGTGTATACAAGGGATAGGGATACAGTATAGAGCGTCATACAAGGGATAGGGATACAGTATAGAGTGTCATACAAGGGATAGGGATACAGTATAGAGCGTCATACAAGGGATAGGGATACAGTATAGAGTGTCATACAAGGGATAGGGATACAGTATAGAGCGTCATACAAGGGATAGGGATACAGTATAGAGTGTCATACAAGGGATAGAAATACAGTATAGAGCGTCATACAAGGGATAGGGATACAGTATAGAGTGTCATACAAGGGATAGGGATACAGTATAGAGTGTCATACAAGGGATAGGGATACAGAATAGAGTGTCATACAAGGGATAGGGATACAGTAAAGAGTGTATACAAGGGATAGGGATACAGTATACAGTGTCATACAAGGGATAGGGATACAGTAAAGAGTGTATACAAGGGATAGGGATACAGTATATAGTGTCATACAAGGGATAGGGATACAGAATAGAGTGTCATACAAGGGATAGGGATACAGTAAAGAGTGTATACAAGGGATAGGGATACAGTATACAGTGCCATACAAGGGATAGGGATACAGTAAAGAGTGTATACAAGGGATAGGGATACAGTATAGAGCGTCATACAAGGGATAGGGATACAGTATAGAGTGTCATACAAGGGATAGGGATACAGTATAGAGTGTCATACAAGGGATAGGGATACAGTATAGAGCGTCATACAAGGGATAGGGATACAGTATAGAGTGTCATACAAGGGATAGGGATACAGTATAGAGCGTCATACAAGGGATAGGGATACAGTATAGAGTGTCATACAAGGGATAGGGATACAGTATAGAGTGTCATACAAGGGATAGGTACAGTATAGAGTGTCATACAAGGGATAGGGATACAGTATAGAGTGTCATACAAGGGATAGGGATACAGTATAGAGTGTCATACAAGGGATAGGGATACAGTATAGAGTGTCATACAAGGGATAGGGATACAGTAAAGAGTGTCATACAAGGGATAGGGATACAGTATAGAGTGTCATACAAGGGATAGGGATACAGTATAGAGTGTCATACAAGGGATAGGGATACAGTATAGAGTGTCATACAAGGGATAGGGATACAGTATAGAGTGTCATACAAGAGATAGGGATACAGTATAGAGTGTCATACAAGGGATAGGGATACAGTATAGAGTGTCATACAAGGGATAGGGATACAGTATAGAGTGTCATACAAGGGATAGGGATACAGTAAAGAGTGTATACAAGGGATAGGGATACAGTATTCAGTGTCATACAAGGGATAGGGATACAGTAAAGAGTGTATACAAGGGATAGGGATACAGTATAGAGCGTCATACAAGGGATAGGGATACAGTATAGAGTGTCATACAAGGGATAGGGATACAGTATAGAGTGTCATACAAGGGATAGGGATACAGTATAGAGTGTCATACAAGGCATAGGGATACAGTATACAGTGTCATACAAGGGATAGGGATACAGTATAGGGTGTCATACAAGGGATAGGGATACAGTATAGAGTGTCATACAAGGGATAGGGATACAGTATAGAGTGTCATACAAGGGATAGGGATACAGTATAGAGTGTCATACAAGGGATAGGGATACAGTATAGAGTGTCATACAAGGGATAGGGATACAGTATAGCGTGTCATACAAGGGATAGGGATACAGTATAGAGTGTCATACAAGGGATAGGGATACAGTATAGAGTGTCATACAAGGGATAGGGATACAGTATAGAGTGTCATACAAGGGATAGGGATACAGTATAGAGCGTCATACAAGGGATAGGTATACAGTATAGAGTGTCATACAAGGGATAGGGATACAGTATAGAGTGTATACAAGGAATAGGGATACAGTATAGAGTGTCATACAAGGGATAGGGATACAGTATAGAGTGTCATACAAGAGATAGGGGTACAGTATAGAGTGTCATACAAGGGATAGGGATACAGTATAGAGTGTCATACAAGGGATAGGGATACAGTATAGAGTGTCATACAAGGGATAGGGATACAGTATAGAGTGTCATACAAGGGATAGGGATACAGTATAGAGTGTCATACAAGGGATAGGGGTACAGTATAGAGTGTCATACAAGGGATAGGGATACAGTATAGAGTGTCATACAAGGGATAGGGATACAGTATAGAGTGTCATACAAGGGATAGGGATACAGTATAGAGCGTCATACAAGAGATAGGGATACAGTATAGAGTGTCATACAAGGGATAGGGATACAGTATAGAGTGTCATACAAGGGATAGGGATACAGTATAGAGTGTCATACAAGGGACAGGGATACAGTATAGAGCGTCATACAAGAGATAGGGGTACAGTATATAGTGTCATACAAGGGATAGGGATACAGTATAGAGTGTCATACAAGGGATAGGGATACAGTATAGAGCGTCATACAAGAGATAGGGGTACAGTATATAGTGTCATACAAGGGATAGGGGTACAGTATAGAGTGTCATACAAGGGATAGGGATACAGTATAGAGTGTCATACAAGGGATAGGGATACAGTATAGAGTGTCATACAAGAGATAGGGGTACAGTATATAGTGTCATACAAGGGAAAGGGATACAGTATAGAGCGTCATACAAGGGATAGGTATACAGTATAGAGTGTCATACAAGGGATAGGGGTACAGTATAGAGTGTCATACAAGGGATAGGGATACAGTATAGAGTGTCATACAAGGGATAGGGATACAGTATAGAGTGTCATACAAGGGATAGGGATACAGTATAGAGTGTCATACAAGGGATAGGGATACAGTATAGAATGTCATACAAGGGATAGGGATACAGTATAGAGTGTCATACAAGGGATAGGGATACAGTATAGAGTGTCATACAAGGGATAGGAATACAGTATAGAGTGTCATACAAGGGATAGGGATACAGTATAGAGTGTCATACAAGGGATAGGGATACAGTATAGAGTGTCATACAAGGGATAGGGATACAGTATAGAGTGTCATACAAGAGATAGGGGTACAGTATAGAGTGTCATATAAGGGATAGGGATACAGTATAGAGTGTCATACAAGGGATAGGTACAGTATAGAGTGTCATACAAGGGATAGGGATACAGTATAGAATGTCATACAAGGGATAGGGATACAGTATAGAGTGTCATACAAGGGATAGGGATACAGTATAGAGTGTCATACAAGGGATAGGAATACAGTATAGAGTGTCATACAAGGGATAGGGATACAGTATAGAGTGTCATACAAGGGATAGGGATACAGTATAGAGTGTCATACAAGGGATAGGGATACAGTATAGAATGTCATACAAGGGATAGGGATACAGTATAGAGTGTCATACAAGGGATAGGGATACAGTATAGAGTGTAATACAAGGGATAGGGATACAGTATACAGTGTCATACAAGGGATAGGTACAGTATAGAGTGTCATACAAGGGATAGGGATACAGTATAGAGTGTCATACAAGGGATAGGGATACAGTATAGAGTGTCATACAAGAGATAGGGGTACAGTATAGAGTGTCATACAAGGGATAGGTACAGTATAGAGTGTCATACAAGGGATAGGGATACAGTATACAGTGTCATACAAGGGATAGGGATACAGTATAGAGTGTCATACAAGGGATAGGGATACAGTATAGAGTGTCATACAAGGGATAGGAATACAGTATAGAGTGTCATACAAGGGATAGGGATACAGTATAGAGTGTCATACAAGGGATAGGGATACAGTATAGAGTGTCATACAAGGGATAGGGATACAGTATAGAATGTCATACAAGGGATAGGGATACAGTATAGAGTGTCATACAAGGGATAGGGATACAGTATAGAGTGTAATACAAGGGATAGGGATACAGTATACAGTGTCATACAAGGGATAGGTACAGTATAGAGTGTCATACAAGGGATAGGGATACAGTATAGAGTGTCATACAAGGGATAGGGATACAGTATAGAGTGTCATACAAGAGATAGGGGTACAGTATAGAGTGTCATACAAGGGATAGGTACAGTATAGAGTGTCATACAAGGGATAGGGATACAGTATACAGTGTCATACAAGGGATAGGGATACAGTATAGAGTGTCATTCAAGGGATAGGGATACAGTATAGAGTGTCATACAAGGGATAGGGATGCAGTATAGAGTGTCATACAAGGGATAGGGATACAGTATAGAGTGTCATACAAGGGATAGGTACAGTATAGAGTGTCATACAAGGGATAGGTACAGTATAGAGTGTCATACAAGGGATAGGGGTACAGTATAGAGTGTCATACAAGGGATAGGGGTACAGTATAGAGTGTCATACAAGGGATAGGGGTACAGTATAGAGTGTCATACAAGGGATAGGGATACAGTATAGAGTGTCATACAAGGGATAGGGATGCAGTATAGAGTGTCATACAAGGGATAGGGATACAGTATAGAGTGTCATACAAGGGATAGGTACAGTATAGAGTGTCATACAAGGGATAGGGATACAGTATAGAGCGTCATACAAGGGATAGGGATACAGTATAGAGTGTCATACAAGGGATAGGGATACAGTATACAGTGTCATACAAGGGATAGGGATACAGTATAGAGTGTCATACAAGGGATAGGGATACAGTATAGAGTGTCATACAAGGGATAGGGATACAGTATAGAGTGTCATACAAGGCATAGGGATACAGTATACAGTGTCATACAAGGGATAGGGATACAGTATAGAGTGTCATACAAGGGATAGGGATACAGTATAGAGTGTCATACAAGGGATAGGGATACAGTATAGAGTGTCATACAAGGGATAGGGATACAGTATAGAGTGTCATACAAGGGATAGGGATACAGTATAGAGTGTTATACAAGGGATAGGGATACAGTATAGAGCGTCATACAAGAGATAGGGGTACAGTATAGAGTCTCATACAAGGGATAGGGATACAGTATAGAGTGTCATACAAGAGATAGGGGTACAGTATAGAGTGTCATACAAGGGATAGGGGTGCAGTATAGAGTGTCATACAAGGGATAGGGATACAGTATAGAGTGTCATACAAGGGATAGGGGTGCAGTATAGAGTGTCATACAAGGGATAGGGATACAGTATAGAGTGTCATACAAGGGATAGGGATACAGTATAGAGTGTTATACAAGGGATAGGGATACAGTATAGAGCGTCATACAAGAGATAGGGGTACAGTATATAGTGTCATACAAGGGATAGGGATACAGTATAGAGTGTCATACAAGGGATAGGGATACAGTATAGAGCGTCATACAAGAGATAGGGGTACAGTATATAGTGTCATACAAGGGATAGGGGTACAGTATAGAGTGTCATACAAGGGATAGGGATACAGTATAGAGTGTCATACAAGGGATAGGGATACAGTATAGAGTGTCATACAAGAGATAGGGGTACAGTATATAGTGTCATACAAGGGATAGGGATACAGTATAGAGCGTCATACAAGGGATAGGTATACAGTATAGAGTGTCATACAAGGGATAGGGATACAGTATAGAGTGTCATACAAGAGATAGGGGTACAGTATAGAGTGTCATATAAGGGATAGGGATACAGTATAGAGTGTCATACAAGGAATAGGGATACAGTATAGAGTGTCATACAAGGGATAGGGGTACAGTATAGAGCGTCATACAAGGGATAGGGATACAGTATAGAGTGTCATACAAGGGATAGGTACAGTATAGAGTGTCATACAAGGGATAGGGATACAGTATACAGTGTCATACAAGGGATAGGGATACAGTATACAGTGTCATACAAGGGATAGGGATACAGTATAGAGTGCCATACAAGGGATAGGAATACAGTATAGAGTGTCATACAAGGGATAGGGATACAGTATAGAGTGTCATACAAGGGATAGGGATACAGTATAGAGTGTCATACAAGGGATAGGGATACAGTATAGAGTGTCATACAAGGGATAGGGATACAGTATAGAGTGTCATACAAGGGATAGGGATACAGTATAGAGTGTCATACAAGGGATAGGGATACAGTATAGAGTGTCATACAAGGGATAGGGATACAGTATAGAGTGGCATACAAGGGATAGGGATACAGTATACAGTGTCATACAAGGGATAGGTACAGTATAGTGTCATACAAGGGATAGGGATACAGTATAGAGTGTCATACAAGGGATAGGGATACAGTATAGAGTGTCATACAAGAGATAGGGGTACAGTATAGAGTGTCATACAAGGGATAGGTACAGTATAGAGTGTCATACAAGGGATAGGGATACAGTATAGAGTGTCATACAAGGGATAGGTACAGTATAGAGTGTCATACAAGGGATAGGGATACAGTATACAGTGTCATACAAGGGATAGGGATACAGTATACAGTGTCATACAAGGGATAGGGATACAGTATAGAGTGTCATACAAGGGATAGGGATACAGTATAGAGTGTCATACAAGGGATAGGGATACAGTATAGAGTGTCATACAAGGGATAGGGATACAGTATAGAGTGTCATACAAGGGATAGGGATACAGTATAGAGTGTCATACAAGGGATAGGGATACAGTATAGAGTGTCATACAAGGGATAGGGATACAGTATAGAGTGTCATACAAGGGATAGGGATACAGTATAGAGTGTCATACAAGGGATAGGGATACAGTATAGAGTGTCATACAAGGGATAGGGATACAGTATAGAGTGTCATACAAGGGATAGGGATACATTATAGAGTGTCATACAAGGGATAGGTACAGTATAGAGTGTCATACAAGGGATAGGGATACAGTATAGAGTGTCATACAAGGGATAGGGATACAGTATAGAGTGTCATACAAGGGATAGGGATACAGTATAGAGTGTCATACAAGGGATAGGGATACAGTATAGAGTGTCATACAAGGGATAGGGATACAGTATAGAGTGTCATACAAGGGATAGGGGTGCAGTATAGAGTGTCATACAAGGGATAGGGATACAGTATAGAGTGTAATACAAGGGATAGGGATACAGTATACAGTGTCATACAAGGGATAGGTACAGTATAGAGTGTCATACAAGGGATAGGGATACAGTATAGAGTGTCATACAAGGGATAGGGATACAGTATAGAGTGTCATACAAGAGATAGGGGTACAGTATAGAGTGTCATACAAGGGATAGGTACAGTATAGAGTGTCATACAAGGGATAGGGATACAGTATACAGTGTCATACAAGGGATAGGGATACAGTATAGAGTGTCATTCAAGGGATAGGGATACAGTATAGAGTGTCATACAAGGGATAGGGATGCAGTATAGAGTGTCATACAAGGGATAGGGATACAGTATAGAGTGTCATACAAGGGATAGGTACAGTATAGAGTGTCATACAAGGGATAGGGGTACAGTATAGAGTGTCATACAAGGGATAGGGGTACAGTATAGAGTGTCATACAAGGGATAGGGGTACAGTATAGAGTGTCATACAAGGGATAGGGATACAGTATAGAGTGTCATACAAGGGATAGGGATGCAGTATAGAGTGTCATACAAGGGATAGGGATACAGTATAGAGTGTCATACAAGGGATAGGTACAGTATAGAGTGTCATACAAGGGATAGGGATACAGTATAGAGCGTCATACAAGGGATAGGGATACAGTATAGAGTGTCATACAAGGGATAGGGATACAGTATACAGTGTCATACAAGGGATAGGGATACAGTATAGAGTGTCATACAAGGGATAGGGATACAGTATAGAGTGTCATACAAGGGATAGGGATACAGTATAGAGTGTCATACAAGGCATAGGGATACAGTATACAGTGTCATACAAGGGATAGGGATACAGTATACAGTGTCATACAAGGGATAGGGATACAGTATAGAGTGTCATACAAGGAATAGGGATACAGTATAGAGTGTCATACAAGGGATAGGTACAGTATAGAGTGTCATACAAGGGATAGGGATACAGTATACAGTGTCATACAAGGGATAGGGATACAGTATACAGTGTCATACAAGGGATAGGGATACAGTATAGAGTGCCATACAAGGGATAGGAATACAGTATAGAGTGTCATACAAGGGATAGGGATACAGTATAGAGTGTCATACAAGGGATAGGGATACAGTATAGAGTGTCATACAAGGGATAGGGATACAGTATAGAGTGTCATACAAGGGATAGGGATACAGTATAGAGTGTCATACAAGGGATAGGGATACAGTATAGAGTGTCATACAAGGGATAGGGATACAGTATAGAGTGTCATACAAGGGATAGGGATACAGTATAGAGTGTCATACAAGGGATAGGGATACAGTATACAGTGTCATACAAGGGATAGGTACAGTATAGAGTGTCATACAAGGGATAGGGATACAGTATAGAGTGTCATACAAGGGATAGGGATACAGTATAGAGTGTCATACAAGAGATAGGGGTACAGTATAGAGTGTCATACAAGGGATAGGTACAGTATAGAGTGTCATACAAGGGATAGGGATACAGTATAGAGTGTCATACAAGGGATAGGTACAGTATAGAGTGTCATACAAGGGATAGGGATACAGTATACAGTGTCATACAAGGGATAGGGATACAGTATACAGTGTCATACAAGGGATAGGGATACAGTATAGAGTGTCATACAAGGGATAGGGATACAGTATAGAGTGTCATACAAGGGATAGGGATACAGTATAGAGTGTCATACAAGGGATAGGAATACAGTATAGAGTGTCATACAAGGGATAGGGATACAGTATAGAGTGTCATACAAGGGATAGGGATACAGTATAGAGTGTCATACAAGGGATAGGGATACAGTATAGAGTGTCATACAAGGGATAGGGATACAGTATAGAGTGTCATACAAGGGATAGGGATACAGTATAGAGTGTCATACAAGGGATAGGGATACAGTATAGAGTGTCATACAAGGGATAGGGATACAGTATAGAGTGTCATACAAGGGATAGGGATACAGTATAGAGTGTCATACAAGGGATAGGGATACATTATAGAGTGTCATACAAGGGATAGGTACAGTATAGAGTGTCATACAAGGGATAGGGATACAGTATAGAGTGTCATACAAGGGATAGGGATACAGTATAGAGTGTCATACAAGGGATAGGGATACAGTATAGAGTGTCATACAAGGGATAGGGATACAGTATAGAGTGTCATACAAGGGATAGGGATACAGTATAGAGTGTCATACAAGGGATAGGGGTGCAGTATAGAGTGTCATACAAGGGATAGGGATACAGTATAGAGTGTAATACAAGGGATAGGGATACAGTATACAGTGTCATACAAGGGATAGGTACAGTATAGAGTGTCATACAAGGGATAGGGATACAGTATAGAGTGTCATACAAGGGATAGGGATACAGTATAGAGTGTCATACAAGAGATAGGGGTACAGTATAGAGTGTCATACAAGGGATAGGTACAGTATAGAGTGTCATACAAGGGATAGGGGTACAGTATAGAGTGTCATACAAGGGATAGGGATACAGTATAGAGTGTCATACAAGGGATAGGTACAGTATAGAGTGTCATACAAGGGATAGGGGTACAGTATAGAGTGTCATACAAGGGATAGGGGTACAGTATAGAGTGTCATACAAGGGATAGGGGTACAGTATAGAGTGTCATACAAGGGATAGGGATACAGTATAGAGTGTCATACAAGGGATAGGGATGCAGTATAGAGTGTCATACAAGGGATAGGGATACAGTATAGAGTGTCATACAAGGGATAGGTACAGTATAGAGTGTCATACAAGGGATAGGGATACAGTATAGAGCGTCATACAAGGGATAGGGATACAGTATAGAGTGTCATACAAGGGATAGGGATACAGTATACAGTGTCATACAAGGGATAGGGATACAGTATAGAGTGTCATACAAGGGATAGGGATACAGTATAGAGTGTCATACAAGGGATAGGGATACAGTATAGAGTGTCATACAAGGCATAGGGATACAGTATACAGTGTCATACAAGGGATAGGGATACAGTATACAGTGTCATACAAGGGATAGGGATACAGTATACAGTGTCATACAAGGGATAGGGATACAGTATAGAGTGTCATACAAGGGATAGGGATACAGTATAGAGTGTCATACAAGGGATAGGGATACAGTATAGAGTGTCATACAAGGGATAGGGATACAGTATAGAGCGTCATACAAGGGATAGGTATACAGTATAGAGTGTCATACAAGGGATAGGGATACAGTATAGAGTGTATACAAGGGATAGGGATACAGTATAGAGTGTCATACAAGGGATAGGGATACAGTATAGAGTGTCATACAAGAGATAGGGGTACAGTATAGAGTCTCATACAAGGGATAGGGATACAGTATAGAGTGTCATACAAGATATAGGGGTACAGTATAGAGTGTCATACAAGGGATAGGGGTGCAGTATAGAGTGTCATACAAGGGATAGGGATACAGTATAGAGTGTCATACAAGGGATAGGGGTGCAGTATAGAGTGTCATACAAGGGATAGGGATACAGTATAGAGTGTCATACAAGGGATAGGGATACAGTATAGAGTGTTATACAAGGGATAGGGATACAGTATAGAGCGTCATACAAGAGATAGGGGTACAGTATATAGTGTCATACAAGGGATAGGGATACAGTATAGAGTGTCATACAAGGGATAGGGATACAGTATAGAGCGTCATACAAGAGATAGGGGTACAGTATATAGTGTCATACAAGGGATAGGGGTACAGTATAGAGTGTCATACAAGGGATAGGGATACAGTATAGAGTGTCATACAAGGGATAGGGATACAGTATAGAGTGTCATACAAGAGATAGGGGTACAGTATATAGTGTCATACAAGGGATAGGGATACAGTATAGAGCGTCATACAAGGGATAGGTATACAGTATAGAGTGTCATACAAGGGATAGGGATACAGTATAGAGTGTCATACAAGAGATAGGGGTACAGTATAGAGTGTCATATAAGGGATAGGGATACAGTATAGAGTGTCATACAAGGGATAGGGATACAGTATAGAGTGTCATACAAGGGATAGGGATACAGTATAGAGTGTCATACAAGGAATAGGGATACAGTATAGAGTGTCATACAAGGGATAGGGGTACAGTATAGAGCGTCATACAAGGGATAGGGATACAGTATAGAGTGTCATACAAGGGATAGGTACAGTATAGAGTGTCATACAAGGGATAGGGATACAGTATACAGTGTCATACAAGGGATAGGGATACAGTATACAGTGTCATACAAGGGATAGGGATACAGTATAGAGTGCCATACAAGGGATAGGAATACAGTATAGAGTGTCATACAAGGGATAGGGATACAGTATAGAGTGTCATACAAGGGATAGGGATACAGTATAGAGTGTCATACAAGGGATAGGGATACAGTATAGAGTGTCATACAAGGGATAGGGATACAGTATAGAGTGTCATACAAGGGATAGGGATACAGTATAGAGTGTCATACAAGGGATAGGGATACAGTATAGAGTGTCATACAAGGGATAGGGATACAGTATAGAGTGTCATACAAGGGATAGGGATACAGTATACAGTGTCATACAAGGGATAGGTACAGTATAGAGTGTCATACAAGGGATAGGGATACAGTATAGAGTGTCATACAAGGGATAGGGATACAGTATAGAGTGTCATACAAGAGATAGGGGTACAGTATAGAGTGTCATACAAGGGATAGGTACAGTATAGAGTGTCATACAAGGGATAGGGATACAGTATAGAGTGTCATACAAGGGATAGGTACAGTATAGAGTGTCATACAAGGGATAGGGATACAGTATAGAGTGTCATACAAGGGATAGGGATACAGTATACAGTGTCATACAAGGGATAGGGATACAGTATAGAGTGTCATACAAGGGATAGGGATACAGTATAGAGTGTCATACAAGGGATAGGGATACAGTATAGAGTGTCATACAAGGGATAGGGATACAGTATAGAGTGTCATACAAGGGATAGGGATACAGTATAGAGTGTCATACAAGGGATAGGGATACAGTATAGAGTGTCATACAAGGGATAGGGATACAGTATAGAGTGTCATACAAGGGATAGGGATACAGTATAGAGTGTCTTACAAGGGATAGGGATACAGTATAGAGTGTCATACAAGGGATAGGGGTACAGTATAGAGTGTCATACAAGGCATAGGGATACAGTATAGAGTGTCATACAAGGGATAGGGATACAGTATAGAGTGTCATACAAGGGATAGGGATACAGTATAGAGTGTCATACAAGGGATAGGTACAGTATAGAATGTCATACAAGGGATAGGGATACAGTATACAGTGTCATACAAGGGATAGGGATACAGTATAGAGTGTCATACAAGGGATAGGGATACAGTATAGAGTGTCATACAAGGGATAGGGATACAGTATAGAGTGTCATACAAGGGATAGGGATACAGTATAGAGCGTCATACAAGAGATAGGGATACAGTATAGAGTGTCATACAAGGGATAGGGATACAGTATAGAGTGTCATACAAGGGATAGGGATACAGTATAGAGTGTCATACAAGGAATAGGGATACAGTATAGAGCGTCATACAAGAGATAGGGATACAGTATATAGTGTCATACAAGGGATAGGGATACAGTATAGAGTGTCATACAAGGGATAGGGATACAGTATAGAGTGTCATACAAGGGATAGGGATACAGTATAGAGTGTCATACAAGGGATAGGGATACAGTATAGAGTGTCATACAAGGGATAGGGATACAGTATAGAGTGTCATACAAGGGATAGGGATACAGTATAGAGTGTATACAAAATACTGCGATACACATATTTGGTCATACCGCCCAGCCCTAGTGCCCACTATCCTCTTCTTTCTTCTTGCTGTGCCGGTGACCGGAGACACTCTCTCTGTTGCTTCTATTCCCAGTGCCTAGAGGCAGAGAGGAAGTGCAGTCCCTGTCTCTAGCACTGGGCATGTGCACTGAGAAGGTAGGCGGCGGGAGTGAGCACTCGCTGGGGGAGCGAGCGCTTGCCATGACAACACACGCCGCGGCGCACACGGGGGATAAGCGAAGGGGCGCATGCACTGGGACCTGTGTGTCAATCACACAGTGGTCCCAGTGCCAAGCCTATCCGACTGTGTGGGGCTTCCATCAAAACTGTTTTTTGGGGTAATAAAGGACGGCAGACGGAAGTAAAAACACCTAATACACAATCTGCACACAGTACAGAGGCTGTGTGTAGGTTATATGGCCCAGATTTGATGACAGTTGCGCTTTAATATAGATGTTCTTTCATTTCGGAGCCATATGGGTGGAGTATGTATCAAACCTTTTACTCCATTATTTTGGCTGTAGTTTGTCTCTATTTTTGGTGCACTTGCTTTTTAGAGACATATAATTGCGACCAACCAAATAGAACTTTTTTTTTCAAAGTGATGTTGGAAGTCGTGATATCACTTGCAATCATGCAGTGGTCAGGAATTTATGATTTGCGTCTTTTCAGTTTGTCGCATATTTTGGCGCAACTACGCTTATTGGGTCACAATTCTACACCAGTCCTGACATGCTTTAGAAACTGACTGTGGACAGCATTATTAAAAAGTCGGACATTTTGTCGCATGGGTTAAAAGTCGCAAACAAAGTCGCTGAGATATTAGATCAGCACCAGATTTATCTCGTGCCCTGCGCCATGTAATGCATTTGGTGCAGGACACAGTTTTCAACACGTGAATTAATGGAGTGAAAAGTCGTGCATCTCCTCCTCTTTTCATGAATACCCCCCATTATCTGTAAAGTAAGTGCCAAGCTAGAGAAAGGGGCACGGGCCATTATATGTGCGGGCTGAAAGACTTTTAACAGCCTCTTTTTTTAATACTGAATTGATCCAGTCCTAGACGTCAGTTCTTGAGCAGACTGTTCTGTTATCCAAAATGTTCAAATAATTGGTGCAATGAGGCTCGTGACACTTTCATCTTTTCAGACTGGGATATAATGCAGCCCAGCTGCTTAATAATACATTAGAGAAGGATTAAAGTCATATCATCTTAAATGTTACATAAGCCTAACAAAAAAACATGGAAATAGTCCTTTTGTGTTACTTTTAATTCATACAGAGCAGTAAATGTGTAGACTCTGACCAGCTGACCATTACAAGAAATGGGGATTCTGTAATCCATGGGGGGAGATTATACTGAAATAGAAGAGCAAGCCCTAAGGGCCCAACAGATTTATGGCTCTGTCTTGTACAAAGCTATAATAGAGCTTCTTTTAGTCTGACTGTTTCTTCTTGTGGTCTGTCAGATAGACATGCTAAAGTGCTTAAAGGGGGGGAAAAAAAATTCAAATCAACTGGTGCCAGAAAGTTTTACAGATTTGTAAATTACTTCTATTAAAAAATCTTAATCCTTCCAGTACTTATAAGCTGCTGTATACTTTCTGTCTGACCACAGTGCTCTCTGCTGACACCTCTGTCCATGTCAGGAACTGTCCGGAGCAGGAAAGGTTGGCTATGGGGATTTGCTCCTGCTCTGGACAGTTCCTGACATGGACAGAGGAGTCCAAAGGATAAGGGATAAGGTCTGATTGTGGGGTTCTGCCACTGGGAACCCCTGTGATTTCTCCTGCAGCACCCCTGTCATCTGGTGCACGGAGTGAGCTTCGCTCTGTGCCTGATGACTGGTGATGCAGGGGCCGGAGGTTTGTGACATCACTGCCCCCCCCCCCCCCCTTGTGACATCACACCCCGCCCCCTTAATGCAAGTCTATGAGAGGGGGCGTGATGGCCACCACACCCCTTCCCATAGACTTGCATTGAGGGGATGGGATGTGATGTCTCAAGGGGGCGGGGCTGTGATATTGCGATCCTCAGGCCCCTGCATCGCCAGTCATCAGGCACAGAGCGAAGCTCACTCCGTGCACCAGATGACAGGGGTGCTGCAGGAGAAATCACAGGGGTTCCCTTCAATCAGACCTTATCCCTTATCCTTTAAATGTACCACTTTAAGATTTTTTTTATAGAAGTAATTTACAAATCTGTTTAACTTTCTGGAGCCAGTTGATATGAAAAAAATTGTTTTCCAATTTCCAAACAAAATTGTTTGTTTAAAGCCCAAGTTCTGTTTAGATCCTATGCATGTATATAAAAAAGGAAGCCATGTACTGATGCTTCCTTTCTTTGATATACAGTTTATATGGCATATTTTAGCAATGATAGCTATCCCTTCAGCAAACATGGCAGTGTGGAGCATGGATTGTGCCAGGGCCTAACATAGAAAGAATTGTTGAAAGAGTTTAATTATTTAAATAATCCTTTTTGACAAAATATCTCAGAGGTTTCCTTTCCATGTACTACAGACCCCTTTTGACACTATTAGGTTATGATGAGTGTTCACATCTAATGACTGTCTACAAAACCTGTCTGCATAATATCGAAGCATCTCTAGGCACTTGACAACTCTCCTTAGCGTCTTGTTTGACTGGAGGACGTGTCATTGTGCCATAACACATCTTTATGTGTGTCATTTATTCCTCTCGCCTTGGCTAGAATCTTTAATAATATTCCAAAGCACATAAAATGGCTAGAAGAAATATTACTTTCATAAAAAAGTTATTTATCTGTTTATTTAATTGAAGAAATTTACTAACTAGGAAACAAATGGAATAATGTTAGAAACAGCTATTTTTAAAATTTAAGAGACGTGTAAACTAAAAACTAGCCATTAAAGGGGCTTTGCCTCAAAGGGCACCTATTCTTTATCCATAGGATAGGGGATGTTATTTTGTGGGGGGCCTGACATTAGGATTGATCTTGACAACATTCTATGGAAATCTCTATTGACTGAAATGACCATGTCTTGCTAAATAAGTTTGGTGCTGCTGACAGATTCGATCATACACACAATGAGGGATCCTTCTGTATGGGTCATTGGAAAAGCTGTAAAGGAGGTCATGGCTGGAGTCTGGCTGTGCCAATTGGTTTCCAGTCTCTTTGTTAAGGGAACAACCAATGAATAATAAGAGATCGGTAACAGGTTTAGTAGGCTTTGATGGCCGCAGTGATGTCCTGTCTCAGACAGTGATTGGCTGAGCCAGCAGGCCCTGCTCTTCTTGGAAGCAATCATAAGACAAGAGGATCAGGGGACCATAAGGAGCTTAATGGAAGCTGCTAGAATACTCCAAGCTATAGTAAATTCTACCATTTGTGTTTTAACTTGTAATTTCAAGACCAATGGTTACTGTCTCATAAAATGTAACTTAAATGGATACTCCATGGAAACATCTTATCCCCTATCCAAAGGATAGGGGATAAGATGTTAGATTGCGGGGGTCCCGCCACTGGGGACCCCCTCGAACTCTGGGCTTGTAGCTTCCGTGTTCGTGATGTCATGCCACGCCCCCTCCATTCATGTCTATGGGAGGAGGCATGGCGGCTAGTACATAACCATCACATCTACTCCTATAGAAGTGAAAGGAGGGGGCATGGTGACTTGCATCATGAGTCATCGGGCACGGAGCGGAGTTCCCCTCCCATAGGCTTGTATTAAGGGGGCGGGGTGTGATGTCATGAGGAGGCGGAGCCATGACATCACAATACTCTGTCCCCTGTATCGCCCCTCATCAGCCACGGAGCTCCCTGCAGCTGAAGAACTGGGGGTGCTGAAGAGTGGTGGGACCCCTGGGATCAGACATCTTATCCCCTATCCTTTGGATAGGGGATAAGATGTCTAGGGGCAGAGTACACCTTTAAGTGCAACAAATATTCAATAGGGGATACATATTCAGGGTACTGTAACTATATCAGGTCCTTCAGTATCAAGGGCTCAATTCATACCTTGAGCCATGACAGCTATGATGGATCTGTTTTTGAAAGTATCCTAAAGAATCCATATAGATCCCATTGACTTGTGATGGTGGTCATCAGGTTTCCATTTATGTTCCATTCTGTCTGTCTCTGTCCTGCTCCAGTACACTGAAGGTCTCTGTCAAATGTACCAGTATAAAACAGTAATCAAGTGGTGTTTTAGAAATTCTTCTGGATTGACAGTAATGTCAGGAATCAGGATTTTCTTCTGTCTGTTTTTGACTTTTCCTGTTATCTCCATCTCGGTTGCACTGTCACTGACTATTCTTTCTGTCTCTCTTTTGCTTTGCTTTATCTTTGGAATGTAGAGCAAAGATGCTGGAATCAGGACCTTGGTTATGTTGGATGAGCAAGGAGGTAAGCTACTTTAAGAAAGCTCTAATATTTCTAAAAGTGACTTAACATGTAATGTCCTATTATGGTAAGAAACAAAATAAAGATCAATCCTGCCTAGTACCAGACTATAGTGTTCATTTCTCCAAGTGATGGTTCAGACTAAACTAATATACATATATCTTGGCTTTAAGAATGGAAAGCATGTCTATGGATTTTTTTTATTGTAGTGTTGAACAAAGCAGGGAATTGTTATTATGCACAACATATACAAGTGTCACTTATATAACATATAATAGAGTGGTACTTATCCTATTAGGATAGTGGGCAGAGATACAGATGTATTAAATTACAAAATCTCCAATCATACTTGACTTGAAGGAAACAAAACTAGCAAGAATGGAGCGCTAGTGCCAGACAGCTATTGACTATTGTAGTAAACAGAATACTCTGGGTTATTCGTAATGCAGGACCCAAATAGATGGTGGACACAGGTTTCAATTTTACTGTAAAAGTTGCTTTAAATGGGTTGAAAACAACCCTTGTCCTATGGGTATTGTACAGGGTGACCCTCTGCTCGCCATGGATGCCTGCGACAAAATCAGCTTTTTGGCAGGACAATCCCATTTACTAATAGTCACTGGTAGCTAGTAGACAGTAACCAAGTAACATCTAAATTGCAGATGACATGTGACTATTAAGACATTATGAAATGCACATATATCAAATTTAGGCCTGTTACTATGTAACTCTATAGTCCACACAATAAGAATCTTTGGAAAGCATGAATTATCCTGGGCTCTAGTCTTTAAGACATATTTCTTGTCTATAAAACATTATAAAATTCCATAAGACAATATGTATTCCAAATACACAGGTTCTTAATCACAGCATATCATGTCAGACGTCACCACAAAGATCAGCTATAGAAGAGTCCAGAACACGTGTATCTTATAGTATATTGATCGATCATGCAGTCATGACTTCTACATATTTCATGTTGCCCTCTCTTATATCATATGTGTAGCCTGAAGTGATATTGTAAATCTAAATGTGAAATTAATATGTTGCCTTGAGGATTTTATGCTTGAATAAAGGATGATCTGTACCAGTGTTACCTGGTCTTTCTACCTAAACCTTGTTAGTAAGGGAAAGAAACAATGATGCTTTCGTCCTCATTTTCCGACCTCATATCCTGTTCTCATATCCTGACCTTATATCCTCTTCTAATATCCTGACCTCATATCCGGCCTCATATACCATCCTCAAATCTAGTCCTAATATCCTGACCTTATATCTCGTCCTCATATCCTGACCTCATATCCTGTTCTCATATCCTGACCTCATATCCGTCCTTATATCCGGTAACTCATAGACGATCCTCAAATCTAGTCCTAATTTCCTGACCTTATATGCTGTCCTTATATCTCGTCCTCATATCCTGATCTCATATCCCGTCATCATATCCCGTCCTCATGTACCTCAGCTGGGGTTGAGCCGTTATGAAGAGCTTGTAGGCTGAAAATAGAAGGGGTGTGGTTATTCAAGGCCTGGCTATTTGAGAGGGGCGGGGCTTGTAAGCCGGACTGCCACACAAAAGGGTCATAAAATAGAAGGACCGTGGCTTTGCAGAGGGATGTAGCCTGCAAGTTGGACCTACACACAATAAAGGGCCAAAAATAAAAGGGGACATGGCTTGCGAGAAGGATGAGGCTTGTAAGCTGGGCTGACACATTCACACCGAGATGCAGGATGGGGATGTGTTAGGGTTAATTTACCAAAACTGGGGGGAAAAAGTCGGTGCGTCTTATACGGCGAATACACCCCTATCGCGGCGGTCCCTGCGGCCATCAACGGCCTAGACACGCGGCTAATACAGGACATCACCGATCGCGGTGATGCCCTGTATTAACCCTTCAGACGCGGCGATCAAAGCTGACCGCCGCGTCTGAAGGGAAAGTAACACTAACCCGGCTGTTCAGTCGGGCTGTTCGGGACCGCCGCGGCGGTCGCGAACAGCCCGACTGAATAGCCGGGTTAGTGCTTACAGGACACCAGGGGGGACCTTACCTGCCTCCTTGGTGTCTTCTCCGTTCAGGGATCCGCTGTATGGCCGGCGCTCTCCTTCCTCGTCATCACGTCGTCGCGTACGTGCGTCGGCGTGCGTAACGACGTGATGGCGGCGACGGAGAGCGCGGATACCCGGCCGGCAGCAGAGACGTTCCGGAGCGACGGGGACACGGCGACAGCGATGGAGCGACATCCAGGGCAGCGGTGACGGGTCCGGAGCGGCGGGGACACGTGAGTATTACCATCTCCTGCAGTGGTCTTCAATCTGCGGACCTCCAGATGTTGCAAAACTACAACTCCCAGCCGTTGGCTGTCCGGGCATGCTGGGAGTTGTAGTTTTGCAACATCTGGAGGTCCGCAGGTTGAAGACCACTATTGGGTTCAAAATCTTTATTTTTTTTGATTTTGCCCCTAAAAATTGGGTGCGTCTTATACGACGGTGCGTCCTATAGGACGAAAAATACGGTATATTTTTGGTTGTCCTTTAAAGGGATACTGAAACTTTTTTTTAAATATATTAATGAAATTGTTATATAAAATAAGTTTAGTTCATTTGTGTGTTTGTTTGGTGTGTATTTGCATAGGGGGCTGCCATTACCATGAGCATCTGTGGTGACGTCACTTAACGACACCATCACAGATGATTTACGGCATTCACTGGCCATAAGAACGTTAAGACGCATTAGGGACTAGAATGCTGTGTTGTGCGCATGTCTGTCATGCGCAGAACACAGCTACAAAAGAGGAGCCAGCGCCATGTTGGCAAAGTCCGGAAGCCTCCGCTATAGAGCACCAGCGGCTGCTTCTGGAACTATTGTCATTTTCCCCTGCTGGCTCTCCTATATACCGTCTGAGCTCCGACCATCCATTGTCCCGATAGTACTGGCAGCCTCCCTGCTTCGGGACCTAGACTCTGCGCCTCTCTCTGGCTTTCAGTCTGGGGGAGTGTGGAGGATCAGCTGAGAAGGGGGAGTTCGGGTTGGCCCCGAGTTCGGGTTGGCCACGCAGCTGGTGTCTGCAGCCCAGCACTTCCCTGACTATCTGCATGACGAGTACCAGATCACATGGCAGGCCTGAACTGCCGCTGTGAGAAGGGACAATGAATGTGGTATGAGGTCGGACCCTGTACTGAAGGAAGATTTACACCAGGGATGGCTGCAGGTCTGAGAAGGTGTCAAAGCTGTATGTGACATTCAGACTGTCTAATGACTCATAGCTCTGTATTGATTACAGGGTCTGACTGTCACACACAGCTTTCCAAGGCTTCTGAATGGCAAGCAATGTGTCAGTGCTAGTCTGATCATGTGCCATTCAGAAGCTATGAAAAGCTGTGTGTGACATTCAAACTCTGTCTAATGACTCATGACCCTGTAATAATTACAGAGTCTGACTGTCAGACACAGCTTTCCCATGCTTCAAAATGGCACACGATCTGTTCTATAATGTTTTATCCTCCAGTCACCTCCAAACCTGCAGTCAGTATGCTAATGTTACATCACATCTTATCCTCTGGTCACCTTTAAAGCTGTACTCACTATTCTGCTGTTATATATCATCTTATCCGCCAGTCACCTACAAGCCTGTACTTATTACTTTGCTGTCATTTGAACTTGTTCTTTCTTTCTGCGGAATCCACACAGAATGCAAAACAGTTTATGAGACAGCGTATTCCTGTGCAGTTTGAGGGATGCCGGCACAGAGAGTCTCTTTGCGGACATTCCGTAGTGTGAACATATCCTTAGTCTGCAATGACCTAGCTCTGGAGGTTACATCCAGTTGTTTGTTCTTTACCACTCTTTAGACTCCAACAAAATGGTGCACACAGTGGAACGGAAAAGACTACAAAAACCTCTCATGCACAGGCAAAAGGAAAGGTAGACGAGCGAGACCAGATTTTCAGCAGTGTATTCACAAGTTGCTTGCCTTCCCCAGATTTCTCATATTAGCTCCCTCTGCGGGTCAACAGTGGGAAATATGACAAGTTATTATTTAATTTTTCATATTTTCTGACAAGTAAAAAAAAAATTTCAATATTTCCAAAAATATTTTAAAAATAGGAAAACACAATTTAACCTCTAAAAAAAATTATAACATTTGGTGACACATTCCCCTTAAGTAACATGTATACCAAGTTTAATTGAAATATCTCCAACCATTTGTAAGTGATGCTGGAACATGCATACATTTTCGGAGACAAGCCTCTTTTTCCTGGTCCATTGGGTTTTGTATATATATATATATATATATATATATATATATATATATAATCAAAAAAAGGAGAAATCCGCAGCACACAAAATAAAGTGAAAAAATCTTGTGGTTTATTCCATATCAAAAAGTGTTTTCACAGCAAGTGACGCTTCGACTAGGCTCCCCCAGTCTTTTTGAAGCAGTGCTTGAAAAAGACTGGGGGAGCCTAGTCAAAACGTCGCTTGCTGTGAAAACACTTTTTGATATGGCATAAACCACAAGATTTTTTCACTTTATTTTGTGTGCTGCGGATTTCTCCTTTTTTTGATTGTATCAACGGTGAGCTCCTGACCAAGGCTCCAATATCTGCGTGCACCACCAGCATTTTTTTTACCATTTTGGATGTGCTGTTCATTTTCTTATTAGTATATATATATGTCCAAAAATCACCGCACAAGCAGGTCTTGGATCAATAAAAGTTAGTTTTCTTTATTCCCAAAATAAAGTGCAATGTTTCGGCTACAGTAGCCTTTATCAAGCATATATATGTATATATATATATATATATATATATATATATATATATATATATATGGTAGCTGGGTGTGATGAGGGCAGATGTTGTTACCCTAGGGGCAGATGGCATTAATCCCTTGTATTTGTGATGCCAGGACGTGGTTTAGCCTAAAACCACTCATAGGTATACCGCTGGATCCTGGGCTAGGCACGGGGGCAATAAAGACTCCAACAACAAGTTACGGACAACGGTCGCTGAGGGTAAAGTCTGTCTATACAGTTCAGCCAGGGCCCAAGGAGGTGACCAGTGACACAGAGACCTTAAGGGCTTGATGGGACTTGTAGTAGGACTGGACAATTGAATGCAGACCACGCTGACTTCACAGATGACAGGGACTGACTTGACTCATAAAGCTGTGACTTTAGCTTACTTGACTTGACTGTAGCTGCAGGACTGGACTTTGAGGTCTCCAACACTCTGGACACACACACTAGGCACGACTGCACTGGACCTCAGCTTAGCACAGTGCTTCTCAATTTCTGTCATGCCCCCCCTAGGAAGAAGAAAACATTTTGCACCCCCCGCGCGACTGTAAATAGTATCATTTGTCTATAAAATTGTTATAAATACACCTCTGCATAACACTGTATCCCTATTAACGTATATGAGGCTCTGTACACTGACAACAAGCAGGGCTCTGTACACTGACAACAAGCAGGGCTCTGTACACTGACAACAAGCAGGGCTCTGTACACTGACAACAAGCAGGGCTCTACACTGACAACAAGCAGGGCTCTGTACACTGACAACAAGCAGGGCTCTGTACACTGACAACAAGCGGGGCTCTGTACACTGACAACAAGCAGGGCTCTGTACACTGACAACAAGCAGGGCTCTGTACACTGACAACAAGCGGGGCTCTGTACACTGACAACAAGCAGGGCTCTGTACACTGGCAACAAGCGGGGCTCTGTACACTGACAACAAGCAGGGCTCTGTACACTGGCAACAAGCAGGGCTCTGTACACTGGCAACAAGCGGGGCTCTGTACACTGACAACAAGCAGGGCTCTGTACACTGACAACAAGCAGGGCTCTGTACACTGACAACAAGCGGGGCTCTGTACACTGACAACAAGCGGGGCTCTGTACACTGACAACAAGCGGGGCTCTGTACACTGACAACAAGCGGGGCTCTGTACACTGACAACAAGCGGGGCTCTGTACACTGACAACAAGCTGGGCTCTGTACACTGACAACAAGCGGGGCTCTGTACACTGACAACAAGCGGGGCTCTGTACACTGACAACAAGCGGGGCTCTGTACACTGACAACAAGCAGGGCTCTGTACACTGGCAACAAGGGGGGCTCTGTACACTGACAACAAGCAGGGCTCTGTACACTGACAACAAGCGGGGCTCTGTACACTGACAACAAGCAGGGCTCTGTACACTGACAACAAGCGGGGCTCTGTACACTGACAACAAGCAGGGCTCTGTACACTGACAACAAGCAGGGCTCTTTACATACTGCTCGGTGGCACAGTGAACTCCGACATGGTGGGCTGCTGCGCTTAGACGTGAGGTCACGTCACCCTGGTGACGTGACCTCACGTCTTAACGTAGCAGCGCGCCACGCCGGAGTTCAAAGCGCCTCTCCCAGGCAGCCACACTGACAACCCAGGGCCGTAAGATCCAGCCGTAGAGTTGCTAGGCAACCGACGCTGTGTGGGACGCCGCTTGCGAGTGAGTCGGATAATCCGATCTAGACATCCAATATGACACTATTTGCCAAGGTCAAACGAGCCCCCCCTTTACGGAGCCTCGCCCCCCCACCACCACCACCACCATTTGAGAAGCACTGGCTTAGCAGAAGAGCAGAGCTCAAAAAGAGAGAAGCTAGCTCCACCCAGGACTTATATGGGGGAGACTAGCATGAAGCCCATAGATCACTCTTGGGATCACCTGGTCACTGGTACCTCCTGGGTAACAATCACATGACATATCACATGGTATAACTCTTAAAGCAACATTACATTTTATAACACTTTACATGGTAAAACATATTTACAATGGGGAAACAAGTGCAGGGGGCCTTGGGGACACTGAAGGAGGCTGCCTGACAGGACAGCAGGAGCACGGGGCAACACCTCCCGTACTGGGCCACCATACATATATATATATATATATATATATATTTGATTTGGAAGGCTTCTGAGTAAGAAACAGAGAAGTTCCTGACAGGAGAGTCAGTAAGGAGTCTTTTCGAGATTTCCTCTGCTTTTAACTCAGAAACCCTTCTCCAAATCGTATATATTTATGTCACAGAGCTCAGCTTCTTTTCCTCTTTCCTTAGGTACGGCACCATAAACCACTCCACAGGTTTGCTTGATGTCTCCACAGAAAGAAATGTACATAAATATACAGAAGACCCCTTTTCCAATTGGGGCCCTAGCAGAATTCGAGTTTGTTTCATGCTTAGAATGTAATTCGTATGTAACTTTAAACGTTATCAGTCATCCCGACTAAATCTTTAAATAAGAGGAATCTGATGTTCCTGGCCTTGTGGTTTAAAAGTTCATCTGTCTCTTTAGATTTCTCGGGAGCGCATGAAAAAACTGATTTACTTCTTTTTAGCATTCCCAGCCCTATTGAGGGAGTTCTGCAGTGTGGAAAAATGTATCTCCTATGCAAAGGATGTATCTCCGGATCTCTCAGATGAGATGAATGGAGGGCGCGTACCGACCATGCAGGAGATCGCTGGGGGATTCCAGCAGTTAGACCCCCCGCGATCAAACACTTATCCCCTATCCTTTGAATAGGGGATACATTTTCCTACACTGCAGCACCCCTTTATAATCACAAGTCTTCAATGAACAGTGATGGCACGTCCTTTGCATAATTATTTTACTGTCAGTCTCCAATGTCGAATAACTATACAAGGGTCAATATAAACGTGTTCCATTCTCCTGTAAATTACACAGGTGCCCAATAAGGGAACTACACTCTATGCCTTTATATCTATCATAAATTATTATGCTCTGTTTCACTGCCATGCCTAACCATACTTTCTCTAACTTTCTCTATTTCCTTATGATATTGTGTTCTTCGGCTACAAGTGTTACCACGTTCACAAAGACCAATGGGTCTCCAAACTGTGGCCTTCCGGATGTTGGCTGTCCGGGCACGCTGAGAGTTGTCATTTTGGAACATCTGAAAGGCCACAGTTTTCAGACCACAGACATAGACAATAGTTTTATTACATTTATGAAACCCAGCTGACTGTCCCACATCAGGGCCATCAACCGGATTCTTTCCTTTTCTTTTTTTTCTTGACAACTTATCAAAAATTATCTAAAATGTTATGTTGACTGATTGAAAAACCATACTAAATCACAAAGGTTATATATGGACATTTATCAACAGGTTTAGTCAGGTTTTCTTTACTATTATTGTCGCAAAATTGTCGCAACTGCGACTACACGCTTTTTCGTGCGACATTTTGACTGGAAAGCGAGAAAAGCAAGTTTTCCTAAAATTTACTATGTAGTAATAATTTTAAAATGGACTACGGGTAGTCAGGTATTTATTAACTGCGACAGTCGCAACTGCGCAAAAAAAAGTCGCAACAGCGTTAAAAATTGACTAAATTTACTCCAGCTCAAACATGGAGCAGAAAAAGCTACTACCAAAGTAAAAAAGGAAAAATTGCTTACGTGAAAGAAAATTATCAACAGGCTGAAACCAGTTGATAAATAAGTCACACATAAGCAAAAAAAAGGTAAGGAAAAAATTACTAAAAAAAGGAATACATAAGCAAACATTGATAAATGTCCCTCATTGTGATCAGGAGCATAACGGTAGGGGGTGCTGAGGTAGCTGTCACGTTGGGACCCTGGTGCCTAAAGAGGCACCAAGGCACATCTGCCACATAAGAGACCAGAATTAAAAATAACACATTGGGCCCTGTTGCAGATTTTACATTGGGGCCCAGAAGCCACAAGTTATGCCTCTGTAAGTGATATATACATCTATAGCTCAGTATACTGAGATTCACTATGACCTGTAATATGTTAATACTTACTATCACAATAACCTGCACAAACTCCAACAGCCTAAATAAAATTATGGTTGCATCCATTTTTTTCACAACACAAGTCACCCATTTTTTTCACACTTTTTACACCAACACAAAAGTCACCTATTTTTACACACTTTTTACACAATTTTTTTCAGAACCTTGTCCTACATATATATACATACACTAGTTGTTAATGGGGTTAGCCCAAGATTTAAGGAGGTTGTCCCGCAAATAAAAATTATCCCCTATTCAGAGAATAGGGGATAAGTGTCTAATCATGGGACCCCCCACGATCTTCAGAAAAGGGTCCATTTCCTACTGTGAAGTGCTCCGGCCCCCATCTTCCAAGACAAACTGGTCTCTGGAGTGATGGCCTGCCAATTAGATACATACTTATTCCCTAACCTGTGAATGACCCTTGTATTATCTTTTAACTTGAGGACATTTCTTTGGAATAAATAATTTATGGAGTCATTTCCACCATGCTGAGTCAACTGATTTAAAGGGGTACTCTGACAAAAAAACATCTTATCCCCTATCCAAAGGATGTCTGATTGTGGGGTTCCCGCCACTGGGGACCCCCACGATCTTTGGCGCAGAACCCCAGTCATCCGTGCACGGAGCGAACTCCGCTCCGTGCCGGATGATTGGCGACTACAGCCGTCTCGCCCCCTCCATTCATGTCTATGGAAGGAGGCGTGGCGGTTATGTACTAGCCCCCATGCCCCCTCCCATAGACATGAATGGAGGGGGCATGGCTAGTGGATAAGATGTTTTTTGGTGGAGTACCCCTTTAATCTTGGCCCCTTCCAAAAGCCCAGTAGGTCATGTGGCTTCATAATGCTGCCCGCTTTTAGAAACTGGTTAGGACAAACATTGGCTGTCGTAGGACCCCATGATGAGAGCCGTTCAGATTATTATAGCCAGCTAAGTTTTGTAGTAGCCATACGGATTTAACATGTGTCCAATATTATGACCTTAGAGTCATCAATCATACAGACCTGCCCCGACTAGTATGCCGTTAGAGATTCATAGTGTAACATAAGGTGAAGCCTATCATTGTTTTAGAGTGCTTCATGAAGCAGAGAGTTTATTAGGATCTTATTAAATAAATAAGTAAAACTCATCAGCCTAAAACATAGTAATAATCCCATTTCTAATATTATATTGCTTCATTTGCTTTTCCTTTGCTCCAATAGCCGCCTCTCTAATTTATCGTTTTCATTATCTTACCATCCGCACAACATTGTCATACAGCAGATGGAAATATATTAAAACGGCAAGCAAAGGTTTATTAGAAAAAAGGGGAAACATAAAACAAAGAATATTGATTTCAAAGTTGTTTAGGTCTCAAGAAATGTTGAATTGCTATGGAAAATGAAATCACAAAATGTAGTGGGAGATCCACCAAAGGTGTGTGACAGCTGAGCAAGACACACAGAACAAGACAGGAATATATTTATAATATATGTAGAACAAGACAGGAATATATTTATAATATATGTAGAACAAGACAGGAATATATTTATAATATATGTAGAACAAGACAGGAATATATTGCAAATGAAATTTCCCTGCCTCCAACTCAGAGGCAATGGTTTTCATCAGAGATGGATCCGGTTCTATGAAAACTCCTTGCTAAAAGTGTACGTAGGTCATGGAGAGTTGTGTCTTTATATGGAAGGAGGCAAACCTGGAATAACAAATAAAAAAAAGGCTGCAAGTTAAAAATACATAAAATATTATATTACAAAAGTTATAAATCCTACCCCATAGAGCTAAAAAAAAATCTTCACTGAAACTGTGTCCCTGTCTTGGTCATTTTCAATTAAATAAAAAGCTGCAGTCATTGCCTGCAATGAATTATCCTAAGAGTGTGGTTGAGGCCTATAGATGGTAGAGATGGGATGTCCAATTATCTTCTGTCTATCATATATTGTAGCGTTCGTTCGAGCTGACCTTTAATATTCTGTTAGTTTACAATTTGTAATACTATCTATTTTACAACTAATATAATAATGATTGTCAATGACTGTACTTTAGGCTATAATAACTATGCCAATGTCAGTCTGTCAAATACCCACTTATAATACTGGGAGGAACATATGGCAACCAACCAGAGGTGTAACTTGTGGTATCAAGGGAGACCCCAAACTTTAAGGGTATGAGAGCTGGTGTAAAAAAGTTGCAAATGTGTGCGCAACCCTTTAAGTTTTTGGATAAGACATAGTAAAAGCTGCTTGAGTAGATAAGTAATTACTCAAAACTGTGTAACAATTTTTCACCAAACCTACACCCTTGATAAATTCCCCCTATTGTATTTGCACATTAGTTTCTTACATATCAAAACAATATCCCCTATTATTGACAATATGAGGCCATATATTATCTATCTTACTACAGTTTAGTATATTCAGAAACCAAGAAGTAATTGATGGAACCAACATGCACAGCCATTAGTCTTTAGCATCCAACAGTAATCTGAATTATTTATAAGTAAATAAAATCAGCTGTAATGTTCAAAAAAATCTTACATCTCCTGAATGGAGCCATGACCCTTAGCTCATATCATCAATAAATAATATATCTCGTAACAAAGTCCTACAGATAATTGTTACAAGTCCCCAGGATTATCCAGGGATTGGTAAAATATTACAGCCTCTGAGTTTAATTGAGGGTTGATCAATACAAGTAAAAGCCCATTATGTGGCTTCCTTTCGAATGAATTATTCACCGTTCCAGGGAGCTTGTACATATCAGTGTATTGGAGAGATAACAGGTTTTGGCTATAGGTTTCAGGTAGCCATGTGCATATACCGTGAATACTATTTTAGAAGAACATACAAAATTGCAATGAACAGTGGTCTTCAATGAGGGGGTTCTTACTAAAGTAAATGGCCACTATGCAAAATCTAAGCTGGACTGAAAATCCAAAACACATAATCGAGCTTGGATAAGGGGACTGTCTTCTCAAAGAGGTGGTCTTTTGGAGAGATTTAATTGTGTCAAAATAAAAATGATCACTAAATCTGTATAACTAACAAATATAGAGGAGCCAGCATGTAACTATAAGCCCTGACCACCGGGTACTTGACGCACCAGAATGTGTATAAATGTCATGAGTTTTATCCAGACTATGAAGCAAGCACAGGAACTGAGCCTGCTTCATAGACCGCAGGTACCGGCTGGTACCGGCTGGGGACCTGTTGCTAATGGCAGATATCAGAGATCATACTGATCATGGCATATGAAGTATTAGGGGGGCTTTTAGAGACTCATTGGACCACTCACAGCGCAATAAGTCAAGATGGCGGCTGGAGCTCCGCACACCTGCTCCAGGGCTGCTCCAGGAATTTTCTTCTATGATCAGCCTTCTGGTAGACCATACCAAGTAGATCGTCAATATCACTGATCAGTGTTATGCCTATGCATAGCACTGAACAGTAATAGCAATAGGGGACATAAAAAATTTGAAAACAATTTTTTTTCATAAATGTGAAAGATCCCCTCCCCCCAATAATTTTATGAATAAAAAAAAAAAATGAAATAAATAAACATATTTGGTATCACTGCATGCAGAAATGTCCAAACTATAAAAAAATATAACATTAATGACACAGTACAGTAAACGGTGTAAATGTAAAAACATCAAAATTACAACCTCTGTCAATATAAATTAAAATATTTCATCCTACTCCGGTGCATCAAGTTTAAAACTTTGGTTTGCTATTGTCATGATCTCTAGCAGGATATCATGAATAATAAATGACACAATATGCAAACAACCTCGTCCTCAGAGGTGAAAGCAATAAAACATCAGCCACAAATAGAGTTGTCACAGATGTCACTTAGGGAGGACATTTTAAATGAAATGTCTTTGCTGCTATTGCTTTATAAAATCCAAGAAATCTCCAAATCTGCCAATGGGTCTATATCAACAGGAGCAATCTGTTCTTTCATACTTGCATGGACATGTGCCCCTAATGCTCCTTACCTCTAACTGAACGCACTTATATAGTCTCTAAAAAACACGTTGAAGGGAAGGGCTTGTTCCTAAATCTGAGATAGTGAAATAGATAGCAATCAAAAATTAGAGTACCGATTGGCTTTACATGCAATCGGAACTTGTCAATAGGTGACATGGTTATTTTTCTTTGTAAGCCAAATTTTTTAGACAAAACCTAGTTCTCCAACACTGATTGATGGGCTGCAGTGTATCTGCAAACATAGTATTCATCAGGCGGTGTTAATAGGGGTTGTGGGAGGTAAGGAGAGGCTAGGGGGGCATTTATATTCCATCAGTCCACTGTATACTTTCACCGTTCTTATCAGCCTATTTGCACAATATTTTTTGCCGTTTTGGCTAAAGAAGAAACTCGCTACATGATATTTTGGAGTATATTTAGGTGACAAATTACTTTAGTTAAAAATTGGAAAATAAAAACTACTGAGAGTCATATCTGAGTGACCAACATTTGTGTACAGTCATATAAAGAAAAAGAAAAAAAAGGGGGGGAGTGCGGAGCGCCCCATAGGGTAATAACGTTGAATGTAACCAATGAAGTTCAAAAGGTAGTAGAGAAACTGCTCACCTGGTGGGGTTGTGGAGCAGCCTCAACCCTGTAGTAGGCAAATCAATCCCTCTTCGGGAAGATGAAATAGTACAAATAGGTACTCTGCAGCACCGAGTCTCACCAGTAGGACCTTACCAACATGGGGAGGTCAATTAGTGCACATTTGAAACAGGAGAAAAAAGGATTGGTGGTATCTCAAGGAGTGCAAATGAGTACTTGAATTCCAAAAATATGCAAAGGAATGCTTTATTTTGTCTATCATAAACGCATTTTCAAAGGTATAGTCCTCCTTCCTCAGTTGACCAGACATCTGAGGAAGGAGGACTATACCTCAAAAAACGCATTTATGATAGACATTATAAAGCATTCCTTTGCATATTTTTGGAATCCAAGTACTCATTTGCACTCCTTGAGATACCACCAATCCCTTTTTCTCCTGTTTCAAGATTGTGTATAATAGTGTACATATTTAATAAAAAAGTAGAATAAAAATAATCTCCAAATATTTAAGAGTTGGTAAATCAATTCACTTTGTTATGCTAAATGGGTGTTCATAATATTACTTTGTTATGTTGTAGCATTCTGATTGTTGGAGAGTGCCCCTGCCCGTTCTTAGGCATAAGCCATAACTTGGACTTAATGAACATGGAAAGCAACAAAGCAGCCCAATGATAGAAGTTGGATTACATATTTTCGATTTTAAAGTGTCACTGTCATTTATAAAACTTTAGACATGTCATAGAGACAAGTCAAGAGTTTTGATTGGTTGGGGTCTGGAGACCCCAACCGATCAGTAGAACGAGTGGAAAGAAGCGCTCAGGTAAAGATGTCCACACACCTTATATTAAAGTCAACTAGACTGTCTATAGTGCATGGTGGCCTCTCAAGTGACTTGAATGAAAATCCATTCCACCCAACTCTTCACTCCACCAACATTATGTGTCAGTGGTAAGAAAGATCAGATATGTGATACATTTTCATTGCCCATCACCCCTCCCCTTCCCATTGAGAAAACATGAACATTTGGCCATGTCAAACATTCATTTGTTGGGGCAGTCGGTAGAGATAACTGTTCTGCAAACAGTCATTAAAAATGTATGGGCACCTTACGCGCTTCTCTCCCCTCTCCTTTCCTCACTGCATTCTATAGAATCTGTCTCCTGCAGGAAGAGACTTAGCCCGGCACTTCTCCCAGAACATTTTAGCAATCGGTGGTGGTCTCGGCACCCAGATTCCAACCAATCAAAATTTTTACAAATTTCAACCATATGGACCATATGTATATTGCTGTCCAGTTTGCTCAGTTAGGCAGCTTTTAGACAGCTTTTTATATGGCAAGATTTGAATGATCATTTAGGTGAGTGTTTCCTCACAGCATTTTATAGCCCATTCAATCGAGGTATTATCCATAAGGACTAATAAAATAGAATCAATGAGGTGTCAAACAAATATAAAGCTGTCACTACGGAGTTCTAGGTTTGATAACATCTAGACAATCCTGTTAAATGCACTCTTTTTTTCTCCTTCAGTACAGCTTTCTGGAGCCTAAGTTATATACTATATGACTTACAAGGAAGTATTGACCAGAGGGCATAGGTGTGCACATGGTATACAAATTTTACTTAGGTATACCCAAATGTTGCACATTTATTACACACAAATTTATATATATATATATATATATATATATATATACATACATATATGTGTGTGTATATATATATATATATATATATATATATATATATATATATAATAAAGTAGTATTAGTTACCGTAAGTTAAAAAAAAGTCCACATCCATCTTGGAATTCCCAGTTTGTAAACAAAATAAAATCCTGGACAGATACCTTCGGATATTGTTATGTGCACACCTATGCCTGAGTGGTAGCTTTATGTCAAGTTTTACTTGGCACTGTATATATGTTGTCTACACATACGGCTATAACAATCCGGCTGTTCACATGGCTATGAAAAGTCTACAGAATCTCTCTAAAGTTCTCTACAGTATAGTCAACAACATCTATCACCTACAACTCATTTTACTGTCCCAAAACACAAGTTGAGCACTTGCTTGTCCATATATGTGCATTATCAGGTACATTCTTACATTTCATATGGAACATATCATACTCCATTTATGTCTAGGTCTAGTCAAGTTCATTGTTCGCTATGCAATTTATGCCAACTGGATACCTTCTAAGACAGAGGAAAAGACATATAAAGTAAAATAAAACATTAAAAAAAATCATATTCTGACATCCCACCATGACAAATTATTTTGCAATTATATTACCTTATGAAACCCTAAAATGGCGCTATAGGCCTATTTGTTTACAACAAAGACTAGTACAAGATATTGCTGGAGATACAAGTTATTTCCATCTACAAATTACATATCTATTCCTAGAAACTTTTGTTCATTATAATTAATAAAGGAATAACATGGCGGCCATGACGTGATTTTGTACCTCTGTCTCCGGTGCTAAAATGTTCAGTCCTGTCACTGCTTATATCATCTGATCATAAATGCAGTCAAAACATTTCTTAAAATGTACTTAGTTCCAAGTCTGTATACTTCATGTAGAGAATATTAGGTTTACACATCTTAAAGGGGTTATCCAGGAATAGAAAACAAGCTACTTAATTTTTTTATCAAAAACTGCTCCCTGTCTGTCTCCAGGTTGGGTGTGGTTCTGCAGCTCAGTTCCATTGAAGTGAATGGAGCCAAGTTGCAATACCACACCCAACCTGGAGACAGATGTGGAGCTGTTTTTGAAAGAAATTAGCTGTGTTTAAAAAAAAAAATTGTGTGTTTTCTAGTTTTTTAAATCAACTGGTGCCAGAAAGTTAAACAGATTTGTAAATTACTTCTATTAAAAAATCTTAATCCTTCCTGTACTTATTAGCTGCTGAATACTACAGTGGAAATTATTTTCAGTTTGAAACACAGAGCTGTCTGCTGACATCATGAGCACAGCGCTCTTTGCTGACATGTCTGTCCATTTTAGGAACTGTTAGGAGTAAAAGGAAACCCCCATAGCAAACATATGCTGTTCTGGGCAGTTCCTAAAATGGACAGAGATTTCAGCAAAGAGCACTGTACTCATGATGTCAGCAGAGAGCTCTGTGTTTCAAAAAGAAAAGAATTCCCGCTGTAGTATTCAGCAGCTAATAAGTACAGGAAGGATTAAGATTTTTTTAGTAAGTAATTTACAAATCTGTTTAACTTTCTGGCACCAGTTGATTTAAAAAAAATAAGTTTTTCACCGGAGTATCCCTTTAAGAGCATAAAATACACACAATGCATTTGGAAAGTCTCCAGACCCTTTGACTTTTTTCGCATTTAGTTATGTTGCGCATTGCGCTAAAATAAAATAAAAGTCACATTTTCTCCATCATTCTGCGCTCACTAAACCATAATGAATTATAAATTATAAACAGAACATTTGCCAATGTATTGAAAAGGAAAAACTAACATCTTTCACTGACATAAGTATTCAGACCCCAAGTAAAAACAATAGGTTTCTCTATTATAAAATGTATAGTATAATATTATTAAATACATTTTAACATGGGCGACCGCTTCACAGAAGGTGCCACATAAAAGATTGAGAATTCTGAGATCAAGAAGTTAGGACTACAGATACACAGTACAGTTGAGTAAAGAAATATGTCTGTCAAGGTCAGACCCCTTACTGATTCATTAGTTATACCCTATCCTGTGGATAGTAGATAACATTTTATGATGAGAATACCCCCCCCCCCCCTAAACATTCATTCTGAGATTAAAAAAATAATAATCAGATTCAAGAAATCAAAACTAACTAATATAAAGTTAAAGGGGTACTCCGCACCCCTAGACATCTTATCCCCTATCCAAAGGATAGGGGATAATATGTCAGATCGCCGGGTCCCGCTGCTGGGGACCCCCGGGATCTCGGCTGCAGCACCCACCTGTACGGCTTCCACCTCACACCGGCAACGCTGGAGCTTCGGATCCCGACCACAATGGTGGAAGAGTGAGTGTGACGTCACGCCGCGCCCCCTCAATGCAAGTCTATGGGAGGGGGCGTGATGGACCTCCCATAGACTTGCATTGAGGGGGAGGGGCGTGACATCACACGGGGCGGAGTCGTGACGTCACACTCTTCCGCCATTGTGGTCGGGATCTGAAGCCTCCAGCGTTGCCGGTGTGAGGTGGAAGGATAGGGGATAAGATGTCTAGGGGTGCGGAGTACCCCTTTAAAGGGGTACTCCGCTGCTCATCGTTTGGAACAAACTGTTGCGGACGCTGGAGCCGGGAGCTTGTGACATCATAGCCCCTCCCCCTCATGACATCACACCCCACCCCCTCAATACAAGTCTATGGGAGGGGGCGTGACAGCCGCCACGCCCCCTCCCATAGACTTGCATTGGGGCGTGATGTCATGAGGGGGCAGGGCTATGACGTTACGAGCTCCCGGCTCCAGCGTTCTGAACCGTTTGTTCCAAATGCTGAGCAGCAGAGTAGCCCTTTAATAAAATGAGGATTTAGACATTTAATTTCAAAAGTTTAAACCTTCAGTTCAGAATTCCAACCTTCTCAGAAATGTGTTACTATTTTGACATGGCCCCTGTATATATGGGCCAAAACCAGAATTGGATCCCAACAGAGATAGACGTTTCCTTTGGTTACGTTCAGAGGCACCGCTTATAATACTGTCATCTATGTGTAACTGTTGGGACTGTGATACACATGCAATCAATGCTTAATGCGTAACTCCATCTAATGTCTAAGTGTATTATCCGGCTTCAAGGCTATGATCTTTGTAGGCGTTTATGTAGCTTATCATGTATCTGTGCTTAAAAATATGCAAATATATGTACATATGAACTTGTGTTTCCATTTTGCTAGCGCGGTTCGTGATAATAAAGGATGGTCTGTAATTGTTGCCTGACTACGCTAACGCCTTTCTTTTTTTAGAAGCTCTCTGTGCATTGGCTTGTGTCATAACAATGATCTGTGATAATGTAACAATGATTTGCTGACCTGGATGTTGCACAAAGTCTTTTGTCAATAGAAAATGTCTTGAGCCTTCACAAACCGTATACCAGGTGTCCCGTGCCATTACATAATTGTCCCGTAAAGTAAAATTGGATCACGTGTTCATTTTATTGTTACTTTATTCCATTCTCGAATGTGGTTAACACCGCTCACCACCACTCGGAGCAGCCGCAACACCTGTGCACGGGCGTGCCGATTCCGCCCTCGGCCAAACAGGAACACAGAAGAATCAAGGATCGACCAGCTCTAGGAGTTGCGGAAAAACTCTATGTTTTATTTAGAAATCCTCAGACAGTCATTACGACAGAGAAAGTCGTCTGGCGCGTTTCGCCCTTGCGTGCTTAATTGTAGACTCAGGTCTATGATTAAGCACGCAAGTGCGAAACGCGTCAGATGACTAGCTCTGTCGTGATGACTGTCTGAGAATTTCTAAATAAAGCATAAAGTTTTACTGTAACTCCTAGAGCTGGACGATCCTTCATTCTTCTTTATTCCATTCTAGACCAAAAAAAAAAAGACAAAAATCCAAATTCTCATTTCTCATTAAAAGCCCCCGATAACCAACATCCACTCAATGCATCCCGTCATGCATTGGAATACCTTCACAGATCCGTTTTCATAGTCCTTTATCATGTTCTGTTTAAGACAAATAAAATTTCATTCCACACTGTCATCCCTTTGTCCTGACCAGAACAACTTGACCGTGTTGAAGATGGCATGAACCATATCAACCAAGACATGAAGGAGGCCGAGAAAAATTTAAAAGATTTAGGGAAATGCTGTGGCCTTTTCATATGTCCTTGTAACAAGTAGGTACTGGGTACCGACTATGCTCTGTGGTGTCCGGTTTTTGTCACAGTGAATGTCTGAAGTTTTGTCTTTCTTCTTTGTCCTTTTCCATCTGCTTCATTCTGTGGGGATATAATGCTTGTATTTAATCAGAACAACTGGAACGCATCGAGGAAGGGATGGAGCAAATCAATAAGGACATGAAAGAAGCAGAAAAGAATTTGACGGACCTAGGAAAATTCTGTGGTCTTTGTGTCTGTCCATGTAACAAGTAGGTTCTGCCTGCCTGCCTGAGTCTTTGAGCACCCAAGGCTGATACTTTGAGCCTTGCCGAGATCATCGCTGCTAGACACATGGGCAGGAAAAAGCATGTGGCATGCAGAGAGATCAGTATCCATCTCATAGAATAGACAGTGGGAAGTAGACATATTAAAATCAGGCATTCTGCAGTGAAGATTGCACTGCGTTCTCTTCTCAGAAATATATGGAAATACTTCAACACTTCTGTCTAATAAAGAAATAAAATAATTAGAAATGTCGCCAGTGATACCTGACATCTTATTATGTAAATATTATGATTTCTATACTAAATAGATGGATTTAAATGTAAATCAAAGAAAAGATGTCAGTAAGTAAAAAAGTAACACATAAACTATAATATAAAAACTGGCAATCATTTTTTTTTCTCAATGCCGACGGAAATGTTGAAATCTGCATGTAGATAATTCCTAGAAGCTTGTGGGGCCTCTTGTCAATCTTCTGGATGGTTCGCGCATCAGTTCTTATCCAGTAGTGATAAGGCATTAGAAATTGGTCTTTTCCCAGACTCAGAATAGACTATGTTGTAATGCACACATATTTTGGAAATTCATCACATATAATGTTGTCTAGAACTCAAAAACTAAATAGTGTGTCTGGGTCCTTTTTGTACATTGACCTTAAAGGGGTACTCCGGGTGAAAATTATTATTTTTATTTATTTTTCAATCAACTGGTGCTAGAAAGTTAAACAGATTTGTAAATTACTTCTATTTAAAAATCTTAATCCTTTCAGTACTTATCAGCTGCAGTATACTACAGAGGAAGGTCTTTTCTTTTTGAATTTCTTTTCTGTCTGACCACAGTGCTCTCTGCTGACACCTCTGTCCATGTCAGAAACTGCCCAGAGCAGGAACAAATCCCCATAGCAAACCTCTCCTGCTCTGGACAGTTCCTAAAATGGACAGAGGTGTCAGCAGAGAGCACTGTGGTCAGACAGAAAAGAAATTCAAAAAGAAAATAACTTCCTCTGTAGTATACAGCAGCTGATAAGTACTGGGAGGATTAAGATTTTAAAATTGAAGTAATTTACAAATCTGTTTAACTTCCTGACACCAGTTGATTAAAAAAAAAAAAAATTCCACCGAAGTACCCCTTTAAGTATTTGACCTGAGTAACATTTGCATGCATGTTGGTAAATGAGAAATAACTGTAATTATTGAAGCCAATATGAAAATAAAGATATAAGATAAACACTGCATGAATGTGCATTATAAATAGTCTATTTTAGTCTGGACTACAGTAGAGAATGGATTCAGCATGTATTGATAAGTTACATTCCATGAGTAAGTTATGTGCAGCATAGTGGGGAGTGACCTCGCCTAATGTAGGACCCCTACCTGATTTTGGTTATGATCACAGGTCACTCTTAATAGTGTAGCTGACCCTGTAGTCTTATACTAAAGTACCTGTCGCCTCCTAACCAGACTATGTGTCTGTCATCAGTCAAAGGTAATCTTAAAGGGGTACTCCGCTGCTCAGCCTAAGGAAAAAACTGTTCCGAACGCTGGAGCCAGCTCCCGGCACCGGCTCCAGTGTTTGGAACAATTTGTTCCAAACGCTGAGCAGCGGAGTACCACTTTAAATAGGATCACTTTTTTTGCTAATATTTTACATTGACAACGTTTTTAGGCAGACAGGTAAAACTCGCCCCAGGACCCATCAGTCAACTAGATTATTACTATTAATTGACATTACTACTAGTGTTTTTAGGGATCGACCGATATCGATTTTTTAGGGCCGATACCGATAATCTGTGACCTTTCAGGCCGATAACTTGTACCGATATTCCGGTATAAGTCATCGGCTATTTCTCTCCCCCCCCCCCCGGCCCCAAAGAAGCCGCTGCAGATCATTGATTTAAAGCGGGCGATTTAAATCAATGAACTGCAGCGACTTTTGCTGGGCAAGAGACCGCCGCCGCCACCCGTTTCTCTCCCCCTGCCTGTCCTGGGGTTCTCCTGAGTCCAACCCCCCCTGCCTATCCTCTGGCCAGAGACCGCCGCCGCCCACTTCTCTCCCCCTCCCGGTCCTTAGTCCAACCACCCCCGCTGCTCCATTGCCTCCCCTATCCCCGGTTTCTAATTACCTTTTCCCGGGTTCCGCGCTACTTCTGGCTCCAACGGCGTCCTGAGCTGTCACTGTACACACTGAAGGTGACGTCGCGTTGAGGACGTCACTCGTCATTGCACAGCGTAATGCAGGATGCCGCAGGAGCCAGAAGTAGCGCGGACCCCGGGAACAGGTAATTATGAAACCCTTGGATGGGGGAGGCAATGGGGCAGCGGCAGTCTCTGGGCGGTGCAATGGGGGGGCGGGGCACTATCAGATTATCGGCAAGGTAATTGCCGATAATGTCCAAAATCGTGAATATCGGCCGATAATATTGGCCAAACCGATAATTGGTCGATCTCTAATTGTTATCTATTTATTTTCTACATATTGTTTTTGTAAAAGTCCCAACTAGGATGATATCACATAAAGGATCCTGTCCCATTAGCAGATAGGTTTACATTCTGCTCATAGAGTTATAGGTCACCACAACCTTCTTTTTCATGTAGTAAAGAAAATGACTAGAAAGAGAATCCCAGGTGATGCTGCACATATTAACATCTGCCACTGCAGGCATGCCTAGATTTTAATGGTTCTAGCTATGGCGACCCAGTCAAAAATGGTTTCGTAAGACCACACTAAATTAGTTACTTAATGAAAAGAGTTCTCCACCTTCAGGTAACTTTAAAGGGGTTATCCAGGAAAAAACTTTTTATATATATATATATATATATATATATATATATATCAACTGGCTTAGTTAAACAGATTTGTAAATTACTTCTATTAAAAAATCTTAATCATTTCAGGACTTATGAGCTGCTGAAGTTGAGTTCTTTTCTGTCTTAGTGCTCTCTGATGACACGTGTCTCAGGAATTGTCCAGTTTAGAAGCAAATCCCCATAGCAAACCTCTGTCTACTTGCCAGACAGAAAACAACAACTTAACTTCAGCAGCTGATAATTATTCAAAGGATTAAGATTTTTTAATAGAAGTAATTGAAAAATCTGAATAACTTTCTGGAGCCAGTTGATATATAAAAAAAAAAGTTTTTTTCCTGGAATACCCCTTTAATGTAATGGCTTGTACATGCCCTACTGTAACTTTAACTAAATACATTGCTTTTATTTCTACATTAGTGTCTGTAATTTTTATGGATGGTATTTTATAAATACAAAAATATGTAGATTTCTCTTCTGTTGAAATAAACCACACAAAATTGATGATAATTCAATCTTGACACCAACCTCAAGCACAGCAGCTATTGTTGTGGTGGAGCTAGGGGGGATATTTTTGCATGTCTACTGATGCAGACAATCCATAGGGAGCTACAGATATATCTCCACCATGTGCATATTCAAACAAGGCTTCCCATCCCTTACAGCCAGGGCTATGTTGAGAAGATTGAGCACATAATGGGTCTCATATATAAAAAGAAAGTTTCAGATTTGCCTAGGCAACCAAGATGGCTGGAATATATTTGGTTACTTTAGATAACATTAAAGGGGTTATCCAGGAAAAACTTTATTTTATATATATATCAACTGGCTCCAGAAAGTTAAACAGATTTGTAAACTACTTCTATAAAAAAAAATCTAAATCCTTTCAGTACTTATAAGCTGCTGAAGTTGAGTTGTTCTTTTCTGTCTAAGTGCTCTCTGATGACACTTGTCTCGAGAACTGTCCAGAGTAGAAGCAAATCCCCATAGCAAACCTCTTCTACTCTGTGCAGTTCCCGAGACAAGCAGAGATGTCAGCAGAGAGCACTGTTGCCAGACAGAAAAGAATAACTCAACTTCAGCAGCTGATAATTATTGGAAGGATTAAGATTTTCTTCCCTGGAATACCCCTTTAAATTGTTGTTAGACCAGTTTTTAAACATGAGCATCAATGTGTTCTATTACATGAAGACAGATTTAGAGATAGAAAGCAATGTATTAAAGGCTACAAGAGGGCATATACAAATGAATACAGGTAGGTGATAAACGTGAAGAAAACTATTTTAGATTGATTTCACATACATCATTTTTTGGTAAAAGGCCATTGCAGTTTTTGATGCAGTGTTTTGTTTGTTTGTTTTTTTTCCGCCAAAGCCAGGATAGGATTCAGTATGAATAGGAAATCTAAGGGAGTCTGTCAGCTCTATATCATATTTCTATATACAACAAACAAATAATACATGTCGGCTAGCTGATGGCTGTATGCAAAGTCATAAAATCACATTTTCCTTCTAAGCTCGAATTGCAGAGGCTGTGCTGAGCTGCAGAATTTAAATTTTTTTCGCTTACCCACCCCTCCCTGCTTGGCTTCCAGCACTGAGCCTTGTACATCAGTCATCTGGGAGGGGAGGATAAGAGAGGAAGGAGTTATACATGCTGCAGCTTAGCGGGCCCTTTGAGCTTAGAAGGAAGACGTGATTTAATAACTTTGCCAACAGCCATCAGCTAAGAGACAGGTATCAATTGTTTTATATCCCTAACAGCTATCTGCCCATGTCTGCAGCTCTAAACATGACATAGAGCTAAAAGATTTCCCTAATCTTTTTGGTGAATCCACTTATAGCTTTGGCTTCAAAAATCTGCATCACAAAGGTACAGTGGTGTTTTTCTTTTTTCCAAAAATATTGATTGTGATACTACTTCTAAACATATTTTTCCCTAAAATATCTATTTTGTTTGTTTTGTTTTAGTTACCGTATTTATTTTTTGCATTTAATTCTTTTTCTCAGGGAATTCTCCATTTTTGACTGGTTTTGGCCCCGTAACAGCTGTTACTAATGGTGCATTAAAGCAATAGTGAACCACTGGAGCAGTTGTGCTTAGTGAAAAGTGTTTCACCTCCTATTCATGCCACCAGCTTGTGCATGAACAAGGTGTATTGGGCATTTATGCTATAATGCTTGTTTTGTTCGCTGCTGCATTCATCCCATTTTTAGCTTGTTTTACTTTTTTTTTTTTTGTTGTCTTTGTTGACGAAGGTTTGTACATCAACTCTCGATGTATGGTAACTGTTTACAAGTACCGATATATTATCTTTAAAAAAAGCACAAAAAAAAAAAGAAGTCTTATAGTAGTTGTTTTTACAAGTCCCAAAATACTTTAGAAAAACTGACACTATGCAACCTAACCGTTGCATAGTATTGTTACCACAAATTTATGTCAATTAGAGGGCATGTCCATGTGATGTGATGTACACACTATACTTGGCAGTTATGTTCTGTGTACTGTATGTCTGCCAATATGTCTTTATGTGTGTGTTTTATGTCAACTATAAGATTCAATGGTTTCCACTTTACCAGATGAAAATATTTAAAATAAAAATGTGTTTATCCAAAGTGATGAACGTCTGAGTAGTAATTCAATCTCAGGATTGTACAGCTGATGAATGTCAGCACTAGATAATTGGGTTTATGATATATATCGGTATAAGGTGATGCCTCTGTCAAATGCTCATCTGCCTGAATCAGCTCTAATATGTCGCATCATGAAGAGTGTGACCTTTTTTTTTTTATTATTCCTGATAGCTGTGCTTTTATAGGTCAGTAACAATATGCTTTCTGTAGGCTTAAATCAAGCGATGCTTATAAAAAAGCCTGGGGCAATAACCAAGATGGAGTTGTTGCAAGTCAGCCTGCGCGTGTCGTGGATGAGCGTGAACAGATGGCCATTAGTGGTGGCTTTGTCCGTAGGTAAGTCTTGTATTTTCAAAACAGGCCATCACAATATTGACAATTGGAATTTTCTTCCCATAAGTCTAATGGTACCCGTACACATGGGATGGGCCAAAGCTATTTTTTTTCTAATCTTACCATCCTGACAAGCCTTTATGTGTTCTAAATGGAGTGATGAGGGGTATCTCCCTAAGAACAAAAGGATCGGGCAATTGAAATCCGATATGTCCAGTCCTTCTCTTTCTCTACATCATCTGTCAGCAGAGAGTCAGAAGACCCCCATACACATCAGAAAGTTAGCAAGTCCCACCCAAATTAACTAGTTTGTATGAATTTTTCTAATGAGTATAGGGAATTTAAAGAAGATCATTGGCCTACCTAAAAAAAATGTTAATTTTACTATCATTAAATATTTTCAAGTGCCCCGATCACACATCATTTTACAGTTTGTTTCTGAGATATGTAGATTTATGATTTGTTTGACAATTCAGGGGTCCAAAGTCTTCCAAGCACTGTGCTGTACTTAGATATCTCCAACAGAGCTACAGAAAGAGAATAAAGTGGTATTGTAAAACCCCATTCTCAAGATTGCTGGGAGTTACAGTGGTTGAACAACCATTGCTTATACACCTATTTCTTATCCCAATGGATAGGTGATAAGTGTGGTTAGCAAGAAAACACTTTAATCTTGTACAACTCATTGCATGAAAGAAATTCAAATGAATAACTAAGAATCGAACTCTTGGAACAGAACAGAATTAACTCTGCTGACCACATTGGCAGGGGTCCACCCTATTGACTAGATGGCCAAGCTTACTGCATAGATATTATGAAGAAATATATACATTGTCAAAAGAGTTGATATGTAGAGGAAGGCAGCTTATTGGCGAGGTTTATTTGTGAAGTCTACTGACTTAGATTGGAAACATTAATACGTTAAAATTGTAGTGTTTTGAATATTTTGTTCTTTTCCTTGCAGAGTAACAAATGATGCTCGAGAAAATGAAATGGATGAGAACCTTGAGCAAGTCAGTGGCATTATTGGAAACCTACGTCACATGGCTCTTGATATGGGTAATGAGATTGACACACAAAATCGCCAGATCGACAGGATCATGGAGAAGGTCAGTAGGAAATTATTTGAAGAAAAAAAGCGTTACTTTCGTTTTTTTCCATATTCATCCAAAAATAGCTGACATATTCAGTACAGTTGTGCTCAATGTTTGCATACCCTTAAAGGAGATCTGTAGTACTCTGAACTTTATCCCCTAGGGATAGGGAATAAGTTTTAGATCGCGGGGATCCGAGCACTGGGGCCCCCCGTGATCTCCTGTACGGGGCCGCGGCAATGTACAGGGAAGGGGGGGGGCATTCCGTCCACGCTTGACACGGCAGCCAACATGCCCCTCCATGAACCCCATAGAGATACATGGAGGAGTGTGTCGGCTGCCCCGTACAGGAGATCCTGGGGGGCCCCAGCGCTCGGACCCACCCCCCCCCCCCCCCCCCCCGCAATCTAAAACTTATTCCCTGTCCTTCGGATAGGGGATATATGAAAAAAACATGAGTGAGCAGGCAAAACACATTTCTTTTATGTGTTATGGGATTCATATTTAATTGTAGGCTATAAAACAAATCATAAAACAAAACATGGCAACAAATAAAAAAAAAATTAAATGACTGAAATTACCCCTGTTTAAAAGTCTGCATGCCCTTAGTTCTTAATACTGTGTATTGATGGCCACTCCAGAACTTCACCTTGTTATGCTGTAACCACTGGATTGTCAACTTGGCCTTGTGCTTATGGCCATTGTCGTTTTGAAGTCTAAGAGCGGCCCATGTGCAGCTGTCGTTCAGAACAATGCAAATTGTCTACCAGTATTTTCTGATAATATGCTGCATTCATCTTCTATCAATTTTCACAAGATTCCTTTGGCCTTTAAAGTTACACACCCCCCAAAACATCAGTGAGCCACCAAAATGATTCACAGTGGGGATGTATTCTTTGCGCTATAGGCCTTGTTGACCATTCTTTAAACAGAGCGCTTATGATTGTGACCATAAAGTTCTATTTTGGTCTTGTCACTCCAAATTAAAGCAGACCACACTTTTTAGTCACATTAAGTAAACATATACATGCAGAAAATGGACACTAGCCCTTGAGGCCCGGAAGAGGCACCTAGTGCGTTACCCTAAAAAAGGAGGAGGAGGGGGAGAGGGAAATGGACCCCACTGTTAAGTGGGGAAAGTCAAAGACCCTATAAAATGGCCGCTCACCTTGAGCATATGTCAAATACGCATATAACCTCACAAAGAGGGTACAATGGAAGTGGATCCTGTGCAAGCCCAGAGGTCCCAGGAAGTATCCAATGGAAATCCTGTAGTGCAGCTCAATAGACAATGAAGAAAATGACCTTTGGAATAGGCGCCCAGGTGTCCAAGGAATTCTAACAACCAAGTCAGGGATGTGAAATAAAAGTAGCTTGTTTATTATATAAGTAAAACAATAACATGTTTCTGGGTGTAGCAACCCCTTCTTCAGATTGGTTAAGGTCATAATTTTACCATTCTGAAGAAGGGGTTGCTACACCACGAAACACGTTATTGTTTTATTTATTTAATAAACAAACTACTTTAATTTCACATCCCTGACTTGGTTGTTAGAATTCCTTGGACACCTGGACCCCTATCCCAAAGGTAATTTTCTTCACTGTCTATTGACTATGTTTAGGCCACTAAAGTAAATGGGGGCATTGCCACTACACGGCAGTATATCTCTGTTTGACAGAATATATACCCAAAGTGAAAGGTTAAATCATGATGTGAATATATAGGACAGTATTTCCCAACCAGGGTGTCTCCAGGTGTTGCAAAACTACAATTCCCAGAATGCCTGGACAGTCAAAGGCTGTTGTAGTTTTGCAACATCTCGAAGCACCCTAGTTGGGAAACACTGATATAGGACCATATAGAGTAGCCAGAGAAGGAGAGAACAGAGGTAACTACTGCCCCTTACCTCCACTTCTACAAATATTCCCACATATGGTGACCATATAATGGTAGATATCAGCTGCACACAGGCTCTGGAGACCATATAAGCGATTACATACAGTTGCATGAGGTGCCTCGCACGTGACATCTTCTCTGATCAGAGTCGGTTACTTTCCTTTTTCTTCTCCATCTGGCCCAGGATATCATGGCGATTAATTCCAGACACAACTCGTCTCCACAGAAGCTACAAGACAAACATTTTAGGCTCTGCACTTTTCCTATAGTGCCCCAAACAGTAATAATGCCCCCTGTTGAGATTACCAGCCCTCCTGTATTGCAGTAGGCCCCGACCAAAGTTAGTTACCATCACAGTCCGACTCCACAGTAGTGGCTGTTCTGCTCCTCATTGGTGGGCAGCGGCTCAGTGTCTCAGAACGTCTACTCCCAGCAGCCATTGCCCTGTTAAAGTGGTAGAGGGCGGCTGCATTCCTAATGTGGTCGTGACGGCCCTGGGTGACTGTCACTCAAGAATATACACTGTAATAAATTACCTTTCTGATAACAAACTGTAACAAATCCTTCATAGAATTAAGGGCACAGCCCATTTTGGCCTTGAAGAAACAGAAAGTTTACTTTTTTTGCGTTTTGATTTTTTCCTCCTCGCTTTCTAAGGGTATGTTCACACTGAGGAATTGGAGAGGAATTTCCACGAGTAATTCTGCTCGCTTTTTCCTCTCCAAATCATTCAGCAGTGAAATCCCCATAGAGTTGTACAGAATTTCTGCCCCTCAGTTCACACTGAGGAATTTCCTCAAGCAGAATTCTGACGAGGAAGTCTGTTCCACTTGAAGAAAGAACATGTTCTTTCTTTCAGGTGGAATCAGCGTCTTACTCCCATAGAGATCAATGTTCATTTTTTTTTTCAGTCAGAATCATTTCCGTGCGGAATTGGCGGAATTTCCGCATGAAAAAAAAAAAGAGGATAATATATATATATTATACTCTTCTCCTCCTCCGCTTGAAATTTTCATTTCCGCGTGTGGAATTCCGCTCGAATTCCGCGTGAAATTCCGCGCAAAATCTCTGTGAGTTCTTGTGGAAAAGTAAGAATATTTTGAGGCAGAAAATTTCTGCTTGATTTCCGCCCCAATTCCTCTGTGTGAACATACCCTAAGAGTTATAACTCATTTCCACAGACCCGTATGAGGCTTGTTTTTGCAAGACCAATTGTACATTTTAATGACATTACAAATTTTACTATAAAATCTATGGCGCAACCAAAAAAATATATAATTTTTAAGGGAAATTGAAGTACATTTGGTGAATTGTAGTGTATTTGGAGTGCACTTTATGGTAAAAATGATATACCATCTTTATTCTGTGGGTCAATATGATTAAAATGATACCCATGCTTACATGCTTTTTAAATTTTCCCTATACAGCCGCTCGGCAATGTGTCGGGATGCCTGCTGAATGATTTCAGCAGGCATCCCAGTCCGGTCCCCAACCGGCTAGCGGCGGGGACTGGAATTCCCACTGGTGTATGCATACGCCCCACATCCTTAAGGACCCGGGATGCAGGGTGTATGCATACGCCCGGCGTCCTGAAGAGGTTAAATCTTTATTAGGGGAGGGGCTTATGTGTAATTCCCCCCCCCCAAAAAAAAAACAATTTTTTTTATTAGTTTATAGCGCATCTACATACATATGCCACCGCAGCGCTATGTGAAAAGCATTCTAGCAGCAGCATCGGCCGGCCTGATGCTGCTGATAGAAATACTTTTTATTCATAGAGCTGCAGGGGTATATGTATATAGATGTGCTGTGGGGGGGCAGATAATGCTATATGTCTGCCCCCCCCCCCCCAGCGCATCTATATACATATACCCCTGCAGCGCTATGATTGAAAAGTATTTCTATTAGCAGCGCATAGTGCCAGCAGCCGGCGGCAACGGTATATGTATATAGATGCTCTGGGGCAGACGTATAGCGTTATCTGCCCCCCCAGCGCATCTATATACATATACCCCAAAGGATAGGGGATAAGATGCCTGTGATCTTTCACCCAGCACCCCGTTACCATCAGCCCCCGGAGCATGTTCGCTCCGGAACTGATGACTGCCGATCACAGGTTTTGAGTATTTTGACCTCACGGCTCCGCCCCCATGTGACGTCACACTCCGCCCCCTCAATGCAAGCCTATGGGAGGGGACGTGATAGGTGATAAGATGTCTTAGCGCCGGAGTACCCCTTTAAGTCAGAATGGTGGTGGTCCAATACATCATCTCTAAAGTGGCATGAAATCATATTCTTCATTTTCAATACAAAGTTGTGTAATCTGCCATTCTTTATTAAGAGAGAGAATTATGGAAATAAATAAAATCAGTTTATTATGAGTTTTATACATTTAGACATAACATTTGGGGATATGAATAAACATTGTGGTTTAGCACGGCTCACTTTTCAAGTGGTTTTTCGCTTTGGATAATTTCTGGTTTACAGCTTTAGCAAAGCCATACTTTGACCATACCTTAGAAAAACATGCAGCTACACGTGGCTTTACTCCTGTTTATGCTAAATTTTTGTTGGAAAGTTCTTTTAGTCACGTTATCCAATAAGGCTGCTTTTACATTGCCTTTTGTCAGTTTGCAATATGCACCAAGTAAGCCACATAAGTCAAATGTATACATAGGGTCCCCTTAACCTGACAGAGAGCAGAAGAGTGTCCTTTTGTCTCCAGCGGTCTGCTGTGTATCTATATAACTTTTTTCTGCTGTATAGAACAGCAAAGTCTGCTACGCAATTCCATGACAAAGCATTCAGCAGCAAAACTTTTACCACACAGTACTTTCTTAACATAGGAGCCTCAGGCTGATGGATGTCAATGTATACCTATACAGTGGCATTCATCGAAAACATCCATCAGAGATATATGTCAGGAAATACTACAAATTTATACCTCCCACGCTGCACCTAAATGATAATCTGTTGGATGGTTTAACATAGTATAATCATAGCACTAGGAAGGGGTTAAAGGGAATCTGTCCGCTTTACATGATGATTAGAGCTCAAGTGTCAAGGAGGCTTTGTGTAGCTGTAGCATGCAGGCCTTCTCCCTCCCCCACCCCTTCCTACCTTGACAGATTGACGTACAGGGCTCAGCTTCAAACACTGTCCTGTAGGTCAATTAGTCATGGCAGATAGTGGTGGGGGAGGGAGGAGATGTGCATGCTGCAGCTTGACACTTGAGGTATGAGCATGATGTGAGGCTGAAAGGTCCCCTTTAAAGCACCGAAACAGGCATAGCTTTAGATTTATAAACTTCTGCAAGCAATTAGCATAGTTTTACATATGCACATGAGCAGCAAGTGCCCAGCATTTCCATCCACTATAGCTGCCCAACCCCTTCTCCTGCACTAAGCAGCCTGTGTGCTTTAGGGTATGGAAATAATTGGGGATCGGCTGCACTCTGTGGGCACTTGCTGCTAATTTGCATATATGAAAAAAATACAAGTTGCTCATCTCACAAGCAGAAGTTCTGTAATCTATAGGTATAGCCTCCAAAAAATGTAAATGTCAGCTCACCTGTTTCTTTTCTAGTGTATGGCAGTAGTTCCTCTCAGTATAGTAAAACCATGAAAAAGGACCGTTAGGTCTGTTCAGTTGTTAGCATTTTTCACCTGTATAATTACAAATTGTTTGGCGACTTGTGTCAAGTTTCTGAATATTTCATGAAGAATGTATAAAGTATACATTCATGGCCGTAAATGTTGGCACCCCTGAAAATTTTCTAGAAAATGAAGTATTTCTCACAGTAAAGGATTGCTGCAACACATGTTTTGCTATACACATGTTTATTCCCTTTGTGTGTATTGGAACTAAACCAAAAAAGGGAGGAAAAGAAGCAAATAGGACATAATGTCACCAAACTCCAAAAATGGGCTGGACAATATTATTGACACCCTTTCAAAATTGTGGAAAAATAAGATTGTTTCAAGCATGTGATGCGCCTTTAAACTCGCCTGGGGCAAGTATCAGGTGTGGGCAATATAAAAATTACCCCTAAAAGCATATAAAAAGGAGAGACGTTCACTCAGTCTTTGCATTGTTTGTCTGTGTGTGCCACACTAAGCATGGACAACAAAAAGAGTAGAAGAGAACTGTCTGAGGACTTGAGAACCAAAATTGTGGAAAACAAATCAACAATATCTAGGTTACAAGTCCATCTCCAGAGATTTAGATTTGCCTTTGTCCACAGTGAGCAGCATTATCAAGAATTTTGCAACCCATGGCACTGTAGCTAATCTCCCTGGGCATGGACAGAAGAGAAAAATTGATGAAAGGTGTCAACGCAGGATAGTCCGGTTGGTGGATAAGCAGCCTCAAACAAGTTCCAAAGATAATCAAGCTGTCCTGCAGGCTCAGTGAGCATTAGTGTTAGGGCAAACTATCCATCAACATTTAAATAAAATGAAAAGATATGGCAGGAGACCCAGGAGGACCCCACTGCTGACACAGAGACATAAAAAAGCAAGACTACATTTTGCCAAAATGAACTTGAGTAAGCCAAAATCCTTCTGGGAAAACGTCTTGTGGACAGATGAGACCAAGATAGAGCTTTTTGGTAAAGTACATCATTGTATTGTTTACCAAAAACGGAATGAGGCCTACAAAGAAAAGAACACAGTACCTACAGTGAGGTACATTGATGTTTTGGGGTTGTCTTGCTGCCTCTGACACTGGGTGCCTTGAATGTGTACAAGGCATCATGAAATCTGAGGATTACCAATGGATTTTGGGTTGCACTGTACAGCCCAGTGTCAGAAAGCTGGGTTTTCGTCCGAGATCTTGGGTCTTCCAGCAGGACAATGACCCCAAAGATACGTCAAAAAGCACCCAGAAATGGATGGCAACAAAGCGCTGGAGAGTTCTGAAGTGGCAGCAATGAGTCCAGATCTAAATCCCACTGAACACCTGTGCAGAGATCTTAAAATTGCTGTTGAGAAAACGTGCCCTTCCAATAATAGAGACCTGGAGCAGTTTGCAAAGGAAGAGTGGTCCAACATTCCGGCTGAGAGGTGTAAGAAGCTTATTGATGGTTATAGGAAGCAACTGATTTCAGTTTATTTTTTCCAAAGGCTGTGCAACCAACTATTAAGTTAATGGTGCCAACAATTTTGTCCAGACCATTTTTGGAGTTTAGTGTGACATTATGTCCAATTTGCTTTTTTTCCTCCCTTTTTTGATTTAGTTCCAATACACACAAAGGGAATAAACATGTGTATAGCAAAACATGTGTTACTGCAGTCCTTTTCTGTGAGAAATACTTCATTTTCTTGAAAAATTTCAGGGGTGCCAACATGTACAGCCATGAATGTATATACTTTTAACTATGTGCTGGCTACCTGGTCATGTTACTAGTCTATAGGTGTTCCTGTGAAGATGCTTTTAACCCATACCTGGTGCGATGATTAGTTACATTACGTGAAACCATCCTACATATACCCACCCTACATCAGAGATTGCAGCCAAAAGCTTAATATAATGCAGTCTGATAGCTAAGGTAGATGGGAATAATGAGCTGGGGATTCAGACTAGAGAGCTTCCTATCCAGGCCAGCATTTTCTACATTTTCTGGAGAAAGCTAGCCCATATGGCATCTTAGGGCCTAAGAAGTCAACTGAATGTAATCCTGTCCGTCAAGAGATTTGACTGCTATTTAAAGTGTGCACGTTAGATAAAGCGGTAAAATGACACCAGAGCAGATCTTTATAAACCCCTACAGTCAGCATGCAAAGTGTATACAAGTATTAGCCGCAGTAATAATTATTCATGACATTACTTGATAATTTGTTAAGCTTTGTTCATGCAGATTATGTTTGTTTTTTAATTAGGTAAGTGAGTCTGTGCCGCATTCTGATGCATTTTGCACAATTCTGACAAAAAAAAAATAAAAAATATGGCGTGTCCCATTACACGCTATACTGCTTCTAGGGGGGAATAATACCCAGAGAGATTTTCCCACAGCAACCAATCATAGCTCAGCTTTCACTTTACCAGAGCTCACTAGCTGTGATCTGGGCCTATAATTATTATCCTAGTCAAAATGGTTGTGGGAATCAGATCAGTGCAGTAAAGGGAACCTGTACCATGAACATGTACTCTGATCTTCTGGCATCATATTATAGAACAGGGGAAATATATATTGTTTGGTTGGAAAACATTAGGTCAGAGGCGGCTCTAGCATTAAGCCACTAAGGCCACCGCCTAAGGCCTCGCACTGATGGGGCCTCGTTCTGGCCCCGACCGCCGCAAGTTTTACATCAACAGCACACAATGTTGAGAAATGCTCCCCCTCTGCCACTTTAAGAAAAGTTGTTGCTGGGGCTGGTCATGTGCCGTGCACAGGGTGTCTGTTACATACCTGCCCGGCCCTTCCCCCCGGCTGCTCACTGAAGTCTCTGCCTCTTCTCCTCCTGTGAGCTGCTGCCGTAAGTGCTCTGTGTTTGCTGCCCTACTACTGTACTACTACCCACCCTAGCCCTACTACTATACTTCTACCCACCCTAGCCCTTCTACTGTACTACTACCCACCCTAGCCCTTCTACTATACTACTACCCACCCTAGCCCTACTACTATACTTCTACCCACCCTAGCCCTTCTACTATACTACTACCCACCCTAGCCCTACTACTATACTTCTACCCACCCTAGCCCTTCTACTATACTACTACCCACCCTAGCCCTACTACTATACTTCTACCCACCCTAGCCCTTCTACTGTACTACTACCCACCCTAGCCCTGCTACTGTACTACTACCCACCCTAGCCCTACTACTGTACTACTACCCACCCTAGCCCTACTACTGTACTACTACCCACCCTAGCCCTACTACTATACTTCTACCCACCCTAGCCCTTCTACTGTACTACTACCCACCCTAGCCCTGCTACTGTACTACTACCCACCCTAGCCCTACTACTGTACTACTACCCACCCTAGCCCTACTACTGTACTACTACCCACCCTAGCCTTACTACTGTACTACTACCCACCCTAGCCCTACTACTGTACTACTACCCACCCTAGCCCTACTACTATACTTCTACCCACCCTAGCCCTTCTACTGTACTACTACCCACCCTAGCCCTGCTACTGTACTACTACCCACCCTAGCCCTGCTACTGTACTACTACCCACCCTAGCCCTACTACTGTACTACTACCCACCCTAGCCTTACTACTGTACTACTACCCACCCTAGCCCTACTACTGTACTACTACCCACCCTAGCCCTACTACTGTACTTCTACCCACCCTAGCCCTACTACTGTACTACTACCCGCCCTAGCCCCTCTACTGTACTACTACCCACCCTAGCCCTACTACTGTACTACTACCCACCCTAGCCCTACTACTGTACTACTACCCACCCTAGCCTTACTACTGTACTACTACGCACACCACGTGTGCACAGTTGTACATTCTGTAGACTCTGTGACATCACTGTGCTTCAACCTGTAATTTGATGTCACTGTGTATTATAACCCTGTAGTGACATCACAGTATATTATTCTTGTACGGCGACATCACTGTGGATATTTTCGCGGTATGGTGACATCTTTGTGTAGTAACCCTCTACTGTGACAACCCTGTGTTTATTAACCCTGTAGTGGCAAAACTGTTTAGCGTCCCTGTACTGAGACATTACTGTGTATAATATCCCTGTACCGTTATTAACCCTGTATTGTCACTCACAGTACAAGGTAAATATGTACTGTGACATTAGGGTACAGGGTTAATATATACAGTGATGTCACAGTACAGGGATAATACAAACAGTGACATCACGGTACAGGGTTAATATATACAGTGATGTCACAGTGCAGTGAAAGTACCCACAGTGATGTCGCAGTATAGGGATCGTGCAGGGATAATACACACAATGATGTCACAGTACAGGGTAAAACACAAAGTGATGTCACAGTACAGGGATAATACACACAGTGATGTCATCGTACAGGGATAATACACTCAGTGATGTCACAGTACAGGGATAATACACACAGTGATGTCACAGTAAAGGGATAATACACACAGGGATGTTACAGTACAGGGATAATACACACAGTGATGTCACAGTGATGTGTGAGCTGGTATCTACCACTATATTGTCAGTGTATGTGGGAATATTGGTCTTTGTATAGTGAATTTTATACAGTAACAATTGGTGTTAGTCATGAGTCACAATGGTAGTCGTGGTCATGGTGTGGCAGTATTATTTGTTTCTTGCTGATAAAACACACACCTAACAGTGAGCTCCTGTGCTTCATTTTGTCTGGGGATGCTGACCATTTTTATTTTTTTGTACTGGTATTATCAGTAATATTTGTCTCAGTATACAGAATTTGGTCAGTAACAGTATAATGATAATATGTATGGTGATAATATCTTTCCTTGTATACTGGTATTATTGGTAATATTGGCCTCAGTATACAGGTTTTGATCAGTAATAGTATGATGGTAATATGTATGGTGATAATATTCCTACTTTTATACTGGTAATATTAGTGACTGTAGTCTCTGTGTACTAAACAGAATTTGCCATGGGGTCCATTAGACATTGGTAACGCCCCTGATCTTATATCTGCCCCGTCGACACTTGAGATTTGTGCTGCGGCGACAGCACAGCAATCTCATAGCCGATTGGATCACCATGGGGGACATTTATCAATACCTGCCCATAGCAACCAATCAGATTGCTTCTTTCATTTTAAATAAGGCCTCTGCAAAATGAAAGAAGTGATATGGTTGGTTGCTATGGGCAACTGGTCAACTTTAACTTTGCACAGGTTTTGATAATTTTTCCCCCATGGGTCTTCAGCCTCATGTTTGAGTTTGACCTAAGGCCTCACAAAATCTAGAGCCACCTCGGCATTCAGTATAACCTGAATTTTATTTATTAAAATCTCTGCTCAGTCTGGGGTGCCCCTAAAAACTTAAATATATTAGAATTGGGGAAACAAAAAAAGGGAAAGGGAAGGCAATGCACATGGCAAGGTTTGGGGACCTTTCTAACCTTTGCTATGCTGTAGAAAGATGCTGCAGCTGTCCCTTTCCCCTGCTGGCATGGCTCTTCGAAAAATTGGGACAGTCCTGGCAAATTTGGGACAAGTGGTAAGTTTGCCAAGTCCCCACTTTCTCATCGTTGTTAAAGCCGCTGCATATTCTGCCTCTATGGTATGGAATATGGCTCTCAACTTTTATTATTCCACTAAAATCACCAAGACAAAATTGGCCTAACAACTCTAAAATAGAAACCCAATATCAAAATATGGCTGATCCTGTGACCAATATCCCGATCAGTATATGATAAACAGTCAAAGTACAAAAAATCATTGCTTGCTCCTATGATATAAAGTTCCAGATAAGTAAAAATACTAAAGGAAAGGAAGTAAGAACAGAGGGGTGTATATAGGGGAGGACCTAGGGATGAGGGGAGGGCCTGGTTGCAGCGGCCCCTACCTACAGTCCCTAATTCTGATGCAATCAATCATAGATGTGCAACCATTACTTATCCGGCATTGATGGACAAAAGTTACCAGTAAACAATAATTGATAGCAAATGAGAAGAAAAAAAAAGGTTATACCCATAAGCATACACTAGCATTGTTGACAGCTGCACATTAGTTAAAAACTAGTACTTATCTAAAAGTAAAGAAGTAGTGTCCCGCCGCATTTCTTGCCCCACTCTTCAGGGGACGATAGGGGGCATCCAATAATACTCATGTACTTGTGCGCGAGTGTAATGGCCAGTACACCGTGTAAATCCCACCAGAGATGGCAGCCATGGTGTTACACCCTTGCTTACACCACACAATGAAATAGGTAATAGGGTGCATGTGGTGAAAGACCCAGAATACAGTCATTGATTATATATTAGGTGACTAGTTATCTGCCATAAGCTCGACACACATGTAGTTAAAGGGGTACTCCCGTGGAAAACTTTTTTTTTTAATCAGCTGGTGCCAGAAAGTTAAACAGATTTGCAAATCACTTCTATTAAAAAATCTTAATCCTTCCAGTACTTTTTAGGGGCTGTATACTAAAGAGAAATCCAAAAAAGAAATGCATTTCCTCTGATGTCATGACCACAGTGCTCTCTGCTGACCTCTGCTGTCCATTTTAGGAACTGTCAGGAGCAGGAGAAAATCCCCATAGCAAAAATATGCTGCCCTGGACAGTTCCTAAAATGGACAGCTGAGGTCAGCAGAGAGCACTGTGGTCATGACATCAGAGGAAATGCATTTCTTTTTTGGATTTCTCTTTAGTATACAGCCCCTAAAAAGTACTGGAAGGATTAAGATTTTTTTAATAGAAGTGATTTACAAATCTTTTTAACTTTCTGGCACCAGTTGATTTAAAAAAATAAAAAAAGTTTTCCACAGGAGTACCCCTTTAAAGCCGCAAAAAAAAAAAACCTGGCAGTAGAGATGAGTGAGCCTTCTGAAATAAGTTTTGGTGACAAAAAAATGATAAGAAGTGCCTAAAACTTACTTTTTATGATTTCATTTAAAAATAACACGACAAAAGAAAAAGTGATCCCTCATGTGCAATAATTATTTTACAATAGTAGGAACCGTACTGCTCTTAAAGAAGGTAGCAGGTCCGCCGTAAACGGCGGACCTACTACCTTCTTTAAGAGCAGTACGGTTAGTAATATCGTAATGCTGCCATTAATTCATACAAAACAAATCTCAAATTTTGCAGAATAACCAAATTTTTGGGACAAATTCGAAACAAATTCTATTTGTACAGAATTGATTTACTCTTCTCTAGCATACAGCCGCCGGCCCATTTGCCATCATAAACGATCAGTTGACCATCCTCAAAGTATTGTCCTTCAAAAAATTCAAACTCTTTAGATAGAATACGTTATAAAGTTCCTACAGACTGGACAACGCCATATGACTATTACGTCAACCTTGATGTAACTGAAGTGTTTATGGAAATATTTTGTTGAAAGCTATTCACACAATGTTTTTTCCTTTGTTTTACCTAGGCCGACTCCAACAAAGCCAGGATCGACGAGGCCAACACACGTGCCACAAAGATGCTGGGCAGTGGCTAGAGGACACAAACCTTTATTTTCTGCTCCCAACTGTCCTGCTAGACAGTACTTTTATGCTTTTATCATGGTATTTACATACTAGGTTTGCACACATGCACATATCACCCTCCCTTCTACCCTATTGTAAATGTCGTCCTGTGTAGTACGTCAGCTTTCCAAAAATATACTTGTAATTATGATTTTTTTTTTCTAAGTGTATTCCTTTCCAAAGGTTGTATATAGTGATCTACGCTGGCTCACTATAATGTTTTATTCAATTATTATAATTTTTTTTTTTTTTGTTTTATAATTTTTTTTACGATGTTTGCTGAATGACAACAGTGTAGGAATGTTTAACGTGCTGTTATCCTTACTCTATACAGTATTGTTCTTGTAAATCTGTGACATTCCACAGAGCTACTGCCTATATCCTTTTTTGGTGTCATGATACTTAAGCTGTGGGACTGTCCTGGGTTTCAATGTTGCTTCCATCTGTTATAATTTCATGACTAGAACGTGAAACTATATTACTATACTAAGCATTGCACTAACAAGTGGTGTGAGTTATGCATTTATGCATGAAAATAAATAGACATTTTAGATGCCTACATACAAAGACCTTTCCCGTGGCAGTAGCACATTCAATAAAAGCATGCTGAGTATTTGGACACTGTTGGGACTATGTTATACCAGCAAGTTTGCAGTAGTGCCACTTTTTTCTGTCAATATATTGTTCTATTTAATCATTATCATGCTTTTTTATTTCAAAAGGACAGACTTGGCACACATATCCAGCGAGGAGGAAAATGCTAATTTTTCTCTGCTGGCAATATATATAATACAAAAAAAATATATATAAATATAAAGGTTGTAATATAGGGTTTGGGTACTGTTTATGAGGATCCTCTTTTGGAGGAAATGACTACAGTCTAAAATGGTACAAAGATATGTAATTTTTATAAGGCTGAGTCTTGTTAGCCACTTACCCCCACGTGGATTTTCTTTTTTTCTTCTTTAGGTTTTGTTGCTTACCTAGAGCTATGCACTCCAAATCGCTGAGATGTTTAAGTAGATTTAAATTAAGACAATAATCTAAATGAATGAACTCTAGATAAACTGTGATATCAAAATCATTGCAGCATGTACTATTCAATTCCTTCTGTCTCCTGTCAGTTTGTGACGTGATTGACATTTTGTAGCTAGTTTAAAACAATTAAAAACTGTAAATCTGACCGCCTCTGTTTGTTTGGTTTTCTTGGACGCGTGTCATTTTCTTTACACCCACATTCAGGAGCAAAGTGTTTTTTTCCTCTTTCGTTGCAACCAACAGATTGTCAAATGTTCCTCCAGCTCCTAGAACGCCTTTGGGTTGTGAACAACATGAAATGACTCATAGGCTCTTAAGTCCAGAGGAAAGGACTCAAATCCAATAAGGGACGTTACAATATGTCATAGCAATATATGAGAGACGTGACCAATATACAATGTACCGTGCTGTAGATCACAACCAATGGCATATGCCAGACTCCAGTGGCGACCGATGGACCCTGTTGACCTCTAATGGGATCCGTTGGGTTTCCAGCATGGTGTCTAACATTTCACCAGACAAAGTACTGCAGCGTGGTGTTCTGTTTTATCCAGTATTTAGGACAAAGCCTGCAACAGAGGCATCCAACAGGGTCTCCAATGCAGGTGTGAACTCAACAATCATGCAGCATTAATATTTCTTGTCTACAAATATTGGTAGAGCATTCTTATGGGCCTCTTCAAGGTTTAAAGATAGGGTGCAGTTGCTTATGTCAAGGCCTATGACAGTCCACCATGGAAAAAACACATTATATTGAATTGAATTGCTAAAACTGGGGGTTGTGTGCCCCCCCCCCCCCCCCCCCCCCCGATAGAATGGTGTGGCAGTCAGGCATACACGCTTTTACTCCATTTATAGTTTATAGGATAGGACTGCCAAAGAGAAGCCAAGTATATCACTCGGCTATTGCAGTAAAGCAGTAGTGCCAATGCTCCAATGGTCGTCATCGATCTAGCAGTTATCCCCTTTATGCCATCTCATTCTTAAAGATACACTCCGTTCTTAGAATAAATATATAACGTGGTGTTGAGGGCATGTGCCTATGGCAGCAGGAAGGAGGGTCCAGCATTTCGCTACATAATTCATATTCAGGAGCACTTGCTGCCAAGGCATATGGTTCTGGGCCAAAAACCACATGGGTTTTGCACATGTGAACATACCCTTAGTCTCACACACTTCTTGTGGCAGTCTTTCATGCAGTGTTTACTAAGCCAAAGTAAGAAATGGATCCAGTAGCAAAGATAAATAAAGTCCTTCATTTATATTTTCTATTCCTTTTAAAAATCACAATGGAATAGCTTAAAGGGGTACTCTGTTGCTCAGTGGTGTATCCCTTTAAGTGTTCAGCTCAATGGTAACAGGCAGGAAAATTCATACATTTAGTGCAACATTGTGTAGACCTAGTCTTAGGCTAGATTCACAATGTGTTTATGCCATCTGTCACAGGTATTCATGGGTATCCTGCAAAAATTGGATACAGACATATAGTGTGGCATGTGGCATATAGTGGTAGGTCCCATTGATTTCAATAATCCAAATGTTGTCACTTTGTGACTATGTTTGGGTCACTTTCTGCTGGTATATGCTAATGGAATGGGTCTCTAAAGTGCATTAAATAAAGTCTCATTAAGTGTATACCAATGGAAACCGGCCCAAACATACTAACTGGATGACTACGTTCAGTCCATTAAAATGAATAGGACCTGCCACTGTACACCACAGTGTAGGTTGGCAACCTTTTTATTATGGGTTGCCAATGGATACTTGTGATGTATGGCATGAACCTAGCCTTTTACAGCACAAGTTGTAGACTACTTTTTTGCCTCTCCGTGTATATAATAGAGTATATAAGCATTTATTTTGGCAAAAAGTGTACACCCTTCCTCAATGACACTCTAAACATCTGCCTACTGAACCTACCTCTCATTTGGGCCTTAATGGGATCTATTTAAACTCGGTACCTATGACAGCACAAGCTGTAATACAGCCCTGGTTGTGTTGGGAGATATACTGTATTACTCCTTTGGGACTGCACTGCAGTAATGTTTCCATATCAGGTTCATTTGACAGTAATGGCCTACGTCATAAACTATCCCACTATTCATCATATATTATGGCTTACGAGTACATTAGATTTGCTGATCTTACAAACCAATATCAATGGCCCCAAACAATATTAGATGGATATACTGCATGGTTTATGTAATTCATACATGTTACATGTATACATTATATACAGGTTACAGTTCTGTATTGGTCTCTTCCTTTGGTATAGAGTAGACAAACAATTCTATTTTACATTAGTGCACAGTGTGATTTTTTCCGTGTTGTATACTTATTGCATTGTGCTGTCCCATTACATCATACAAAGGCTTAAAGAGCGATCCAAATTATCTTTATACACTTCTCTCTTGTTCTTCATATCTTCTCTGATCTCAACTATCTAGTTAAATAAAAAAAAGAAAGTAGATCTTAGGAAAAGGGTAAAGATGAACGATAAAGAGAATGAGAGGTCTAACTATACCAGGCTAAGCAACTTTCGGTTCGGTTTTCAACAACATCTCCTATGATGCCCCTACAGCCAAAATGCTGTCAAAGCATCATGGGACATCTGCAGTGCCAAAGGTTGCCTATTCCTGAACTATAGCAAAATACTTTTATTCTAACACAGATATAGATATATATACATATAAGGTAGTGGGTCCCAAAGGAAGATGAAGATGAGTCCTTATTATGAACAGAAAGCCCTGGTGCTTGTTACTTTTTCCATGTTTTTTCCATTACTTATGGGCCAGTCCCCAACCCTTTCTCTTTTAGTATTGTAGTTTTCTCGAAGAAGAAAGTGTGAAGAAGAAGTAAAAAGGTTGGGGCGCTCTCTCGTGGATGATGGGGGCGTGATGAATTTGTCAAGAACCACTACACTCTGGGTGGTGTGATGTCCCGCCGAGGTTATCAACAGGGACAGCACCTCACCAGGCGAGTGTAAATTGGAGAATAATACAGTTGTGCTGCTTGAGATCCCCTGTCCGTGACCGCGAGGGTGTACGGAAATATTATAACCAGAAAGAGGAGAGTAGAAAATGGGGATACTGGATGAGCGCTACTGCTGAAATAAAAGGATGCGGAACGCCAATAAAGCACAGGACAGTTTATTGTGGTTTAGAACAAACGGACAACGCGTTTCGGCACCAGCATGTGCCTTCTTCAGGTCCATAAAATAAATAATTTCGGCGTCCTGAAGCCTATGGTGTGCTGTGGTGGCGTGGCCTGTATCAGTCAGGCTAGGTTTTTACACTGGCTTTTTCTGATGTTTTTTGGAAAACTGCCACTACAGTTTTTGAGCCAAAGGCAGAAGTGGATCCAGTAGGAAGGAGAAGTATAAATCCTTCCTTTAAATTTCCCATTCCTTTTGAATACACTTCTGGTTTTGTCTCAAAACCTGCAGAGGCAGTAATGGCAGGAAAAAACCTGTGGAAACCTTTAACTACATTCACCACGGAACTCCATGCGCCCACCGCATAGTAACACACAGTGGCCCTTATTTACTAAGAGCGGAGTGTAGTTTTCTTTGTTTCCAACAGGTATTTTTCCACTGTATTTACTATTGTATCTTGTATTTGGCGACTTTTCCCTACATTTTGCTATTTTTACATATGCTCTGAGCTGTCGGGTTTTCCAGAGCTCAAATCCTTTACATTTTATGTGGAAAGACACAACGCTTTCCCCTAATGACCACGCCCCTTTGTAGGGTTTTTTGCGTAAAGAGGAGAGTTAGTAGGGTTTTTGGCATCTTTTGTCGGAAAATCTGTTGCCCCACACATGCAACACAAAAAACCCTGCAAAATCTACCCTAAAAAGCCTTAGTAAATGGGGCCCAGTGTGTACATAGCCTAATAGGTTTCTCAGCAGCTCTATGTAAAACTGCAAAAAACTACAATACTGAGAACACAGCACAATTCAGTGTTTGCAATTAATTAAAATACTGGACTGTTGGTGTGCCTTGAGGACTGGGTTGGGAAACACTGTTCTAGACAGCACAATGGTGAGTTCCTAAAACAATAGCTAAGCCTATACCTAATGCACGAAGACATATAAGAAAGGAGGATTCACCTCTCCCTGAAATAAAATAGAAATAAGTAGGTGAGTAACAGCACAAACCTAATATATAAACCTGGTATCACATGACAGAGGGGGTAGAGAAATGCTTGTGTTAGCAGAATACTGTCCCATAGCTTCTTTTATACGCAGATGGATTTAGTACTTGCTGACTATTCATAAGAGTTGCAAAGTATCACTGTAACTATGGCCACAATTACCAATCCAATTTAGCCCAGCTAAGCACTTCTAATAAGAATGTGAGCGTAATAATGTAATAGAGTAGGCTTTTACTTGCACATGTATTGATTTGTAGCTTTCTTGGAGCGGTTCATTTGTGAGACACTCTGAAAATGGATGTATCGTGTTTTATGATCAGTGTCCTACTGTAAATGTCTGAAATGAACCCATGCCAAGTCTCCGGGATGGACTTAAAATGCTACATCTCTACTGCTGTCTCAGGTTCAGGTGTGTGGACACTTTTTACTATCTCCAATGCTAGCAAGTGTTTGTCAGCATCATTAAAAGGGTACTCCGCCCCTCCAAAGGATAGGGGATAACATGTCTGATCGCGGGGGTCCTGCCACTGGGACCCCTGCATTCTCTGCTGTGGCACCGCAGTCATCAGGTGCACAGAGCGAACTTTGGTCCATGCCTGATGACTAGTGATGGCGCGCTGATGTCACGGCCATGGCCCCTCGTGATGTCACGACCACACCCCCTCAATGCAAGTCTGTTGGAGGGGGCGTGCATTGAGGGGGCGTGGCCATGACATCACGAGGGGCCGTGGCCATGATGTTACGAGCCTCCGGTGCAGCAGTTGGCATTCTAAATGAACGCCAGGTGCTGCAGGGACATCGCGAGGGTTATCAGTGCTGGCTCCCCCTGATCAGACATCTTATCCTCTATCCTTTGGATAGGGGATAAGATGTCTAAAATATAAGATAATAATATAAGATAATAAAGTGACATGTTTCAAATCAATATGTATTAAATAATTTTTGGTGACATTTTTTTTTCTGCGTAAAAATATACATTTATACATACATATTTGCATACATATATTTTGTACACTGGATATCAGTGCATACACATACTGTATTCCTTGCTTGAAATCATTTTTGATGTAAAGTGTTACTATAATTATACAAAACTTTTGACATGTCGCAAGAATATGTCAAACATTTTGATCAAGTCCCAAGGCTTAGACCTCCACCAACCATAAGACATAGCCTACTATAGTCTACAGAACCCATAACCTGTAATCTGATGGGATGTGTGCTGAGCCCACCGATCTCTGAACATAGCCTATTATAGTCTATGGAGCCCATCACCTGCAATCTGATGGGCTGAGTGCTGAGCTGATTCACCCGGCTATATCTCACAATTAGTGTGGGTGTCAGCACTGAGGGCTCGACCAATCAAAGCTTTGACAAGTCCCTGCAAGCAAGGGTATAGGGTAAAGTTTGGTATAATAATAGCAATACATTAAATAGGCACTACACTTTCAACAAAACTTCATAAATCAACAAACAATATATTAGGCTAAGTTCCTTACTTCCTAAAATCCCCATTCTCTCTGAAAATACTGCCCAAATACATTTAAAGAAAGAACATTTCAGTTAAGTATGAGGTTACAACTGTCCATAGTAGTCTATAAGAGGGGAGAGGAAGTGGCTTAAAGGGGTTGTGCGCTGCCCTGCAGTTCGGAGCTTCCCTCACAGCGTCCGGAAGTTCATTACTCCAAACGCTGTGTGCGGGCTTCTGTGTTCGCGGCCACCGGGCGTGACGTCACGCCCGGCCCCTTCGTGACGTCTCGCCCGCCCCCTCGTGACATCCCGCCCGCCCGCTCTACCAAAGTCTACGGGAAGGGGGCGTGACAGCGGTCGCGCCCCCCTTCCCATAGACTTTCGTTGAGGGGGCGGGCGAGACGTCACGAAGAGGCCGGGCGTGACGTCACGTCCGGCGGCTGCGAACACGGAAGCCCGCACACAGCGTTTGGAGTAATGAACTTTCGGACGCTGTGAGCGGAGCTCCGAACTGCAGGGCAACGCATAACCCCTTTAAGAGACAAAGAGGCAGAGAGAGAGCTTAACGACGCAGGACGTATATTTACGTCCTGCGCCGGCTCCCGCGATATGAAGCGGGATCGCGCCGCGATCCCGCATCATATCGCGTCGGTCCCGGCGCTCATCAACGGCCGGGACACGCGGCTAATACCACACATCGCCGATCACGGCGATGTGCGGTATTAACCATTTAGAAGCGGCGGTCAAAGCTGACCACCGCTTCGAAAGTGAAAGTGACCCGGCTGCTCAGTCGGGCTGTTTGGGACCGCCACGGTGAAATTGCAGCATCCCAAACAGCTGACCGGACACCGGGAGGGCCCTTACCTGCCTCCCCGTTGTCCGATCAGCGAATGACTGCTCCGTGCCTGAGATCCAGGCAGGAGCAGTCAAGCGCCGATAACACTGATCACAGGCTTGTTAATACACGCCTGTGATCTGTGTAAAAGATCAGTGTGTGCAGTGTTATAGGTCCCTATGGGACCTATAACACTGCAAAAAAAAAGTAAAAAAAAGTGTTAATAAAGGTAATTTAACCCCTTCCCTAATAAAAGTTTGAATCACCCCCCTTTTCCCATAAAAAAAATAAAACAGTGTAAAAAAATTAATAAATAAACATATGTGGTATCGCCGCGTGCGTAAATGTCCGAACTATAAAAATATATCATTAATTAAACCGCACGGTCAATGGCGTACGCGCAAAAAAATTCCAAAGTCCAAAAAAGCGTATTTTGGTCACTTTTTATACCATTAAAAAATGAATAAAAAGTGATCAAAAAGTCCGATCAAAACAAAAATCATACTGATAAAAACTTCAGATCACTGCGCAAAAAATAAGTCCTCATACCGCCCTGTACGTGGAAAAATAAAAAAGTTATAGGGGTCAGAAGATGACATTTTTAAACGTATAAATTTTCCTGCATGTAGTTATGATTTTTTCCAGAAGTCCGACAAAATCAAACCTATATAAGTAGGGTATCATTTTAACCGTATGGACCTACAGAATAATGATAAGGTGTAATTTTTACCGAAATATGCACTGCGTAGAAACGGAAGCCCCCAAAAGTTACAAAATGGCGTTTTTTTTTTCGATTTTGTCGCACAATGATTTTTTTTTCCGTTTCGCCGTGCATTTTTGGGTAAAATGACTAATGTCACTGCAAAGTAGAATTGGCGACGCAAAAAATAAGCCATAATATGGATTTTTAGGTGGAAAATTGAAAGGGTTATGATTTTTAAAAGGTAAGGAGGAAAAAACGAAAGTGCAAAAACGGAAAAACCCTGAGTCCTTAAGGGGTTAAAGTGAGTGTTATTTCTCACCCAAGCTTATACTGCTCAGTACTGCTCTTTAATGTCTTTTATGTTTTTGATGCTGCTTTTGATGGTGTGCTACAGAGATATAGGAGAGCAGAATCTCATCTCCTGTGTGTGTGTCAGAAGACATCATAGAAGCTAAACTCTTTCCACTACTTTAGGGACTTAAAATAAGAAATAGAGGCTGGTGAAAAATGTCATATACAGGTAATACTGTATATGTCACGTATGGGCAGGGAAGGAGTGCAGTACTGATCTCACCCACTCCCTCTATCCCTGCCTACTTGCCCATCCGCCCTAAATACCGGATCGACAACAACGGTCCCTCCCTAAATATGTGATGGAAGTCACTGCCAACAAAATAAATCTACAATACAGACACAGGTCAGGATACAGTAAGGGAGAACACAGACTAAAAGAAATAATATCTAACACACACACACATTGAGTCAATGTCTACTAGCCGAGTCAATACCAGGAGTCACAAATACCGGAAGATCAGGAATACAGATAGACGCTAGTTACTTGAGCGAGCTCTTTCACAGGCAAGACCTAAAAGCATATGTACACCAAGGGAATACCAAAGTATTCATGATAACCACTTCATAAAAATTATTAAATCATTATTAGTAAAAATATTAAAAAAACAGACAATATATAGAACAAGGTGTAAATAAGAGATGAACTCCGGACTGCCGCAGAGAAATTATGATGAAATAATAAATTAATATTGCCAAAACTGGCTTGCATCAAAATTCAATTCTCAGACTAGATGCACTGGGTGCACAGCATAAGTCTTCACATTCCCAGTGCACCTGTATGACGTGCTCTAGTAAAGCATAAGCAGGTAAACAAGTGTGCTTACCCATGATCGCAATATTCTCTGCGCCCCAACCGGCTAACCGGATATACAGACATCACGTGATTCGTTCTGTTTTGGCGCAGGCACAGTGCTCCCACCCACCACTCACTGCCCACTTTTTCGGTGCTTCGGCCGCAACGTGCACACTCCGACCTAAATACAGATTGCGCACGTCATGGAGCCCAGCACCGGGCAAGGCAGGGCTGTAAGGAGGAGACCCCGCGCCTTCTCACTAGGACAAATAGTAGACTTAGGTGATTATTGGGCAAAGGTTTATAATTATAACAAGATAGAATGGGAGTTACAATATATATATCTGTTTAGACAAATCCACTATACCTCCACTTATTATGGTACCAGTTTGATGCATACCAGTTTGAATATACAGATCAAAGAAATGTATTACTAACAAACAAACAAATATACTGTGATATTATTATTACGATTAGCACTCTATATTGTATTGCCATAAAAACTATATATTTGCTAAAATACATTCCCCCACATAAAAGTGCATGAGTGCAATATGAATAAGACTACCCCACTTATATTAGTGCTATAATTGTGACACACATTATTTACGTGCTAAAGTACATAAATACCAAACTAATACATCATGATGTATTATAAATTATTAATGCTTCAATATATTCTCCAACATTAAAGGGACTATGTGCAATGTGTTACACAACCCCATAAATGTATAACCACACACATATGTTTAATTACAAACCCACTTCCCTATTATAATCAATATTAATGTATAAAATTAATAATAAACAACAATAAATACAGGAAAACAGTTTTCCTATATTTATTGTTGGTTATCCTTTTGGTACATTGGGTTTATGTGCAACACAGTATCCTCGGCTTGGTAATTCATGTTTTATGTTGAGCTCCCATTTATTTTTTAGAATTTTTTCAAAATTAACAATATTCAAAACCAACATATTATACGCATACATTTCTACAAATACACCCGTGATTTATTATAAATAAATATAGTGAATACTAATAGAAAAACACACACACAAAAAATGGGTGGGATGGGGACTCAATTAGATATAATAAAAAAGAGGAGTGATTTTTAAAACCGACGTCTCAATTTTATTGTTTTTCCTCCACGCCTTTCTCTATTCATCACTGAAATTTTCTTGCCACTGATTTTGCCGGATATATTCGTGTTTCGTGTTCATCAAAGAAATCATAGTTGTTGTGGTTTAAAAACTACAAATAAAAGAATAAGACACGTAGTTATGGACATGACATTTATAGAAACGCAGCAAATGATAACTGTTCATTTAGGCCTCTAGGTGTCATTGTGCCCAGTTGTACTATCCAGCGACATTCTTTTTGTGCCAACACTTTTTTTTGTAATTTCCTTCTCTAATACCCAGGTTTACTTTTTCAATTCCCCTCACTTGTAAACTCGAGGGATCACAATTATGTTCCAATCTAAAATGCCTGGGTAGAGTTTTTAATGTTGCAAAATCGTGAGCATTCTTCGCCGCCAATATATCTTGCACATGCTCCTGGGTGCGTATCTTTAGCTGCCTAGATGTCAAACCGATGTAAATGTTTGAGCACCCACAAGTTGCATAATAAATTACATTTTGGGTATTGCACGAAACATATTGGCGGATCGAATATTCCCTTGTTCCATCCGCTCATGTGAAAGTTTTAGTTCTCATAATGTTGGCACGTGCTACCGAAGCCCTGCATGGATAAGATCCAACACGGGGATTACTCATACCAAAAGGTTGTAGAATTTTTGCCACATAGTGGCTTCTCATAAGTTTATCTTTAAGTTTCATACCCCTCTTTGCCGTGAAAGACACCCCATCTGGGATCAATGATGCCAAAACTGGGTCTGTTTTTAAATTCCCCAGTGTTTTTCCACTGCTTTTTGCATTATATTCCATTGGCAATTAAATGTGGAGATAAATCTCACTACATTATCGGTTTAGTTTTTTTGTCTCCTCCTATTTTCAACAAATCATTTCTTTATTGCTTCTTTGTTCTCTAGTACCCTTGTTTTATCATTCTCTTGCCATAACCTCTAAATTCAAATCTTTCTTTTAAATCCTCACTTTGCTTTTCAAAAAGAACATCAGAGGAAGATATCCTCTGCATTTTAATGAACTGTCCCACTAGTATAGGCCTCACGGTAGATAATTTTATATATATATATATATATATATATATATATATATATATATATATATATCTTTTTTTTTTTTTTTTTTTTTATTGACTTTTAAAAATATAAATACAAACATAACTTGTCACATGAATAAAAAAAATTAAATAAATAAATATCCACCCTAACTGGTCCACCATATAGATTCCTTTTTTTTCCCAATTGCTGTAATCCGATATTTTATTAAATTCTGGGAGATTTTCATAATGCCATATTGGGGTACACCAAATGCTTCCCATGATTCCTATTATTTGCTTCACTTTCTCCCACACCTGGGTCAATAAAGCAGCTACTGTTATCTTACCTTGTGCCCACCTCTTTAACCTCCCACTTTCTAACAACTCCCAAATGATCCTACATTTTCCCCTTCCTTAGCAAAAAAATCCATCAAAGCTTGCTGTTCCTAAATAATAAAAATTAACTGTACTGCAATAAAATCATTAAAAAAATTTGGAATACTTAGGCCACCTCTTTCCAACGGTTGTACCAAGTAATGCATCTTAATTCTCACCCTCTTCCGTCCCCAAATCAGCTCATTTAGTTTTCTTTCCAAACTTTTAAAAAAGCAATTTTTAACCCATATAGGTGAGGCACTCAAGTAATGTAAAGTCATAGGGAGTATCACCAATTTAACTAAGCCTATCCTATCGGCCATACTCAATCCCAACTTAGTCCAAATATTTATTTTTGCCCCTAATCTATTAATCAAGGGCTCCAAATTTAACCTCTCGAATTCAGACGTCTGGTTTGCTATCTTGATATCCAGATATTCTAAGCAATCACTGTTTTTTAATACTTTAACAGAACCAATGGGGAAATCTATCTCTTCTTCCAATTTTGAGCAATCCTGATTTCTGCCAGTTTATTTTCATCCCTGAGAATGCCCCAAAATCTTCTACCAATTGAATCACCATTGGAACCTTCTCTACTGGATTTCTAATAAACAGAATCATGTCATCCACATACATCAGTATCTTTTCCTTGTCACCTTGAACCCCAAACTCTTGAAAACTGTTGTTCCTGATCATTACCGCTAGTGGTTCTATAAATAACGTAAATAATAATGGTGATAAAGGGCATCCTTGCCTTGACCCTCTTTTAAGTTGAATATTATTCAACAAATTCCCATTAATATAAATTCTTGCCGTGGGTGCAAAATATGTAGTTTTAATCGCCTGCAAAAATAGTGACCCTAAATTAAACATTTCCACCACCTTAAAAAGAAATCCTCACCACTCCACCCTGTCAAACTCTTATTAGCATCCAAAGACAGGATGGAGCGGGGATCCCCACCCAGTGTCTGAATATTGAGAAAAGCCCTATGTATGTTCCGAAACATATTCCTCCCCGTTAGAAAACCTCTCTTTTAGTCTACCTTTTTCAGTCTACCTGACCAAATCTTTGCAAATAATTTATAATCCGTGTTTAGTAGGGATATTCGGCGGAAATTCTCAATGTTTTCCTTGTTGCCCCCTTTCTTGGGGATTAAAATTATCACTGCTTCAGACATTCGTTAAATATCTCCAACAAACAGGGCATCAATGCTTTTTGAAACTTCCTATATATCTCAATTGGGAATCTGTCTGATCCGGGGGCAGAATTCCCAGCGCAGGAACTAACAGCTTCTTGAATGTCACTCAGGCTGATCCCTTTATTCAGCTTTCCCCTATCCTCATCTTTCAGTTTTGGTAAAGTAAGTTTCAACAGAAATTCACCTATTTCTCTTTCAGATTTTTTATTCTCTGCCTCATATAATTTTTTTAAATAATCTACCACCCCCTGAGTTATATCTTCTAACTCTCTCATCAAATTCCCCTCACTTTTCTTCAGATTATTAATTTCACTGTTGTCCCTTTGATTCTTAATGATGCCGGCCAGTCACTTGTTAGATTTCCCCCCTTCTGTAAATTTCCTCTGCCCCCAGAAAAACATCCTATGTTGTGCTTTTTCCAGATTAAATTCCTTATATTCCTTTTGAGCATGCTCTAATGTTTCCCAAACCCTCTCTTCTGGGCTTTTTGTATACTCCTCTTCTATACATTTAATCTGTTTCACCAACCTCTCCTCCCTATTCTTTACCTGTTTCTTAAAGTAGGAGATATTTTTAACCAGAATCCCCCTCAAATATGCTTTCAAAACGTCCCATACCTTGAATTAATCTGTAGAGTCTTTCTTGGCATTCCTGAACCATTTAATATCCTCTTCTATTCCACTTGTTACCTCCCTTACCTCCAACCAATGTGGATTGATGTTCAGACTTTTATTTTGGGAGAAACATTGGTTCTCATATGCCAAACTACATATCATCATAGCATGGCCACTATCATTGGCCAGCATCATATCAGTTCGCGAGGCAGTTTTATGACTCATATTGTAGCATGAAAATACTTCTTTTTTCGGGTACAGATTTCTCCACACATCCCTCCAACCTAATTCTTCACATAGGTCTGCTAATCTAGTTTTAACTTCCCTTACAAAACCACCCCTGCGATCTCTTTTGTTGTCCATTACGGAATTAAAATCCCCCATAATGAACAGATCCTTATAGTACTTCCCATTCGGAAATTCCATTAATATTTTCAATACCTCTGGTGTATATGGTGGCGGTATGTACACAAATGCAAGGCCCACATATACCCTTTTCCATTCTACATATAAAAAAAATCTCCCCTTTTTATCACTTTGCGCCATTTTCACCTTAATATTGAGTTTCTCATGTATTAGAACGGTAACTCCGACTGCGTAATTAGACCCAAATGCATGGAATTCCTGATTAGCCCAATTCTTTTTAACTAGATGTACCATTTACTTAGGTGGGTTTCAAGTAGACATACGATTGCTGGGAGTTAATTCTCACCTCTATCAATAATCGCAACTCTTTTCCGCCTTTCTTTAATACCCCTAATATTCCAGACTAATACTTTAACTCCTTGTCTATCTTGGGCCCCCATCATTTAAATCTTCTCTCCTCCTACCTTTGTGCCAGGCTGACTTCCCACCTCTAACCCTTCCTCTCCCCCTCCCCCCCTAATAGTCCGCTTCTAATGGACCCCTCCACTTTCCATCTAACTCCATCGCTCCCTCTCTCCCTTCCTTATTCCTCTCCTTATTTATTTTATCCTTATAGACCTTGCACTTCCATCCATTTTCCAATCTCTCCTGGGGATTGGAAAATTAATGCTTTGCCATTAAACACAACCCATAGCTGAGCCAGGAATAAAAGCGAGAAAGAAATGTTCTGGTTATACAGTCTTTTCTTTATGTCTCTGTACTCCATCCTCTTTCTTTGCGTCTCTCTTGAAAAGTCTGGGTATATATAGATATTTGTCCTCCCCAGTTCGATCTTCCTTTTTTCCCTTGCTATTTTCAAGAGGATATTTCGATCTCTGGCACACATAAATTTCAGCAGTAAAGTCCGTAGTGGGGCTCCTGGACTTGGTTTTGTGAACGGGACCCTGTGCACGCTCTCTATAGCAAACCAGGGCGAGAAAATCTGTTTTCCAAACGTATCAGTTATCCATTTAGTGCAAAATGATATTGGGTCTGTCCCTTCCTCTCCCTCCGGTAAGCCGATAATTCTTACATTCGCCCACCTTGATCTGTCTTCTAGATATTCCACTTTTCCTTTCAAATATTTAATCTCCTTAGATATTTCTTCCTGTGCTTTCCCCATGTCACCAATTTTTCCATCTAATTGTTGGATCAATTTCTCTATTTTTCCCACTCTTTCTTTAACCTTTTCCATATCTTCCCGGATCTGCCCCACCTCTGAACTGAGACTGCCCACTTGCAGAGTTAGCTCTTCCAATGATTTATTACTTTTTTTCCACTCCATTTAGAATAGAGCTCAGCATTTGATTACTGAGCTTTCCACTCTCTCCCTCCTCCATAACTCCTTCGTGCTGTAGGACCATATATCTTGAGCCGTTCATATTCTCTCCGTACCTTTGGGTCCTTGTTTTGATAGCATCTTTGGGAGATTTTAAAAATGTATAAATTTTTCCTATATTTATAGCTTCTCCAGCGGAATTGCCGCCCGATCTCCTCGGTTGTAATTTTTGTGGACCATTATCTTTTCTAAGACTTTAATCACACTTGCTAAGTGGTATTCCCTTTTACTCAGGGTAGTCCCGGGGTATACGCCTATGGGGAAACAAAGGCCATAACAATCTTACCAGTCCATGAAGCCCCATGTTCTTCCTATTATTCCTTTCCCGCAATCCAAATTTTCCCATCAAGGTTAATGTTACGCCGAGCGCTCCGGGTCCCCGCTCCTCCCCGGAGCGCTCGCTACACTCTCTCCGCTGCAGCGCTCCGGTCAGATCCACTGACCCGGGGCGCTGCGATTCTGCTTCCAGCCGGGATGCGATTCGCGATGCGGGTAGCGCCCGCTCGCGATGCGCACCCCGGCTCCCGTACCTGACTCGCTCTCCCTCGGTCCTGTCCCGGCGCGCGCGGCCCCGCTCCCTAGGGCGCGCGCGCGCCGGGTCTTTGCGATTTAAAGGGCCACTGCGCCGCTGATTGGCGCAGTGATTCCAATTAGTGTCTTCACCTGTGCACTTCCCTATATCACCTCACTTCCCCTGCACTTCCCTGCCGGATCTTGTTGCCATTGTGCCAGTGAAAGCGTTCCTTGTATGTTCCTAGCCTGTGTTCCAGACCTCCTGCCGTTGCCCCTGACTACGATCCTTGCTGCCTGCCCCGACCTTCTGCTACGTCCGACCTTGCTTCTGTCTACTCCCTTGTACCGCGCCTATCTTCAGCAGCCAGAGAGGTTGAGCCGTTGCTAGTGGATACGACCTGGTCACTACCGCCGCAGCAAGACCATCCCGCTTTGCGGCGGGCTCTGGTGAAAACCAGTAGTGACTTAGAACCGATCCACTAGCACGGTCCACGCCAATCCCTCTCTGGCACAGAGGATCCACTACCCGCCAGCCGGCATCGTGACAGTAGATCCGGCCATGGATCCCGCTGAAGTTCCTCTGCCAGTTGTCGCTGACCTCACCACGGTGGTCGCCCAGCAGTCACAACAGATAGCGCAACAAGGCCAACAGCTGTCTCAACTGACCGTTATGCTACAACAGTTACTACCACAGCTTCAGCAGTCATCTCCTCCGCCAGCTCCTGCACCTCCTCCGCAGCGAGTGGCCGCTCCTGGGCTACGCCTATCCTTGCCGGATAAATTTGATGGGGACTCTAAGTTTTGCCGTGGCTTTCTTTCCCAATGTTCCCTGCATCTGGAGATGATGTCGGACCTGTTTCCCACTGAAAGGTCTAAGGTGGCTTTCGTAGTCAGCCTTCTGTCCGGAAAAGCCCTGTCATGGGCCACACCGCTCTGGGACCGCAATGACCCCGTCACTGCCTCTGTACACTCCTTCTTCTCGGAAATCCGAAGTGTCTTTGAGGAACCTGCCCGAGCCTCTTCTGCTGAGACTGCCCTGTTGAACCTGGTCCAGGGTAATTCTTCCGTTGGCGAGTATGCCGTACAATTCCGTACTCTTGCTTCAGAATTGTCCTGGAATAATGAGGCCCTCTGCGCGACCTTTAAAAAAGGCCTATCCAGCAACATTAAAGATGTTCTGGCCGCACGAGAAATTCCTGCTAATCTACATGAACTTATTCACCTAGCCACTCGCATTGACATGCGTTTTTCCGAAAGGCGTCAGGAGCTCCGCCAAGATATGGACTCTGTTCGCACGAGGCGTTTCTTCTCCTCGGCTCCTCTCTCCTCTGGTCCCCTGCAATCTGTTCCTGTGCCTCCTGCCGTGGAGGCTATGCAGGTCGACCGGTCTCGCCTGACACCTCAAGAGAGGACACGACGCCGCATGGAGAACCTCTGCCTGTACTGTGCTAGTACCGAACACTTCCTGAGGGATTGTCCTATCCGTCCTCCCCGCCTGGAAAGACGTACGCTGACTCCGCACAAAGGTGAGACAGTCCTTGATGTCTACTCTGCTTCTCCACGTCTTACTGTGCCTGTGCGGATGTCTGCCTCTGCCTTCTCCTTCTCTACCGTGGCCTTCTTGGACTCTGGATCTGCAGGAAATTTTATTTTGGCCTCTCTCGTCAACAGGTTCAACATCCCAGTGACCAGTCTCGCCAGACCCCTTTACATCAATTGTGTAAACAATGAAAGATTGGACTGTACCATACGCTTCCGCACGGAGCCCCTTCTAATGAGCATCGGATCTCATCACGAGAGGATTGAACTTTTGGTCCTCCCCAATTGCACCTCGGAAATTCTCCTTGGACTTCCCTGGCTTCAACTTCATTCCCCAACCCTGGATTGGTCCACTGGGGAGATCAAGAGTTGGGGGCCCTCTTGTTCCAAGGACTGTCTAAGACCGGTTCCCAGTAACCCTTGCCGTGACTCTGTGGTTCCCTCAGTAACCGGTCTCCCTAAGGCCTATATGGACTTCGCGGATGTTTTCTGCAAAAAACAAGCTGAGACTCTACCTCCTCACAGGCCTTATGATTGCCCTATCGACCTCCTCCCGGGTACTACTCCACCCCGGGGCAGAATTTATCCTCTCTCTGCCCCAGAGACTCTTGCCATGTCTGAGTATGTCCAGGAAAATTTAAAAAAGGGCTTTATCCGTAAATCCTCCTCTCCTGCCGGAGCTGGATTTTTCTTTGTGTCCAAAAAAGATGGCTCCCTACGTCCTTGCATTGACTACCGCGGTCTTAATAAAATCACGGTTAAGAACCGCTACCCCCTACCCCTCATCTCTGAACTCTTTGATCGCCTCCAAGGTGCCCACATCTTTACTAAATTGGACTTAAGAGGCGCCTATAACCTCATCCGCATCAGAGAGGGGGATGAGTGGAAAACGGCGTTTAATACCAGAGATGGACACTTTGAGTATCTGGTCATGCCCTTTGGCCTGTGCAACGCCCCTGCTGTCTTCCAAGACTTTGTCAATGAAATTTTTCGTGATCTGCTATACTCCTGTGTTGTTGTATATCTGGACGATATCCTTATTTTCTCTGCCAATCTAGAAGAACACCGCCAGCATGTCCGTATGGTTCTTCAGAGACTTCGTGACAATCAACTCTATGCCAAAATTGAGAAATGTCTGTTTGAATGCCAATCTCTTCCTTTTCTAGGATATTTGGTCTCTGGCCAGGGACTACAAATGGATCCAGACAAACTCTCTGCCGTCTTAGATTGGCCACGCCCCTCCGGACTCCGTGCTATCCAACGCTTTTTGGGGTTCGCCAATTATTACAGGCAATTTATTCCACATTTTTCTACCGTTGTGGCTCCTATCGTGGCTTTAACCAAAAAAAATGCCGATCCCAAGTCGTGGCCTCCTCAAGCGGAAGACGCCTTTAAACGACTCAAGTCTGCCTTTTCTTCGGCTCCCGTGCTCTCCAGACCTGACCCTTCCAAACCCTTCCTATTGGAGGTTGATGCCTCCTCAGTGGGAGCTGGAGCTGTTCTTTTACAAAAAAATTCTTCCGGGCATGCTGTCACTTGTGGTTTTTTTTCTAGGACCTTCTCTCCGGCGGAGAGGAACTACTCCATCGGGGATCGAGAGCTTCTAGCCATTAAATTAGCACTTGAGGAATGGAGGCATCTGCTGGAGGGATCAAGATTTCCAGTTATTATTTACACCGACCACAAGAACCTCTCCTACCTCCAGTCTGCCCAACGGCTGAATCCTCGCCAGGCCCGGTGGTCTCTGTTCTTTGCCCGATTTAATTTTGAGATTCACTTTCGTCCTGCCGATAAGAACATTAGGGCCGATGCTCTCTCTCGTTCCTCGGATGCCTCAGAAGTTGAACTCTCTCCGCAACACATCATTCCACCTGACTGCCTGATCTCCACTTCTCCAGCCTCCATCAGGCAAACTCCTCCAGGAAAGACCTTTGTTTCTCCACGCCAACGCCTCGGAATCCTCAAATGGGGTCACTCCTCCCATCTCGCTGGTCATGTGGGCATCAAGAAATCTGTGCAACTCATCTCCCGCTTCTATTGGTGGCCGACTCTGGAGACGGATGTGGTGGACTTTGTGCGAGCCTGCACTATCTGTGCCCGGGATAAGACTCCTCGCCAGAAGCCCGCTGGTTTTCTTCATCCCCTGCCTGTCCCCGAACAGCCTTGGTCTCTGATTGGTATGGATTTTATTACTGATTTACCCCCTTCCCGTGGCAACACTGTTATTTGGGTGGTCGTTGATCGATTCTCCAAAATGGCACATTTCATCCCTCTTCCTGGTCTTCCTTCAGCGCCTCAGTTGGCTAAACAATTTTTTGTACACATTTTTCGTCTTCACTGATTGCCTACGCAGATCGTCTCGGATAGAGGCGTCCAATTCGTGTCTAAATTCTGGAGGGCTCTCTGTAAACAACTCAAGATTAAATTAAATTTTTCTTCTGCATATCATCCCCAGTCCAATGGACAAGTAGAAAGAATTAACCAAGTCTTGGGTGATTATTTGCGACATTTTGTTTCCTCCCGCCAGGATGACTGGGCAGATCTCCTTCCATGGGCCGAATTCTCGTATAACTTCAGAGTCTCTGAATCTTCCTCCAAATCCCCATTTTTCGTGGTGTACGGCCGTCACCCTCTTCCCCCCCTCCCTACCCCCTTGCCCTCTGGTCTGCCCGCTGTGGATGAAATTTCTCGTGACCTTTCCATTATATGGAGAGAGACCCAAAATTCTCTCCTACAGGCTTCATCACGCATGAAGAGGTTCGCGGATAAGAAAAGAAGAGCTCCTCCCGTTTTTTCCCCTGGAGACAAGGTATGGCTCTCCGCTAAATATGTCCGCTTCCGTGTCCCTAGCTACAAGTTGGGACCACGCTATCTTGGTCCTTTCAAAATTTTGTGTCAAATTAATCCTGTCTCTTACAAACTTCTTCTTCCTCCTTCTCTTCGTATCCCTAATGCCTTTCACGTCTCTCTTCTTAAACCACTCATCCTCAACCGTTTTTCTCCCAAATCTGTTCCTCCCACTCCTGTTTCCGGCTCCTCGGACATCTTCTCTGTCAAAGAGATCTTAGCCTCTAAAAAGGTCAGAGGGAAAACTTTTTTTCTAGTGGACTGGGAGGGTTGTGGTCCTGAAGAGAGATCCTGGGAACCTGAGGACAACATCCTAGATAAAAGTCTGCTCCTCAGGTTCTCAGGCCCTAAAAAGAGGGGGAGACCCAAGGGGGGGGGTACTGTTACGCCGAGCGCTCCGGGTCCCCGCTCCTCCCCGGAGCGCTCGCTACACTCTCTCCGCTGCAGCGCTCCGGTCAGATCCACTGACCCGGGGCGCTGCGATTCTGCTTCCAGCCGGGATGCGATTCGCGATGCGGGTAGCGCCCGCTCGCGATGCGCACCCCGGCTCCCGTACCTGACTCGCTCTCCCTCGGTCCTGTCCCGGCGCGCGCGGCCCTGCTCCCTAGGGCGCGCGCGCGCCGGGTCTTTGCGATTTAAAGGGCCACTGCGCCGCTGATTGGCGCAGTGATTCCAATTAGTGTCTTCACCTGTGCACTTCCCTATATCACCTCACTTCCCCTGCACTTCCCTGCCGGATCTTGTTGCCATTGTGCCAGTGAAAGCGTTCCTTGTATGTTCCTAGCCTGTGTTCCAGACCTCCTGCCGTTGCCCCTGACTACGATCCTTGCTGCCTGCCCCGACCTTCTGCTACGTCCGACCTTGCTTCTGTCTACTCCCTTGTACCGCGCCTATCTTCAGCAGCCAGAGAGGTTGAGCCGTTGCTAGTGGATACGACCTGGTCACTACCGCCGCAGCAAGACCATCCCGCTTTGCGGCGGGCTCTGGTGAAAACCAGTAGTGACTTAGAACTGATCCACTAGCACGGTCCACGCCAATCCCTCTCTGGCACAGAGGATCCACTACCCGCCAGCCGGCATCGTGACAGTTAACTTACAGTTCTGAAGATAAATTTCTTGCACATTCTATTGCACCGCTTGCAGTTTGGATTAGAGTAGCATCCTATAAAATCATTCATAAGTACTGTATTAAAAGGGGCACAAACCAGAAAACATCTTTCCTTCCACTTTGCTTCCTGCCCCTCATCTCTATTTCGCCATTACCGCATTGTGTATCCAGCCGCCAAAGTCTTCCTTATTTAAGGCATCTCTTTTTTTTTTCTTTTTTTTCTTCTTTATTTTATTTATTCCTACTGTTAGTTCCTTTTTCAGTACTGTTATTTCATCTCCAGTACTTTAAAAGCTGCGGAAAGCAACCAATGCTTGTACACTGGCACCAGTTAAGATATGTTAGTAAGAAAACACTGCATTCATTTGCCAGGGTGTTACTGGCGATACTGTGCATATATTAGGGGGACAAAACCGACTCGTTGCAAATAAACCCCTATTGTCCATAAACAGGTACTTTGGTTCTCCTCCGCAACTCCATTAATATCTTCCCATTCATTTTCCCATAGTCTACTTAAAACATATAGATGAGCATAATGGGCGCAAGTCTGTATTTCTGTGTCACCGGTTCCTCGGTGTGTATTTAGTTCGAGTCTCTCTACTCCCACCAGGGGACCTGAATGCCTCCTCCGCTCCGTGCTGCCGGTGTGTTGTCTTCTGGCTCTTACTACAGTGCCGCGGGCGTGCCCGCGTGACCTATGACCACGGCCGCTCACCTGACTGGTCACATGACTGCACCTCCCGCATGGCTCTCTATTCTTACCCCCGGTGGCCATATCTGCCTCCATACCTCCACAGCCGCACAATAGGCCTATGCAATGTCCCGATCCACACATCTCATCAGAGGAAAGCGCCCCAAGCTCCACCGAGCCACCAATTCATCCTCTCCAGCTCGGTCCCCAGAAATCACCCGGTAGGAGGGAGAGAGTACATGGAGCGAGCAGAGCCGACGAGCTCACATCCTCTCATCACATGGCCATGCCACTGTAGATTTATTATGGTTCAAAGCTTCATGCAGTATTGAATTCGTAGATGTTTTCTTTCTGAAAACATCAGTTGCAAGACTCCCATTTTGTTCTTTCATTATTTTAAAATCTGAAAAATCTATCTAGTGATGGCTATATATATATGTCAGTTTAATATTGACATCTTTAGAAGTCAGGGTTTGCATGAACAATTCCAAGTCTGACACGGACCACTGCCATATTAACAAAATATCATCTATATAGCGCAGCCAGCACTGCACATGGCTCATGAACTGTACCCCGCCACACTACAAGCTCCCGCTTCCAGGCTCCTAGGAACAGGTTTGTGTACGACGGGGCACAGGCCGCGCCCATGGCAGTGCCGCGCTTCTGTAAATAAAAACCGTCTTTGAAAGTAAAAAAAATTGTGGCTTAATATAAAATGTAACAATTCCAACAAAAAATGGCAGAGGTCCCTGTCCAAATTGCTTGTTTCAAGAAAGAACTTAGTCACATTTAATCTATCTACATGTTTTATACACGTGTACACAACTCAACGTCTGCTGTGACTAGGAGCATATCCTCCTCCCAAAAAATCCCATCAAGCCTCCCAAGCACATCTGTAGTGTCCTTAACATATGAGGGTAATGTTTCCACCAAAGATTTTAAGTCTATTTCAATGTATTTACAAACAGCATCACATACTCCGTCTATACCAGACACTATAGGATGGCCGGGAGGGTCGAGGGGGTACTTGTGCACTTTTAGGATTAAATAGAATGTTGGGATCTATAACATAGGGGACTATAACATGCAATACCTTGATTGCAGACACTGATCTATGCAAAGTCTATCCAACCACATGGCTAACGTCATTGCTTGGTCAAGGGTGTCAGGTGAGGGATAAGTCACTAACATGTCCTTTAGGGTTTCAGATAACCCCAGTCTGAACTGACCAACAAAAGCTGGTGTGCTCCACTTGAAGGCCACACACTACTTTCTGAATTCAGCACAGTATTCCTCCACTGGTCTGCGTCCCTGTTTAAGTCCCAAACCAGCAAATAGTCAGTCCACAGAGGACAACTCAGGGGCATTTGGATTAAGGGAAAATACCCATTTGTTGGGACCCCCTTGCAGAAGGGACATAATTCCCACTCTCTGGGCCTCAGTGCCAGAAAAGTAAGGTCTCAGACGAGAGTATAACTTCCAATTTTCACAGAAGGTTTTAAACATTTTCCGGTTACCCAAAAAACGATAAGGGAGACTAACTAATGCTGACTGTGACACAGAAGACTCACACTGCTGAAGCCTTTCAGACAAATCCTGAATCAGCTGATTCAAGCCCTGCATTTGTTCTACCAAAGCAGACATAGCTTCCATAATGCAGGAGCAAGAAAATGCAGGTATGTGGGCCTGTGAAAATGTCATGTATGGGCAGGAAGGGAGTGCAGTACTGATCTCACCCACTCCTTCTATCCCTGACTACTTGCTATCTGCCCTAAATAGCAGATTGACAACCACGGTAACAGACCCTCCATAAATATGTGATGGAAGTCACTGTCAACAAAATAAACTCACAATAAAGAGACAGGTCAAGATACAGTAAGGGAGCACACAGACTAACAGAAATAATACCTAACATACACACACAATAAGTCAATGTCCATTAGCCAAGTCAATACTAGGAGTTGTCAAAGGTGCCAAGTCGCAAATACAGAGAAGAGTCAGGAAGCCAAGCCAAAAAGTCACAAATACTTGAAGATCAGGAATACAGATAATAAACGCTAGTTACTTGAGTGAGCTCTTTCACAGAAAAGGCCTGAAAGCAGACTACAGGTTTATGTAGGCAACACACAGGTGAACTTTCAAGGTCAGTTGACCAGCCCAAAGCTAGGTGTAGCCACAGCACCCAGATAAACAAACACTTTCAGGGATGTTTAACCCTTCAGGTTCTTACAGTATAATAGCACACATGATCACATGGATGAACATTTCTACAGATGTTTGTTCCTGATAATTGCTTGGTCTAATGACACCAGCAAATGCCATTTTTATTGACTGACAGCATGTTTTATGAAAAAAATAATAATAATAGTTTTTCAGCAGCACATTTCCCATGTGAACATAGAATGTGCTTCTGACAAACAATGGTTGCCTGTGAGTGTAGGGGTTTGAATGAACAATCGAAAGAATGATTATTCAACCCTCTCCTAATAGTTGACATGTGTAAATGAAAGAACATAAGCACCAAGTAACTTTTAGATCATTGATCAACACTGATTATGTGCTGGTTATCTACCTGTGTACTAAAACACTAAAGAACGCTTATACCCAAGTTCATTTCTGACATGCAACCATATAGACCCACGAATCTTACGTTCTACCACATCCTAATTGAGCTCTATTGGATTAAAATCTGGTGACTGTGGAGATTTTTGGAGTACATTAAATTTATTGTCATATTCAAGAAAACAGATGATGTGAGCTTTGTGACATTGTGCATTATTCTGCAGGAAGTAGCCATCAGAAAATGGGTCCACTGTGGTCATAAAGGGATGGACATGGTCAGCAACAATACTCAGGTAGGCTGTCACATTTATACTATGCTCAACTGGTACTATGGGGCCCAAAGTGTGCCAAGACAATGGGGGAGATTTATCAAAACCTGTGGAGAGATCGCTTCTTTCCTTTTTCAGAGGCCTTCTTAAGAATCTAAGAAGCAAGCTGATTGGTTGCTATGGGCAACTTTGCATCTCCACAGGTTTTGATAAATTTCCCCCAATGTCCCCCACACCATTACACCATCACCACCAGCCTGAACCATTGATACAAGGCAGGATGGATCCATGCTTTCATGTTGTTTATTCCAAATTCTGACCCTGCCATCGAAATGTCACATCTGGAATGAAGACACAGCTAATCAGACCAGGCAATGTCCTTTCAGTCTTCCATCGTCGAATTTTGGTGCATGTGTGAATTGTAGCCTTAGTTTCCTGTTCTTAGCTGACAGGAGTTGTCTTGCTCATGTGATTGGCTGATTAGCTATGTTAACAAGCAATTGGACAGGTGTACCTAATAAAGTGGAGTGTGGAGGAAGGGGGGCTGTGGGAGGATGGGGGGCTGTAGCAGTGTGGAGGATGGGGGGCTCTAGCAGTGTGGAGTATACTACGGCTTTAGGTCCGGTTACAAAACCGCATACGGGTCAAAACTGAGCCGATTGGAGTCACTGTTTGACTCCGGTCGGCTCATTAAAGTGAATGGAGTCACAAGCTGATCCGGCTGGGGTACAGGAGCACCAGGTTTGCCCCTCCCCCCGCCAGATCCGGCACCCGTATGTAAAAAACGAGGTGTGAATGCACCCTAAGATAAGTTTGTGAGCTTAAACTAATTTTCTTCAGGACTAAAAAGCATGACCTAACACCATTTAGAATCTTATAAACAACATAATGACATCATAGCAGTGCAGAAAAATGTAAGCAATACATTTTACCCTGATACCTTTCCCACCCTATCCCGTGATTTCTCCCCAACAGACAACATACACTCTAGTACTAAGAATGGAGATACCGTATTTTTCACCATATAAGACGCTCCGGCATATAAGATGCACCCAATTTAAAAGGAGGAAAATCTAGAAAAAAAAGATTCTGAACCAAATACAATGTAAAGTATAGGACAGTGATCTTCAACCTGTGTACCTCCAGATGTTACAAAACTACAACTCCCAGCATGCCAGGACATGCTGGGAGTTGTAGTTTTGCAACATCTGGAGGTCCGCAGGTGGAAGACCACTGGTATAGGAGGTAATACTCACCTGTCCCCGCCGCTCCGGACCCATCATCGCTCGTCACCGCTGCCCTTTGGATAGGGGATAAGATGCCAGGGGCGGAGTACCCCTTTAAATTTCTGTAACAGAACAGCCAGGTGTGAATGAATATAACTTAAAATTTTGCTTTTTTTTTTGATTATATTTTACCTAGATCTTTTGCAGTTGAAGTTATTACTTTCTGAATGCCTTTCACTTGTCATTTGTGTTCTGCTATCAATCCTGCAGTGACCTCTCTAAACAACTAGATCCCCTTGATATCCTATTCATACAGTGCTCAATAGGAAAATGACTGTCTCAGTTCAGTTGCCAATTACCAGAGCTACAAACTACAAATAGAAATGGTTTCCTTGATGTAGACGATCTGCGTTGTCCTTGAGTTTTCAGAGAGCCTGATCAGAAGACCCTCAATCCCATCTATATAAATATATATGTACATCGTTTTTTTTATTAGTCTTTGTAAATCCTAATTAGTTACATTATGGGGGCAAATACGTTCCAGTTAGAAAAATAACTGGAATAACACATTTTTATTTTTTGTATCTTTTTTTAGGACTTGTTCACATTGATGTTGTCCCCTGTTAAAATGAGCCCATTTACAACCCGTTTGAGAATTTTTCAAATGGGTTACAAACGGCTGTATAAGAATCCTATTGATGTCAATGTTTTTTTTTTTTTTTTTTTTTACAATCCTTTATCACCCTTTTGCACCCATTTGCATGCAGTATTTTTTTCTCCAGTCAAAAATAATGGAATAGAACAGATATTCTAAATTTATCATTGAAGTCTATGGGTAACGGATTCAAAACAGATTAGCCTTTAATGTCTCCGTCTGCACTTGTTTTTTCAAATCTGTTTTGGATCCGTTATTACTTCTGAGCATGCTCAGAAGAGGTGTGAGGAATCAGGAAGTAGCCAGACAATAATAAAAACGGAAAATAAATGGATTAAAAACTGATCCAACAGAATGCCACTTAATGGCATCCTTTTGCATCAGTTTGCATCCGTTTGTTAGTGTGGTCCGTTTAGCAGCAATGACGGGAGAATAGCGGGACAAGAGAGAACGGCGGTGTGAACCTAGCCTTACTTGTGTCTTACCTTTTTCTGTATTTAGAAAAACAGACAGGGAGAGTCGTAAATCCAGCATTAGGTATAGATTAAGATATAAGACTAAGTCTATGTTGCCATACAGTTTTTGGGCTGCATTTCTGGCTAAGGGCTCGTTCACAGGGACTCATCCGCAGCGTAAAATACACTGCGGATCCACTGACGATGGACCCTACAGTGTTGCCTATTTCTGTGTCTGCTCATAGTGGCAATCGCTGCTATGAGCAGACACGCTGCGATGTGCGAGTCGCCGCGCGCACACGCAGAATACTCACACACATAATACTATAATCATTAGGAGGTTTGTTCAATAAAATTTTAATTGTGCTCTTAATAGTTGATAACATGAGAATTATGCTGACTGTTATTTACATCAATTATTTAGATAAATGAGAAAAATATAATTTGCATAATAATTTGGAACAGGGTGTAAATGACTGCATTTGTGAAAAAATGTATAACTATGCTCTCACTTCGGGGAAAAACTGAAAATGACAGATCGATTGGAAAAGTAGGTAAACGTTGGTGCATGTTTGGTGCACGGTATTTATAAATGAGAATTAAATGCATTTTTCCATGTTCTTCTACATATGTCTTCTTGTATGTCTTCTTGTATTGTACAACTATGAAAACATTACATGATGTCATGTAAGCTTGTTTAATAAACTTTGATTAAATGGGCACTGTCAGAATTAAAAACATTTCGTATGTTGTACATTTCGGCAAACATTATCCTTTCTAATATACCTCATCTCCTTTTTATAGAAATTATAGCTTAAAGTGTACCTGTAGTTTTTCCATAATGTAGATAATACAATTATATGTATATTTGCAATATACATTGGTTAAAAATATGCATGTTTTGGGTGAAAAAACTATGTCCCTGTGGCAAATTGCCTGTGTGTCTCTGTGAGGAGCCAAATACAGCAATTAAGGGCAGGACAAGTGCACAGAGCCCTGCTTGTCTGCACTGCACAGTGCCCTACTTGTCCTCAGTGCATAGGGCCCTGCTTGTCCTCAGTGTACAGAGCCCTGCTTGTCCTCAGTGTACAGATCCCTGCTTGTCCTCAGTGTACAGAGCCCTGCTTGTCCTCAGTGTACAGAGCCCTTTCTTGTCCTCAGTGTACAGAGCCCTGCTTGTCCTCAGTGTACAGAGTCCTACTTGTCCTCAGTGCATAGAGCCCTGCTTGTCCTCAGTGTACAGAGCCCTGCTTGTCCTCAGTGTACAGAGCCCTGCTTGTCCTCAGTGTACAAAGCCCTACATGTCCTCAGTGTACAGAGCCCTGCTTGTCCTCAGTGTACAAAGCCATTCTTGTCCTCAGTGTACAGAGCCCTGCTTGTCCTCAGTATACAGAGCCCTGCTTGTCCTCAGTGTACAGAACCCTGCTTGTCCTCAGTGTACAGAGCCCTGCTTGTTCTCATGTGTACAGATCCCTGCTTTTCCTCAGTGTACAGAGCCCTGCTTGTCCTCAGTGTGCAGAGCCCTGTTTGTTCTCAGTGTACAGAGCCCTGCTTGTCTGCACTGCACAGTGCCCTACTTGTCCTCAGTGCATAGAGCCCTGCTTGTCCTCAGTGTACAGAGCCCTGCTTGTCCTCAGTGTACAGATCCCTGCTTGTCCTCAGTGTACAGAGCCCTGCTTGTCCTCAGTGTACAGAGCCATTGCTTGTCCTCAGTGTACAGAGCCCTGCTTGTCCTCAGTGTACAGAGTCCTACTTGTCCTCAGTGCATAGAGCCCTGCTTGTCCTCAGTGTACAGAGCCCTGCTTGTCCTCAGTGTACAGAGCCCTGCTTGTCCTCAGTGTACAAAGCCCTACATGTCCTCAGTGTACAGAGCCCTGCTTGTCCTCAGTGTACAAAGCCATTCTTGTCCTCAGTGTACAGAGCCCTGCTTGTCCTCAGTATACAGAGCCCTGCTTGTCCTCAGTGTACAGAACCCTGCTTGTCCTCAGTGTACAGAGCCCTGCTTGTTCTCATGTGTACAGATCCCTGCTTGTCCTCAGTGTACAGAGCCCTGCTTGTCCTCAGTGTACAGAGCCCTTCTTGTTAAGCACTGCGGAATCAGTAGGCGCTATATAAATAAATTATTATTATTGTTCTCATGTGTACAGATCCCTGCTTGTCCTCAGTGTTCAGAGTCCTGCTTGTCCTCAGTGTACAGAGCCCTTTCATGTTCTCATGTGTACAGATCCCTGCTTGTCCTCAGTGTACAGATCCCTATTGTCCTCAGTGTACAGAGCCCTATTGTCCTCAGTGTACAGATCCCTGCTTGTCCTCAGTGTACAGAACCCTGCTTGTCCTCAGTGCAAAGAGCCCTGCTTGTCCTCAGTGCACAGAGCCCTGTTGTCCTCAGTGTACAGAGCCTTGCTTGTCCTCAGTGCAAAGAGCCCTGCTTGTCCTCAGTGCACAGAGCCCTGCTTGTCCTCAGTGTACACAGTCCTGCTTGTCCTCAGTGTACAGAGCCCTGCTTGTCCTCTGTGTACAGAGCCCTGCTTGTCCTCATTGTACAGATCCCTGCTTGTCCTCAGTGCAAAGAGCCTTGCTTGTCCTCTGTGTACAGAGCCCTGCTTGTCCTCAGTGCAAAGAGCCTTGCTTGTCCTCAGTGCACAAAGCCCTGCTTGTCCTCATTGTACAGAGCCCTGCTTGTCCTTAAGGTACAGAGCCCCAGACCCCTACTTGTCCTGAGTGCACAGAGCCCTGCTTGTCCTCAGTGTACAGAGCCCTGCTTGTTCTCAGTGCACAGAGCCCTGCTTGTCCTGAGTGTACAGAGCCCTGCTTGTCCTCAGTGTACAGAGCCCTGCTTGTCCTCAGTGTACAGAGCCCTGCTTGTCCTCAGTGTACAGAGCTCTGCTTGTCCTCAGTGTACAGAGCCCTGCTTGTCCTCAGTGCACAGAGTCCCAGAGCCCTACTTGTCCTCACTGCACAGAGCCCTGCTTGTCCTCAGTGCACAGAGTCCTGCTTGTCCTCAGTGTACAGAGCCCTGCTTGTCCTCAGTGCACAGAGCCCCAGAGCCCTACTTGTCCCCAGTACACAGAGCCCTGCTTGTCCTCACTGCACAGAGCCCTGCTTGTCCTCAGTGCACAGATCTTTGCTTGTCTTCAGTACACAGAGCCCTGCTTGTCCTCAGTGTACAGAGCCCTGCTTGTCCTCCCTCATTGTACAGAGACCTGCTTGTCCTCAGTGCACAAAGCCCTGCTTGTCCTCATTGTACAGAGCCCTGCTTGTCCTCAGTGTACAGAGCCCTGCTTGTCCTCAGTGTACAGAGCCCTGCTTGTCCTCGGTGTACAGAGCCCTTCTTGTCCTTACTGCGCAGAGCCCTGCTTGTCCTGAGTGTATAGAGCCCTGCTTGTCCTCAGTGTCCTCAGTGTCCTCAGTGTACAGAGCCCTGCTTGTCCTCGGTGTACAGAGCCCTTCTTGTCCTTACTGCGCAGAGCCCTGCTTGTCCTGAGTGTATAGAGCCCTGCTTGTCCTCAGTGTACAGAGCCCCAGACCCCTACTTGTCCTCAGTGCACAGAGCCCTGCTTGTCCTCAGTGTACAGAGCCCTGCTTGTTCTCAGTGCACAGAGCCCTGCTTGTCCTGAGTGTATAGAGCCCTGCTTGCCCTCAGTGTACAGAGCCCTGCTTGTCCTCAGTGTACAGAGCCCCAGAGCCCTACTTGTCCTCAGTGCACAGAGCCCTGCTTGTCCTCAGTGCACAGATCTTTGCTTGTCTTCAGTACACAGAGCCCTGATTGTCCTCAGTGTACAGAGCCCTGCTTGTCCTCAGTGCACAGAGCCCTGCTTGTCCTCAGTGTACAGAGCCCTGCTTGTCCTCAGTGCACAGATCCCTGCTTGTCTTCAGTACATAGAGCCCTGCTTGTCCTCGGTATACAGAGCCCTGCTTGTCCTCGGTGTACAGAGCCCTTCTTGTCCTTACTGCACAGAGCCCTGCTTGTCCTCAGTGTACAGAGCCCTGCTTGTCCTCACTGCATAGAGTCCTGCTTGTCCTCAGTGTATAGAGCCCTGCTTGTCCTCACTGCACAGAGCCCTGCTTCTCCTCACTTCACAGAGCCCTGTTTGTCCGGTCGGCTCATTAAAGTGAATGGGTTTCGGTGCTGGTCCGGTTGGGATACGGGAGAGCCTGGTTTTGAAATTTCCCAGCCAGACCCAGCAGCCGTAGTGCCTAAACATGATGTAAAGGCAGCCTTACAGAGCAGCTTGCAGTGATTGGATGGAGAGACCCAGCACAGCACTGCAGATTTAGGGAGGAAGTGAATGCATGGTGAGTAAAGGAGGGGTCAGTGCTTACCATGAATATGTCCCTGGATGTCAGAATGAGTGCAGAGCAGAGGGATTTGTGAGCCAAATACAGAAGCTAGACATGTAGAAAAGACATGTAAAGCATCTTCATGACCTAGTGAGTAACCTATGGCAGCATTATTATTTTCTGTGATATGCAGGTACACAACGGTGATGGTATAATCCTGGGATAACCCCTTTAATAATATTTTTCGTGTGATTATCCTTTTAAAGTGTAGCTGTCATTAGCAAAGATGATTTATATAATGTAGAAAATTAAAAAAATTAATCAATGTACACTGCTCAAACAGAGAACACTAAGATAACGCATCCTAGATCTGAATGAATACTACTTTCGTCTTTACATAGTTGAATGTGCTGACAACAAAATCCCACAAAAATTATCAATGGAAATCAAATTTATCAACCCATGGAGGTCTGGATATGGACTCAAAATCAAAGTGGAAAACCACATTACAGGCTGATCCAACTTTGATGTAATGTCCTTAGAACAAGCCAAAATGAGTCTCAGTAGTGTGTGTGGCCTCCAAGTGCCCATATGACCTCCCTACAATGCCTGGGCATGCTCCTGATGAGGTGGCCTCCTGAGGGTTGTCCTCCCAGACCTGGACTAAAGCATCCGCCAACTCCTGGACAGTCTGTGGTGCAACGTGGCGTTGGTGGGTGGAGCGAGACATGATGTCCCAGATGTACTCAATCGGATTAAGGTCTGGGGAACGGGCGGGCCAGTCCATAGCATCAATGCCTTCCTCTTGCAGGACTGCTGACACACTCCAGCCACATGAGGTCTAGCATTGTTTTGCATTAGGAGGAACCCAGGGCCAATCGCATATGGTCTCACAAGGGGTCTGAGGATCTCATCTCGGTACCTAATGGCAGTCAGGCTACCTCTGGCAAGCACATGGAGGGCTGTGTAGCCCCCCAAAGAAATGCCACCCGACACCATTACTGACCCACCACCAAACTGGTCATGCTGGAGGATGTTGCAGGCAGCAGAACGTTCTCCACAGCGTCTCCAGATTAAGTCACGTCTGTTACATGTGCTCAGTGTGAACCTGCACAGGGCACCAGTAGCGAATTTGCCAATCTTGGTGTTCTCTGGCAAATGTCAAATGTCCTGCACAGTGTTAGGTTGTAAGCACAACCCCCACCTGTGGACGTCGTGCCCTCATACCACCCTCATGGAGTCTGTTTCTGACCGTTTGAGTGGACACATGCACATTTGTGGCCTGCTGGAGGTCATTTTGCAGGGCTCCTGCACAAAGGTGGAGATAGCGGTCCTGCTGCTGGGTTTTTGCCCTCCTATGGCCTCCTCCACGTCTCCTGGTAGCGCCTCCATGCTCTGGACACTACGCTGACAGACACAGCAAATCTTCTTGTTACAGCTCGCATTGATGTGCCATCCTGGATGAGCTGCACTACCTGAGCCACTTGTGTGGGTTGTAGTCTCCGTCTCATGCCACCACTAGAGTGAAAGCACCACCAGCATTCAAAAGTGACCAAAACATCAGCCAGGAAGCATAGGAACTGAGAAGTGGTCTGTGGTCACCACCTGCAGAACTACTCCTTTATTGGGTGTGTCTTGCTAATTGCCTATGATTTCCGCCTGTTGTCTGTTCCATTTGCACAACAGCATGTGAAATTGATTGTCAATCAGTGTTGCTTCCTGAGTGGACAGTGTCATTTCACAGAAGTGTGAATATATAAAAAGTTTTTGCACACCACAGGTACACTTTAAATATCTCAATTATATGAGATCGTTTAATAAAATTTGGAAGTAAATTCCCCTTTAATTTACATGGGTCAGAAAGGTTTATCGATTGTTTCCCAGTCTTGTGACGTCCGGTTATTATTTACTGTAATATTCTGGGAGGTTTAGCTGCCCTGAAACTCAAGGTCAAGCAAGCGCATGAATCATCATTTGTCAAGTGATAGAACTCATGGCTGCTGAGCTATTCCCCAGTTACTGCAGGGAAACTCAGCAGCATGTAAGATTGCTTTTTCTAGAACATTTACCTACCTCAGCACTGGAACTGCAATGAGGAACATTTCCACACTTTTATTATTCCATGCTGTTGTTTTACCTCATCTGCATAGTCTACAGCACATGACCGAAAAAGAAGCCTATTTATATCTCTTGCCTATGTTCTCCGGTATTGCAGCATAATGTGCTTTCAAATTGTTATCTACAATATGTTGCAATTTGGTCCCAGATTGGTGACCTCTATGTCGCACCGTACGCATGTTCCTATGGCAGACATATGGATGCATTAGAATGGCTAATCTTGATACGCACATGTTGTTCATATACTGCACGCCGATACTGTATATGTAAATGAACATTGTTCTCCGCGTTGCGATTCTTGAGATCAATCTTCAGTTTTAGGATTCAGGACATTAGACATTCATAAGAGACTTTGAGCTTTTATTTTAAATGCTCTGAACTTTTTAGTCTAATGAAAATGTACAAGTACTATTGAATATTTTTTTCATTTAAAGTTGTTATCAGTTGTTATGGGTAACTGGTCACCTGTTCTCTGCACAGATTTTGATAAATCTCCCCCCGTCGTTTTTATTTTGTTTAATTTCCGTATTTTTCGCCGTATAAGATGCACTTTTTCTTCCCCAAAAATGGGGGGAAAAAGTTGGTGCGTCTCATACGGCGAATACACACCTATCACGGCGGTCCCTGCGGCCATCAACGGCTGGGACCCGCGGCTAATACAGGACATCACCGATCGCGGTGATGCCCTGTATTAACCCTTCAGACGTGGCGATCAAAGCTGACCGCCACGTCTGAAGGGAAAGTGACACTAACCCGGCTGCTCAGTCGGGCTGTTTGGGACCGCCACGGTGAAATCGCGGCGTCCCGAACAGCTTACAGAACACCAGGAGGGACCTTACATGCCTCCTCGATGTCTGCTCCGTGCCGGGATCCCCTGCCTGGCCGGCGCTCTCCTTCAACGTCATCACTTCGTCGCGCACGCCGTCCCGTCATCCAATAGGAGCGGCGTGCGTAGCGACGTGATGACGGTGATGGAGAGCGTGGATCCCTGGGAAGAAGACGTCCGGAGCGTCGGGGACACCACGGCGACGCGGCCGCAGCAATGGAACGACATCCAGGGCAGCGGTGACGAGCGGTGACGGGTCCGAAGCGGCGGGGACACGTGAGTATAACCTCCAATACCAGTGGTCTTCAACCTGCGGACCTCCCGATGTTGCAAAACTACAACTCCCAGCATGCCCGGACAGCCAATTGCTGTCCGGGCATGCTGGGAGTTGTAGTTTTGCAACATCTGGAGGTCCGCAGGTTGCAGATCACTGTTGGGTTCAGAATCTTTTTTTTTTTAGATTTTGCACCTTTAAAATTGGGTGCGTCTTATATGCCGGTGCGTCCTATAGGGTGAAAAATACGGTAGTATGCTTAAAATTGCCCTCTTCTTACCCCTATAACTTTTTTACTTTTCCGTATACCCCTGTATGAGGCCTAATTTTTTTTCACCATGATCTATAGTTTTGATTGCTATCATTTTTGATCATCTTTTATTCCATTTTTTTCAGATGAGATGTGATCCCAAAAACAGTCTGCCATTTTTTTTCCATTTACGTCATTTATTATGTAGGAGGAAGAAAAATGTTAATAGAACTCATCGATTTGCTCCTTTCTGACATATGTGGCTAGTGCATATACTCAAGGGGCATTATCAGAGTTTTAGTAGCGATCTCCTACAGTGTGTAATACAAATCAGTGGTGCTGCAGACCACTGGTTGTTCATTGCTACTTACTTGTAAAGCGAATTGCTATCAGTGACCTATTTAATACATAATACACCAGTAACACCAGGAGGTTGTGGTTTTAACAAGTGGGAGAACAAGAATGACATGGGAAAGGATTTAGGAGTCGTAGTTAATAGTAAACTTAGCTGTAGTGACCAGTGTCAGGCAGCTGCTGCCAAGGCAAATAAAATCATGGGGTGCATCAATAGGGGCATAGATGCCCATGACAAGGAAATAATTCTACCGCTGTATAAATCACTAGTCAGACCACATATAGAATACTGTGTACAGTACTGGGCACCAGTGTACAAGAAAGATATAGGGGAGCTGGAAAGGGTTCAAAGACGGGCAACCAGAGTAATACGGGGAATGGGAGGACTACAGTATCCAGAAAGATTATCAGAATTAGGGTTATTTAGTTTAGAAAAAAGAAGGCTTAGGGGAAACCTAATAACTATGTATAAATATATCAGGGGACAGTACAGAGATCTCTCCCATGATCTATTTATACCCAGGACTGTATCTATAACAAGGGGGCATCCTCTATGTCTTGAGAAAAGAAGGTTTCTACACCAGCACAGACGGGGGTTCTTTACTGTAAGAGCAGTGAGACTGTGGAATTCTCTGCCTGAGGAGGTGGTCATGGTGAACTCTGTAAAATAATTCAAAAGGGGTCTCGATGCATTTTTGGAGAGTAATAACATAGCTGGTTATGAATACTAGATATATAGGGACAGAACGTTGATCCAGGGATTTATTCTGATGCCATATTTGGAGTCGGGAAGGAATTTTTACCTCTAGTATGAGGGTTTTTTGCCTTCCTCTGGATTAACTCAGTAGGGACTCATTAGGGTTATAGGATGAACTTGATGGACTTTGGTCTTTTTTCAACCTTATGAACTATGTTATTGTTACTTCTCATTAAACATTTTATGGATGCTTAATAAAGCTAAGTTTTAGGGGGTGGGAACACATAAGGGTATTAGTGACCCAGGGCTTGTCCCTTGGTCAAAGGTGAGTTGATAATATTTACCCTGACCCATCTTGGGGTATTGTTTGTAATTGATTGACAAGGTAAGGTACAGGTATAGGAGTAAGACCGTCACTCACTCAATTGTATCCTACGAATGTTCCTTTAAGGTTCTTGATAAAGGATATGTCATGTCTTTTGTGACCTACACTTCCAGAGTTCTAAACCAAATGTCCTTCAGATTCAAAGTGTCCCAATCTATTCCATGTCATATCACTGATGACCGATCCTGCATATCTCATATCATCTTGACGTCCTGCTTCTCACATTGCAGTATTTCAATCTTCAGAATCGTTCTACAGCTTGCTTCCTGCAAAACAGCTTCTGCAGCAATTGGGACCACATGTATACTATGGGACCACATGTATACAGCACAACGCCCTTCCTTACATGAGTGGCTCATTCTCCAGTACTGCATTGAAATGTCTATTCTGGTGTATGTCCATTCCAATAGAAAGGGAAAGAACTGGGTTGTAAGGCCTTTCTTATGAGTGCCTTACTTAGTCTGGCCTCTCCCCTTTGACCTGTCTGGCATTGGTATTAGCTCCAGGCAGTTTAGCCCATAGGATCCACGCAAGCTCCCTCACCATGTCAAGGTGAAGGCACCAAGAGGGAGCCCCCCCATCCATTATACCCCCCTCAACTTTCCTCACCATTCTCTTCCCTAATACAAACTTCTAACCTTTACCTTTCCTAAAGACTTTTTCACCTACCCAAACTGTACAATTCCCTTTCCTAATACACACCTCACATACCCCCCCCCCCCCCCCACGCGCATATGTAAAGGCGAAATCAGACATGAAGACATAAGATTTGTTAATATAAAAACAACTAGCTTGAAGATCTTGGATCCCAATGTGTTTCTTACACATTATGGACACATTAAAGGGGTACTCCGGTGGAAAACTTTTTTTTTTTTATCAACTGGTGCCAGAAAGTTAAACAGATTTGTAAATTACTTCTATTATAAAATCTTAATCTGTCCAGTACTTATTAGCTGCTGAATACTACAGAGGAAATTCTTATCTTTTTGGAACACAGAGCTCTCTGCTGACATCATGACCGCAGTGCTCTCTGCTGACATCTCTGTCCATTTTAGGAACTGTCCAGAGTAGGAGAAAATCCCCATAGCAAACATATTTTCCTAAAATTCCTAATTCCTAAAATGGACAGAGATGTCAGCAGAGAGCACTGTGGTCATGATGTCAGCAGAGAGCTCTGTGTTCCAAAAAGAAAATAATTTCCTCTGTAGTATTCAGCAGCTAATAAGTACTGGAAGGATTAAGATTTTTTAATAGAAGTAATTTACAAATCTGTTCAATTTTCTGGCTCCAGTTGATTTAAAAAAAAAAAGTTTTCCACCGGAGTACCCCTTTAAGGGTTCACGTTCTTTAACCCCTTAACGACAATGGACGTAAATGTACGTCATGGTAACTTGGCACTTAGCGCACCATGACATACATGTACGCGCCGACATGATCCAGTGCTCGCGTCATGCCCGGCAGGTCCCGGCTGATATCAGCAGCCAGGGACCCTCCGGTAATGGCGGACATCCGCGATTGCGCGGATGTCCGCTATTAACCCCTCCGATGCCGTGATCAATACAGATCACGGCATCTGCGGCATTGCGGTAGTTTCAATGGACGATCGGATTGCCCGCAGTTCTGCTGCGGAGATCCGATCATCCAGCATGGCGACCGGAGGTCCCCTCACCTTGCTCCGGCCGTCTCCCGGGGTCTTCTGCTCTGGTCTGAGATTGAGCAGACCAGAGCAGAAGATCACCAATAATACTGAGCAGTGCTATGTCCTATACATAGCACTGCACAGTATTAGCAATCAACTGATTGCAATGAATAGTCCCTATGGGGACATAAAAAGTGTAAAAAAAAAAAAAAAGTTAAAAAATGTAAAATAAAAAAGTTAAAAAATGTGAAAAATCCCCTCCCCTAATAAAAAGTAAAATGTCCGTTTTCCCCATTTTACCCCCCAAAAAGCATAAAAAAATAATTAATACACATATTTGGTATTGCCGCATGCGTAAAAGTCTGAACTATTAAAATATATTGTTAATTATCCCGTACGGTGAACGGCGTAAACTTAAAACATTTTTAAAAAGTCCAAAATTGCTGCTTTTTTGTCACATTTTATTTTTAAAAAAATTAATAAAAATGAATAAAAAGTAAAACCTAAGCAAAAGTGGTACTGATAAAAACTACAGATCATGGGGCAAAAAATGAGCCCTCATATCGCCCTATATACGGAAAAATGAGAAAGTTATAGGTGGTCAAAATAGGGCAATTTCAAACATACTGTCACGATGCCGGCTGGCAGGTAGTGGACCCTCTGTGCCAGAGAGGGATTGGCGTGGACCGTGCTAGTGGACCGGTTCTAAGCCACTACTGGTTTTCACCAGAGCCCGCCGCAAAGCGGGATGGTCTTGCTGCGGCGGTAGTGACCAGGTCGTATCCACTAGCAACGGCTCACCTCTCTGGCTGCTGAAGATAGGCGCGGTACAAGGGAGTAGGCAGAAGCAAGGTCGGACGTAGCAGAAGGTCGGGGCAGGCAGCAAGGATCGTAGTCAGGGGCAACGGCAGAAGGTCTGGAAACACTGGCAAGGAACACACAAGGAACGCTTTCACTGGCACTAAGGCAACAAGATCCGGCAAGGGAGTGCAAGGGAAGTGAGGTAATATAGGGAAGTGCACAGGTGAAAACCCTAATTGGAACCACTGCGCCAATCAGCGGCGCAGTGGCCCTTTAAATCGCAGAGACCCGGCGCGCGCGCGCCCTAGGGAGCGGGGCCGCGCGCGCCGGGACAGAACAGACGGGGAGCGAGTCAGGTAGGGGAGCCGGGGTGCGCATCGCGGGCGGGCGCTACCCGCATCGCGAATCGCATCCCGGCTGGCAGCAGGATCGCAGCGCCCCGGGTCAGAGGACGTGACCGGAGCGCTGCAGCGGAGGGAGTGAAGCGAGCGCTCCGGGGAGGAGCGGGGACCCGGAGCGCTCGGCGTAACAGTACCCCCCCCCTTGGGTCTCCCCCTCTTCTTGGAGCCTGAGAACCTGAGGAGCAGACTTTTGTCAAGGATGTTGTCCTCAGGTTCCCAGGATCTCTCTTCAGGACCACAACCCTCCCAGTCTACTAAAAAAAAATTTTTCCCTCTGACCTTTTTGGCAGCCAAAATTTCCTTGACCGAGAAGACGTCCGAGGAGCCGGAAACAGGAGTGGGAGGAACAGATTTGGGAGAAAAACGGTTGAGGATGAGTGGTTTGAGAAGAGAGACGTGAAAGGCATTAGGGATACGAAGAGAAGGAGGAAGAAGAAGTTTATAAGAGACAGGATTAATTTGACACAAAATTTTGAAAGGACCAAGATAGCGTGGTCCCAACTTGTAGCTAGGGACACGGAAGCGGACATATTTAGCGGAGAGCCATACCTTGTCTCCAGGGGAAAAAACGGGGGGAGCTCTTCTTTTCTTATCCGCGAACCTCTTCATGCGTGAAGAAGCCTGTAAGAGAGAATTTTGGGTCTCTCTCCATATAATGGAAAGGTCACGAGAAATTTCATCCACAGCGGGCAGACCAGAGGGCAAGGGGGTAGGGAGGGGGGGAAGAGGGTGACGGCCGTACACCACGAAAAATGGGGATTTGGAGGAAGATTCAGAGACCCTGAAGTTATACGAGAATTCGGCCCATGGAAGGAGATCTGCCCAGTCATCCTGGCGGGAGGAAACAAAATGTCGCAAATAATCACCCAGGATCTGGTTAATTCTTTCTACTTGTCCATTGGACTGGGGATGATATGCAGAGGAAAAATTTAATTTAATCTTGAGTTGTTTACAGAGAGCTCTCCAGAATTTAGACACGAATTGGACCCCTCTATCCGAGACAATCTGCGTAGGCAACCCGTGAAGACGAAAAATGTGTACAAAAAATTGTTTAGCCAACTGAGGCGCAGAAGGAAGACCAGGAAGAGGGATGAAATGTGCCATTTTGGAGAATCGATCAACGACCACCCAAATAACGGTGTTGCCACGGGAAGGGGGTAAATCAGTAATAAAATCCATACCAATCAGAGACCAAGGCTGTTCGGGGACAGGCAGAGGATGAAGAAAACCAGCGGGCTTCTGGCGAGGAGTCTTATCCCGGGCACAGATAGTGCAGGCTCGCACAAAGTCCCCAACATCCGTCTCCAGAGTCGGCCACCAATAGAAGCGGGAGATGAGTTGCACAGATTTCTTGATGCCCGCATGACCTGCGAGATGGGAGGAGTGACCCCATTTGAGGATTCCGAGGCGTTGGCGTGGAGAAACAAAGGTCTTTCCTGGAGGAGTCTGCCTGATGGAGGCAGGAGAAGTGGAGATCAGGCAGTCAGGTGGAATGATGTGTTGCGGAGGGAGATCAACTTCTGAGGCATCCGAGGAACGAGAGAGAGCATCGGCCCTAATGTTCTTATCGGCAGGACGAAAGTGAATCTCAAAATTAAATCGGGCAAAGAACAGAGACCACCGGGCCTGGCGAGGATTCAGCCGTTGGGCCGACTGGAGGTAGGAGAGGTTCTTGTGGTCGGTGTAGATAATAACAGGAAATCTTGATCCCTCCAGCAGATGCCTCCATTCCTCAAGTGCTAATTTAATGGCTAGAAGCTCTCGATCCCCGATGGAGTAGTTCCTCTCCGCTGGAGAGAAGGTCCTAGAGAAAAAACCACAAGTGACAGCATGCCCGGAAGAATTTTTTTGTAGAAGAACAGCTCCAGCTCCTACTGAGGAGGCATCAACCTCCAATAGGAAGGGTTTGGAAGGGTCAGGTCTGGAGAGCACGGGAGCCGAAGAAAAGGCAGACTTGAGTCGTTTAAAGGAGTCTTCTGCTTGAGGAGGCCAGGACTTGGGATCAGCATTTTTTTTGGTTAAAGCCACGATAGGAGCCACAATGGTAGAAAAATGTGGAATAAATTGCCTGTAATAATTGGCGAACCCCAAAAAGCGTTGGATAGCACGGAGTCCGGAGGGGCGTGGCCAATTTAAGACGGCAGAGAGTTTGTCTGGATCCATCTGTAGTCCCTGGCCAGAGACCAAATATCCTAGAAAAGGAAGAGATTGGCATTCAAACAGACATTTCTCAATTTTGGCATAGAGTTGGTTGTCACGAAGTCTCTGAAGAACCATACGGACATGCTGGCGGTGTTCTTCTAGATTGGCAGAAAAAATTAGGATATCGTCCAGATATACCACAACACAGGAGTATAACAGATCACGAAAAATTTCATTGACAAAGTCTTGGAAGACGGCAGGGGCATTGCACAGTCCAAAGGGCATGACCAGATACTCAAAGTGTCCATCTCTGGTGTTAAATGCCGTTTTCCACTCGTCCCCCTCTCTGATGCGGATGAGGTTATAGGCGCCTCTTAAGTCCAATTTAGTGAAGATGTGGGCACCTTGGAGGCGATCAAAGAGTTCAGAGATGAGGGGTAAGGGGTAGCGGTTCTTAACCGTGATTTTATTAAGACCGCGGTAGTCAATGCAAGGACGTAGGGAGCCATCTTTTTTGGACACAAAGAAAAATCCGGCTCCGGCAGGAGAGGAGGATTTACGGATAAAGCCCTTTTTTAGATTCTCCTGGACGTATTCGGACATGGCAAGAGTCTCTGGGGCAGAGAGAGGATAAATTCTGCCCCGGGGTGGAGTAGTACCCGGGAGGAGGTCGATAGGGCAATCATAAGGCCTGTGAGGAGGTAGAGTCTCAGCTTGTTTTTTGCAGAAAACATCCGCGAAGTCCATATAGGCCTTAGGGAGACCGGTTACTGGAGGAACCACAGAGTTACGGCAAGGGTTACTGGGAACCGGTTTTAGACAGTTCTTGGAACAAGAGGACCCCCAACTCTTGATCTCCCCAGTGGACCAATCCAGGGTTGGGGAATGAAGTTGAAGCCAGGGAAGTCCAAGGAGAATCTCCGAGGTGCAATTGGGAAGGACCAAAAGTTCAATCCTCTCATGATGAGATCCGATGCTCATAAGAAGGGGCTCCGTGCGGAAACGTATGGTACAGTCCAATCTTTCATTATTTACACAATTGATGTAGAGGGGTCTGGCGAGACTGGTCACTGGGATGTTGGACCTGTTGACGAGAGAGGCCAAAATAAAATTTCCTGCAGATCCAGAGTCCAAGAAGGCCACTGTAGAGAAGGAGAAGGCAGAGGCAGACATCCGCACAGGCACAGTAAGACGTGGAGAAGCAGAGTAGACATCAAGGACTGTCTCACCTTTGTGCGGAGTCAGCGTACGTCTTTCCAGGCGGGGAGGACGGATAGGACAATCCCTCAGGAAGTGTTCGGTACTAGCACAGTACAGGCAGAGGTTCTCCATACGGCGTCGTGTCCTCTCTTGAGGTGTCAGGCGAGACCGGTCGACCTGCATAGCCTCCACGGCGGGAGGCACAGGAACAGATTGCAGGGGACCAGAGGAGAGAGGAGCCGAGGAGACGAAACGCCTCGTGCGAACAGAGTCCATATCTTGGCGGAGTTCCTGACGCCTTTCAGAAAAACGCATGTCAATGCGAGTGGCTAGGTGAATAAGTTCATGTAGATTAGCAGGAATTTCTCGTGCGGCCAGAACATCTTTAATGTTGCTGGATAGGCCTTTTTTGAAGGTCGCGCAGAGGGCCTCATTATTCCAGGACAATTCTGAAGCAAGTGTACGGAATTGTACGGCATACTCGCCAACGGAAGAATTACCCTGGACCAGGTTCAACAGGGCAGTCTCAGCAGAAGAGGCTCGGGCAGGTTCCTCAAAGACACTTCGGATTTCCGAGAAGAAGGAGTGTACAGAGGCAGTGACGGGGTCATTGCGGTCCCAGAGCGGTGTGGCCCATGACAGGGCTTTTCCGGACAGAAGACTGACTACGAAAGCCACCTTAGACCTTTCAGTGGGAAACAGGTCCGACATCATCTCCAGATGCAGGGAACATTGGGAAAGAAAGCCACGGCAAAACTTAGAGTCCCCATCAAATTTATCCGGCAAGGATAAGCGTATCCCAGGAGCGGCCACTCGCTGCGGAGGAGGTGCAGGAGCTGGCGGAGGAGATGACTGCTGAAGCTGTGGTAGCAACTGTTGTAGCATAACGGTCAGTTGAGACAGCTGTTGGCCTTGTTGCGCTATCTGTTGTGACTGCTGGGCGACCACCGTGGTGAGGTCAGCGACAACTGGCAGAGGAACTTCAGCGGGATCCATGGCCGGATCTACTGTCACGATGCCGGCTGGCAGGTAGTGGACCCTCTGTGCCAGAGAGGGATTGGCGTGGACCGTGCTAGTGGACCGGTTCTAAGCCACTACTGGTTTTCACCAGAGCCCGCCGCAAAGCGGGATGGTCTTGCTGCGGCGGTAGTGACCAGGTCGTATCCACTAGCAACGGCTCACCTCTCTGGCTGCTGAAGATAGGCGCGGTACAAGGGAGTAGGCAGAAGCAAGGTCGGACGTAGCAGAAGGTCGGGGCAGGCAGCAAGGATCGTAGTCAGGGGCAACGGCAGAAGGTCTGGAAACACTGGCAAGGAACACACAAGGAACGCTTTCACTGGCACTAAGGCAACAAGATCCGGCAAGGGAGTGCAAGGGAAGTGAGGTAATATAGGGAAGTGCACAGGTGAAAACCCTAATTGGAACCACTGCGCCAATCAGCGGCGCAGTGGCCCTTTAAATCGCAGAGACCCGGCGCGCGCGCGCCCTAGGGAGCGGGGCCGCGCGCGCCGGGACAGAACAGACGGGGAGCGAGTCAGGTAGGGGAGCCGGGGTGCGCATCGCGGGCGGGCGCTACCCGCATCGCGAATCGCATCCCGGCTGGCAGCAGGATCGCAGCGCCCCGGGTCAGAGGACGTGACCGGAGCGCTGCAGCGGAGGGAGTGAAGCGAGCGCTCCGGGGAGGAGCGGGGACCCGGAGCGCTCGGCGTAACACATACTAATTTTGTTAAAATGGTTTGAGATTTTTTTTAAGCGGTACAATTATAGAAAAGCATATAACATGGGTATCATTTTAATCGTATTGACCCACAGAATAAAGAAAACATGTAATTTTTACCAGAAAGTGTACAGCGTGAAAACAAAGCCTTCCAAAATTTGCTAAATTGCGGTTTTCTTTTCAATTTTCCCACATAAATAATATTTGTTTGGTTTATGGTAAAATAAGTGATGTCATTACAAAGTACAATTGGTGACGCAAAAAACAAGCCCTCATATGGGTCTGTGGATAGAAATATAAGAGAGTTATGATTTTTAGAAGGCGAGGAGGAAAAAAAGAAAATGCAAAAATAAAATTGGTCTGGTCCTTAAGGCCAAAATCGGCCTGGTCCTTAAGGGGTTAATACGACGCCTTTCCAAACTGTGTATCTACAGCCAAAGGCTGTCTGGGCATGCTGGGAGTTGTCGTTTTGCAACACTGTTTTACCCAACAGATTAGCACAATCTGTCACTCATATCACTTTACAGGCCAGATTAGGGTGCCCATATAATACTACAATTTAATAACTGCTGTTTCTGGGATGAAACTTTTTTGTTTTTCATTTAAGATTACTGCCATTACAAATGTCATGTGCAGATTGGTCTCATACATGGCCCCTAACATGAACAGCGCCCCCTTATCTGTCCTACACTGTACAATGTGAATACTTTCTCCCGTGTGTAATGTGGAAGGAGTAGCACTCACCAGTAGATAATCTTGGAAGCTCAGGAGATCTGTGCCGACCAACAGGCCTCTGTAAAAGGCAAAAATGCTCCGAAAACTGCTTCTCAGACATCACCAGACGTTGCCAGGTTGGTTACAATGATCATGGTGGTTGGTTTGTGACCTCAACGGCCGTAACAAAGAAAGCACTGACCAATCAGGAATGGAGGCACCAGTCACATGACCTCTTTACTGCAGCCAGTCGGCTTTCAGGGATTATGTTTACAGCTAGACAAATATAGTTATCAATTAAAGGCCTCTAAAAACTAAAAGAAGTGATCTGATTGGCTGCTATGAGCAACTGCACCACTTTTCCTCTGCACAGGTTTTAATAAATCTACCCCCTTTTCCTGAACACTGAAATCATGGAAACACAATGAAAGGCGAAACTGGGTGTGGGACAGGAAACTGAATCTTATTTCTACTGATGTAAACCAGAGACTGGTATATCCGGAGGAAGACCTGCAACGTATACACCATATCAGCCATAACAATAACCATTCAATTAGGATTAGAAAAGTGGAGGGAACCCCATAGATGGACTGTAAAGATACTGTATTGCATGTATTGGATAATGCAGTACTATATGTGAATTCACCTTTGTGATTGGCCTGAACTCCTAGAGCAGTGTTTCCCAACCCCCGGGCCGGTACCGGTCCATAGATCAAACGGTATCGGGCCGCCCGAGGAACTTTAAATAATTTCACTTTGGCGGCCGAGCCCGTCCATTGTATGACAATAGCGAATGAAAATTCAGTATTGTTACACTGATCCTCCTCCTGGCCAATCGATACCATGTCAGATACCTGCAGTGCTGCTCTCCTGTTCTCCCGATCGCATCATTGCGTCCTATGGAGGAGCATGTGACACACACGTCACTCCTCCTCCCCTGCGCCCAGCGTAATGTTGCGGAGGAAGCAGAGTGACGTGTATGTCACATGCTCCTCCATAGGACGCCATGATGGGGACAGGAGAACGGGGCAGTGGAGCGGCAGTACCCGAGGACAACCGCAGGTGGTGAGCTGTTTACAAGAGGGGGGTGGGGGCCTGCTGTCTATAAACTGTGGACCTCCAGATGCTGCAAAACTACAACTCCCAGCATGCTGGGAGTTGTAGTTTTGCAACAGCTGGAGGTCCACAGTGTGGAGACCACTGATCTAGCAGCAGAGTGAGTGCTGTCTATAAGGGGGCCCTGCTGTCTATATAAGTGGAGGGGGGGGGGCTGCTGTCTATATAAGTGGGGGGGGGCTGCTGTCTATATAAGGGGGCCTGCTGTCTATATAATAGGGGGGCCTGCTGTCTATAAGGGGGGGGCTGCTGTCTATAAGAGGGGAGCCTGCTGTCTATAAGGGGGGGCCTGCTGTCTATAAGAGGGGGGCCTGCTGTCTATAAGAGGGGGACCTGCTGTCTATAAGAGGGGGACCTGCAGTCTATAAGAGGGGAACCTGCTGTCTATAAGGGGGGGGCTGCTGTCTATAAGAGGGGGGCCTGCTGTCTATAAGAGGGGGACCTGCTGTCTATAAGAGGGGGACCTGCAGTCTATAAGAGGGGAACCTGCTGTCTATAAGAGGGGGACCTAATGTCTATATAAGTGGGGGGGGGGGCAGCTGTCTATAAGAGGGGGACCTGCTGTCTATAACAGGGGGCCTGCTGTCTATATAAGTGGGGGGGGGGCAGCTGTCTATAAGAGGGGAGCCTGCTGTCTATAAGAGGGGGACCTGCTGTCTATAAGAGGGGGACCTGCTGTCTATAAGAGGGGGGCCTGCTGTCTATAAGAGGGGGACCTGCTGTCTATAAGAGGGGGACCTGCTGTCTATAAGAGGGGGGCCTGCTGTCTATATAAGTGGGGGGGGGGCAGCTGTCTATAAGAGGGGAGCCTGCTGTCTATAAGGGGGGGGGGCCTGCTGTCTATAAGAGGGGAGCCTGCTGTCTATAAGAGGGGGGCCTGCTGTCTATAAGAGGGGAGCCTGCTGTCTATAAGAGGGGGACCTGCTGTCTATAAGAGGGGGACCTGCTGTCTATAAGAGGGGGGCCTGCTGTCTATATAAGTGGGGGGGGGGGGGGGCAGCTGTCTATAAGAGGGGAGCCTGCTGTCTATAAGGGGGGGGGGCTGCTGTCTATAAGAGGGGGGCTTGCTGTCTATAAGAGGGGAGCCTGCTGTCTATAAGGAGGGGCCTGCTGTCTATAAGGGGGGGCCTGCTGTCTATAAGAGGGGGACCTGCAGTCTATAAGAGGGGGACCTGCTGTCTATAAGAGGGGGCCTGCTGTCTATATAAGTGGGGGGGGGCAGCTGTCTATAAGAGGGGAGCCTGCTGTCTATAAGAGGGGGACCTGCTGTCTATAAGAGGGGGACCTGCTGTCTATAAGAGGGGGACCTGCTGTCTATAAGAGGGGGGCCTGCTGTCTATATAAGTGGGGGGGAAGCTGTCTATAAGAGGGGAGCCTGCTGTCTATAAGGGGGGGGCCTGCTGTCTATAAGAGGGGAGCCTGCTGTCTATAAGAGGGGGGCCTGCTGTCTATATAAGTGGGGGGGGGGGAAGCTGTCTATAAGAGGGGAGCCTGATGTCTATAAGGGGGGGGGGGCCTGCTGTCTATAAGAGGGGAGCCTGCTGTCTATAAGAGGGGAGCCTGCTGTCTATAAGGGGGGGCCTGCTGTCTATAAGAGGGGGACCTGCTGTCTATAAGGGGGGGCCTGCTGTCTATAAGAGGGGACCTGCTGTCTATAAGAGGGGGACCTGCTGTCTATATAAGTGGGGGGGGGCAGCTGTCTATAAGAGGGGAGCCTGCTGTCTATAAGGGGGGGCCTGCTTCTGTAAGAGGGGGGCCTGCTGTCTATATAAGTGGGGGGGCTGCTGTCTATATAAGTGGGGGGGCTGCTGTCTATATAAGTGGGGGGGGGGCTGCTGTCTATATAAGGGGGGGCTGCTGTCTATATAAGGGGGGGCTGCTGTCTATATAAGGGGGGCTGCGGTCTATATAAGTGGGGGGCTGCTCTCTATATAAGGTGGGGCTGCTGTCTATATAAGGGGGGCTGCGGTCTATATAAGTGGGGGGCTGCTCTCTATATAAGGGGTGGCTGCGGTCTATATAAAACAAGCGGGCCACGGAAAAATTATGAAACGTTTGCCGGTCCGCGGCGATAAAAAGGTTGGGGAGCAGTGTCCTAGAGCCTTGCCAGAAGCAATGAATATGTAAATGCAGGCTTTCTGCATGGAGATACTTTGCTAAATGTCTGCTGTTAAATGAGAAGGTGCAGAGGGTTATATATAGTCATATTTCTCCATAACTACACCAAAACCATTTCTAATGCTAAAACATCTAAAGTCCGGTGCTGTGGCCGCATTCAACTGTTTTTCAGACTCACATACATCTGAAAGATGTTTCGGAGCTAGAAGCCATTGGTTACTGCTCGCAAGCTGCTTTGTGTGGCCTACAAAATACCCCCTGTCCAGAAGAATTTCCCTAGAAGTCCTGAGATTTTAACTGGGGCCTTTACAAAGGCAACCAGGTAGCTCTTTCTATGTCCCAAAAACTGGACAACACTCAGCAGCTACTTATATAGGAAAAAAAACAGTAGGGCAGTGGTCTTCAACCTGCGGACCTCCAGATGTTGCAAAACTACAACTCCCAGCATGCCCGGACAGCCGTTGGCTGTCCGGGCACGCTGGGAGTTGTAGTTTTGCAACATCTGGAGGTCCGCAGGTTGAAGACCACCGCAGTAGGGGGTCTCCATAGAACACAATAACAACTTCCCTGGTGCCATCTTGTCTTTCTGGGACAGATAACTTCATAAAGCCCAGACAGCTCAGCGCCTAAGATAAAAATATTAAATTCAAATAAAAGCAGGTAAAGCATACAATTCCCTATATGCCGTCTACATAAATTAGGTATCGATTAGGCATTTGTGCCCCTGGGATGATGTCCTGAAAAAGCATTATTCTAGCTACTCGTGAAACAAAGTTACCAGCCCTGAACTTGAGGGTGGAAACAGTGGTGCTAGGACATGCTAGGAGAGTACAGGGCCAGTTGTGCAGGATTCCATCACAATGTGATTTTATAACCATCGGCTTCAGGAAAGGTGCAGTTTGCTTTTAGACCCTAACAGCTATCCAATGATGTATACAGCTCTTAACAACAAATGCAGCCAACAGATTCCCTTTAAATGAGAGCTGTTAGATTTAATTTCAATGTCAGATAATCTTAATATACTTCATAAAAAATGTATTTCCTTTTTAGAAATCATGATTTATAAAAAAAAAAAATAAAAAAAAAAAAAAAGACCACTTGGGGTCCCCATATCATCCAGAACTTGGCCCTGTCCAACTGCAGCATCATCTTTGTCCAAGCTAAAGCACAGACAGGGACAAAGTCCATTAAAGTAAGGGTGATACTAGCACTCCTCTGTGCTCGCCCCTGTCCTATCAGACTGCATCATGTAAACAAAGAGGAGGGGGTTACAGAGCAGTCTGCAGTGATTGGATGAAGCGACAAAGCACAGCAGGCTCAGGGAGGAAGTAAATGCATGGCGAGTGAGGGCAGGTTCAGTGTTTGCCTCGGACTAGCTTCCTTCCTAAGCAGTGGATGTCAGAATGAGTGAGCAGGATTTGTGAGCCAAATACAAAAGTTAAACACATAAAAAGACGTAAAGCATCTGCATGACCTGGTAAGAATATAAGCATTATTCTTTCTGTGATATGTGACAAGTGCACTTTAAAGGGGTACTTCGCCCCTAGACATCTTATCCCCAATCCAAAGGATAGGGCATAAGATGTCAGATCGCCGCGGTCCCACTGCTGGGGAGCCCCGGGATCGTCGCTGCGGCACTGCGCTGTCATTACTGCACAGAGCGAGGTCGCTCTGCACGTAATGACGGGCGATACAGGGGCCGGAGCAGCGTGACGTCACGGCTCCGCCCCTCGTGATGTCATGGCCTGCCCCCCTCAATACAAGTCTATGGGAGGGGGCGTGGCGGTTGTCACGCCCCCTGCCATAGACTTGCATTAAGGGAACGGGCCGTGATGTCACGAGGGGCGAAGCCATGACGTCACGCTGCTCCGGCCCCTGTATCACCCGTCATTACATGCAGAGCGACCTTGCTCTGTGCAGTAATGATAGCGCAGTGCCGCAGCGGCGATCCCGAGGCTCCCCAATAGCGGGACCGTGAAGATCTGACATCTTATTCCCTATCCTTTGGATAGGGGATAAGATGTCTAGGGGCGTAGTACCCCTTTAACCTACAATCATGTGTCTGATATCACAGCCTGGCCAGTAATATTTGCTCTCTTTCTGACTGACTGAGGTATAAGTCACTTTATAACATATTTCCTGCCTACAGATTAGTTTCGGTTGATTGGTATTCAGTGCATTCTCTGCTAGAAGGGAATTCTGTCAAGGATTTCAGGCAATGAAAAATATCTTCATGACCCAGTTACACCTTCTAAGGCTCAGAAATATTAGTGTTTCATTTCATACAATCCAATGCAGATTTACTCATTTGTCTTTGTTCTGTCAAATGCCAATGAATAATAGAACATAGAAGCAACGCAGAGTGTGTGATATACTCGCAGAACCCAAGCCAGCGCCCCAATCGGTTTCACAACATCTGAAATTGCTTTTTTCTGTCCTTTGGAGGGAATCACAACTCCTTCTTGTTTCTGTCTACTATTACTTTATGCATTATTCTTCCATTATCATATACAATTACACAAAGAGTTTCTTCAGGACAACAGAAAATAATTTGTTGCAGATATGTTTTGGGTATGGTTGGATAGAGGTAGCATTGTCACCGCTAGTTAGGTACATGTAGACCCCCTTGTAGAATCTTCTTTAAAGCGTAGACTAATTCAATACATCCATCATCCATCAACTTCAGAGGCTCCTTATATTAAGTTTAACAGTGAAGAAAATAATGATATCTGATCATTGGGGGTCAAACCACTGAGACCCGCACCGATCATGGTAACAACAGAGGTCACTTGAGTAAACGAAGTGCCTGCGCACATGCACGGTCACCATTCCATTTCCCCTCTAGGGGCCTCCTGAAGAATGAAAGCCAAGAGCTTTACTCCACTACCTTCAGAAGTTCTATAGTAAGTGGATAAAGCACCGGTCAAGCATCCATGCTACCAGTCTATTCACATGGAGGATAAGGGCCCCTCTTTCTTGTGATCGGTGGGAGTTCTAGTGGTTGGATCACCTGTCGATAGGCGATAAGATCAAATTTTGGGATTGCCCCTTTAAAGAAGGATCAGTCATAATGGAGTGTATATTAGTGGAGAGGCCCATGACTGGGAATACATATGGGGGGGGGGACTTGTTTACCATTTTGCTCAGCTGCCATAGGTCTTGGGGCCCAGCTAGCTTTCTTTTTATGTGGTCTGTCACAATTGTTAGTGCTCTAGTCCTTTACACTATGACACTGCATAACCATAATACTCCTAACAGGTTATAATAGCAGAGCAATAACATAGTAACAGAAAAATTATTCACAGTAATATGTAAATGTGTAAATATGTAAAGGGATTATCCACCTTAATGGGATTTTAGTACTAACCTGCCAGACAGTAATGGAGATGTTTAGGAAGGATCCCTGCTTGTCTTGGTTCTAAAAAACAAAGAGGCTGTGTTGTGAGTCCACTATAATTCTGCTGACTTCTTTTTGTTAAATGGCTATTTTCTGTTGGGAGTTCCCTCTCTCAAACTACAAGTCCCAGCATCCCTTGTTTGTAAGTGAGGTCACTTTACTCCCTCCTACACATCAGCCACCCAATCCATTGAAGCACACCGGGGACAATTCACTGCAGCCCTGTGGAGAATGATCTTCCTCCTACCCAGCAGTTGCGTCACCCATTGAAGCAGACAGGCTCCTTTCAACACTTGACTTGTGATATAATGTTTCGGAACAAGAAGCCATTGGTTACTTTCTATCAGTCTCGTAGGTCGCAGGCTGCTTTGTGTGGCCTACAGGATGCAGTGAGCAACTCTAAAATACCCCCTGCCCCAGGAGGCTTTGCCTAGATGTCCTGAGATTTTAGCTGCTGTCTTTACAAAGGCAATAAGGTAGCTCTTTCTATGTCCCAAGAACTGGACAACACTCAGTGATGGGGATCAGTCATACGCTGTATTGAGAAAAAAAAAAAACAGCTCTACTTATAAAGAAACAAAACAGTAGGGGGTCTCCATAGAACACAATAGCAACTTCCCTAGTGCCATCCTGTCTGTGTGGGACAGACAACTTCATAAGGTCCAGACAGCTCAGTGCCTAACATAAACATACTAAAGATAAATAAAAACAGGTAAAGCATGCAGTTCCCTATATGCAGTTGAAGGATCCGTGCTTGTCTTGGTGCTAAAAGGCTGTGTTGTGAGTCCACCATAATTCTGCTGATTTATTTTTGTCAAATGGCTATTTTCTGTTGAAGTTACCTCCCTCCAACTATAAGTCCCAGGATCCCTTGCTTGTAAGAGAGGTTACTTTTCTCCCTCCCACACATCATCCACCCAATCCATTAATACACACCTGGGACAATTCACTGTAGCCCTGTGGAGAATGATCTTTCTCCCACCCAGCAGTCGCTCCACCCATTGAAGCAGACAGGCTCCTTTCAACATCTAACTAGTGATGTAATGTCTCGGGCCGCACTATAACCTGGGCAAAGCCTGAGACAACACTTATTTTGTATGCTGTTAAAAATAAACATCGGGGTAAAGATCACGTAAGAATTGCAAGACCTCCATCAAACACAGGTACAGACACTATATTATGACCTACAATAATTTTACAGCCCCTGTAGCACAGTCACATCCTAGGATACCCCTTTAAGAAATGTCTATTGTAATAGAGAATGTAGACTTCATTTTCATTTATTATGAGGAGGACAAGAAAATTGTAAAATAGATAAAACTCATGAACTGCTTTTAAAGTTTAGGCATGTTTTAGTAATTGTTTCTCAAAATGCAAAGAAAGGTGGTGGTGAGTCCTTACAGAGCGATTATCACACAGCAGAAGCAGCGGTCAAGGCTTCAATGCGATGAAAGAGAGAAAAGCATTAAAGGGGTATTCCAGGCAAAAACATTTTATCCCCTATCCAAAGGATATGGGATAAGATGTCTGATCGTGGGACTGGGGACGTGACGTCTCCAGGGGGCATGGCGTGATGTCACATCCCCAGACCTGGAAACCCAGAGTTTCCGAAACTGGAGACGCAGCTCCCGCATAGAATGCGCGTGCTGCAGGGAGATCGTGGAGGGGTTCCAGCGGCGAGCCCCCCACAATCAGACATCTTATCCCCTATCCTTTGGATAGTGGATAAAATGTTTTTGCCCGGAATACCCCTTTAATATGTGAATTCAGTGCCTCTGTAGGTGGTCAGTGTACAAACAGCATTGTTGTCTCTATCATGACTGCAGAAGAGAATTGTCCTCTTGTAAAGGGAGGCTTGATGGGAATCTCACAATTAAACAGATTGGAGGAAGAACTTAGTATTAAATTGGGGTTCTGTAAAATGCCATAATAGATCTACACTAAAGCAAACATTTGTGCCTACAATTCCCCTCTTGAAGTGTTGTTCAGAGGGATAGAACAGAGCACCCCACATACAGCATCTTAGTACGCATTGGTATATAGAGAAGAGGAGGTCCCAAAAAGATAAATAAGTAATGCTTCATACCATCATATTCCAGAACAGGGTGGTTTCTATTGCCTGGGCAGCTCTGGTCAGTTCCTCTTATTTCTCAGTGAACTTTGAAGTGATAATGGAGAGTGAGTATTGTGAAGGTGTCACGATGCCAGCTGGCAGGTAGTGGATCCTCTGTGCCAGAGAGGGATTGGCGTGGACCGTGCTAGTGGATCGGTTCTAAGTCACTACTGGTTTTCACCAGAGCCCGCCGCAAAGCGGGATGGTCTTGCTGCGGCGGTAGTGACCAGGTCGTATCCACTAGCAACGGCTCAACCTCTCTGACTGCTGAAGATAGGCGCGGTACAAGGGAGTAGACAGAAGCAAGGTCGGACGTAGCAGAAGGTCGGGGCAGGCAGCAAGGATCGTAGTCAGGGGCAACGGCAGGAGGTCTGGAACACAGGCTAGGAACACACAAGGAACGCTTTCACTGGCACAATGGCAACAAGATCCGGCAAGGGAGTGCAAGGGAAGTGAGGTATAAGTAGGGAGTGCACAGGTGGAAAGTAATCAAGGTAATTGGGAAGATTGGACCAGGCACCATCATTGGAGCACTGGCCCTTTAAATCGCAGAGACCCGGCGCGCGCGCGCCCTAGGGAGCGGGGCCACGTGCGCCGGGACAGGACCGTCGGAGAGCGAGTCAGGTACGGGAGCCGGGGTGCGCATCGCGAGCGGGCGCAACCCGCATCGCGAATCGCATCCCGGCTGGAGGCAGTATCGCAGCGCACCCGGTCAGTGGATCTGACCGGGGCGCTGCGGGAGCGAGAGTGTAGTGAGCGCTCTGGGGAGGAGCGGGGACCCGGAGCGCTCGGCGTAACAGTACCCCCCCCCTTGGGTCTCCCCCTCTTCTTGGAGCCTGAGAACCTGAGGACCAGACTTTTATCCAGGATATTGTCCTCAGGTTCCCAGGATCTCTCTTCAGGACCACAGCCCTCCCAGTCAACCAAAAAGAAGGTTTTTCCTCTGACCTTTTTGGAGGCCAGTATCTCCTTTACAGGAAAGATGTCAGAAGAACCGGAGACAGGAGTGGGAGAGATAAGTTTAGGAGAGAAACGGTTGATGATGAGTGGTTTAAGAAGAGAAACGTGAAAGGCATTAGGAATACGAAGAGAAGGAGGGAGAAGAAGTTTATAAGAGACAGGATTGATCTGGCGCAAAATTTTGAAAGGACCAAGATAGCGTGGTCCCAATTTGTAGCTGGGAACACGGAAGCGGACATATTTAGCGGAGAGCCATACCTTGTCTCCAGGAGAAAAAATGGGGGGAGCTCTTCTTTTCTTATCAGCAAACTTCTTCATGCGTGATGAAGCCTGTAAGAGAGAATTTTGGGTCTCTTTCCATATGGTGGAAAGATCACGAGAAATTTCATCCACAGCGGGCAGACCAGAGGGCAAGGGGGTAGGGAGGGGAGGAAGAGGGTGGCGGCCGTACACCACGAAAAATGGGGATTTGGAGGAAGATTCAGAGACTCTGAAGTTATACGAGAATTCGGCCCATGGTAGAAGATCTGCCCAATCATCCTGGCGGGAGGAAACAAAATGTCGTAAATAATCACCCAAGACCTGGTTAATTCTTTCTACTTGTCCATTGGATTGAGGATGATATGCAGAAGAAAAGTTTAATTTAATCTTGAGTTGTTTACAGAGAGCCCTCCAGAATTTTGACACGAATTGGACGCCTCTATCCGAGACGATCTGCGTGGGCAACCCGTGAAGACGAAAAATGTGTACAAAAAATTGTTTAGCCAACTGAGGCGCTGAAGGAAGACCCGGAAGAGGGATGAAATGTGCCATTTTGGAGAATCGATCAACGACCACCCAAACAACAGTGTTGCCACGGGATGGGGGTAAGTCTGTAATAAAATCCCTTGATCCCTCCAGCAGATGCCTCCATTCCTCAAGTGCTAATTTAATGGCTAGAAGCTCTCGATCCCCGATGGAGTAGTTCCTCTCCGCCGGAGAGAAGGTCCTAGAAAAAAAACCACAAGTAACAGCATGCCCGGAAGAATTTTTTTGTAGAAGGACCGCTCCAGCTCCTACTGAGGAGGCATCAACCTCCAATAGGAAGGGTTTAGATGGGTCAGGTCTGGAGAGCACGGGAGCCGAAGAAAAGGCAGACTTGAGCCGTTTAAAGGCGTCTTCCGCTTGAGGAGGCCATGACTTGGGATTGGCATTTTTTTTGGTTAAAGCCACGATAGGAGCCACAACGGTAGAAAAATGTGGAATAAATTGCCTGTAATAATTGGCGAACCCCAAAAAACGTTGGATAGCACGGAGTCCGGAGGGGCGTGGCCAATCTAAGACGGCAGAGAGTTTGTCTGGATCCATTTGTAGTCCCTGGCCAGAGACCAAGTATCCTAGGAAAGGAAGAGATTGGCATTCAAACAGACATTTCTCTATCTTGGCATAAAGTTGATTGTCACGAAGTCTCTGAAGAACCATGCGGACATGCTGGCGGTGTTCTTCTAGATTGGCAGAAAAAATCAGGATATCGTCCAGATATACAACAACACAGGAGTATAAGAGATCACGAAAAATTTCATTAACAAAGTCTTGGAAGACGGCAGGGGCGTTGCACAGGCCAAAGGGCATGACCAGATACTCAAAGTGTCCATCTCTAGTGTTAAATGCCGTTTTCCATTCATCCCCCTCTCTGATGCGGATGAGATTATAAGCACCTCTTAAGTCCAGTTTGGTAAAGATGTGAGCACCTTGGAGGCGATCAAAGAGTTCAGAGATGAGAGGTAGGGGGTAGCGGTTCTTTACCGTGATTTTATTAAGACCGCGGTAGTCGATGCAAGGACGTAGAGAGCCATCTTTTTTGGACACAAAGAAAAATCCGGCTCCGGCAGGAGAGGAGGATTTACGGATAAAGCCCTTTTTTAAATTTTCCTGGATGTACTCAGACATAGCAAGAGTCTCTGGGGCGGACAGAGGATAAATTCTGCCCCGGGGTGGAGTAGTGCCCGGGAGGAGGTCAATAGGACAATCATAAGGCCTGTGAGGAGGTAGAGTCTCAGCTTGTTTTTTGCAAAAAACATCCGCAAAGTCCATATAGGCCTTAGGGAGACCGGTTACAGGGGGAACCACAGAGTCACGGCAAGGGGTACTGGGAAACGGTTTTAGGCAGTCCTTGAAACAAGAGGGCCCCCAACTCTTGATCTCCCCAGTGGACCAATCCAGGGTTGGGGAATGGAGTTGAAGCCAGGGTAGTCCAAGGAGAATTTCGGAAGTGCAATTGGGGAGGACCAAAAATTCAATTTTCTCGTGATGAGGTCCGATGCACATTAGAAGGGGCTCCGTGCGGAAACGTATGGTACAGTCCAATCTTTCATTGTTTACACAATTGATGTAGAGGGGTCTGGCGAGACTGGTCACCGGGATGTTGAACCTGTTGACGAGGGAGGCCAAAATAAAATTTCCTGCAGATCCGGAATCCAAGAAGGCCATAGTAGAGAAGGAGAAGGCAGAGGCAGATATCCGCACAGGCACAGTAAGACGTGGAGAAGCAGAGTTGACATCAAGGACTGTCTCACCTTTGTGCGGAGTCAGCGTACGTCTTTCCAGGCGGGGAGGACGGATAGGACAATCCTTCAGGAAGTGTTCGGTACTGGCACAGTACAGGCAGAGATTCTCCATGCGGCGTCGTGTCCTCTCTTGAGGTGTCAGGCGAGACCGGTCGACCTGCATAGCCTCCACGGCGGGAGGCACAGGAACAGATTGCAGGGGACCAGAGGAGAGAGGAGCCGGGGAGGAAAAACGCCTCGTGCGAACAAAGTCCATATCCTGGCGGAGCTCCTGACGCCTTTCGGAAAAACGCATGTCAATGCGAGTGGCTAGATGAATGAGTTCATGTAGGTTAGCAGGGATTTCTCGTGCGGCCAGAACATCTTTAATGTTGCTGGATAGGCCTTTTTTAAAGGTCGCGCAGAGGGCCTCATTATTCCAGGATAGTTCTGAAGCAAGAGTACGGAATTGTACGGCGTACTCGCCAACGGAAGAATTACCCTGGACCAGGTTCAACAGGGCAGTCTCAGCAGAAGAGGCTCGGGCAGGTTCCTCAAAGACACTTCGAATTTCCGAGAAGAAGGAGTGTATAGAGGCAGTGACGGGGTCATTGCGGTCCCAGAGCGGTGTGGCCCATGACAGAGCTTTTCCAGACAGAAGGCTGACTACGAAAGCCACCTTAGACCTTTCAGTAGGAAACTGGTCCGACATCATCTCCAAGTGCAGGGAACATTGGGAAAGAAAGCCACGGCAGAATTTAGAGTCCCCATCAAATTTATCCGGCAAGGATAGTCGTAGGCCGGAAGCGGCCACTCGCTGCGGAGGAGGTGCAGGAGCTAGCGGAGGAGATGATTGCTGAAGCTGTGGTAGTAGCTGCTGTAGCATCACGGTCAGTTGAGACAGCTGTTGGCCTTGTTGCGCTATCTGTTGTGACTGCTGGGTGACCACCGTGGTGAGGTCGGCGACAACTGGCAGAGGAACTTCAGCGGGATCCATGGCCGGATCTACTGTCACGATGCCAGCTGGCAGGTAGTGGATCCTCTGTGCCAGAGAGGGATTGGCGTGGACCGTGCTAGTGGATCGGTTCTAAGTCACTACTGGTTTTCACCAGAGCCCGCCGCAAAGCGGGATGGTCTTGCTGCGGCGGTAGTGACCAGGTCGTATCCACTAGCAACGGCTCAACCTCTCTGACTGCTGAAGATAGGCGCGGTACAAGGGAGTAGACAGAAGCAAGGTCGGACGTAGCAGAAGGTCGGGGCAGGCAGCAAGGATCGTAGTCAGGGGCAACGGCAGGAGGTCTGGAACACAGGCTAGGAACACACAAGGAACGCTTTCACTGGCACAATGGCAACAAGATCCGGCAAGGGAGTGCAAGGGAAGTGAGGTATAAGTAGGGAGTGCACAGGTGGAAAGTAATCAAGGTAATTGGGAAGATTGGACCAGGCACCATCATTGGAGCACTGGCCCTTTAAATCGCAGAGACCCGGCGCGCGCGCCCTAGGGAGCGGGGCCGCGCGCGCCGGGACAGGACCGACGGAGAGCGAGTCAGGTACGGGAGCCGGGGTGCGCATCGCGAGCGGGCGCAACCCGCATCACGAATCGCATCCCGGCTGGAGGCAGTATCGCAGCGCACCCGGTCAGTGGATCTGACCGGGGCGCTGCGGGAGCGAGAGTGTAGTGAGCGCTCCGGGGAGGAGCGGGGACCCGGAGCGCTCGGCGTAACAGAAGGCTTACAAAATCTATAAGAAATGGTGATCGGCCCATTCTCCAGATTTCTATTGTAGCTGCATTTGATATAGTGGTCAATCATAAAACTGTAGTCTTTCCATGGCGCTTCTCCCAAGGATCACCGATGCTAAAATCACAGAAATCATTTTATGATAAATACATGGAGATGCATCTCGCACCTGAACCAGGTCCTTTGTCAGGCATCCAGGTGCCAGATGAAGAACCTTGTCCAGGTTTGAAATGCGTTGCACTGTATTTTAAGTAAAAGACAGACTAAAACACACAATTTTCCAACTGAACACAATATCTGAAGCTTTCTGTTATGGAGTGTGATTCTGTTAAGACGAGGAGGCAGCGGACCCACATCAAGTTAGTCTACACACGTATATAGGTGTTGGGCTCTCAGTGCAACGTTCTGGGTGGGTGGAATATTACAAATACACTTACCCTTACTGGAACAGTCTGCTCTAGAGGTGCACCCCCTATTTTTTCTTTTTGAATTACAATAACAGCTGCATTGACTACCTTATGTATGCCCTTCTTAACAAACCTCAACGATAATTCCTCTGGAAAAGCCTGTAAAACCTTGTGTCCTGTGAACCCCTGTGGCACCTCTAACTGGTTAAAAGGGATATTCAAGGGGAGAAAAGCAATTTGTTTTTTTTTTATTAAATATTCTTTTTTATTTTTCCATGAAAAAATAATAATACACATATAATCATCATATCACAAACATCTTGTTATCTTATTTTATCCATATACCAATTACTGCTTCCAGAACCAATTGTTAACTCTATAGTAACATATTAATCCACCCCTCACCCCCACCCACCACGTCCAGAGGGAAAACAAAAAAAAATTAATATTTTTAACCCCAATAAAGATGAAATTAAACTGACCATCTATTTATTCCAAATATTATACTTCTGAACCCCTTTTGTTAACGGCTGTGCTCTAAAATATTCAAACTTTCTCATTTTTTCCACCGAATTGATCCATGACCCAAAGTCTGTCTCTTTTTCTGCCAACCAAACTCTCAAAATGCTAATTTTTGCAGATATAAAGAGTCTCGCTCTTAGGCCTTATTCACTAATGCCACTATCTGCCCCTACAATCACCTGTTGAAATGTTATTGAGGATTGATCCCCTATAATACCCCTATCCACCAAGTGTTTGAAAAATTTTCCCCAAAAATCCATAATAATGTCACAGTCCCAGATAATATGGAAAAAAATCTGCCTCCTCATAACCACACCTAGGGCATTTAGCATGACTCCAATATTAAAAAAAGTTAACGATTTTGGGGAATAGAGATTGTGTATACATTTAAATTGAGTAATCTTTAAAATCATATTAATCTTTAGTATCTCAAAATTTTTAATCATATTCACCCAGTGTTCCATGTTTATTTGGATACCCTCCCGTTCCCATTTAGTCTTAATTATACCTTCCTCTCCCTCTCCCTTCTCCCTCCTAAGGGTATGCTCACACTACAGATAGTGAACGGAATCTCTGCTCGCAAAATTCCGCGAGCGGAGATTCCATTCTGGCAGTCGCTGCTGCAATACTGCGCCGTCACCATTGATGGCTATGCAGTGTTCGCTGACTTCCATGAACATGTTCTTTCTTTGCGCTGAATAATTTCAGCAGCAGAATTGTCCGCTGCTGAAATTCCGTAGTGTAAACGGGTCGCACGGAAGACCCATTCACACTGACGTTCATGTTCACAGCACGTAATTCCGTTCGCGGCATTCCGTTCCCGGAATTCCGCAGGAATTACATAGTGTGAACATACCCTTAGTCCTCTCTATATATATATACCATATTTTTCCTCCCCTGTGCATTAATATAAATCCAATCTATTAAATCATTTTTGTTCAATTCTAAGCAACCTTCTAATCTTAATTGCTCGGTCTGCAGCCCTAATCTGCAAATACCTAAAAAAAACTATTTGTCCCCACTAAATTAAGATCCTCTGCTAGTTCCCCAAAACTTCTCAACGTGTTCTCTTTATATAAGCATGTATTAGTGTAATTCCTTGTGCTACCCAAAATCCTTCCTGACCTATATTATCATATTCCTTCAAATTAGTGTTATGAAATAACGGCGACAACTTAAAGGGGTACTCCCGTGGAAAACTTTTTTTTTTAAATCAACTGGTGCCAGAAAGTTAAACAGATTTGTAAATTACTTCTATTAAAAAATCTTAATCCTTCCAATACATTTTAGGGGAAATGCTTTTTTTTCCGATTTCTCTGATGTCACAACCACAGTGCTTTCTGCTGACCTCTGCTGTCCATTTTAGGAACTGTCCAGAGAAGCACATGTGTGCTATGGGGATTTTCTCCTGCTCTGGACAGTTCCTAAAATGGACAGCAGAGGTCAGCAGAAAGCACTGTGGTCGTGACATCAGAGAAATCCAAAAAGAAAAGCATTTCTTCTGTAGTATATAGCCCCTAAAAAGTACTGGAAGGATTAAGATTTTTTAATAGAAGTCATTTACAAATCTGTTTAACTTTCTGGCACCAGTTGATTTAAAAAAAAAAAAACTGCCCCTTTATATCAAGAAAATTTCTAACCCATCCCATGTTTTCCCTTACATGATCTTGTACGTGAAGTCCTTACCAAAACCACAAAGGAAAGATCCCAATTCCAACGTAAGGAAAAAATCCCCCAAATTATACCTACTATTCTGAATACAATATTCAACTATAAATGACAACTGATTTTCCGTAATCATATTAATAATTCTTGATATGAAATACAACCTAAAATCAGGTAACCCCTATCCCCCATCTAACTCGTCCATACACATGACATTGTATTTCAACCTGGCCTGCTTCCTGCCCCAGATACATTTATTTAGAGTTGACTCCAGTATGTTGAACCAAGCAGATGTAATCCAGACTGAAGAAGCATTAAGAAAGAGACTTTGGGAGGAGTACGAAGATTCTATAACTATTCATTGACTGATTATGACCATGCGAGACCCTGATCTTTTCTTTCTTCTTCTTATATTCTTCCGCCCTCAGATATTCCAACCGAATTCATTCCGTCTTTTCCTTTCCTCACTTTTCATGAGCTCATATCCTTTATCTGAATTTCTGTACTGCTCTATAACCACTTTTCTCTATTTCTTATTCTTATGCACAATGCCATTTTATTAAGTACTTGTGTAGTATATTCATGCGATCCTAACTAGATCTATTGTACATCCCTCTTTATTTTTTCTGTATGTTAAAATGGAAAAACTCTTTTAAATAAAGTTATAAAAAAAAGAAAGAAAGAAAGAACAGTACATGTGGCAACACAATCATTTTTACAATCGCTATCCGATCCCCATTGAAGCTATGCTTCTACTTTTAGTTTACCAATAAATTTTGAACATTGTCCCTAGCAAAATTTAAGGGGTCCTCCGAAATCTTTACCCCCAAGTATTGAATCCCTTCTCCCTTAGGGATGACATTTTTGCTCCCTTTAGATTTTGAGTCTGGATCTGGCTCAAAATCTAAAAGGAGCAAAAATGATTTGTCCCAATTTATCTTGATTCCTGGATTTTTAGCAAATAAAAGAATCTCATAAGCATATAATGCTATTTTATCCGAATCACCCTTAATCCCAAAGACAATTTCTTTCTCTTCCCTAATTGCTATTGCCAGTGGTTCTATATATATTGCAAACAATAAAAGGGAAAGTGGGCACCCTTGCTGTGTTCCTCTACTCAAATGGAATAAATCCAATGGTGATCCATCAATCAAAACTCTTGCAGATGGATCAGAGAATAGAATTTTTACCCATCTAATAAAGTTAGTACCCAACCCAAATGCTTCCATTACCCTTCAAAGGAACTCACACTCAATAAAACCTGTTTGATCACTATGAATCAACTCTTGTATCACCTTGGACAACCTCTTAGCCAAAATTTTTTAGATCAGTTTCCTATTCGAGTTTAAGAGAAAGATTGGCTGGTATGATTCTGTCAATACAGGATCTTTTCCTTTTTTTAAAATGAGGAAAATATTTGCTTCCAACATAGATGGTGGTAATAAACCCGTTGCAGATATTTCTTCAATTACTTCTCCCAATCGGAGGCTATGCTTGGGAGTTTGATTTTCCCAAAGAACCTATCCCATTCTTCACTGGTCTTAATCCCTTCTGATTTATAGAGCCCTTTAAAAAAAACGAACAAATTGTTCTTCTATCAACTTATGCTCATTGGTTAGTTGTCCATTGACAATTTAAATTTTGTCTAAATTACCTTGTTTTTTATTATTTTTAATAATTTGCGGCAAAAATGTGGTAGGTTTACATCCCTCAAAAATGTTTTCTGTCCTCTAAAAAAGGTTATTTTTTTGTGCTTTTTCTCCTATGAAGTCTGCCAGTACTCTCTACCCCTCTTTCATCCTGTCATAACTTCTAATATCTTGTCTAATAGAGAATTCTACCTCCAAATCCATAGCTTTAGTCCTGAGGTCTTCCTCCCTTCCAAAGTTTTTTTTTTTAAACAGAATCCCCTTAATGAATGCTTTTAAGGCATCCCATAAAATTTGTAGTTTTGCTGTCTCCTTGTTTCTTTCCCAAAACAACTATATCTCAGCAATAATCAATTTCTCCTTATCAATTAGGGTAAACCAATATGGATTAATCCTCAACATTTTATTTTTGCACCTATCCCTGCCCCCGTTCTGAATCCTAATCAGCACAGGAGTATGGTCGGATATAGATTTTGACTCACAAATGATTTTTATTACAGTCATGGCCGTAAATGTTGGCATCCCTGAAATATTTCAAGAAAATAAAGTATTTCTCACAGAAAAGGATTGCAGTAACACATGTTTTGCTATACACATGTTTATTCCCTTTGTGTGTACTGGAACATTGGAACTAAACCAAAAAAGGGAGGGGAAAAAGCAAATTGGACATAATGTCACACCAAACTCTAAAAATGGTCTGGACAAAATGATTGGCATCCAAAACTTAATATTTGGTTGCACACAATTTGGAAAAAATTACTGAAATCAGTTGCTTCCTATAACCACCAATAAGCTTCTTACACCTCTCAGCCGGAATGTTGGCCCACTCTTCCTTTGCAAACTGCTCCAGGTCTCTCTTATTGGAAGGTGCCTTTTCCCAACAGCAATTTTAAGATCTCTCCACAGATGTTCAATGGGATTTAGATCTGGACTCATTGCTGCCACTTCAGAACTCTACAGCGCTTTGTTGCCCTCCATTTCTGGGTGCTTTTTGACGTACATTTGGGGTCATTGTCCTGCTGGAAAACCCAAGATCTCGTACGCAAACCGAGCTTTCTGACACTGGGCTGTACAGTGTGACCCAAAATCCGTTGGTAATCCTCAGATTGCATGATGCCTTGTACACATTCAAGGCACCCAGTGCCAGAGGCAGCAAAACAACCCCAAAACATCATTGAACCTCCACCATATTTCACTGTAGGTACTGTGTTCTTTTCTTTGTAGGCCTCATTCCGTTTTCGGTAAACAGTACAGCGTGGGCCATTTATATGGATACACCTTAATAAAATGGGAATGGTTGGTGATATTAACTTTCTGTGTGTGGCACATTAGTATATGTGAGGGGGGAAACTTTTCAAGATGGGTGGTGACCATTGCGGCCATTTTGATGTTGCCATTTTGAATCCAACTTTTGTTTTTTCAATAGGAAGAGGGTCATGTGACACATCAAATTTATTGGGAATTTCACAAGAAAAACAATGATGTGCTTGGTTTTAACGTAACTTTACCCTTTCGTGAGTTATTTACAAGTTTCTGACCACTTATAAAATCTGTTCAATGTGCTGCCCATTGTGTTGAATTGTCAATGCAACCCTCTTCTCCCACTCTTCACACACTGATAGCAAAACCGCAGGAGAAATGCTAGCACAGGCTTCCAGTATCCGTAGTTTCAGGTGCTGCACATCTCGTATCTTCACAGCATAGATAATTGCCTTCAGATGACCCCAAAGATAAACGTCTAAGGGGTTCAGAACAGTAGACCTTGGGGGCCATTCAACTGGGCCACGACGACCAATCCACTTTCCAGGAAACTGTTCATCTAGGAATGCTCGGACCTGACACCCATAATGTGGTGGTGCATCATCTTGCTGGAAAAACTCAGGGAACGTGCCAGCTTCATCGGACCTGACACCCATAATGTGGTGGTGCATCATCTTGCTGGAAAAACTCAGGGAACGTGCCAGCTTCATCGGACCTGACACCCATAATGTGGTGGTGCATCATCTTGCTGGAAAAACTCAGGGAACATGCCAGCTTCAGTGCATAAAGAGGGAAACACATCATCATGTAGCAATTTCGCATATCCAGTGGCCTTGAGGTTTCCATTGATGAAGAATGGCCCCACTATCTTTGTACCCCATATACCACACCATACCATCAATTTTTGTGTTCCAACAGTCTTGGAGGGATCTATCCAATGTGGGTTAGTGTCAGACCAATAGTGGTGGTTTTGTTTGTTAACTTCACCATTCACATAAAAGTTTGCCTCATCACTGAACAAAATCTTCCGCGTAAACTGAGGGTCCTATTCCAATTTTTGTTTTGCCCATTCTGCAAATTCAGTGCGCCGATCTGGGTCATACTTGTTGAGATGCTGCAGTAGTTGGAATTTGTAAGGGTGCCATTTGTGAGTGGCTAATATCCGCCGAAGGGACGTTCGACTAATGCCACTCTCCATTGACATGCGGCGAGTGCTACGTTGTGGGATCTTGCTGAATGAAGCTAGGACAGCCACTGATGTTTCTTCATTAGTGACAAATTTCATGCGCCCACATTTTGGCAAATCCAACACTGAACCAGTTTCACGAAACTTAGCAAGCAGTTTGCCAACTGTAGCATGGGAGGTGGGTGGTCTCGTAGGGTGACTTGCATTGAAATCTGCTGCAATGACCCGGTTACTGTGTTCACCAGACATCAACACAATTTCTATCGGCTCCTCACGTGTTAACCTCGACGACATGTCAATGGCTGTAAACAAAGAGAAACTTGTAAATAACTCATGAAAGAATAAAGTTATGTTAAAACAAAGCACACCAGTGTTTTTCTTGTGAAATTCCCAATAAGTTTGATGTGTCACATGACCCTCTTCCTATTGAAAAAACAAAAGTTGGATTCAAAATGGCCGACTTCAAAATGGTCACCACCCATCTTGAAAGTTTCCCCCCTCACATATACTAATGTGCCACAAACAGGAAGTTAAAATCACCAACCATTCCCATTTTATTAAGGTGTATCCAAAAAGCTCTATCTTGGTCTCATCTGCCCACAAGACGTTTTCCCAAAAGGGTTTTGGCATACTCAAGTTCCTTTTTGCAAAATGTAGTCTTGCTTTTTTTTTTTTTTTACGTCTTTGTGTCAGCAGTGGGGTCTCCTGCCATAACGTTTCACTATTTAACTATATAACGTTTATTTAAATGTCGACAGATAGTTTGCGTTGCCACTGATGCTCCCTGAGCCTGCAGAACGGCTCGAATATCTTTGGAACTTGTTTGGGGCTGCTTATGCACCATCCAGACTATCCTGCGTTGACACCTTTCTTCAATTTTTCTCTTCCATCCACACCCACGGAGATTAGCTACAGTGCCATGGGTTGCATACTTCTTGATAATGATGAGCACTGTGGACAGAGGCAAATCTAGATCTCTGGAGATGGACTTGTAACCTTGAAATTATTGATATTTTTCAACAATTTTGGTTCTCAAGTCCTCAGACAGTTCTCTTCTCCTCTTTCTGTTGTCCATGCTTAGTGTGGCACACAGACGCACAATGCAAAGACTAAGTGAACTTCTCTCCTTTTTATCTGCTTTTAGGTGTGATTTTTATGTTGCCCACACCTGTTACTTGCCTTAGGTGAGTCTAAAGGAGCATCACATGCTTGAAATACTCTTATTTTTCCACAATTTTGAAAGGGTGCCAGACCATTTTTTTCCCCAGCCCATTTTTGGAGTTTGATGTGACATTATGTCCAATTTGCTTTTTTTCCTCCCTTTTTTGGTTTAGTTCCAATACACACAAAGGGAATAAACATGTGTATAGCAAAACATGTGTTACTGCAATCCTTTTCTGTGAGAAATACTTCCTTTTTTTTTTATATTTCAGGGGTGCCAACATTTACGGCCATGACTGTATAAAAGAGATGAGATTGGGGTTGCAGAGGCATAGATGAATTTGGGATGCTGAACCATAAGTTGAACTGTAACATGAAAAAGCATGTTTCTCCATAGAGAAGTCGCCAAACATCACCCCAACCCATTTTGTCTAAAATATACGCCAACTTTGTTTTCCCCAACCCAGACTGCCTATCCTTAAATTGATTTACTACTTCATTGAAAACACAAGTGCCTCCTGATGTTGCATTATAAAATTACATAAATAAATTAGTACTTCCAAAGAAAAAGGTGGTGGAATGTATACAAAGGCCAAGATCATATTACGATCTTTTATTTTACCGAATAAAAAGATATATCTCCCAAAGGTGTTGATTTTCTGAACTTTTACAAAAAAGGGCACTTTGTAATGAATGAACACAGACACTCCTGCGGAGTATGAAGTATAGGTGGAATGGTATATATAGTATAGTATGTATAATGGTATATATAGTATAGTATAGAGGTCTCACCGCACCCGCAGGCAACACATCAGGCATACTGCGATCTTGCAAGATTCTTCCCAGCAGGGGCCTGCCTCGGACCCGCTGCCTGCCACCTCCAAAGCCAGGAGACAAGGTACAGCATCAGTACTCACTGTGACGGCATCTCTTCTATTTTGCTCCCAAAAGGGGGCCATCATAAGCGGGGCAGAGGAGGGTTTCGTCCGGGGAAGCCCATAGTGGAGGAGCCGGGGTGTCGAGATGCAGCATCCTACATCATGTCGCTAGGACACATCTCCTTGTTTCAGCCTTAAAATCATAGTTTAAGGACTTTGGTCAGGACACGAGCTGCAAAGCCAAAGATTCCTGTGACGATTTATGTCAGCTAATGTAAGTGAATGAGGTTGCAAAGTAAGTTTCTGGCAATTTTAAGGCCAGGGCCAGTTGAAGTTTGCACTACTATTGCCAAATTGCCTGCCACTACTGACAGGGTCCTGTCCCTGCTTATCCGTGCTACAGGCATTGGTTGGCAGTAGAGTAGATAGTCATACTTTGTGGAGTCACAATATTTAACAACATATATCCATATCCCTATTGGATAATTTATTAGTTGTCTTTTTTTAATATGAATATGGAGTTCCAACAAAAGATGTTCCATAATTGTTATATATGGGAATACAAGTAGTAAGTAACTGTAACGTTTTGGTGGAAAAAAAAATGTTTAAAAAATTAAAATGCAATACAGGGCCAGCTGTATGGACACATCTGCAAACAATAGAATAGACAATACAACATTTAGTGCAAATTTAGAGAACGTTTCTTCTTTGATGCAAATTAAATGTAAGTCTTCAAATACAACGCAAGTTGCATTTATCGCCACATTTTCCATTATCTTGTTCCATGACCTCCACAATGGAAAATTATTCAATAACACATGAATTATGGCCTTTTACATGATAAATTTGTTCAATAAGCAATGATCCTCACTGTAGTGCGTCATTAACGTTCTAAAGACGTGCATTTATAACTAACAATATTTGGAAGTTTTTTCATAATTTTGGTTTATTTGGAGATCACTTGTATTTCCTCCTTTCCTAGCATTTGTTTGTTTACACAAGGGGATAATCAATCATTTTTAGGACATCTTAAAAGGTTTGATCAATGACAATGATCACTGGATATGTTTACACTTTATGATTATTGGGAATGTTTGCTTGATGCAAAGATTTTTTGCAAGACAATCAACCCTTGTAAAAGGCCTTTTATTATCATTTCAGAATGTAAATGTCTAAATATTCTGCAAATGATGCAAAAAAAGACCAGGAAGTACATGGATCAAGATTAAGCAGAGAAAACATTACAAGACTCAAACGTGCCACCTTCTGTATAGATTTGGTATTTCCCAGTTACAAATTATAATGTATAGTTTTATGAACAAAGAGAAAAATTCTAAATGTAAGGTATACAGGAAAGCTTACTGAGCAAAGTGGTGAGGATTTCTAAACACCATTCCATAACAATAAATACAATATATAAATATTGGTTGGTAGAGTGGGATTAGGGCCCCATAGCAGAATAATAAATGAGACCCTAGTCTGCCCCCTCTTCTATTTGCCCTGCATAAACTTACTACAAGGCAGTTACCCACTTTGAAAGGAAGGATGACCATGTTCTGATACAACAGCATTTCCTGTAAGCATGCCTTGCAGATCAAATCTCACTAATGTGCTGCTGAAGCAGATGATGGTTGTTCCTCCTCAATGCCTGTTGAATAGCTTGCAGGTACTGGGATGAGCTTAAAGGGGTATTGAAGGGAAAAAACTTTTTTTTATATATCAACTGGCTCCAGAAAGTTAAACAGATTTGTAAATTTCTTCTATTAATTTTTTTTTAATCCTTTCAGTACTTATGAGCTTCTGAAGTTAAGGTTGTTCTTTTCTGTCAAAGTGCACTCTGATGACACGTGTCTCGGGAACCGCCCAGTTTAGAAGAGGTTTGCTATGGGGATTTGCTTCTAAACTGGGCGGTTCTCGAGACACGTGTCATCAGAGAGCACTTGGACAGAAAAGAACAACCTTAACTTCAGAAGCTCATAAGTACTGAAAGGATTAAGATTTTTTAATGGAAGTAATTTACAAATCTGTTTAACTTTCTGAAGCCAGTTGATATATATATATATATATATATTAAAAAAAAAAAAAAGTTTTTTTCCTGGATAACCCCTTTAAAAGCTGTGCTGCAAGATACAATTCTCCCTTCCAGATCCAATAGTAAAGAATGAAGAAAGCAGGTTCTTCAGATCCGTCCAGATGCAGACAGCAGGAGTCCAGGCAGCTGGCATCTGAGGTCCAGAATCAGACTATGGTGCACCAGTTAAGTACTGGCACCAATTAACTATGTTGATTGTCACCTGTTCCAGGAAATTGATCTGCAAAATAAAAGGGCCCTGAAGAACATTTTTTTACACTATTGGCTGGACAGGTCGAATATTGCCCCTTGTAAGAGAGTCATCTTTGATTGACAGCTGAGGAGTGAAGCGCACTGCACTCGGCAGATCGTACTACTCCCAATCGCAGCAGGTCTGATCATGGACACCTATGTCTGGGCAACACGTCAAAGGAAATTTTATTAACATCAACATATAAAGGTTATGGGGGAGATTTATCAAAACCAGTGCAAAAGAAAAGTTGCCCAGTTGCCTATAGCAACCAATCAGATTGCTTTTTTTAAATTTTGCAGAGCCCTTGTTAAAAATGAAACAGCGATCTGATTTGGGGCCATGGGTAACTGGGCAACTTTTCCTCTGGACAAGTTTTAATAAATCTCCCCCTATGTTCTTACATAGCATATTCGGTGTAGCCTTTCACATATAAATACAGTACAATGCAAGTGAATGGGGTTTTATCAATTTCCATTTGCATTCCATTTTACCCTAGCAATGCAATATGCCGTACATCAGTGGTCTTCAACCTGCGGACCTCCAGATGTTGCTAAACTACAACTCCCGGCATGCCCGGACAGCCAACGGCTGTCCGGGCATGCCGGGAGTTGTAGTTTTGCAACATCTGGAGGTCCGCAGGTTTTAAAATCACTACCGTACATGAACTAAGTGATCAAACAGCTCTCCATAAAAGGGAAAATGTATAACTAATAAGAAGTGCTTGACTCCAGAGTACCACCACTTTGACATATTTATTTTTCCAAAAAATAAGGGATTTTCAGCCCAGTTTTTTATTTTATTTATTATTACAAGAACATTGCCATAAATACCGTGATAATTTTTTTTCCAGAGACCATTCAACCGTATACAAATGGGGCTTCATCTTTGAGGAAGTTTGGCTTATAATCCCCAGTCATGGTTCAAGGCTCCTTTATCCGTCAGACATTTACTTACAGGGTTAGCTACCTATACATGGCACAAAACACAGTGTTTTTCCTTATGGGAAAGAGTAAGGTTGCATATTACATATTTGGATACATTTATCATATCCTTTCTGCAACATCTCTCCTCGACTAAATAAATGTAATATTCTACATGTTCCTTATCAATTTCCAACATTCTTTTTATGAAATAGTTCCTAGAACTGAACTGAATATTCACAACAGCCACCATCCTGCTGGCCTTAGAAGCAGCAGATTGGCATTTCAAGCTGTTATATTAAAGGGGTTATCCAGGAAATAACTGGCTCCAGAAAGTTAAACAGATTTGTAAATTACTTCTATTAAAAAATCTTAATCCTTTCAGTACTTATGAGCTGCTGAAGTTGAGTTGTTCTTTTCTGTCTAAGTGCTCTCTGATGACACGTGTCTCGGGAACCACCCAGTTTAGAAGCAAATCCCCATAGCAAACCTCTTCTACTCTGTGCAGTTCCCGAGACAATTAGAGATGTCAGCAGAGAGCACTGTTGCCAGACAGAAAACAACAACTCAACTTCAGATGTTACAAATCTGTTTAACTTTCTGGAGCCAGTTGATGAATACCTGAATACCCCTTTAAACTTACATACCATTTGCAGGAACTGGAGAGGTTCCACCATGTTCAAATTCAATGTTATCCTGAAATTTTAGTCTAGCAGCCTAGTAGTTTGTTGTCCATGATGGCTTTAAACGTTTTATATCTTGTACATCTTGCCAAAACATTAACCTATCTAATATATTTCAAATTAAAATTGTATCTCCTTTTCATAGAACTCATGGCTTGTAACAACACCCCATACCATCCAGAACACAATCCTGTCTGGCTGCAGCATCATCTTTGTCCACAGGCATGGACAAAATTCCAGTAAGTGAAGTGTGCTCACTCCTGTCCTATCAGACTGCAGCAGGGAGGAGGGGGTTACAGAGCATCCTGCAGTGATTGGACGGAGAGACCCAGCACTCAGGGAGGAAGAAGAGACATGCAATGAGGACATGCCCCCTCCAAAGCACAGAATGACAAACCAAGTGAGCAACAGATAGAAGATATTTGTGAGAGAAATATAGGTGATAGACACATATAAAATAATATGTACGTGTAACTAGTGTTGCTTGCGAATATTCGCAATGCGAATTTTATTCGCGAATATCGCATATTCGCGAATTCGCGAATATAGCACTATATATTCGTAATTAGGAATATTAGTTTTTTTTTCTCACAGTACACATCACAGTGATCATCCCTCTCTGCTTCCAGCTTGTGTGGTGTAAAGAAGGCTCCAATACTACTGTGTGAGACTGGTGTGCGAATTTTCGCATATGCATTTTTTTAGCATGTGCAAATTTTTGGGAGTTGGGAGTTGTAGTTTTCGTTTGGGGCAGCTGGTGAGCCACAGGCTGTATCAGGGCATGCTGGGAGTTGTAGTTAGTAACAACTATCATGCATGGCTCGCCCTGCACCCTTAGCTATTGATTGCAGGGGGTCTCGGCCCCCAGCTTGTGATTGCAGGGGGTCTCAGCATTGTTACCCTGAATTATCTAAATTTTTGACAAGTTAGTGTAACATGTCAAAACTCTATTTTAAAGGGGTATTCCTGGAAAAAAACTTTTTTTATATATAGCAACTGGCTCCAGAAAGTTAATCAGATTTGTAAATTACTTCTATTAAAAAATCTTAATCCTTCCAATAATTATCAGCTGCTGAAGTTGTTGTTCTTTTCTGTCTGGCAACAGTCCTCTCCTCTGACATCTCTGCTTGTCTCGGAAACTGCAGAGTAGAAGAGGTTTGCTATGGGGATTTGCTTCTACTTTGGACAGTTCCTGAGACACGTGTCATCAGAGAGCGCTTAGACAGAAAAGAACAACTCAACTTCAGCAGCTAAAAAGTACTGAAAGGATTAAGATTTTTTAATAGAAGTAATTTACAAATCTTCCTAGAGCCAGTTGATATATTAAAAAAAAATTTTTTCCCCTGGATAACCCCTTTAATGACAGTAAGAAAAAGAAGAAAAAAACACTGCCTTTATTATGAATCTATACATAAAAAAATAAATAAAAAAAAAGGACATTAATTGCTAACGATGAGAATACATAATTTCACCTTTGCACTCCGTGCTGAAATGCAGAGCTGATCAGTCTTTGCTGTGAGTGCATATTCCAGTATTTCCTAACCAGGGTGCCTCCAGCTGTTGCAAAACTACAACTCCCAGCATGCCCGGACAGCCAACGGCTGTCCGGGCATGCTGGGAGTTTTGTTTTGCAACAGCTGGAGGCACCCTGGTGGGGAAACACTGGCCTATTACCTGGTGACAGAAGCTAATATCTGTCCGGGCATGCTGGGAGTTGTCGTTTTGCAACAGCTGGAGGCACCCTGGTTGGGAAACACTGTGTTCGCTAGTAGTACACACATACACACATTGGACATCTTCCTTTACTTCTCTAGCCCACCACTAGAGCACAGCACATCACATGCAGTACTCAGGGAATTCTGCGCAAAGAACGAACATGTTCTTTCTTTGCGGTGAACAATTTCAGTGTTATGCTATGACATATTGCAGAAATAATCAGACCAACATTGTGCTGGTGGATGGTAGTACACTACTATACATGACATATGTAGGCAGAAGGGTTTACACAAGGTGTGATGTGAGCAGAAATTAAATAAAAAGCAGCAGCAAAAACAGAGTTAATTTCTTCTACAAACAGCACCATACCTGTCCTCAGGTCGTGTGTTGGTATTAAAACTTGGCTCCATTCACTTCAACAGACTGAGCTGCAATACCACACGCAACCTAAGCATAGATGTGATGCCATTTTTTGGGGGGAAAAAATTGCTTCATTTTTTTTCTTCCTGAATTACCCCCTTTTAAAGAAAAATTGTCACCCTGATCACCCACACTAAACCCAATACACTGGGACCAGGAGTTCACAGAGGAGTTACTAAATTCTGTCCAGTGGTTCTTGTGATATGGGCTCCAGAATATCTCTTTCTATATTCACTTAATTGTGTGCAGGATGCGGGGCCCCCCTGGCTGGCCGCCCCTGCCTCTGTCCGTATCCTTCTACTACTGGTCCCTCAATTTGAATAATCACCGGTCACCGCTCCGTAACTGGAGCACATGTGCCGACTCGGCTAATCTAGCAGTGCGCACGTGCTCCAGCTACAGAGCGGAGCACACACGTGACTGGCGACGTCACTTCACTAGGATGGGGAGTCGCAGAAGGTGATTATGCAAATTGAGGGGACAGCAATAGTCCATGTCAGGGACTGTCCAGAGCAGGAGCAAATCCCCATAGCAAACCTGTCCTGCTCCCGACAGTTCCTGACACAGACAGAGGTGTCGGCAGAGAGCACGATGGTCAGACAGAAAAGAACAGCTGATAAGTACTGGAAGATTTTTTAATAGAAGTAATTTACAAATATAACTTTTTTTTTCAAATGATAACGCCTTAACAATCAGGTACTTATACTGCATATAAGGGGTTATGCAGTGGCTGGGGAGGGGGGGGCGGTTCAAAAGTATGGCCCTACTTCCGAATCTCTCCCCCAGCTGCTGCATAACCTCTTTACGGTCTACAGTACAGTATTCTGTGCAGATTTGATGCGCAGGATTTCAAGCTTTGTTCAGTCATTCTGTTTACATTAAAATCTGCAGCAGAAAATCCTGCTCATCAATTCTGCGCAGGATCCTGTGTGTGAATAGACCCTTAAGTTTAAAAGGTTGTCAAATTGAATTAAATCTTACTGCAGTTTAGCACTTACAATAAATAACTAACTAAATACATTGATCACTCAATAGTCCTCACCACTGGCTCTTCTTACAGGGCTGCATTGCAGCAGCCAATCACTGGCTTTAGAAGTCGTGTGCCCTATATGGCTAAAGCAAGTAGTTGGCAGCAGGTGTGATGAGAGTTTTCTGGCACAACATCCCTGCAGCCCTGGACTAGAGCAGCTACATAGGACAAGGTGAGAACAAAAGGGTGAGAACAAAAGGGGTGAGAACAAAAGGGGTGAGAATAAAACACAACCTTTAGGCTTGTAAGTATATACAAAAGCATTATTGACCACCTTTTACAACAGTGCACCATTTATTACACAAATAAATATATAAATCAGAACAAGTTTGAAGGGAGCCAACAAAAATGATAAGGGTGAGCCAAACTGCAATGAGAAGGAAGAAAATAGAACATCTATTTCAGCGGTCTTCAAACTGTGGCCCTCCAGCTGTTTCAAAACTACAACTCCCAGCATGCCCGGACAGCCAACGGCTGTCCGGGCATGCTGGGAATTGTAGTTTTGCAACATCTGGAGGGCCACAGTTTGAAGACCACTGATCTATTTAGTCTTCAGAAGAATTGTTTAGGGACACCATGGGGGAAATTTGGAAAAGTTGCTGAGTTGCCCATAGCAACCAATCAGATCGAGTCTTTCATTTTTATAAAGCTCGCTGAAAAATTAAAGAAGCGATCTGGGCAACTCAGCAACATTTCCTCTGGACATATTTTGCTAAATCTCCCCCATGTGTACAAATATATAACTTTAAAAAAAAAATTGGACATATTCTGGTACAAAGGCATTGAAAAGTATGGAAAAGGAGTTGAAATTTTAAGTGTTTTTGTTGAATCAGTTTTCATCTTTAACAACGTACACCAGATCCATGATCAGACTAGCTGTGTCAACAGCCACCCTTATAGCATTACATTTTGCAGTGAAGCTATCTAAAATCAGAGTCTCTTTGGTTGGTAACAACGGAGAGATTTGTGTGTGATTTCGGGGACTGAACGGCTGATATGGGCTCCCAAATACAGTCCATGTAAGACCCTCTCTCTTCTGGAAAAGCTGACAGCCACACATATGTAAAGTTTCTGTATCTCCGCCGACTTCAGGAAGTACAGACCAAAAGTGACCGTCCTGTAAGTCAGTAAGAATTTCCCCGCCATCGTGTTCCAAGCACCGTGCCGTGGCCTCTAATGAGGAGCAGAAGCAGCCAGCCACCAGACTGTACTCCGATGATGAACATCTCAGTTCCTCAAGATGGCTGCTTTGAATCATTAAACTCTGTAAAAGATAATAATGAATTTACATCACACACATACAATACACAATAATAAATATTAACACTTCATGTCCATTTTAAACAATCCCAACTTGTTAGGCTTCTCTCACACTACTGTTTCGTTCCTGCATTTTGAGGTCATGAAAAAAAAAAAAAAGACAAAATAACTGAACATAATGGATGTTAAAGGGGTACTCCAGCGCTAAGACATCTTATCCCCTATCCAAAGGATAGGGGATAAGATGCCTGATTGCGGGGGTCCCACCGCTGGGGACCCCCATGATCTTGCATGCAGCACCCCAGTTAGAATCAGTCCCCAGAGCGTGTTCGCTCCGGGTCTGATTACTGTCGATCACAGGGACGGAGCATTGTGATGTCACGGCGCCGCCCCCTCAATGCAACGCTCCGGGGACTGATTCTAACAGGGGGCTGCGTGCAAGATCACGGGTGTTCCCATCAGCGGGACCCCCACAATCAGGCATCTTATCCCCTATCCTTTGGATAGGGGATAAGATGTCTTAGCACCGGAGTACCCCTTTAACGGACGACCAATGTCTGTTCTTTTAATGGACGTTCTGTCAAAATAATGGACATGTTCCATCCGTTATAACCCGTTATTTCATCCGTCATGCACAGTTATAGTCCGTTATTTTATGTCAGTTTTACCCCCTTATGGTTGTGATACTGTACTGAGCATGCTCAGTAGCAATAATGGAAGGTGAAAATAACGGGCGCCAACGGATGTTGTTTGTGAACATCCGTCAGCCATAGACTTCAATGTAAAATTTTTAACATCTGTTATTCCACCATTATTTTTTGGACGGGACAAAAGTTAGTGCATGCACCGTTATTTGCACTGTCAAAAATAACGGACGCTAAAGGATAGTCGAAAAATCCCATTGACATGAATGGGATTTTTTGATGGCCGTTTTCTGGACTTTCTGACAGGAGTTCATGATGGGTGGGAATTTTTACAGGAACATAAAAGTAGTGTGAAAGGGGACTTAAAGGGGTACTCCACTGGAAAAAAATTTTTTTTAAATCAACTGGTGCCAGAAAGTTAAACAGATTCGTAAATTTCTTCTATTAAAAAATCTTAATCCTTCCAATACTTATCAGCTGCTATGATCCACAAGAAGCTCTTTTCTTTTTGAATTTCCTTTCTGCCTGACCACAGTGCTCTCTGCTGACACCTCTGTCCATTTTAGGAACTGTCCAGTGTAGGAGTAAATCCCCATAGAAAACCTCTCCTGCTCTGGACAGTTCCTATAATGGACAGAGGTGTCAGCAGAGAGCACTGTGGTCAGGCAGAAAGGAAATTCCAAAAGAAAAGAACTTCCTGTGGATCATAACAGAAGCTGATAAGTATTGGAAGGATTAAGATGTTTCAATAGAAGTAATTTACAAATCTGTTTAACTTTCTGGCACCAGTTGATTTAAAAAAATAAAAAGTTTTCCAGTGGAGTACCCCTTTAACCCCTTAATGACCAAGCCCATTTTCACCTTAAGGACCAGGCCAATTTTATTTTTGCGTTTTCGTTTTATCCTCCTCGCCTTCTAAAATCCGTAACTCTTTTATATTTCCATTGCGTCACCAATTGTACTTTGTAAGTAAACCCCTCATTTTACCATAAAATGTACGGCGAACCCCCCCAAAAATTTTTTTAGGGAGGAAATTTAAATGAGAACCAAAATTTTGCACATTTTGGAAGGTTTTGTTTTCACACTATACACTTTACGGTAAAAATGACATGTGTTCTTTATTCTGTGGGTCAATACGATTAAAATGATACCCATGGCTAGATACTTTTATATTTTTGTACCACTTAAAAAAAAAATATATAAAAAACTTTTTGTACAAAATCAGTAATCTAAAATCGCCCTATTTTGACCACCTATAACTTTTTCATTTTTCCATATAAAGGGCGGTATGAGGGCTCATTTTTTGCGCCGTCATCTGTACTTTTTTTAGATACCACATTTGCATATATAAAACTTTTAGATCATTTTTTATAGATTTTTTTTAAATAAAATGTGACAGAAAGCAGCATTTTTGGACTTTTTTTTATTTTTTCACGTTTACGCCATTCACCGTAGTACGGGATCATTAACATTATATTTTGATAGTTCGGACATTTACGCATGCGGCGATACCAAAAATGTTTATTAAAAAAATTATTTTACGCTTTTTGGGGGTAAAATGGGAAAAACTGACAATTTTTATTGGGGGGAGGGGATTTTTCACTTTTTTTAAACATTTTTCTACTTTTTTTTTTACACTTTTTATGTCCCCATAGGGGGACTATCTATAGCAATCCTTTGATTGCTAATACTGTGTAGTGCTATGCATTGGAAACAGCACTGCTCAGCATTATCGGTGATCTTCTGCTCTGGTCTGCTCGATCGCAGACCAGAGCAGAAGACCCCGGGAGATGGCCGGAGCCAGGTGAGGGGACCTCCGGCCGCCATGCTGGATGATCGGATCGCTGCAGCAGCGCTGCGGGCGATCCGATCATCCAATGAAAGTACAAAGTGTATTGATCACGGCATCTGAGGGGTTAATGGCGGACATCAGTGCGATCGCGGATGTCGGCCATTACGGGCGGGTCCCCGGCTGCTGCTAGCAGCCGGAACCTGCCGTGTATGACGCGAGCACCCTTCCGATGCTCTCGATCATACACAGGATTTAAATGTACGTCCTGGTGCGGGAAGTCCCGCCAAACCAGGACGTACATTTACATCCGTGGTCGTTAAGGGGTTAAAAGGGTTAGTTGATAAAGTGTTTACCCCCTATTTTCAGATGTAATCTGCGGGAACACCTAAATGTTCAACTTTGCTGCAGCGCAACCACAGAAGGAATGAAATATTGCAGTGTCCATTAAAATTTAAAGGGGTACTCCGCTGCTCAGCGTTTAGGACAATGCTGGAGCCGGCGCCGGGAGCTTGTGATGTCATAGCCCCGCCCCCTCATGACATCACGCCCCCTCATTGCAAGTCTATGGGAGGGGGCGTGACGGCTGTAGACTTACACTGAGGGGGCGAGGCGTGACGTCATGAGGGGGTGGGGCTATGACGTCATGAGGGGGTGGGGCTATGACATCATGCGCTCCCGGTGCCGGCTCCAGCGTTCGGAACAGTTTGTTCAAAACGCTGAGCAGCGGAGTACCCCTTTAAAAGGTTTGTCTGTGTAATGTAGGACTAAACAACCCCTTCAGCTACTACATTATGTATGGCTGTCACGTGACCTCCCGCTGTCAAAAAGGCAAGCTGAGATTAAACTGCAGTAGGCTCTGAAATATGTAATAGTAGATAAAGCTGTGCTATGGTAAATACATTTTATCCTGCACATAAATAATCATCTACCTTATAACGGATGTAAGCAGCTATATGTGCTTCAGTACAGCCACCGCCAAGCAGGAGACAGGGTTCCTTCAGAAGATGATTTAAAGTGTGTTCAGCTGTCTGACATGTCCGCTGCAAAAGAAAAGATTAAAGTCAAAATTATGAAAGACATTGTACTGTGCCCACCCAATAAAAGTAAATGCCTAATCTAAGCGCCTTCCCATGAAACTCTACATTGTGGCCTACATCTGCAAGTCCCAGGTTTCAGAAAGGCTGCTACCCCTACATAAAATCGTCTACATGCCCACAGTGGCGTTGTGCCCTTAGTGGAACACCAGCTGGTAAGCACAACTATCATGCATGGCTCGCCCTGCACCCTGAGCTATTGATTGCAAGAGGTCTTGGCCCCAGGCTGGTGATCGCAGGGGGTCTCAGCACTGTTACCCTGAATTATCTTAAATTTTTGACAAGTTAGTGTAACATGTCAAAATTCTATTTTAAAGGGGTATTCCAGGTAAAAACGTTTTATATTATATATATATATATATATATATATATATATATATATCTCAACTGGCTCCAGAGAGTTAATCAGATTTGTAAATTACTTCTATTAAAAAATCTTAATCCTTCCAATAATTATCAGCTGCTGAAGTTGACTTGTTCTTTTCTCTCTGGCAACAGTCCTCTCCGCTGACATCTCTGCTTGTCTCGAAAACTGCACAGAGTAGAAGAGGTTTGCTCTGGGGATTTGCTTTGGACAGTTCCCGAGATACGTGTCATCAGAGAGCAGTTAGACAGAAAAGAACAACTCAACTTCAGCAGCTAAAAAGTACTGAAAGGATTAAGATTTTTTTAATAGAAGTAATTTACAAATTACTTTGTTTAACTTTCTAGAGCCAGTTGATATATTTAAAAAAAAAAATTTTCCTGAAAAAAAAAAACCCTTTAACCCCTTAAGGACTCAGGACGTTTGAGTACGTCCTGTCAAATCCCGGCCCCCCGCCGCTAGCCGGAGGGGAGCCGGTGCCCGATGCCTGCTGAAATCGTTCAGCAGGCATCGGGGCATATCGCCCAGGGGGGTCATTATGCCCCCCCATGTCGGCGATGGCCGCAGATCGCTGGACAATTCAGTCCAGCGATCTGCGGCAGATTCCGGGTCAATCGGGTCTCCAGTGACGCGGTGACCCGGAATTACAGGCTGTTCGGGGCCGTCGGAGACGGCCCCGAACAGCCAGAGCCTGCAGGGGTGAGGTGGCACTGGTGCCACCTCACGATCGCCCTGATTCGTCGGCCGGATTACCGGCTGACCAATCAGGGCGCCTGCTGCGGGTGTCACTCCCGCAACCCGCTCCGCCCCTCTTCCGGAGGACGTGAGCGGGACGTGCACCCCGGGTGCTGGGGACCCCGATCCCCGGCGTCAATGTTGGGATCGGGGCCCCAGGAGCGACGGCCGCGGCGGAGACGACGAGGGACTGACCTGTGCGGCTGGATCGTTGGAGGTGAGTGACAGCCTCCTGCTGTTGCTTAGCAACAGCTCCCAGCATGCAAAAAGGGCATGCTGGGAGCTGTAGTTATGCAACAGCAGGAGGCAGACCACCACAACTCCCAGCATGCCCTTATGGGCATGCTGGGACTTGTAGTTTTGCAACAGCTGGAGGCACATTTTTTCTATGGAAAAGTGTACCTTCAGCTGTTGTGTAACTACAACTCCCAGCTTGCACCAACAGCTAAAGTGCATGCTGGGAGTTGTAGTAGTGCATCTGCTGGTTGCATAACTACAACTCCCAGCATGCCCTTTGGCTGTCGGTGACTGCTGGGAGTTGTAGTTTTGCAACAGCTGAAGGCACACGGAGTTATGTAGCAAACCAGTGTGTCTCCAGCTGTTGCATAACTACAGTCCCCAGCATCCCCAGCCAAAGTAGTATGCCTCCAGCTGTTGCATAACTACAAGACCCAGCATGCCCTTCCGCTGTCTGTACATGCTGGGGGTTGTAGCTTTTGCAACAGCTGAAGGCACACTGGTTGCAAAACACTGAGTTTGTTACCAAACTCTGTGTTTCACAACCAGTGTGCCTCCAGCTGTTGCAAAACTACAACTCCCAGCATGCACTGATAGACCGTACATGCTGGGAGTTGTAGTTTTGCAACAGCTGGATGTCCCCCCCCCCAATGTGAACGTACAGGGTACACTCACATGGGCAGAGGATTACAGTAAGTATCCGGCTGCAAGTTTGAGCTGCGGCAAATTTTCTGTCGCAGCTCAAACTGCCAGCGAGAAACTATTGTGAACCCCCGCCCGTGCGACTGTACCCTAAAAACACTACACTACACTAACACACAATAAAAAGTAAAAAAACACTACGTATACACATACCCCTATACAACCCCCCTCCCCTCCCCAATAAAAATGAAAAACGTCTGGTACGCCACTGTTTCCAAAACGGAGCCTCCAGCGGTTGCAAAACTACAACTCCCAGCATGCACTGATAGACCGTACATGCTGGGAGTTGTAGTTTTGCACGTTCCCCCCCCCAATGTGAACGTACAGGGTACACTCACATGGGCGGAGGATTACAGTAAGTATCCGGCTGCAAGTTTGAGCTGCGGCTCAAACTGCCAGCGTGAAACTACTGTGAACCCCCGCCCATGTGACTGTACCCTAAAAACACTACACTACCACACAATAAAATAAAAAGTAAAAATCACTGCAAATACACATACCCCTACACAGCCCCCCTCCCCAATAAAAATGAAAAACGTCTGGTACGCCACTGTTTCCAAAACGGAGCCTCCAGCTGTTGCAAAACAACTACTCCCAGTATTGCCAGATAGCCACTGACTGTCCAGGCATGCTGGGAGTTTCACAACAGCTGGAGGCACCCTGTTTGGGAATCACTGGCGTAGAATACCCCTATATCCTCCCCTATGCAAGTCCCTAATTTAGGCCTCAAATGCGCATGGCGCTCTCACTTTGGAGCCCTGTCGTATTTCAAGGCAACAGTTTAGGGTCACATATGGGGTATCGCCGTACTCGGGAGAAATTGTGTTACAAATTTTGGGGGGTATTTTCTGCTTTTACCCTTTTTAAAAATGTAAAATTTTTGGGAAAAGAGGCATTTTAGGTAAAAAAAAAATTATTTTTTTACATATGCAAAAGTCGTGAAACACCTGTGGGGTATTAAGGTTCACTTAACCCCTTGTTACGTTCCCCGAGGGGTCTAGTTTCCAAAATGGTATGCCATGTTTTTTTTTTTTTGCTGTCCTGGCACCATAGGGGCTTCCTAAATGCGGCATGCCCCCAGAGCAAAATTTGCAAAAAGCCAAATGTGACTCCTTCTCTTCTGAGACCTGTAGTGCGCCAGCAGAGCACTTTTCACCCCCATATGGGGCGATTTCTGAATCGGGAGAAATTGGGCTTCAAATTTTGGGGGGGTATTTTCTGCTTTAACCCTTTGTAAAAATGTAAATTTTTTGGGAAACCAAGCATTTTAGGTAAATTTTTTTTTTTTTTTTACATATGCAAAAGTTGTGAAACCCCTGTGGGGTATTAAGGTTCACTTTACCCCTTGTTACGTTCCCCAAGGGGTCTAGTTTCCAAAATGGTATGCCATCTGGGGTTTTTTGCTGTCCTGGCACCATAGGGGCTTCCTAAATGCGGCATGCCCCCAGAGCAAAATTTCCTTCAAAAAAGCCAAATGTGACTCCTCCTCTTCTGAGACCTGTAGTGCGCCAGCAGAGCACTTTTCACCTCCATATGGGGTGTTTTCTTAATCGGGAGAAATTGGGCTTCAAATTTTGGGGGGTATTTTCTGCTATTACCCTTTTTAAAAATGTAAAACTTTTGGGAAACCAAGCATTTTAGGGAATTTTTTTTTTTTACGTATGCAAAAGTTGTGAATCACCTGTGGGGTATTAAGGTTTACTTTACCCCTTGTTATGTTCCCCGAGGGGTCTAGTTTCCAAAATGGTATGCCATGTGTTTTTTTTTGCTGTTCTGGCACCATAGGGGCTTCCTAAATGTGACATGCCCCCCAAAAACCATTTGTCGCTCCTTCCCTTCTGAGCCCTCTACTGCGCCCGCCGAACACTTTACATAGACATATGAGGTATGTGCTTACTCGAGAGAAATTGGGTTTCAAATACAAGTAAAAATGTTCTCCTTTTTACCCCTTGCAAAAATTCAAAAATTGGGTCTACAAGAACATGCGAGTGTAAAAAATGAAGATTGTGAATTTTCTCCTTCACTTTGCTGCTATTCCTGTGAAACACCTAAAGGGTTAAAACGCTGACTGAATGTCATTTTGAATACTTTGGGGGTGCAGTTTTTATAATGGGGTCATTTATAGGGTATTTCTAATATGAAGACCCTTCAAATCCACTGAACTGGTCCCTGAAAAAAAGCGAGTTTCAAAATTTTGTGAAAAATTGGAAAATTGCTGCTGAATTTTGAAGCCCTCTGGTGTCTTCCAAAAGTAAAAACTCATCAATTTTATGATGCAAATATAAAGTAGACATATTGTATATGTGAATAAAAAAAAAAATTATTTTGAATATCCATTTTCCTTACAAGCAGAGAGCTTCAAAGTTAGAAAAATGCAAAATTTTCAAATTTTTCATAAAATTTTGGGATTTTTCACCAAGAAAGGATGCAAGTTACCACAAAATTTTACCACTAAGTTAAAGTAGAATATGTCACGAAAAAACAATCTCGGAATCAGAATGATAACTAAAAGCATTCCAGAGTTATTAATGTTTAAAGTGACAGTGGTCAGAATTGCAAAAAATGGCTGAGTCCTTAAGGTGAAAAAGGGCTCAGTCCTTAAGGGGTTAATGACAGTAAAAAAAATAATAAAAAAAAGCAGCCTTTATTATGAATCTATACAGAAAAAAAAAAAAACACATTAATTGTTAACGATGAGAATGCATAATTTCACTTTTGCACTCCGTGCCAAAACGCAGAGCTGATCAGTCTTTGCTGTGCGTGCATATACCAGTGTTTCCTAACCAGGGTGCCTCCAGCTGTTGCAAAACTACAACTCCCAGCATGCCCGGACAGCCGTTGGCTGTCTGGGCATGCTGGGAGTTGTAGTTTTGCAACAGCTTGAGGCTCCCTGGTTGGGAAACACTGGCATATACAGATGATAGATGATAGGTTACATAGATGGATCTATAGTCAATAAAAAAAACAAATCTCTCAATCAATGAAAATGTCTAGAGATGAGCGAACTTACAGTAAATTCGATTCGTCACGAACTTCTCGGCTCGGCAGTTGATGACTTTAGACTGCGTAAATTAGTTCAGCCTTCAGGTGCTCCGGTGGGCTGGAAAAGGTGGCTACATTCCTAGGAAAGAGTCTCCTAGGACTGTATCCACCTTTTCCAGCCCACCGGAGCACCTGAAAGCTGAACTAATTTATGCAGGATAAGTCATCAACTGCCGAGCCGAGAAGTTCGTGACGAATCAAATTTACTGTAAGTTCGCTCATCTCTAATGTCTACGTACCGTAAGCTCTTTTAAGGAGGTCTCATTCCGGTTACAGAGCACAATACTGCACACAGCAGTGTTATAGGGCTGAAGATGCAGGAAGTGCTTATTCCCAAAGGAAACCTTACTGATCTGCTTGAGGTGGCCATAAGAAGCCTTAGAAACTGAACAAAGAGAAGCTATAGGCCGTGCACCTGTGATAAAAGGGGAAAAGGCAATAAAAAAAACAATACAGAAAATAATATACAAAACAAGATTATTGGAATTTTTAGTATGTATTTGTTCTAATTCTATCACCTCCACATACCTAATATACCTCGGCACATACTAATACTTCTTCGCTATCAGTATATTAGGTAATAGGTTACGCTCGTGTTCCGTCAATGCTCTATGGTGACAGGTGACCATTGGTGGCATTACTTGTCATTTTTCATATCAGTTTTGCCCCTTAGACTCATGGGTGATGTAGTGTTGTACTGTCGTTAGGCCATGTTCCCACATGGCGGTAAACACATGCAGCTGAATCCACCCCCCCCCCCCCCCCACGCGTTCACCAATAGCAACATTCGTGTCTTTACCGGCATGTGGAATCATGGCCTTAGGGCTTATGCACACAACAGCTTTATGGTTTCATTGTACACAGTATTGGTCACCAAAACCAGGTGTGAATCCAAATCTTTCCATTACAGGTGACCAAAATAAGTTACCAATCAGATCGCTTCTTTCATTTTTATAAAGGCCTCTGAAAATGAAAGAAGTGATCTGATTGGGCGACTGCACCACTCTACATGTAGACAGGTTTTGATAAATCTTCCCCACTCACTAGTATAGTCCCTATAGGGACTTAGGGGGAGATTTATCAAAACCTGTCCAGAGGAAAAGTTGCTGAGTTGCCCATAGCAACCAATCAGATCGCTTCTTTCATTTTTAACAAGGTCTTTGCAAAATGAAAGAAGCGATCTGATTGGTTGCTATGGGCAACTGGGCAACTTTTCCTCTGGACAGGTTTTGATAAATCTCTCCCTTATAGGTTAAAGGATAAAAAAATTTTTTTATATATATATATATCAACTGGCTCCAGAAAGTTTAACAGATTTGTAAATGACTTCTGTTAAAAAAAAAAATCTTAATCCTTTCAGTACTTATGAGCTGCTGAAGTTGAGTTGTTCTTTTCTGTCTAAGTGCTCTCTGATGACACGTGTCTCGGGAACCGTCCAGAGTAGAAGCAAATCCCCATAGCAAACCTCTTCTACTCTGTGCAGTTCCCGAGACAAGCAGAGATGTCAGCAGAGAGCACTGTTGCCAGACAGAAAACAACAACTCAACTTCAGCAGCTGATAATTATTGGAAGGATTACATTTTTTTAATAGAAGTCATTTACAAATGTTTATTAACAGGACTAAAAAATGCAAGGTAAACATATACAAATGCCTGAATATAGTGACTAGTTGAATACATTTGGATAATCCAAGTCAATGGGGCAACAGGCAGTACACAGCTGTATCAGTTAAAGGGGTACTCCAGTGAAAAACTAGTTTTTTTCCCCCCTTCTATTTAAAAATCTTAACCCTCCCAGTACTTATGAGCTGCTGTATACTACAGAGGAAGTTCTTTTCTTTTTACATTTATTTTCTGTCTGACCACAGTGCCCTCTGCTGACACCTGTCTGTCCATTTCAGGAACTGTCAAGAGCAGGAGAAAATCCCCATAGCAAACCTATCCTGCTCTTGACAGTTCCTGACATGGACAGAGGTGTCAGCAGAGAGCACTGTGGTCAGACTGAGAAGAAACTCAAAAAGAAAAGAACTCTTCCTCTATAGTAAACAGCAGCTGATAAGTACTAGAAGGATTAAGATTTTTTAAACAGAAGTAATTTACAAATCTGTTTAATGTTCTGGCACCAGTCGATTTAAAAAAATAAAATGTTTTTCACCGGAGTACCCCTTTAACAGGATGCAGGCATATACCAGAAAATGTATATTGAAAATGTGATTATTCCCCCCAATATGGTCTTTTACAGTGTTTAAAGTGCTCACTAGAGATGGGCGAACTTACAGTAAATTCTATTCGTCACGAACTTCTCGGCTCGGCAGTTGATGACTTATCCTGCATAAATGAGTTCAGCTTTCAGGTGCTCCTGTGGGCTGGAAAAGGTGGATACAGTCCTAGGAAACTCTTTCCTAGGACTGTATCCACCTTTTCCAGACCACCGGAGCACCTGAAAGCTGAACTCATTTACGCAGGCTAAAGTCATCAACTGCCGAGCCGAGAAGTTCGTGACGAATCGAATTTACTGTAAATTCGCTCATCTCTAGTGCTCACTAGCAGGGAATGGCAGAACAAACAAGACACTCACTCCTCTGCTTGCTCCTGGATCCAGTCACCGCTGCACCGTTAATAGGCCACTGCAGTCAATCACACCGGCTTCAGATGTCACGTCAAGTGATTGGCTGCAGTGGTCCAGGCACAGTGTATGACCTTGTTTCCCAACCAGGGTGCCTCCAGCTGTTGCAAAACTACAACTCCCAGCATGCCCGGACAGCCTTTGGCTGTCCGGGCATGCTGGGAGTTGTAGTTTTGCAACAGCTGGAGGCACCCTGGTTGGGAAACACTGGTGTATGGTGTTATATTGGCAAGGAGTAAAGTGTTTTTTTTTTTGTTTTTTTTTGTCCTGTCCTTCCCTGTTAGCAGGCAAAAGAAAAACTCCTTTATAATCTATCTATATATTCAGTGATCATCAAATTGTGGCCCTCCAGCTGTTGCAAAACTACAACATCCAGCATACCAGGACAGCTAACAATTTTACTCATCTTTCTACCTATCTAATCTCTAGCGCTAAGTGGACTATGGAGTGCCAGAGGCAAAAGCCAGGTGCTGCAAACTACCTGTGGCTGTACTCCGTTTCCCGTTCTGTACACCATAGACTTCTACAGAATAAGGTACTGGATATGAGGCGTTGTTCTATCCAGTGGTATAGGGTCTCCACTGATGCGGTGAACTGTCCCACTGAAATAAATAGGATCAGTTTCCCTTGCTGTACTACTGCGCTGGAGGAAACCTATGCCAGACCACCGATCATATGTGAACAAGACCTTATACATGCATTCCTGCTCAGTACTCAAGTAGTTCACCTCTCATTAACACAGGGACTCATTATATCAATTTTACCATATTAGAATGTATCTGGTGCAGCCACTTGATCTTCTAGTTTTTGTTTGGTTAAGACTAGAGATGAGCGAACTTACAGTAAATTCGATTTGTCACAAACTTCTCGGCTCGGCAGTTGATGACTTATCCTGCGTAAATTAGTTCAGCCTTAGGGTGCTCCGGTGGGCTGGAGAAGGTGGATACAGTCCTAGGAAAGAGTCTCCTAGGACTGTATCCACCTTTTCCAGCCCATCGGAGCACCGGAAAGCTGAACTAATTTATGCAGGAAAAGACATCAACTGCCAAGCCGAGAAGTTCGTGACGAATCGAATTTACTGTAAGTTAGCTCATCTCTAGTTAAGACCTAATCAAAAGGGTTGTTTAGCTTAAAGGAGTACTCTAGTGCAGAGTATTCCTGCCCGGGCTGCAAAATAAATGAAAATGAACCATCACTCACCTCCCTGGGTTCCCGCGGAGCGCCACTACAGCTGATCGGTCCTCTGGTCCATCTCCTTCATACTTCCGGGTGTAACGAAGCGTCACATGGTGCTGAGCCTATCGGCGGCCGAGGCTGAACATCGCGGCCGCCGGCGATAGGCTGAGCACCATGTGACGCTTCGTTACACCCGGAAGTATGAAGGAGATGGACCAGAGGACCGATCAGCTGTAGTGGCGCTCCGCGGGAACCCAGGGAGGTGAGTGATGGTTCATTTTCATTTATTTTGCAGCCCGGGCAGGAATACTCTGCACTAGAGTACTCCTTTAACTCCTGGAAAACTTTTTTTTTTTTTTTTTTTACCAACTGGTGCCAGAAAGTTAAACAGGTTTGTAAATCACTTCTATTAAAAAAATCTTAATCCTTCCAGTACTTTTTAGGAGCTGTATACTAAAGAGAAACCCAAAAAAGAAATGCATTTCCTCTGATCATGACCACAGTGCTCTCTGCTGACCTCTGCTGTCCATAGCAGCATATGTTTGTTATGGGGATTTTCTCCTACTCTGGACAGTTCCTAAAATGGACAGCAGAGAGCATTTCATTTTTGGATTTATCTTTAGTATACAGCCCCTAAAAAGTACTGGAAGGATTAAGATTTTTTAATAGAAGTGATTTACAAATCTGTAACTTTCTGGCACCAGTTAATTATAAAAAAAAAAAAAAAAAGGTTTCCACGGGAGTGCCCCCTTTAAAAGGAGTGCTCTGGGATATGAAAACGTACCCCATATCCTTAGGGGTAAGTTTCAGATCGCGGGGGGTCCGATCACTGGGGCCCCCCGCGATCTCCTGTACGGGGCCCTGGCAGTCAGCGGCAGGGGGGCATGTCTGACCACAGCATGACGCGGCGGCCGACACACCCACCTCAATACATCTCTATGGGAGAGCCGGAGCGCTGCATTCAGCAGTCCGTACGGAAGATCGCGTGGGCCCCTTCGGATAGGGGATACGTTTTCATATCCTGGAGTACTCCTTTAAAGGAGTGTAGCACAATTTTTTTTTTATCCCATTGCATTGTGCCTGGGATACAAAAAGTAAAAAATAATAAAAATAAAAAATAAACCTTTAACTCACCATCCACAGCTCCCCCATTGCACCATTATAGATCTTCAGTCCCCCAGTCTTCTTCCTACTTCTATGTGCACAGATCGGCATTTTGTGATCAGCGTATTGCTGCCGCTGCGATGTTCCGCCTCTGCCAGTGATAGGCTGAGCACAGTGTCATGTAATGAGCCTGGGTCCTTCCTTCTCCTTGCTGCCTGGGCTCCTTACATGACACTGCGCTCAGCCTATGACCAGCCGAGGTGGGACTATGCTGCGGCTGGCGATACGCTGATTACAGTGTGACGATCCATGCACACTGAAGCAGTAAGAAGACCGGGACCAGGGGGCCAAAGACCTATTGGGCGCAATGGGGGGAGCGGCAGAAGGGGAGTTAACGTTTTTTTCTTTTTTTTTACCAAATTTCTCCTGTAAGGAAATGAAAGTGTCTGAGACCTACGTTTATCATATATGCCGTTAAAAGCCCCCCACTTTACCCATCAAATGTATCCACTTGCCTAGAGGAGACAATAGTGGTATTTTGCCTTCAATTTTAGGGGGCATGAATCAACATACCTTTTCCACTGCATAGAAAAAAAAAAAAAAAAGTGTTTCTGACTAGGCTTTCCTTTAAAGAGGAATTTTTTTGCCACCTATAGAAATACATTTTTGGCACTTCTAGAAAGCATGGGGGAGGGGCTGATCACATACCTTCTTAGGACACGTTAATACGATTGGATTTTGTTTCAAACCCCTTTGAAATGAAATCAATGGGGTCTGCGGCGGAGAATCTGATGCTGAAAATCAGCTGCGGATAGCCCACTGCAGGTTTAAAAAGAAATCCGTTCATGTGAACGAGCCCTTACAGTATGTCAATGCCTCCCCCCTCATTCATTGAATCAGTCAGAGGATCTAAAATGCTATGTGATTAGCCCAAGCCAATAATAAGGCATGGCAAGTCAGAAGAACACAGATTATTATTACCTGTCATTTGACTTAAAGGTTCCATAAGGGCTGCTCCTAATCTGTCCAAAGCTAGGATGTCGTGTTCCTTTAGATACAGTTTCAGTGATGGATGGATAACTTTTTGACACAGAAGTATTTGCACCTGATCATCCACTATCTGTTTCCCTAAAGCAATCAACTGATCCAAGATGACTTTTTCTGGATCTACACCAGCCTTAACTTCCACCGTGCCATCTCCTGTATCACTGAATTCTCCGCACAGAGACACTGAGAACAAAGCTAACGTAATGTTGGGTGAGGGTAGTCCAGAAAAAGGCATTAGTCGGCTCCAACCGCAGGCTGGCATTTCAGTAAGCACGCCAGGAACAAAGGCAGAGTCCATTACACTAGGTCCTTCAACAGCCACAGTCAGAGTTCTTCCTAAAAGAGGATTGGGATTAGACTCATTGGGGACTTTGTAGAGAAAAGCCTTTACAATGAGCAGGCTCACATACTCTACTTCTTTCACGGTCATCATGCACGCTGGCTTACTACATAGCACGGACCGCGTTAGATCAAGAAGAGATTTGCTGTGGGTAAAATCTACACTCATTTTGCAAGCACAATCCTCTGACTTTAAGTAACTCAAACACATGTCCAATAGACTCTTGTTAATTCTAATCGTTGTGTGGACCGATACAGGTAAACGGAGGCATCTGTCTATCAAGGTGCAGCAAAGGATTGCTGCAAAGAGTCCACAATCATTGAAGGTAGATATATGATTACGGATGGAGGCAACTAGTAAGTGTAACGCAGGGTGGGTGAGAGACAATCCACTAAGTAAGGCAGCGGATTGTGAGGTTGTAGTAACGCACCCCCCACTACCATTATGAATCTGCTTGAGTCTTCCAAATGGACCATAGGAAGAGGTCACTATCATCCCAATTACATTCAGTGGGTCCTTGAGTGACGCACTAGTTACGGGCCCAGATACACAACTTGATGGCTTTTTCTGCTCGACTCTTTCCATTCGAATTTTGCTAAATTTCTATTCCTCAAGAAAATAAATCAGGTTAAGATTTAAAAATCATATAATTTATTACGTTTACACCAACAAGTGGGGGAACGTGTAACATTACAAATGTATGCTGTACTCATAGAGTCTTAACATTGGTGAATTGTGATTTATCCGGTGACACGGTCAGGGGACTCAATTGCTGCTTTTAGAATCTTTGAGAGCCATAGTTTCTCTAGCAGAACTCTTTGCCACCCTCTGAATAAAATAGGTCCCAAAGTGGACGCCTAGAAATGCTATCCCAGCAACCCAGAACCAGTTCTTCCTCAAAAATTATTTCTGTTTCATGGCTCCTTGACTTCCAGATGAAGAAGAGTAGGTTCAAAACAATCTGGTGGGAAAAAAAAAATTATTCAAAAAAGTCAATATTTTCTTAAATTTAACCTGAAATGCTGAGACAATGGTGACTTGTGTGTGAAGACAAAGAAAAGTATTGTACATACAATATACCTGGAACGTGGAGGTCAGGATAAGAGAAACAAAGTAGAGAAGTTCTGTAACATGCACGTTTAAGAAAACAACTTACCGTATATACTCGAGTATAGGCAGAGTTTTTCAGCATGATTTTTCGTGCTGAAAACGCCCCCCTCGACTTATACTCGAGTGAACTCTCCGCCTGTCAATCCCTTTCAGTGGTCTTCAACCTGTGGACCTCCAGATGTTGCAAAACTACAACTCCCAGCATGCTGAGAGTTGTAGTTTTGAAACATCTGGAGGTCCGCAGGTTGAAGACCACTGCGGCCTTCGTCATCATCCAGACCCCCCTTTAGTTTTCTACTCGCCTCCCCTCGAGGGGAAGGAAGGGTGAGCTGGTCCGGGCCATCTATGCTGCAGGGACCGTCCGGTGCGGAGGGTTAGTCGTTCTGGGCTGTCCATTTTCACCGGGAGGCCCTCTTCTCCGGCCTCGGCCTAGTGACATTGCCTTGACGACGATGCACAGGGACGTCTGTGCGCAGATGTCCCTGCGCATGAACGTCCCTGTGCATCGTCGTCAAGGCAACGTCACTAGGCCGAGGCCGGAGAAGAGGGCCTCCCGGTGAAAATGGACAGCCCAGAACGACTAACCCTCCCGACCGGACGGTCCCTGCAGCATAGATGGCCCGGACTAGCTCACCCTTCCTTCTCACCGAGGGGAGGCGAGTAGAAAACTAAAGGGGGGTCTGGATGATGACGGAGGCCGCAGTGGTCTTCAAGGTGCGGACCTCCAGATGTTTCAAAATTACAACTCTGAGCATGCTGGGAGTTGTAGTTTTGCAACATCTGGAGGTCCGCAGGTTGAAGACCACTAATGAAGATATTGACAGGCGGTGATGATGAAGGGGGCTGATGATGACGAGGGGGATGATGACAGGGTGATGATGATGGGGGTCTGGATGATGACATGGGGGGGGTGATGATTTATTTCCCACCCTAGGCTTATAGTCGAGTCAATAACTTTTCCTGGGTTTTTGGGGTGAAATTAGGGGCCTCGGCTTAAATTCGGCTCGGCTTATACTCGAGTATATACAGTAGCTTGGTGTGCTGTGTTATTTTCATAACTCCCATTCATTCTTATGAAAATTAGAACAGAAGAAGAGCCTGCTTGGCTACTTCTATAATCCTGACCATCTCTATTTGCTGCATTTAGATGGCTATTCTATCTTACCCATGGGTGCCTGAAATGGGAATTTCCCTATAGGGTATGGTTCACGTGGCGAAAATTAGCTAAATATCCGCCTGGAAATCACAGGTGAACATTCCATTAATTTGCATGTTGGACCCGCTTGGAAATGCGCCCTCTCCATAGACAGCAATGCATTTACTAGCGGAATCCTCACGTTTAACCATACAAACTAGGTAGGTTCTGTAAAACGACCTGGTATACTTATTACCTCCTAGAATATAAAAATAACAATGTGAACACCAGTTGACCATTACTAGTGAAAAGAAGGTGCTTAAAATATAACTTTCAATAATGACTCTCTAAAACTCAAGAAATAAAACTGTACTCACGAGTGCTGAGAGTATGTAATGTACAAGAAACAATAAATCTGCTAAAATAGCAACCATTTGAAGTCTCAGAATACCGGAGTGCTCTATATATGCAAAGGCACCTCATGGTTCAAAGAAGTTACCTCTAATAGACAACTGCAACTCCCTAACTAATGGAATCCTCAAAAACAATAAACATGTTCATTGTTTCTGCAGATGAAATTGGAATTTCTGTCTCAGGAAAATCTGCTGTGTGCACGGTGCAGCAAACAATGGGACTGCAGCGGCATTGTCGAGCTGAATATTTCTGTGGAATTCAGCTGTGTGAACATAGGCCTTACTTTAGCTTATAAAGGGAGTACCAATTATAATGTCCACAATGCCCTAACAGGGGATATAGGCTTTTAGGACACGAGACATCACACTTCCATAATCAGTCTTTGACATAAAACTTATCATTAGAAATCTGGAGGCCTACAGAGATACAGTAAGGCCCCAAGCTCCTCAAAGGGTGCCAATATTATGGCAATGTACAATATGGAGTCATAATATGGCCTTGAGCATGACCCCTTACTGTAGATTTTGGCATGATCTGTAATAACTATTAGAAGTACACATTGATGCAATGAACACCTACCTAAAGAACCACATCACACCACTATTTGTCTTTTGTATCCATATCTTTGCGGGAAAGGAACTGAAAAATGAGCGGTAAACGGCCTTTACCCTCAGGATGAAAGACTGGGCTTGACTGCATGTTATACCAGCCCCAGTGTATCACTCCAATACTTGGTACCATAATTATCAAAACTTTGTAGCTCTTCCAGATTGATCCTAGTCCCATCATTGACATCAATCTACACAAAAAAAAAAAAAACAAACAAGAAAAATAATGCTATAAGATAGAAAACACAGAAGGGACTGGAGAAATAGGTGTATGTAGGCGCAATAAAGAGCTCAGAGCTGTGTGACAGCGGACTTTATATGGGAGGGCTTGTCGTTTATATTGGTGCCATCTTGGGATGTCCACCCCTTGCAATCTTTTTAATTTTTTTTTCTTTAAATGTCGTTTGAAAGGCAGGTCAAATGACAAAATAGATCTTGGTGCTTTTGGTTCTGTTTTTCTGAGGTTTTTGTTTTTTTCATCTAAGGTGTATTGGGAGTGGGAATGGGGTGTTTGTACTGATTCATGCAAAAAAATAAAAATACACTTTACAGAGTTGGTGGAACCCAATGGAGTTGGTGGTTTATTCTGACTTTTGTCATAAGTGTATTGGTTTCTTTAGGTCGCCACATTTTTTATCTCTATTGACAAAGGAGAGATTTATACAGAAGGGCAAACTGCTCAGAGCCAGACTATGTTCACACTACAATTTGTTTATGTTTATTGTTCACTTTTGTTTTGTTTTTTGTTTTACTCTTAAAAAGAATAAAAACGTATATGTTAAAAGTAATATGTCAGCTGCAGAAACCAATGCCTAGCTCTTTTCCAATAAAAGAAAAATGTACCTTTCCTGGGGCTGATGGGGGCTTCCAAATTCACAAAAGCACCTGTCAAGGAGGCAGAACAGTGCTGCTCAGGAGCCACAGCCTGGCACGCCTCCTCACTTGCCCTCAGCCCCTCTTAGATTAGGCATGTCCCGATACCACTTTTTTAAAACCAGAGTACGAGTACCGATACTTTTTCTTAAGTACTTGCCGATACCAATTACCGATTTTTTTCAATGTTATGTGACAGGGTTTTATTTTTTCCCTTAAGGGTACGTTCACACAAGCGGATCCACAGCATATTTTACGCTGCAAATCCGCCGCTGAAGGACTGCTATGTGGTGCCTTTAGATGTATCTGCTTGAAGTGGCAATACGCGATGTGCGAGTCGCAGCGTGCATGCGTAGCGTATTCGCACATTGCGGTCGCTCTCGGTCTAGCTCATGGAGCAGGGGGAGCAGCCGCGATGTGTGCGAGTACACCACACATGCCCGGCGACGCGCACATCGCTTCAGTGTGTCTGCTCGTAGAGGTGCATTGCCGCTTCGAGCAGGCACATCTAAAGGCAGCATGTAGTGGTCCTTCAGTGGCAGATCCGCAGCGTAAAATACGTTGTGGATCCGCCCGTGTGAACGTACCCTTAATAGGAAAAAAAGGTTTTTATTTTTTACGAAAGAGAAAGGGTTTTTTATATTGAAAAAATTATTTTTTTATTTTATTTAAACTTTTTTAGAATAGGAAGGGGTTGCTTCGCATCTCTTCTTTTTTTCTTCATTTTTTTAGTCCCCATAGGGGACTATTACAGGCAATCTGTAGATTGCATACACTGATCAATGAAATGCCATAGCATAGCAGTGATCAGTGTTATCGGTGCTCCTTTTCTACTGCCTGCCATGGCTGGCAGCAGTAAAGGAGCGACGATCGGACGCACAGAGCAGGGTAAGGGACCTCCGACCGTCCTCATAGCTGATCGGGACACCGCGATTACAGCATCCCTGAGCTAACCGGCAGTACATCTCAGGACTTTTAGACACCAAGATCAACTTTGATCATGGCATCTAAAGGGTTAATGCGGGTCCCAGCTATGATGTGCGCTAGGCTGCTGAGCACACTGCATAGCTCGGGAGCTGAAAGTGCAGGCGGCTTACCGCACCTGCTGGGGCTCCCGCCGGCAGGTATTGGATTAGGTATCGGGGACATTTGCACGAGTACAAGTACTCGTGCAAATGTCCAGTATCGGTCCCGATACCATTAGTACCATTTTCCCATTTTTTAAATAAAATAGTGTAATAAAGAATAAAAATAATCATATGTGGTCTCACTGTAGCATAAATGTCCGAACTATTAAAATATAAGGTTAGCTAAACCGCACGGTCGATGGCGTACACGTAAAAAAAAACAAATTGTGCATTTTTGGTCATTTCATATACCATAAAAATATTTATAAAAAGATCAAAATGTCACATCAAAACAAAAATGGTACCAATAAAAACTAGAGACGACGGCGCAAAAAATTAGCCCTCATATAGCTCCATATACGGAAAAATAAAAAAGTTATAGGGGTCAGAAGATGCCAATTTGAAACATACAAATTTTGGTGCATGTAGTTTATAATTTTTTTTTAAGTATTAAAATAAACTAAAATCCATATAAATTGGGTATCCCTGTAACCCTATGGACATACAGAAAAGGGCACTGCATAGAAATGGGAGCCCCCAAAAGTTACAAAATGGCTTTTTTCTTTAAATTTCACCCCACAAAATATATATATTTTTTGTTTCGCCGCAGATTATATTATAAAATAAGTTAAGGGAAGGAGGAAGAAACAAAAATGTAAAAAACAAAATTTGCTGCATCCTTAAAGGGGTACTCCGTCCCTAGACATCTTATCCCCTATCCAAAGGATAGTGGATAAGATGTCAGATCGCCGCGGTCCCGCTGCTGGGGACCCTGGGGATCGCTGCTGCGGCACCCCGCCATCATTACTGCACAGAGTGAGTTCGCTCTGTGCGTAATGATGGGCGATACAGGGGACGGAGCAGCGTGACTTCATGGCTCCGCCCCTCGTGACATCACGGCCTGCCCCCTCAATACAAGTCTATGGGAGGAGGCTTGGCGGTCGTCATGCCCCCGCCATAGACTTGCATTAAGGGGGCGGACCGTGAGGTCACGAGGGGCGGAGCCATGATGTCACGCTGCCCCATCCCCTGTATCGCCTGTCATTACGCACAGAGCGAACTCGCTCTGTGCAGTAATGATAGCGGGGTGCCGCAGTGGGGATCCCGGGGCTCCCCAGCAGTGGGACCCCGGCGATCTGACATCTTATCCACTATCCTTTGGATAGGGGAGAAGATATCTAGGGGCGGAGTACCCCTTTAAGATGAAAATGAGCTGAGTCCTTAAGGGGTTAAACAAAGTACATTAGAAAGATTTTTTTATTTACCCTAAGGCGTGCGTGCAAAAGCTAGTTTTAATGAGAGTTCCCAATTTATTTTTTAAAGGCCTTTTAAAAAATTAAAGCAGGGATCTGATTGGTTACTATGGGCAACTGGTCAATTTTTTTTCTCTGCACAGGTTTGATAATTCTTCCCATGTCTTCATTACAATAAGTTTAAAGTGTTAAAGGGTACCTTTCAAAAAAAAAAAAAAAAAAAAAAAAAAATATTGGATAGATTAATGTATGCAGAATAACTTTGCAATAGCATTTTATAAAAAACAAAATATGCTTCTTTCTATTTACTTTTTAATCCCTGCCAGGAAGCAGTGCTGAGCTTGTCTGTGTCCCGGCTGCAGTCTGAGATTTAGGACTCCAGCATGAGTCTGAAATTATATTTTATATATATATATATATATATATATATATATATATATATATATATATAAAAAGGCTTGCGGCCAGGACTGGTAGGGAAGTGGAAAATTAAATAGAAAGAAGCATATTTTTTAATAACATGCTATTGGAAAGTTATTCTGCATACATTAATCTATAATATATCAAAAGTTTTTTTTTTTTTTATGAAAGGTACCCTCTAATATCAGAGGATGGACGACGGCGGGATGAAGTTAAACTAATGGTGCAATCCCGTTGATAGAGACGAGCGTCGAAGTTTACGCGATCAGACGGACTGCCGAAAGACCCATTTGGAGGAGTACTGCACCCGAAGACAACTTATCCCCTATATGCAGAATTGAGGATAAGTGTTTGATCGCGGGGGTCTGACTGCTGGGACCCGGAACAGCCGCGGCTCTGCATGGCTAATGCTTGTGTCGTCTACCTCGCTAAGAGGTCGACAGACACACCCCCTCCGTTCAGCTCTATGGGAGAGGAGGGGATGCACAAACGCTGCATCTCCGCCTCTCCCATAGAGATACATGGAGGGGACGTGTCACCCGCAGCATCCAAGCGCTCGGACCCCCCTGATCAGACATTTATACCCTATCCTAGTGCTGGGTGATATACCGGTTCATACCGAATACCGCTATGTTTTTCCTGCACAATATGAATTTTTCCTATACCGCAATACCGGTAGGGCCCCTTCCACCTCAAACGAATTATCAGCCGCAGCGGCTGTCCCCACATCAGGGAACTGATCATATGTTCTCCCCGTCCTCCTGTGAGACGTTGGCGCTATAAATTAATGAGATGCCGGCTGCCGGCACTTTAAATGGTTAAAACCCCTTAGCGCAAATGTTTATTAACTATCATATGCGTGTCCCCAGATACGGGTGAGCGCGCATCATACCCGGTGGGTCCTGGTTGCTATAAGCAACAAGGACCAACGCTAATGCCAGACATCGCCGATCGGGCTGATGTTCGGCATTAACTCTTTAGACGCGGCCATCAAAGTTGATCTCCGCGTCTAAAAGTGAAAGTAAAATCATCTCGGCTGCTCAGTCGGGCTGATCGGGACCATTGTGATAAAATCGCTATGTCCCAATCAGCTAGGACGCAGCAGGAGGGTGGCTTACCTGCCTCCTGCACGTCCGATCGGCGATTGATCGCTCACAGCCTGAAATACCGTGGAACAGCCATAACGTACAAAAATACCGTGATATGCATTTTTGGTCATACCGCCCAGCACTACCCTATCCTGCAAAAGTCTATGGGACTTTTGGGATAAGACGTTAGGCAGTCCGTCTGATTACATCATTTTTGGCGCCATCGTCTGCTTTACCCTTATTCTGCCGTGCGGCTTTAACTCTTTCATTTTTGTATGGCGAAAAAAAAAGGAAAAAGTATAAGCTAATCCATCAGGCCACTTCCGTACGTAGACAACACTACAATCTGTAGTATGTATTGTCATACCGGTCAGGCTTCACCGACGCGGCGTTGGTTTAACCACTTATACACGATCCGTGAAAATAACGTAACTAATATCGGTGACCTCTGCAAAGTGTATTAAACTAACAGATCGTTCTGCCCATACAATAGGATTGCACAAGGAATCAATGGGGCAGCTTCACCTTAGACTCTGCTGGGTGTTGTAGTTCTACTACAGGTATAAAAGATACAGCAGGCTGCAGGTTTTATCAGCATATGCCAGTGTTTCCCAACCAGGGTGCCTGCAGCTGTTGCAAAACTACAACTCCCAGCATGCCCGGACAGCCTTCGGCTGTCCGGGCATGCTGGGAGATGTAGTTTTGCAACAGCTGGAGGCACTCTGGGTGGAAAATACTGTCATATACAGCACACGTGCAGTCAGCTGGAAGGTCCAGGCTCACCCTTACCTGCACTGTTCACTGCAGCCGGCTATGTCGCATAAATTAAGGAAGAAGCGACAACCGGCGCTGAGGTCACCTTCTCTTCCAGGAGCGGTGATGACGCCACCGGCCATCAGCCAATAGCAGCGCGCCTTACTTAAGAGTTGTATGAAACGCGAGCGCTGATTGGTTGTTATGAAACCGATTACGTAAAGAGAGATAGAAAACGAGGGGGAAAGTGACCGGTAGAGCGAGAGGGAAAGACTACAACAACATGGCCGCCTTATGTGTTGTGTAATCCTTCAGCCTGTATCCGTGCTTTCACTCTAGCTCGAATAAATACATGCTTGCTTTTACAAATGTTGTGATTTCTTTATGTCTTTTACTCATGAAAGTATTTGGGCAGCTGTTTTACCCATGCCAATACAAAAGATGGCCAACATTTGAGGACTGCTGTTAGTGCATGGTTGTGGGTGCCCTCACACCTACAGCTTTATTTATTTTGTATTATGTTTAAGTTAAAGGGGTACGCCACTTTAGGAAAACGTTTGTTGATGGGGGTTCGTGTCTGGTCGTGGGGTGTCTGACCTGTGGGATCCCCCCGCGATTCCCTAAATAGGTGCTGTCCCTCACAGTTGTGTTCAAGGATCTGCTGCTTCCCCTTCCTTGAGCACTGCGGCCCCCACCTTCCGAAACGCACTCGCGCCGAACAGCGGTTACGTCCCAACTCAGCCGCTGATTGGCAGGGCGAGCCGTTACTGCTATCCAAGGGGTTATCTAGAAATTGAAAAAACAGCTAATTTCTTCAAAAAACAGCGCCACACCTGTCCTCAGGTTGTGTGTGGTATTATAACTTGGTTCCTTGGTTCCCTTTGGGGACATAAAAAGTGTAAAAGTAAAAAAAAAGTAGTTTTTTTTTTATCTGAAAAAGCCCCTCCCCCAATAAAAATGTTAATCGACCCATTTTCCCCATTTACCCCCAAAAAGCATAATTATCCAAACTATCAGAATATAACATATATATTTCTGTACAATGAATGGTGTAAACGTAGAAACCAAAATACTAAATTGCTGTGTTTTGGTCACATCACATTCCAAAAAAATAAAAATAAATAAATTGCGATCAAATATTCAGATATACGCAAAAGTGGTACAAACAAAAACTGCAGATCACAGTGCAAAAAATGAGCGCTCATATAGCCCTGTCTACAGAAAAAAGGTATAAGTGGTCAATTTTTAACATATTTATTTTGTGGAATTTTTTTTTTTTTTTTTTTTAAAGCAGTACAATAATAGAAAAGTATGTAATCATGAGTATCATTTTATTGGTATTGACCCACAAAATAAAGAAAACATGGCAGTTCTCGCTGAATTGTGCGTATGGAGATTCCGCCTGGCGGCTGCCGCCTGATTTGCTTCGGCTCTAGGGCCTCAGGGCACTGAGCCGTCACCATTGACGGCTATGCAGTGCTCGCAGAATCCGCACAAAGAATGAACATGCATGTTCTTGCTATGCGCAGAACAATTTCAGTGGCGGAATTGTCTGCCGTGGAAATTCCACAGTGTGAACGGGTCTCGCGGAGACCCATTCACACTAATGTTATGTTCACACCACGGAATTCCACTCGGGGAGTTTCGCTCGTGCAATTCCGCGGGAATTCCGTAGTGTGAACGCACCCTAAAGTGTACAGCATAAAAAAGAAACCCTCCACAATTTGCAAAATTTCAGTTTTCCTCACAATAATAATCATTTATTGGTTTTGCCGTACATTTTATGGTACAATGAGTGATGTCACTACAAAGTACAATTGGTCCCGCAAAAAACAAGCCCTCACATGGGTCTGTATATATAAATAGTAGAGAGTTATGATTTTTAGAAGGCGAGGAGGAAAAAAAACCAAAAACACTAAATTAATATTGGCTGTGACCTTATAGCCAAAATGGGCTGTGTCCTTAAGGGGTTAAGGCATTACCGTAATTTGTGAAAAATTTTGACCTGTTTTCCAGGTCTCAGTTCTGTGACCTGCTGCAATCGCAAGTTATAACCCTGTGAAGTGCGCTGCACTGTCTGGCTGCCTCATCCAAATCATTTACTCTATTATAGTCTAATATGTGAAGAAAAAGGAAAGGGAACGACTCCAATTAGAGAAGACGTCACCTGATGTAACTGTATGTAATCGGGCGTAGCTAGAAACCACAGGGCCCCGATCCGAAAAATTATACTGGGCCCCCCCTTCCCATTTTTTTTTACTGACCAAGGACATGTATACGTGTCCCTGTGCCGTTAACTGTGTATGGTGCAGACTCCCGACTCGAGCCCGCACAGTGGCCACTATTAACCCTTTAGATTGCCACGGTCAAAGCTTACAGCGGTATCCAAAGGGACCTTTAAACAGTCCCTGGTGGTCCAGGGAAGTGGATCTCCCCCCCCCCCCCCTGCCCGGCGTTCCACTGCCGAGGTAGCTGGAGGGCTTACCTCTCCTGTTGTGGGGTCCGTGGCTCTGAGATTATCAGAGCCTGACTGGACCAGGCTTTATCACTCGAGCGCAGAGCACACAGATCAATGTAGTTCTATGAAACTACATTGATCTGCATGAGAAATCTAATGATTCCTCCTAAAAGTCAAGTAAAAAAAAAATAGTAGCAAAAAAAATGATACAAACACGGATCTTCACAGGTGCATAGACAGCGATGAATTAGGTTGAAAAGGCGTCAGAGTTCATAGTATAAGGTTTATTTAGGCACAAAAGAGCAACGCGTTTCCTGCCCGTAGCGGGCACTTCATCAGGCAAGTGTGCATATATGGCGCTACGGGCAGGAAACGCGTTGCTCTTTTGTGCCTAAATAAACCTTATACTATGATCTCTGACGCCTTTTCAACCTAATTCATCGCTGTCTATGCGCCTGTGAAGATTCATGTTTGTATCATTTTTTTGGCTTCTATTTTTTGGCCCAGTGAGCAAGGATCGATCGAGGTTGCTGACAGATCATCATTGATTAATACGCTATATGGTGTTGTGCCCTTAGCGCAACACTTTCTGGTAAGTGTGACTTTAATTGCACTTACCCATTATCTTACAGTATCACACTAGGGGCACGTGTGCCTTTTTGTTTTTTTGTCTTTACAAGTAAAAAAAAACACCCATTAGCCCCTTCCATAGTAAAAGTTTAAATCACCCCCCTTTTCCCAAATTCTATATAAAAAATATGTTAACATAATAAAAATTAACATATGTGGTATCGCTGCATGCGTACATGTCCAAATTATAAAAATGTAATGTTAATTAAACTTTACAGTCAATGGCGTAAATGTAAAAAAATATCAAAGTGCCAAATTGCGTGTTTTTGGTTAATTTGCATAACCTAACATTTTTTATAAAAAAACGATTAAAAAGTCCCATGAACACAAGAAGGGTACCGATAAAAACTATAGACCATGGTGCAAAAAAAATAAATAAATGAGCCCTCACACATTCCTGTATACGAAAAAATAAAAAAAGTTATAGGGGTTAGGGGAGGACATTTTTAAACCTACAAATTTTTGTGCATAAAGTAATTTTTTAACAGAAGTAAAACAAAATCAAACCTTAATTTTAATCATATGGACCTACAGAATAATGATAAGGTGTCATTTTCACCAAGAAGTGCTCTGCGCAGAATCAGAAGCCCCAAAAAATTACAAAATGCAGCAAAATGCCTTTTTTTTTTTTTTACCCCTACAAATATTTTTTTCTGGTTTCGGCGTAGATTTTGTGGTGAAATTACCGGACTTCCATGGTGCCAGGACTAGTGTTGGGCGCGAATATTCGCATTTCAAATTTTTATCGTGAATTTTGCGAATATATTCGCTATATACTAAATTACGAATATTAACTTTTTTCCGCATATGTGCATATTTGCAAATGCGCATATTCTCAAATGCGCATATTCGCACATGCGAATATTTGCATTTGTGAATATTCGCATATTCCTGCTTTTCCCTTGTGGGCCATTCTAATTGGCCCACAAGTGAAAAGAAGGAATATGCGAATATTCACATATGCGAATATAACGAATACGCGAAATTCGCAACTATAGGACGAATATTCGTCTATATATTCGTGAAATATCGCGAATTCGAAAATGGCCAATGCCGCTCATCACTAGCCAGGACCTCCTCACTATACATCACTGGGCCTCCATGGAGCCAGGACCTCCTCACTATACATCACTGGACCTCCATGGAGCCAGGACCTCCTCACTTTACATCACTGGACATCCATGGAGCCAGGACCTCCTCACTTTACATCACTGGACCTCCATGGAGCCAGGACCTCCTCACTTTACATCACTGGACCTCCATGGAGCCAGGACCTCCTCACTATACATCACTGGACCTCCATTGAGCCAGGACCTCCTCACTATACATCACTGGACCTCCATGGAGCCAGGACCTCCTCACTATACATCCCTGGACCTCCATGGAGCCAGGACCTCCTCACTATACATCACTGGACCTCTATGGAGCCAGGACCTCCACACTATACATCACTGGACCTCCATGGAGCCAGGACCTCCTCACTATACATCACTGGACCTCCATGGAGCCAGGACCTCCTCACTTTACATCACTGGACCTCCATGGAGCCAGGACCTCCTCACTTTACATCACTGGACCTCTATGGAGCCAGGAACTCCTCACTTTACATCACTGGACCTCCATGGAGCCAGGACCTCCTCACTATACATCACTGGACCTCCATGGAGCCAGGACCTCCTCACTATACATCACTGGACCTCCATGGAGCCAGGACCTCCTCACTATGCATCACTGGACCTCCATGGAGCCAGGACCTCCTCACTTTACATCACTGGACCTCCATGGAGCCAGGACCTCCTCACTTTACATCACTGGACCTCCATGGAGCCAGGACCTCCTCACTATACATCCCTGGACCTCCATGGACCCAGGACCTCCTCACTATACATCACTGGACCTCCATTGAGCCAGGACCTCCTCACTATACATCACTGGACCTCCATGGAGCCAGGACCTCCTCACTATAGATCCCTGGACCTCCATGGAGCCAGGACCTCCTCACTATACATCACTGGACCTCTATGGAGCCAGGACCTCCTCACTATACATCACTGGACCTCCATGGAGCCAGGACCTCCTCACTATACATCACTGGACCTCCATGGAGCCAGGACCTCCTCACTATACATCACTGGACCTCCATGGAGCCAGGACCTCCTCACCATACATCCCTGGACCTCCATGGAGCCAGGACCTCCTCACTATACATCACTGGACCTCCATTGAGCCAGGACCTCCTCACTATACATCACTGGACCTCCATGGAGCCAGGACCTCCTCACTATACATCCCTGGACCTCCATGGAGCCAGGACCTCCTCACTATACATCCCTGGACCTCTATGGAGCCAGGACCTCCTCACTATACATCCCTGGACCCCTATGGAGCCAGGACCTCCTCACTATACATCCCTGGACCTCCATGGAGCCAGGACCTCCTCACTATACATCCCTGGACCTCCATGGAGCCAGGACCTCCTCATTATACATCCCAGGCAGGGGCCACTCCTGACATGTAATACGTTTTATCATGAAACATTCTTGATAATAACCTTTATTCTTATTGATTACTATACAGCCCTATAATCTTGCCTCACAATATTACCCTTTTATTTCCTCTCTATTACATTCTATAAGTATCGGGTATTTTTGTCCCTGCACGGACGCCGTATTCCCGCCGCCATCTTTGATTAGGGCACAGCAGTATCCTGGCAGAGTTTGTTGCCCTTATCCATTTCCTTCCCGCCGATCTCAGATTGCTGTGTGGACTGATCCCCATAGCGGGCAGCCCGAATATTATAGACAGAGACTAAGGTAATGAGGCATAAACTGGTAGAATAAACGCATCAGTGTCGTCCTTATACTTGTGCTGGAAGTGGTTTCTGTCTGCGTGCTTTCATGGTCTGTAAACTAAAACCGGGTTAGTGATGTAATCTCGAGATTGTGCTGCCACCTAGTGGTCATTCTTAGGCAGTGCAGTTTCCAATTTCCTGTTTCATGTCTGCACAGGGCAGAGTACCACACCAGAGAGTTCAGCACATACTGGGTCACATGTAAGAAGTGCACTACAAGAACCAGCAATCTACTTATCTGGAACCTCTCTGTAAGTCACATAAATAACAGCTGCAGCCATTGTCTGAATCAGTATTTGCCAACCAGGGTGCTGCCAGCTTTTGCAAAACTACAACTCCCAGCATGCCCGGACAGCCGTTGGCTGTCCGGGCATGCTGGGAGTTGTAGTTTTGCAACAACTGGATGCACCCTGGTTGGGAAATACTGATGGCATGTTAATTCTGATGACAACATTTCTCATTTAAAGTAGGGTCACATGTGCCATATTTTACGCATATTTGTTGCTTATTTTCCTGCCCATTGAAGTCAATGCGTCACATGAGACCTTATCCTCAAAGGATAAATCCAAACTTGTGAGCCTGGGGGCGACCTCCAGCTCCAACGTGGGGAGACGCCGGACACATTTAGCGCTACTGTTGCTCTGGCAACCATGCCACGCATAGCAAAGTCCCGTGCACAAGATGCGCTCATGAGAAAACGGCTCCTGCACGGAACTTTACGGAGTGTGGTGCGGTTGCCTTAGCAACTGTGGTGCCCAGCATTGCCTGTGTCTCGCCATGCTGGAGCTGAAGATCAAGCGGGCTCACAAGTTTAACTTCATACAAATTTATATATCCATGTTCCCACCCTCCGGGGTCTGCACATGGCTCTATGCATAGTCCATACTACTTAGTCTTAGGCAGGTGTTACACCAGTTTGTTACAGACACTAGAGATGAGCGAACTTACAGTAAATTCGATTAGTCACAAACTTCTCGGCTCGGCAGTTGATTACTTTTCCTGCATAAATTAGTTCAGCTTTCAGGTGCTCCGGTGGCTGGAGACTCTTTCCTAGGACTGTATCCACCTTTTCCAGCCCACCGGAGCACCTGAAGGCTGAACTAATTTATGCAGGAAAAGTCATCAACTGCCGAGCCGAGAAGTTCGTGACGAATCGAATTTACTGTAAGTACGCTCATCTCTAACAGACACATTATGATTCCACTTTACAGCCAAAAGTCCTGGGCTAATAACTAGAGATGAGCGAACTTACAGTAAATTCGATTTGTCACGAACTTCTCGGCTCGGCGGTTGCTGACTTTTCCTGCATAAATTAGTTCAGCTTTCCGGTGCTCCGGTGGGCTGGAAAAGGTGGATACAGTCCTAGGAAAGAGTCTCCTAGGATTGTATCCACGTTTTCCAGCCCACGGGAGCACCTGAAGGCTGAACTCATTTATGCAGGAAAAGTCATCAACTGCCGAGCCGAGAAGTTTGTGACGAATCGAATTTACTGTAAGTTCGCTCATCTCTAGTAATAACCCAAAGTGCCAGGTGTCAGTTCATGTCATGAGATCAGCGGTTAGACTGGGGCTTGTGGCCATAAAGCGAAGTTTTTTTGGGGTGAAAAAAATGCTGTGGCCAGATGCCGAAAGTCAAACAGACAAGATCTTGGCCTTTATCTCCCATAGAAGTCTATGTGAGGAAAAAAAAAAACAGTGACCATTTAAAGAAAGGTTTTTATATTTTTAACCCCTTAGGACACGGCCATTTTCGTCTTTTGCATTTTAGGTTTTTCATCTTCGTCGTTTAATGTCCATAACTCTTATTTTTCCATCCACAGACCCTTATGACGGCTTATTTGTTGCGTAACCAATTGTACTGTGTAGTAACATCACTCACTTTGGCGCAGCCAAAAAAAAAACACTATTGGAGGAGTTAGGTTGAAAAGAAAATTTTGATTTAGCAACTTTTGGGGGGGGGGGGGGGGGGGTTCTGTATTTACGGCCTGCACCTTACGATAAGAATTACATGTTCTCTATTTTCTGTGGATCAATAATGAATGAATAAAACACTGCCCATGTTAACACGCTTTACTATTATTGTACTGCTTTAAAGGGGTACTCCGGTGCTTACACATCTTTTCCCCCTATCCAAAGGATAGGGGATAAGATGCCTGATCGCGGGAGTCCCGCCGTTGGGGTGGAGCATGACGTCACACGGGGGCGGAGGCTTGACGTCACACGCCTCTGGCCCGGTGGTCACCTGTAATCAGTCCCGGAGTGAACACGCTCTGGGGACTGATTACAAACGGGGTGCCGCGTGCAAGATCCCGGGGGTCCCCAGCGGCGGGACTCCTGCGATCAGGCATCTTATCCCCTATCCTTTGGATAGGGGAAAAGATGTGTAAGCACCGGAGAACCCCTTTAACTTATCAAAACCTGTGCAGAGGTAAAGTTGAGAGGTGTAGCCAGAGATTTGGAAGGGCCGCCTTGCCTACCTCCTATACTACAGCGCTGGGACTGCTGTGTAATTGACACACAAGTCCTCAGTGCATGCGCCCTCCACCCATCTTCCGTGCGCGCTGCCAGTCCTTTGAGTAAGCGCTCGCTACCAATGCTTTCCACCGACGCACTGGGTACTACTGGATGGAGAGCACATGCGCTGAGGACCTGTGTTTCAATCACGCAGCAGTTCCACCGCTGTAGTAAAGGAGGCTTCAGGGCATTGAGAACCTCTGGCCATGCCTTCCCAACTGTTGATGACTGCTGAATAAAGGGTTTTTTATGAATATCAATGCTGGTATAAAGACAAAGGTAATGCTGCATTACAATTCTAAACCCCTTTAAAGGGGTACTCCGGTGGAAAGCTTTATTTTTTTTTTTTTTAAATCAACTGATGCCAAAAAGTTTGTTAAACAATTAGACCATTAATATTAAATAAGACATAAAAAAGCAAATTTTGCACTGATCTTATAAACATTTAAGCATTGGGCCCTAATGGTAAATGAATTACTGCCTATAATTGTAAAAACGCTCATATGATGGTGATGGTATCTGTTGGTTCAGAATTCCGATAGTTCGGCAATTGACATGTATATGATGCACAGTCTCTGTGATATTGGTTTAAACAGTCTTTTACAATAGTTATGATTAACCGCCTTATGTGATTTGGAATCATATATCTCACATATAGCTCACCGGTCTCCAGACGCTTGTCTGGTGCTGCGACGGACCATGGATGAAGTCCTGCGGCTGTTTGTACGGGCACTGTGATCCTCCAGATGACGGTGATTGCAGGCTCCGTATGTGCTGTCCGGCAAGAGTCCCCGAATCAATGAAACCCGCAGTTCAGCGATTGAATACTTTCAGTTCAGTGTTCTTTAGACACAAATAGAGGATTTCTCCTAGATCTAACAAGCTGCATGCCCGATGGGGAAATGGCGGGTCTGTTTAATGAAAGTCGGCTTGCATATGGATTATCAGCGATTGGCAGTGCGTTTTCTTTGGTGCTTAATTCAGATTGTAAAAACTCTAAACGCATTTCAGGGTGCTTAATCCGACCCCTTCTTCAGTAGACGATTTGTATGTATCATCCATGGTCCGTCGCAACACCAGACCAGCGGCCGGAGACAGGTGAGCTATATGTGAGATATATGATTCCAACTATCACACATAAGGCAGTTAATCATAACTATTCTAAAAGACTGTTTAAACCAATATCACAGAGACTGTTTAAATCCATTTTGCATCATATACATGTGGAATTGCCAGACTATCGGAATTCTGAACCAACAGATACCATCACCATCGTATAGGGATTGGACGATATTGTATATATATTTTTTTTTTCGATAGCCGATAACCTGTACCGATATTACGTGCATTTTAATCCGCTGCCCAATTGCCTCCCCCTGCCCAGAGACCACTGCCGCCACCCGCTTCTCTCCCCCTGCCTGTCCTGGGGTCCTGAATCCAACCACCGCCGCTACCCTGCGGCGGCTTTAGTGGGGCTCCTCTCCCCCTGCCTGTCCTGAGTCCAACCACCTCTGCTTGCCTCCCCCTGCCTATCCTCTGGCCAGAGACCGCCGCCGCTGCCCCATTGCCTCCCCCATCCCCGGTTTTATAATTACCTGTTCCCGAGGTCTGCACTACTTCTGGCTCCGGCAGTGTCCTGAGCTGTCACTGTGCGCACTGATGGCGACGTCGCGTTGAGGACGTCACTCGTCATTGCGCAGCACACAGCAACAGCGCAGGACACCGCAGGAGCCAGACGCGGACCCCGGGAACAGGTAATTATAAAACCGGGGATGGGGGAGGCAATGGGGCAGCAGCGGCGGTCTCTGGCCAGAGGATAGGCAGGGGGAGGCAAGCGGCGGTGGTTGGACTCAGAACCCCAGGACAGGCTGGGGGAGAGAAGTGGGCGGCGGCGGTCTCTTGCCCCGCAAAAGCCGCTGCAGTTCATTGATTTAAAGGGGTAGTCCAGTGGTGAAAAACTTATCCCCTATCCTAAGGATAGGGGATAAGTTTGAGATCGCGGGGGGTCCGACCGCTGGGGCCCCCTGCGACCTCTCTGTACGGGGTCCAGTCTCTACGGCCAGCTAGCGGGTGTCGACCCCCGCACGAAGCAGCGGCCGACACGCCCCCTCAATACATCTCAACGGCAGAGCCGGAGATTGCCGAAGGCAGCGCTTCGGCTCTGCCATAGAGTAGTATTGAGGGGGCGTGTCGGCCGCCGCTTCGTGCGGAGGTCGACACGCCCCCTTCCCGCGGGCTGTCGGGGCTCCGTACAGGAGATTGCAGGGGGCCCCAGCGGTCAGACCCCCCCGCGATCTTCAACTTATCCTTAGGATAGGGGATAAGTTGTTCACCACTGGGTCACCACTGGACTACTCATTTAAAGCGCACGCATTATCGGCAAGGTAATTGCTAATACCGATATAACTTAGAAAATCGTGAATATTGGCAGATAATATCGGCCAAACCGATAATCGGTCGATCCCTACCATCATGAGCGTTTTTACAATTATAGGCAGTAATTAATTTACCATTAGTGCCCAATGGTTAAATGTTTATAAGATCAGTGCAAAATTCTTTTAATTACATTTGCTTTTTTATGTCTTATTTAATATTAATGGTCTAATTGTTTAATAAACTCTATGACTTTTTCAAATACATTGTCTCCAATTATTACTGTGTACAATATGGTATGGTGAGATCCTTGAGGTGTGGTTAATATATTTTTTCAGATTTGTAAATTACTTCTATTAAAAAATCTTAATCCTTCCAGTATTTATAAGCTGCTGAATACTACAGAGGAAATTATTTTCTTTTTGGAACAGTGCTCTCTGCTGACATCTCTGTCCATTTTAGGAACTGACCAGAGCAGCATATGTTTACTATCTGGATTTTCTCCTACTCTGGACAGTTCTTAAAATGGACAGAGATGTCAGCAGAGAGCACTGTGCTCGTGATGTCAGCAGAGAGCTCTGTGTTCCAAAAAGAAAATAATTTTCTCAGTAGTATTCAGCAGCTAAGAAATACTGGAAGGATTAAGATTTTTTAATAGAAGTAATTTACAAATCTGTTTAACTTTCTGGCACCAGTTGATTTTAAAAAGAAAATTTTTCCACCGGGGTGCCCCTTTAACATACTGGAGTTAGTTTATATGGGTCAACATTCTTGACGTTTGTGCTTTAAAGGGGTATTCCGGGCTTAACTAACTTTTAACTATCCTGCACATTATGAAGAATTACGCTAGTTCTACATTTACTTGCTATACAGCTTTGCCGGGGATTGTCTACTTTTTCTTCTTTATATGGTCTCCCCAGGTTTAGCGTTTCTGTTCAGGTCTTGAGGACGTTTGTCTCAAGCCTGTTTCACAATCCTTTGCGGCTTGAGGCGGCAGCTGGTATCAGGGGGTTTGGCTATTTCTTGTATTTCCTCACAAGCCAGCCCCTTGATGACATTTATTGTCCATCTGTACGTCCTGACATTCCGGCGTCCCATGATCTCGGCAATCTGCAGAATGTAGAACGGGTAGGGACATTATCATTGCAGCTCTTAAAGGGGTACTCCGCCCCTAGACATCTTATCCCCTATCCAAAGGATAGGGGATAAGATGTCAGATCGCCGGGGTCCACTGCTGGGGACCCCGGGGATCGCTGCTGCAGCACCCCGCTATCATCGTTTGTGATTGGCCAGACGCCTCTGACGATATGGAAGCGCCGTGGATCGTTCGTGCAGCGTCTGTTGTGAGAGCAGATCGGTGCCATGGACGGCGGCAGTGATAGGAAGAAAACCCCGCTATCATTACTGCGCAGAGCGAGTTCGCTCTGTGCGTAATGACGGGCAATACAGGGGCCGGAGCATCGTTACGTCACGGCCCTGCCCCTCGTGAGGTCACGGCCCGCCCCCGTCAATACAAGTCTATGGGAAGGGGGCGTGGCGGTCGTCATGCCCCCTGCCATAGACTTGCATTAAGGGGATGGACCGTGATGTCATGAGGGGCGGAGCCATGACGTCACGTTGCTCCGGCCCCTGTATTGCCCGTCATTACGCACAGAGCGAACTCGCTCTGTGCAGTAATGATGGCGGGGTGCCGCAGCGGCGATCCCCGGGGTCCCCAGCAGCGGGACCGCGGCGATCTAACATCTAAGATGCCAGGGGCGGAGTACCCCTTTAAGTGTTATGATCGCTATTGATCACGGCACTTAAGGGGTTAATGACTAAGAATGGCGAGATCATTGTTAGCAGCCGTCACTTACAGTTTATGAAGCAAACACAGCCCCTGTGCCTGCTTCATAGTTGGGCCGCCGCTCAGGACGCAAAGGTACCTCTCCTCAATTGAATCCTTAGTAAAGATTTGCGCGCAGAATGTCTGTGGTGTAAACCAGTACCAGAAAAGCAGACTGTGTACCTCTATATATTTGTCATACAGTTACCAAATAATACCACCTCAAAAGAAATAAATACGACCATACATATTAAAATTGTGCTGTTACTTATCTAACCCTGCTGTACCGAAACCAACATTATATATAGGCCAAACAATACCACCACACTGACCACATATTACCAGCAGCAACACTATAAATGGGACACAAAACAGCCACATCCTGACCCAAAGTTACCATATCTTAATGATTGAGCAATACCACCAATACTGCAAATGAATAAAAACCACAATACACAGTCCTATATTACCCATACAGTGACAATAGGTAAGTGCCCCTCATAGAGCTCTCTACCTGTAAGTACTTGCCCTCCAGTAGCTAGAGTGTTGCCTGCCCATAGGTAGAGTTCCTCCCTTAGTAGGTACAGAGCCACCCCAAGTAGGTAGAAATGACCCGTCAGTAGGTACTGTGCCCCCCAGTAGACAGAGCTCCACCTTAAAGAAAAAAAAATTATATATACTTACCTCCGCACCCTTGCAAGCATGGTCCTCTTTAGTCCTGCTCCAGTCTGGCAGTTCTCTTATTGCCACAGTACTATGTGAGTGACAACAGGCACTAACAGTTGACAGGAAGGAAAAGCAGTGCAGGAGAATCACCATAGGCCCCCGCATTCCCCTCGGGAATTCTGCAGTCAGTCCCCTGAGGCGAGAGGCTCAACTTGACTCATGGCAGATGCAGCCCTATGCAGCATGCACGCCTCCTCTGTCCCCACCCTTCCCTGCCTTGCATGATTGAAGTACAAGGCTCAGTTCTCGAAGCCAAACCCTGTACGATCATGCACGGGTGAGGGTTGAAGAAGGAGGCGTGCAAGCTGCAACTCGGCCCATCTGCTAGACACTTTAAGGGAGATTTATCAAAACCTGTCCAGATGAATAGTAACCCAGTTGCCCATAGCAACCAATCAGATCACTTCTTTAATTTTTAATAAGGCCTCTGAAAACTAAAACAAGCAACCTGGTTGGTTGCTATGGGCAACTGGGCAGCATTTCCTTTACAGGTTTTGGTAAATCTCCCCCAAATTTTGAGTTTATATTAAAAAAAATTTATAAAAAAAACCCCATCATTTTATAACTTTGCAAAACAGCTATCTGCAGGTCTGAGCATGATATAAAGCAGGCAGATTCCCTATAAAAAAATAGGTTGGGGCATGGCAATGAAAAGCTATTTTTTAAAACTGGTTTCTATGAGCAACTTGGCAACTTTTCTTCAGGACAGAGGAAGTGACTACAGGGTTGGGGGGTTATATGGTTATACAATGCTGTGTGCAGGAGGTTACCTTAATTGGGTGTGAAAAACAGCTAATTGGTTAAAACTCCTTCTACCTATTCCTCTAGAAAGTTACATTTCTTACCTCTACTACATTCCAGCGCCATCTTTGATTCTCGATGGCAGGGGAAGGAGCATTTCAGGTGAAGGAGGAGGGAGCAGTATATATATATATATATATATATATATATATATATATATATATATATATATATATCTATAGCTATATCTCTCTAAATATATATATATATCTCTATACACTGCTCAAAAAAATAAAGGGAACACTTAAACACAATGTAACTCCAAGTCAATCACACTTCTGTGAAATCACACTGTCCACTCAGGAAGCAACACTGATTGACAATCAATTTCACATGCTGTTGTACAAATGGAACAGACAACAGGTGGAAATTATAGACAATTAGCAAGACAGCCCCAATAAAGGAGTGGTTCTGCAGGTGGTGACCACAGACCACTTCTCAGTTCCTATGCTTCCTGGCTGATGTTTTGGTCACTTTTGAATGCTGGCAGTGCTTTCTCTCTAGTAGTAGCATGAGATGGAGTCTACAACCCACACAAGTGGCTCAGGTAGTGCAGCTCATCCAGGATGGCACATCAATGCAAGCTGTGGCAAGAAGGTTTGCTGTGTCTGTCAACGTAGTGTCCAGAGCATGGAGGCGCTACCAGGGGACAGACCAATACATCAGGAGACGTGGAGGAGGCCATAGGAGGGCAACAACCCAGCAGCAGGATCGCTACCTCCGCCTTTGTGCAAGGAGAAGCAGGAGGAGCACTGCCAGCACCCTGAAAAATGACCTCCTGCAGGCCACAACTGTCCATGTGTCCACTCAAATGGTCAGAAACAGACTTCATGAGGGTGGTATGAGGGCCCGACATCCACAGGTGGGGATTGTGCTTACAGCCCAACACCATGCAGAAAATTTGGCATTTGCCAGAGAACACCAAGATTTGCAAAATTGCCACTGGCGCCCTGTGCTCTTAACAGATGAAAGCAGGTTCACACTGAGCACATGTGACAGGAGTGACAGAGTCTGGAGACGCTGTGGAGAACGTTCTGGTGCCTGCAACATCCTCCAGCATGACCGGTTTGGCGGTGGGTCAGTAATGGTGTGGGGTGGCTTTTTTTTTGGGGGGGGGGGCATTTTTTGGGGGGGCCACGTAGCCCTCCATGTGCTTACCAGAGGTAGCCTGACTGCCATTAGGTACCGAGATGAGATCCTCAGACCCCTTGTGAGACCATATGCTGGTGCGGTTGGCCCTGGGTTCCTCCTAATGCAAGACAATGCTAAACCTCATGTGGCTGGAGTGTGTGAGCAGTTCCTGCAAGAGGAAGACATTAATGCTATGGACTGGCCCGCCCGTTCCCAAGAACTGAATCTGATTGAGCACATCTGGGACATCATGTCATGCTCCATCCACCAACGCCATGTTGCACCACAGACTGTCCAGGAGTTGTACGCCACCTCATCAGTAGCATGCCCAGGCATTGTAGGGAGGTCATACGGGCACGTGGAGGCCACACACACTACTGAGCCTCATTGTGACTTGTTTTAAGGATATGACATCAAAGTTAGATCAGCCTGAAGTGTGGTTTTTCACTTTGATTTTGAGTCTGACTCCATATCCAGACCTCCGTGGGTTGATAAATTTGATTTCCATTGATCATTTTTTGTGTGATTTTGTTGTCAGCGCATTCAACTCTGTAAAGACGAAAGTATTTCATACGATTAGTTCATTCATTCAGATCTAGGACGTGTTATCTTCGTGTTCCTTTTATTTTTTTGTAAATATAGTAGATAAAACAAAAAGAGGCGGCGCTCAAATCCCAAAAGCGATTGAAAGTAAGAGAGGTTTGTACTCACCCGGTGTATGTGGGAGGTCACAGGACAGTGATCCCCCACTAACACCTGGAGTCCTCTTGTCACTTATATACTGAAACAATCTCCGTCATGTAGACATCCCTTAGGGAGGGCGCAGGGTGAGCCGGAATCACAGTGCCGTGGTCCGTGTATGAGAAAAGAACAAATGGAAAAACCAGCGCTCGGAGGCAGTATATAACATAATAACAATCAATTCAAATTATGGTAGGTTGTCACTGAAATGGACTTACTTCACTAGGGGAGATGTGTAGGTACAGTAACCTTTCACATCATCCCCTTCCAGGAGAGTGTGACAAAAAAGCCCAGAGGTCCGTAGATGGATAGGGTGGGTTTTATTGCGACGCGTTTCGGAGGGCTTACAGAATCGCCTCCTTCCTCAGGCATATATCAAAACAAAATGATAACAGCCCCCTTAAATACATACCATGTCCGGAGTAGAGGCGTGGTAATTGGTTCTTGTGTTAATAGAAAGGTGGTTTGAGGACCTGCAGATCCGGTTCTGCAGGTCACATGTAACGGAGTCACGTGATCATAGATCACGTGGTGTCCAGAGGGGAGGAAAGGCCGGAGTTCCGGCAATGTGACCCGCGACCACGTGACGAAAAACGCCACGTGATCGGGGATGACACGCCGGCCCTCCGGACATATGCGTTCCACGCTGGAGCGCTCCCACCGCGCAAGCGGAGATAGATGGAACACTCAGCGCCTGCGCACCAGGCGCACCGACGACCCGATGCGCTCCAGGGCGGAACGCCCTGGAGCGCATCGGGTCGTCGGTGCGCCTGGTGCGCAGGCGCTGAGTGTTCCATCTATCTCCGCTTGCGCGGTGGGAGCGCTCCAGCGTGGAACGCATATGTCCGGAGGGCCGGCGTGTCATCCCCGATCACGTGGCGTTTTTCGTCACGTGGTCGCGGGTCACATTGCCGGAACTCCGGCCTTTCCTCCCCTCTGGACACCACGTGATCTATGATCACGTGACTCCGTTACATGTGACCTGCAGAACCGGATCTGCAGGTCCTCAAACCACCTTTCTATTAACACAAGAACCAATTACCACGCCTCTACTCCGGACATGGTATGTATTTAAGGGGGCTGTTATCATTTTGTTTTGATATATGCCTGAGGAAGGAGGCGATTCTGTAAGCCCTCCGAAACGCGTCGCAATAAAACCCACCCTATCCATCTACGGACCTCTGGGCTTTTTTGTCACACTCTCCTGGAAGGGGATGATGTGAAAGGTTACTGTACCTACACATCTCCCCTAGTGAAGTAAGTCCATTTCAGTGACAACCTACCATAATTTGAATTGATTGTTATTATGTTATATACTGCCTCCGAGCGCTGGTTTTTCCATTTGTTCTTTTTTTTTTATTTTTTTGTGTGCAATGTATATATGTATTAGTACATATCAATCCACTACAGTTTATATTAGTACATATGAGTCCACTACATAACCACTTGTGTCTCCTCATAGTGTCGTATAATGTGAAGCTTATCCCCTGAGGCCATCCTCTGCCTGCCCCGCCATGTTTTGCTGAGTAATGGAATGTACCTGCTGCGCTGATATCTTTCTCTGCTGATCATTGCAGGTCTCGTGTCTGGACGCCATGACATGATGTCTGACAAACTTGTTGTCAAGGTAAGAACTAGTCATTACATGGATCGACGTCTGCATCTGACTCGAGTTATTTCAGAGTAAAGATAGAAACACCTTTACACAAATGCTGCTCATTTTCAGCTTTTTTTTTAGCCAAAGCAAGAAATGGATTCAAAACTAATAGAATATATAAAGCAAGAACTTATGCTTCTCCTTCCTGCTGGATCCACTTCTGGCTTTGACTTAATTAAAAGCACATTTTCTGCTGCCAAAAATCTTCATAGTTTCTGCAGTGTGTGTTCCCAGTGCTTACTACTGAGGATATTGTTTAAAGGGGTTATCCAGGAAAAAAACTTTTTTTTATATATATCAACTGGCTCCAGAAAGTTATACAGATTTGTAAATTACTTCTATTAAAAAATCTTCATCCTTTCAGTACTTATGAGCTAAGGAAGTTGAGTTGTTCTTTTCTGTCTAAGTGCTCTCTGATGACACGTGTGTCGGGAACCGCCCAGTTTAGAAGCAAGTCCCCATAGCAAACTTCTTCTACTCTGTGCAGTTCCCGAGACAAGCAGAGATGTCAGCAGAGAGCACTGTTGACAGACAGAAAACAACAACTCAACTTCAGCAGCTGATAACTATTGGAAGGATTAAGATTTTTTAATAGAAGCAATTTACAAATCTGTTTGACTTTCTGGAGCCAGTTGATATATAAAAAAAAGTTTTTTCCTGATATACCCCTTTAATACATAAGCTGATCTGGCAGAAAATCCAAATTCTACTTCCTACAGAATCATGTGATCACTTCTGTGTATTACATTTATTTCATAGCTAGGTAGATTTGCCTTTCAGAAGCCTGGTAGAGCTTGGTGACTATTCCTAGTGCTATAATAACAGTATTATAAAAGGGGTTTTCTTGGACTTTAATACTGAAGGCCTATTCTTAGAGTCCTCTGGACTCGTCATTGCCAGTATATTTGGTGGGGCTATACTGGTTATTGCAGCTCATCCCGTAAATGTTGGGAGCTTCAATACAAGGAATGGCTGCTATCAAATGTACAGAGCTGTGTCTGATAAAGTAATAAAGAGGCTGCAAAGCTTTGTGGGTTCCTCTATATCGGTGGGAGCTTGCCCCCCAACAATCTGATATTGATGGCCTATGCCAAGAATAAATCTTGAAAGAAAGGCAGAGGCGCTCCATAGGGTAAATCACACTAGAGGTAGGGTACGGTTAAAATGAATAAAAGCCACTAACCCTGGATGGTTGTGTACCGCCATACACAACAATGATTAACATGTAACAATAATTCAGGATCGCCGTCTGCAGCCCTCCAGCACAGGTAAAACTTGCAAGTAAGATGGGCTTAAAAAGAAACAGCAGGATCAATATGGCGCTGACGGGACCATGGCACACACAACAGGAACTGGTAAAACCAAATTTAATATCCAAGATGCAACGCGTTTCGCTGCGTTGCGTCTTGGATATTAAATTTGGTTTTACCCGTTCCTGTTGTGTGTGCAGTGGTTCCTTCAGTGCGGTATTGATCCTGCTGTTTCTTTTAAGCCCATCTTACTTGCAAGTTATGCCAAGAATAGGCATCTGTATTAATGTCCCAGAAACCCATTTAGGGTAGGGTCACACGTGCCGTGTTTTGTTGCGTATTTACTGCTGTGTATTTTCTGACCCATTTAAAGTCAATGGGTATCAAAATCCTGTCCAGAAAATATTCAAAAAAGTACAGCACTTGTTACCCTACCCTTAGGAACAATTCTAGGTTATAAGGGTTCTGCTGATCACTCACTGATCATCATTCACGCCGTACCCCATTGATCTCAATGAGCCGCAATGAGTCAGGAAGTGTCTCTGGTTTGGCTTATTTTCGGAAAGTATCCATTTTTAACTGGACTGAAAACCATGGTCTGCTGCTTTTTTTTCAGTCTAGTTCAAAAACTGAATATGTTTGAAAAATTAGCCAGATACTTCCTGAGTCTGAGCAGCTCTGTCATACATCTATACACTATACACTATAGAAAATAAAGGGAACACTTAAACAACACAATGTAACGCCAAGTCAATGACACTTCTGTGAAATCACACTGTCCACTCAGGAAGAACACTGATTGACAATCAATTTCACATGCGGTTGTGCAAATGGAACAGACAACTGGTGGAAATTATAGGCAATTAGCAAGACACCCCCAATAAACGAGTGGTTTTGCAGTTGGTGACCACAGACCACTTCTCAGTTCCTATGCTTCCTGGCTGATGTTATGGTCACTTTTGAATGCTGGCAGTGCTTTCACTATAGTGGTAGCATGAGAATGATTATACAACCCACACAAGTGGCTCAGTTAGTGCAGCTCATCCAGGATGGCACATCAATGCGAGCTGTGACAAGAAGGTTTGCTGTGTCTGTCAGGGTAGTGTCCAGAGCATGGAGGCGCTACCAGCAGACAGGCCAGTACATCAGGAGACGTGGAGGAGGCCGTAGGAGGGCAACAAGCCAGCAGCAGGACTGCTACCTCTGCCTTTGTGCAAGGAGGAGCAGGAGGAGCACTGCCAGAGCCCTGGAAAATGACCTCCTGCAGGCCACAAATGTGCATGTGTCCACTCAAATGGTCAGAAACAGACTCCATGAGGGTGGTATGAAGGCCCGACGTCCACAGGTGGGGGTTGTGCTTACAGCCCAACACCGTGTAGGACGTTTGGCATTTGCCAGAGAAAACCAAGATTGGCAAATTCGCCACTGGCGCCCTGTGCTCTTCACAGATGAAAGCAGGTTCACACTGAGCACATGTGACAGACGTGACAGAGTCTGGAGATACCGTGGAGAACGTTCTGGTGCCTGCAACATCCTCCAGCATGACCGGTTTGGCCGGGGGTCAGTAATGGTGTGGGGGGGGGGGGGGGCATTTTTTGGGGGGGCCACATAGCCCTCCATTTGCTTGCCAGAGGTAGCCTGACTGCCATTAAGTACTGAGATGAAATCCTCAGACCCCTTGTGAGACCATATGCTGGTGCGGTTGGCCCTGGGTTCCTCCTAATGCAAGACAATGCTAGACCTCATGTGGCTGGAGTGTGTCAGCAGTTCCTGCAAGAGGAAGGCATTGATGCTATGGACTGGCCGCCCGTTCCCCAGACCTGAATCCGATTGAGCACTGGGACATCATGTCTCGCTCCATCCACCAACGCCACGTTGCACCACAGACTGTCCAGGAGTTGGCACCACCTCATCAGGATCATGCCCAGGCATTGTAGGGACGTCATACGGGCACGTGGAGGCCACACACACTACTGAGCCTCATTTTGACTTGGTTTTCCACTTTGATTTTGAGTGTGACTCCATATCCAGATCTCCATGGGTTGATAAATTTGGTTTCCATTGATAATTTTTGTGTGATTTTGTTGTCAGCACATTCAACTATGTAAAGAGTAAAGTATTTCATACGATTAGTTCATTCATTCAGATCTAGGACGTGTTATCTTAGTTTTCTCTTTATTTTTTTGAGCAGTGTATTTAGACAAACATATTTCTATGTACCTACTATATGCTTTAATGCTTACTTTATTTCATGTCTAATATATACAACAATGTTATATTCTACCACTTTGCACTGCAAATACTGTAGTGGTGCACAGTCAGTCAAGCTCTCCACTAGATGGCGCTCTACTTCCACATTTCGGCATCTTAAACATTTTTTATTTATTTATTTTTTATCTGAGCTTGGAATGAAAATAGCTGACACAATAGAAACTGGTGCATTCTTGTATTAGAAGAAGCTGATAGGTTATGCTGAGCTAAAAAAGTGTTGAAAGGTCTTCCAATGCATAGAATAGAGCAGGAACTAGGACTGCTATCCCAGGGACCTGACTTTGTCTGGGTGCATCAAATCTATTACACTGTTCAGTGCAAAAACTGACGTATGAAGATAATGCTACCTCGCAGCGTATCTACCTTCTCCCCAGCACAGAGCGAATGAAGGAGCAGGGACAGATGCAGTTGGGCCCTGGGGTCCTGATCCTCTCTGTGCTGGTTTCAGAAGGTAGTACAGAGGGGACGCCAATTTCACGGAATATACAGAAGAAGCGACTTGACAGTAGTGTGATCTTGCCAGATCATGGTGCTGGAGGTGCTTTGTTTGAACAGTGACAGCCGCTCAGGTTCACGCCTCTTTGACACTTGGTCGCAGAGACCTCCCTGATGCCAGTTTTTTTTATTTGTTTACATTTTGTGTGCCAAGAGTAACAGTGATCAGAGTTATAGTAAAAAACATAACATGAGATTAGAGGTAAAGAAGGAATTCTTTTTATGATGTTTTAGGGATGTGAAAGGTTCCCTTTATTATTATCTAACTGATTCCCCTCATTCCTATGCTTCCTGGCTTCTACTGACAGCACCAATGACCGATCAGTGATTGGCTACAGGGGGTCACTAGTCCGTATCAAGAGGGATCAGGGAATAGAGATACCATTGGGAACCAGGAAGCATTGGAATGGGAGCGGCGGATCAGTAAGGTGATTATGACTTTTTTTTATTTTTTTTATTACTTTTTACTATTGTAAGCCAAATATAAGCTTAATAAAAAAACAAACAAACAAACAAAAAAAAAAACAGAAGCAACCTCTTGGCTGAGCGCTGGTCTTCATCTCACTTTAGCAGATGGATTCTATAGTAAGTCTATTGAGCATCCTGCAGCGAGATGTGGAGAACAGAGAGGTGAGCTGCCCCTACCTTCTCTTTATAGCAATTGGTGGAATCTGAACACCCGGACCCTGACATCTCTATGACATGTCAAATGTCTTATTGAATGACAGCTACATTTTAACTCTTAAAGGAGATCTGTAGTGCTCTGAACTTATCCCCTATCCGAAGAATAGGGAATAAGTTATAGATCACGGGGGTCTGCGTGCTTGGCCCCCCCGGAATTTCCTGTAAGGGGCCGCGCCAGTGTACAGGAAAGGGGGCATTCAGTCCTCGCATGACGCGGCAGCCGGAACACCCCCTTACCTGTACATTGCCGTGGCCCCATACAGGAGATCGCGGGGGCCCCAGCGCTTGGACCCCCCGTGATCTATAATGCACTACAGATCTCCTTTAAAGGGGTTATCCCTCATAAGGTGATTTTAGTAGTACGTACCTGCCAGAACTGGGTATTTCCTGTTTATAATTTGTTCTGTAAACTACACATCCCATAGTTCTATAATTTGTTAGTATGAGGTCACTTTTCTCCCTCCCACACATCAGCCACCTCACCCATTGAAACACCCCTGTGATCCTTTCAAAGCAATAAACCAGTGTTTTCTAACCAAGGTGCCTCCAGCTGTTGTAAAATGATCTCTCTCCCACCAAGCGGTCGCTCCACCCATTGAAGCAGGACAGACTCGCTCTGATCACCTGACTAGTGATGTCAGGTCTCGATGCATTGCAACCTGAGAAATCCTTAGACAACAGTCATTTTGTATGCTGCTAAAAATAAATATTAGGACGATAATCACAGAAGAATTGTGAGAAAACCGTCACACACAGATACATATATTATGAACTACACTAACATTACAGCCCCTGTAGCATAGTCAAATAAAAAAATTCCTGGAATACCCCTTTAATAGATTTTTCTGTCTAAAGGTGGCTATAGACATGATGCTGGCAGACAACAGTTTTATTTAGGTGGATTTGTCATCAATTGTATCTTAAAGGGGTACTCCGGTGAAAAACCTTCTTCTTTTAAATCAACTGGTGGCAGAAAGTTAAACATATTTGTAAATTACTTCTATTAAAAAATCTTAATCCTTCCAGTACTTATTAGCTGCTGAATGCTACAGAGGAAATTCCTTTCTTTTTGGAACACTGATGACATCACGACCACAGTGCTCTCTGCTGACATCTCTGTCCATTTTAGCAACCGTGCATAGCAGCATGGTGGCTCAGTGGTTAGCACTGCTGCCTTGCAGTGCTGGGGCCTTGGGTTGAAATCCCACTAAGGGTTATTGTTGTTATTATAATGACGTCAGCAAAGAGCACTGTGCTCGTGATCTCATCAGAGAGAATTCCAAAAGGAAAAGAATTTCCTCTGTAGTATTCAGCAGCTAATAAGTACAGGAAGGATTAAGATTTTTTAATAGAAGTAATTTACAAATCTGTTTAACTTTCTGGCACCAGTTGATTTAAAAGAAAAAAGGTTTTCACCGGAGTACCCCTTTAAGGTTCGTGATCACAGATTACAAATCTCATGTATGGCCAGTGAAATATCTAGAGATAGCGGGGTCCTGACTGTAATGGTACTGAGGATGGAGTTTACATGGGATATACTTCAGGTGTTTATCACCTCATGTTTCCATACTTCTCTGTGTAACCCTTTATACTACTGATGTTTGGGTTTTATCATAACTGGTCACAATGCCTATAAGAAATGTTATGTCCAGCTGGGTGGGCCTTGTAAGTAGCAGCAAGGGTTGTACGGTGGCGCATGTAGTCCCTATGGCTCCATATCTGTGTGCTGTCATACGGCATCACATTACAGAGACATGTTCAGTGGGGGGCATCTGGGCTTGTATCGGGAGGGGCCTATGCCAAAAAATGCAGAGAGACTTTACCTGGCTGAAAAAATATTTTGTGCAACTTCTGAATCTATGGGAAAGAACTCTGAACGCTGATGTATGAAATCAGCGGCATTGGGATGTACAGTATGGGCCCATAGTTTTTTTAGAGTTGGGCAGAGCTGTAATATTGTCATGTGCATAGGGGTAATAAAAGCCAATATGTCTTGTATTCTCCAGTACTACATTACATGGACGATAACCCATACAGCTTGTTTATATCATACAGCCACATAGAAACCCTATTGAACAGACCGGTTCCTCCCCCGGCTGTGGGGCCTTAGTGTTCGGGATGTATGCGATTGCCTCCTGTCTGTTCCAGGACATTTCCAAGCAAATGAAGCATGTTTTTATAAGCAAGGTTTTACAAGGGTTTTGGCCCTGTAAATAGTGAATAGCTTCAGCTTTATAAATAGGTCTGTTGTACACAGCTTCATTACGTCCTGTAATGTGCCAGCATGTAACTGAATCCGATCGGATAATCAGTAGGCGGAACCTGAGAAATCATCAATATGGTATACTAATAGTATAGTATACTAATGTAAGAGGTGAACACTGAGGCTATACATAAAAAGTGTACACTGAGGCTATATATCAGAGGTGTACTTTGAGGCTATATGTAAGAGGTGTACACTAAGGCATCAGAGATATACACTGAGGCTATAAGTAAGAGATATACACTGAGGCTATAAGTAAGAGCTGTACACTGAGGCCGTACATCCGAGGTGTACCCTGAGGCCATACATCCGAGGTGTACCCTGGGGCCGTACATCCGAGGTGTACCCTGAGGCCGTACATCCGAGGTGTACCCTGGGGCCGTACATCCGAGGTGTACCCTGGGGCCGTACATCCGAGGTGTACCCTGGGGCCGTACATCCGAGGTGTACCCTGGGGCCGTACATCCGAGGTGTACCCTGGGGCCGTACATCCGAGGTGTACCCTGGGGCCGTACATCCGAGGTGTACCCTGGGGCCGTACATCCGAGGTGTACCCTGGGGCCGTACATCCGAGGTGTACCCTGGGGCCGTACATCCGAGGTGTACCCTGGGGCCGTACATCCGAGGTGTACCCTGGGGCCGTACATCCGAGGTGTACCCTGGGGCCGTACATCCGAGGTGTACCCTGGGGCCGTACATCCGAGGTGTACCCTGGGGCCGTACATCCGAGGTGTACCCTGGGGCCGTACATCCGAGGTGTACCCTGGGGCCGTACATCCGAGGTGTACCCTGGGGCCGTACATCCGAGGTGTACCCTGGGGCCGTACATCCGAGGTGTACCCTGGGGCCGTACATCCGAGGTGTACCCTGGGGCCGTACATCCGAGGTGTACCCTGGGGCCGTACATCCGAGGTGTACATGTATGGTCTCTATTTTGTCACTGTGGTCTGTGTTCCCTCCATATATGTCAGACCAGAAAGCGTATGTGTTTATCTCCTTTTCTGAATCCAAAAAGTATTTCTGGCTATGGTCAATTATTATCTGGATCTTTGATGGAATCAAAGGCTATGTCTGAAATCTCACTATGTTGGATTATAGTATGTGTAATAATGACATGGTATAATATATCAAAATAGACATTTTTGTTTTCCTCATCACCTTGGAAACCAGTAGAATCCCTCCACGCCGAGGTCTCATGATCCCCGGAGTCTTACGTCAGGCTCTGTGAATGGATATATATGTGCACGGTGACTCTGCATTTTTACTTGACCATTTACTTCTCCATTTTGTGAAGGCTGATGTATTTTTAGTAGCCTAACTTGTCATTTACTCCTCTTCATGACTCATTATTGTCATTTTTTTTGGAACATTACAAAAGGGAATTTATGTTATTTAAGGAAACTGATGTGACGTAATCACCCTGTATGTTGTTTCCCCATAAATCAAAAGGGAAACTATAGCCCAAGGTACTGATCGCCATCTGATTTGCTGACATAACTTGTGAAAATATTTAATCACATGTATAGTGTAGATCTGAAGAGTTCTCCAATATACTCAGTGTATCATTTCATACTATATCCAAAATCTCTTCTTTATGTCATAGATTAGAAGCCTTTTCTGTGTATTACAGAGGGTGACATTTTGTCCTGGACATGTCATGATCACATAAGTGCATTTCCAAATACTATACATTTATCAGTGGACTATCCTGTAATAATCTGGGCCACCATTGAACTTAACTTAAAAAAAAAAACTTAACAGATCACGCAAGCATGTCAAAAGTTTTGATTTGTCAGATCCATTATAGGTTATGGAGTCCAATTACAATCGGAAGGACTCTGTAAAACGCCGGGGTGTTAACGGTATACAGTATGGGGGAAATTTATCAAAACCTGTACAGTGGCAAAAATTACTAGTTGCCCATAGCAACCAATCAGATGTTTTTTTTTTGTTTTGTTTTGAGCTCTTTTTCAAAAACAAAATAAGCAATTTTACTATTTGCTATGGGCAACTGGTCAGTTTTTCCTCAGCACAGATTTTGATGAATCTCCCCCGATGTCCCTAGGCTCCTCCTAGTAGTGACTACAGGCAGTCCGATTGTTTTACCATCTTTGTGAACACCACCAGTTGGCATAAGAAGTCTGATAGGTCAGACAATGCTCCCTCGGGATAAATGTCGAAAAATGTCTTTCTAGTGCCACCTTTTGGAAGTAGCTTCCCTGTAAGTCTACTATGTTTAAAGGGAATCTGTCATCTGTATTACCCGCACTAACCTATTGGTATAGACTTGTAGTGCAGGGGGGCACTGATGACAACGGTACTTACCATTCCCACATCCCTGGGATAGAAATCCCTGGTTTTCTTCATGTTTTAATGAGGTATCAAGGTGCACGGGGGACGTGCAGCCGGCCACAGGAAGAATGAAGTGAAAACTCTGTTCTCGTGAGAGAGATTTCCCAGTGCAGGAGAGGGGTGTAGATATGATAGGAAGGTGTCAGAACACACAATACATCACACCTTGCTGCAGACCACTGTTGGTGTTGACTGTGTCCATCACAGAAAGCTCCTACAGTGGGCACATAAACATCAGAACCTGACCAAAGAGCAATGAAAGGGAGTCTGGTATGATGAATCATGCTTTCTTTTACATCATGTGACCGTCCGGATTTGTGTGGCTCACTTACCTGTGGAGTAGATGGCACCAGGATGCATTATGGTATGAAGACAAACCGGCAGAGGTAGTGTGATGCTCTGGCCAATGATCTGCATGGAAATCTTGGGTTCTGGGGTCATGTAGATGTTGCTGTGACATGTACCACCTACATGAACATTGTACAGGCCAAGCATACTCCTTCATGGCATCTTTATTCCCTAATGGCAATGGCCTATTTCTGCAGGCTTCTGCCCTGTCCGCACTGCAAAAATGATTCCGTATTGGATTGAGGAGCCTGATAAAAAGTTCTAGGTGTTGCCTTGACCTTGCCAGATCTCAGTCTGATCGACAATGTGCTGGAGACCCCACCTCACAACGTATAGGACTTGAAGGATCTACTGCTAATGTCTTGGTACAAGATACCTCGGGACACCTTCATAGGTCTTGTGGAGTTCTCTAGAACAGAACCTACACAATATTAGGCAGGTGGTTTGGATGTTCTATCTACAAGGCTAAATTTGTGATTTCACACATAAAGCGTGATGACAAGCAGCTGTTCTATGCTCATCTTTCAGGTTTTGTTTCTCTTCTAGACAAATGGACAGTAGGGATGAGTAGAGTCCGGCTTGTGATGTATTACACTGTATTGTGTTTAAGTACTATACATATAAAGCTGCAGCTGCTTGATATGATCTAGGTTGTGATACCAACAGCAGCATACACTTCAATAAGAATCAATAGCGGTGCCGCAACTATTCCATATAGAAGTTTACAACTATGGGACCTGGATGTACACTGCGGGTATTCAGAGCAATGACCAGCGGTGGTGCTAAGACAATATCAAATAGCATCCATAAGTAACTATTGTAATAGCAGAAACCAAAAGATATCCTGCCCTCACCGCAGCAGTACAGCTCATACGGCTCCTCTTCTGGACCTCCAACAGACGGGCGGACAAGGCTGGCGTCCCACGCCAGCCTTGTCCACCCGTCTGTTGGAGGTCCAGAAGAGGAGCCGTATGACCTGTACTGCTGCGGTGAGTGCAGGATATCTTTTTGTTTCTGCTATTACAGATACCAACAACAGCATGCAGTCCCATTATACTCCCTGAGCATTGTACCATTTCAAGTGTACCACCAGGGGCACCATTCCCCTTGATACAACTTTGCAACATTTATAACCGTGACAAATGTGTAAAACGGGAGTAAGATGGTCTAGAAAACTGTCACCAATCGGACCGTTGTTTTTAAATCCTCAAATATCTGTAATTTCTTAAGAACCTGAACTTTTATTTACACTGCATTGATGCCAACATGTCCATGGTGAGAGATTTTTGCCTCGTGTCACTTGGTTATTTTATTTTGTTCCCGGCTGGAGCGCACACATGTGCTGGTGTGTGTGTGTATATACAGTGCCACATTTGTGATTTTTACGATAATGAAGGCTTGTGTATCTATTATCATAAAGTTCCCAGGGCAATTTCTTGTTTCACTTGGTGACTTGTAAGACAAACAGAGCCCAGTTTTTATGGAAGGTTGTGCTTAAGCCGGCGTTGTCTAAAGTAGCCAGTTTGTAGCTAATAAAATAATGCCAGTCAGTTGTTAAAATGTGGTGAAAAGTAGAAAACATTTGGCAAGTAAATCCGAGGCAAATTGCATTTAGTATATATACATACTGTAACCAGGACAAAGGGGGGTTTTTCGCTTCACCTCAAGCGTTAACCCTCTAATTCGCCGTGCAGTCTGATATTTGACATCAAATTTTACAATTATATGGGTCGCTGGCTTCGATTTATGACAAGAAGTTACTTAATGCATTTTATTCCAGATTAAACTCAAAGCTGCCTTCAGCAAGTAAGCGTTTCTGAATTGGTTTTCTTAATGGCTTTGCTGCCTTAAAGGGGTACTACCGTGGAAAACTTTTTTTTTTTTTTTAAATCAACTGGTGCCAGAAAGTTAGACAGATTTGTAAATCACTTCTATTAAAAAATCTTAATCCTTCCAATACCTTTTAGGGGCTGTATACTTAAGAGAAATCCAAAAAGAAATGCATTTCCTGTGATGTCCTGACCACAGTGCTCTCTGCTGACCTCTGCTGTCCATTTTAGGAACTGTCCGGAGAAGCATATGTTTGCTATGGGGATTTTCTCCAGTTCCTAAAATGGACAGCAGAGGTCACTGTGGTCAGGACATCACAGGAAATGCATTTCTTTTTTGGATCTCTTTAGTATACAGCCCCTAAAAAGTACTGGAAGGATTAAGATTTTTTAATAGAAGTGATTTACAAATCTGTTTAACTTTCTGGCACAAGTTGATTTAAAAAAAAAAAAAAAAAAGTTTTCCACGGTAGTACCCCTTTTAAGTAGCAGAAAGTGCCCTGGCATGGGCAGACTGACTATAAGGCTGGCACCGGATCTTAATTAGGGATGCAGATAACGCTTATTTGTAAAATCGATTAGGTGGCAGATTATTAGTATGATTAATCGGATAAAAAAATGGGTTTAGGAAACCAGGGAAGAGTTAACAGGAGAAAGTGAGGACTGCATCGTGGAGACTTAACAGGAGAAAAAGAGAGGGGACAGCACCTGAAGGGTTAACAGAGCATAAGAGCGAAGGGACAGCAACTGAAGGGTTAACTTTGGAGAAGAGAGAGGGAACAACACCTGAAGGGTTAACCTAGGAGCCTTGCTGAAGGAGAGAAGGAGCAGTTCACAGAACTGAGTGATGGCCGTCCTCCATGCACCAGGAAGATCTGTCATTGCATGGAAGATGGAGAACGGAGCTTTTGGCCGGACAGGGGAACTTCCACGATGTCAGGACCTTAGGCTTCTTGTGACCAGAGGTGCCAGCTTTCGAACTGCACTAGATGCTAGGTTCTAGATGTTGCGGGCCAGCACCATCTTCAAAATGACACCCAGAGGCACCGGAGCATAAGGGGAGACTGAGGAGGACATTTAGGACATTGAGGGGCTTAAAGGCAGGGGAAGAGGTAGTAATAGTAGATATACTGTGTTGCTAGGCTACGCCCCTAATAACCGAGTAATCGACAATGGAAATTGTTGACAATTTTTATTGATGATAATATTTAATTGTTGCAGCCCTAATCTTATAATGTTTAGGGATGGGTTATTACTAGTGAATGTCACAACTCGCCAATACCTGGTCTCACCAATTCCACCACAGTCAGCAGTATAGGGGGCCGATTGGCTCTTATCTGTCTTCCTTTTCATAAGGATAAGCGGTTTATATACTGTTCATTTGTCCCATCATTTATACCAGTGGTCTAAAACTGTGGCCCTCCAGATGTTGCAAAACTTCAACTTCCAGCAGCCGTTGGCTGTCAGGGCATGCTGGGAGTTGAAGTTTTGCAACATCTGGAGGGCCACAGTTTGAGACCCCTGGTTTATACAAGCCACATTATTGTTTGCGGCACTTCACATGTTTCACGTTACCCCCACATAAAAGATGTGGTTCACAACAAATGGGCGTTTTATCGCTGGGCAATGATTGGCATCGATGGTTGGTAAGAGTGATAGTTTGTGCGATCATCGCCTCGTGTAATGGCGCTCGTGTGGGAAGCTGTAGCCTTCTACCTGTGAGTGACTAGATGAACTCATCAGGGCAACTTCTTGATAAACTAATAGCCCTAAATGGAGTCCACTATCAGCCCTGTCACTGATAGCTGCGGCCGCCTCTCTCTTTATACTTGCTTTTTATCACCAGTGTCTTAATGGAAGGCAAACATCTCCTTATCATGTCGGTAGCTTGTTAATCATGAAGACTGTATAGGCGGGACCCTTATTTATATCATTACCGCCTGCACAACCTAATCCCACACAGCATCACACCGGGGGGAGGGGGGTCTTGTGTGAGAAATGCCTGCCTGGTAACCTGGATGTAAGTTATTGTCCGATCCATGGGAAGTCAATGTCAAATACATTTTCTTCGAAACAAGTTGCTGTATAGGTAACATGAATTAATTGTGAGAAACAAAAATAAAAGCCCATGAGATTGGGCTGAAGCATCGCACATATAGGTGGATAAAAATGTCTTTTTTTCACTGTAATACCTTGGCGCGCTGCCTGTTTTTGACTTTTTAGAATAACGTAATAGTTCTATATTTTACTCCCCCCCCCTTGGTTACAAAAAGCATTGGTTTTATAAAGGCGTTAAAGTGGATTCATGATTTTATATGACAGTATATGAAATGTGTGCGAACACCTCTGTCCTGGTAACTGCGCTGCCGAGATCTACGTCGGGGGACAGATTATGGACAGGAAATTGTATTGGAAAGTATATGGTGGTAGTTTTACTTTAACCCTTTAATACTGCACTATTTTAGGAAGAAAAAAAAAATGTAATTCGGTCAAATTTGATATTTTACAATTGTCCCCAGCCTGCCTCACAAATCATTAGCTCCTCTTCCTTCTCTGCCTCATAGCTAGTGTTGCTCGCGAATATTCGCAATGTGAATTTTATTCGCAAATATTGCATATTCGCAAATATTCGCAAATATAGCACTATATATTCGTAATTACGAATATTAGTTTTTTTTTAAATCACAGTACACATCACAGTGATCATTCCTCTCTGCCTCCGGCTTGTGTGGTGTAAAGAAGGCTCTAATACTACTGTGTGAGACTGGCGTGCGGATTTTCGCATATGCTAATTTTGGCATATGCGAAGTTTCGGTTATCCTAATTTTTGTATATGCAAATTTTCGCATATGCTAATTTGCACATACGCGAATTTTCGCATATGCGAAAATAAAACGCAAATATTACGAATATGCGAATTTAGTGAATATATGACGAATATTCGTCCATATATTCGCGAAATATCACGAATTCGAATATGGCCTATGCCGCTCAACACTACTCATAGCTCCTTAGAGGTTTAAAAATAAGAGTCCCACATATATTAGATAAAAATCCTTGTGACTATAGGGGAGATTCATCAAAATCTGTGCAAAGAAAAAGTCAATCAGTTGCCCATAGCAACTAATCAGAGTGCTTCTTTAATCTTTGAAAAGGCCTCTGGAAAATACAGTGACCCCCCCGACCTACGATGGCCCCGACATACGATCATTTCAACATACAATGTCCTCTCAGAGGCCATCGTATGTTGAAGGCAGCATCAACATACGATGCTTTTGTATGTCGGGGCCGTCGCATAAACGGCTATCCGGCAGCGCAAACTGCTTCAGCTGCCACCGGATAGCCATTTACGGTGCCCCGTGTGGTCCGCTGACGATCACTCACCTGTCCTCGGGGCTTTGGTGCGTCATGTTAGGGATCGTCGGCGCTCTCCATCAACGTCATCACGTCGCTGTGCACTCCGTCCCGTCATCCAATAGGAGCGGCGTGCGCAATGACGTGATGGCGACAACGGAGAGCGAGGATGCCGGGGAAGCAGAGGCCTTGCCGGAGCATCGGGGACACCTTGGGGACGCGGCGACAGCGATGGAGGACAACATCCAGGGCAGCGGTGACGGTCCGGAGCAGTGGGGACAGGTGTGTACAACCTCCAATACCAGTGGTCTTCAACCTGCGGACCTCCAGATGTTGCAAAACTACAACTCCCGGCATGCTGGGTGTTGTAGTTTTGCAACATCTGGAGGTCCGCAGGTTCTAGACCACTGTTCTATACTTTACATTACACGGATCCCTCAACATACAAACATACGGTTTCAACAAACGATGGTCCATTTGGAACAGATTACCATTGTATGTTGAGGGACCACTGTGGAAGTAATCTGATTGGTTGCTATGGGCAACTGGTTAACTTTTCCTCAGCACGTCTTGATCAAACTCCCCCTATATCCTCATATATACGGTCCTCTTACATTTATCCAATAGATAAACTTCATATCCATTTAACACCTCCAGAAACAGTTCAAATCTTCTAAAAAAATGTTTTTATTATAATTCTCTTAAAAAACTTACATTAATATTATGACTGAAATTGAGAGATCTTACATGAGAAAATACAAGTATGGCACAAAATAACTGCTAAATTGATCATGTCCTATTGCAAGTACCATTGCATGCTTGCCCACATGTGTAAAGCAGCATAAAATAGTACTACAAAACTGCCCAACTATCCCCTACTGTAATTCCCCTGGCTGTACAGTAAGGCTAAAATAAGCCACAGTACAGGGCAGATATGCAGGTGGATACACCAAACCTAAGTACTTACATATGTAAAGGCAGTCCGCAGATACTAACAAAGTACATGTCCCAGGAGCAAATGGAGGCAATGGAATGTCCGCTCACCCATATGAAGTGCCGTAACAGTGCCACGTACCCCTTTCGTCGGAGCCTTAAAGGTTTTTTGCAAGTATTTACATTTGTTGGTCGATATTGATTTGCATTTGTTGGCTGTTATTGTTTTTTTTCTTTGATTAAGCTTAGGGCATGTTTACACTGGGCATTTGCATAGGGAAAATTTAGAGTGTATTACAGTAGCGACAAAGTGGATGGGATTTGGAGAATTTATGTACAAACTCTGGGTGGAGAAATCCATACATAAATTGACCTGCAGTGTTGATTTTAAATCCGCAGCATGTCAATCTATCCCACCCAAATGCTGCATTTAGTTTGAATCTTCACCATCGACTTCTTTGGGTAGAAGGAAATCCACAATAAATACTCCGTTGTTGCGGATTTTAAATGCAATGTGCCACTGCCGATCATACAAACATTAAGGAAGATAAACCCAAAAAAATTTATTCTACAAAATTTTTTAACTTTTTCAGTTTGTTATGCAAAAATTACAACCAAAAAAAGAAAAGATCTACAATAAAATTGATGCACATAATGGCCCTGATTTACTATTGTAAACCCGACTTGTGTGTTGCACCAGAAATTCTGTCTGCGCCAGAATTGAAAAAACCCCGACCAACTCTCCATTTTACTGTGGACACAAAGAAAACTCCACTCTTAGTAAATCAGGGCCAAAGTTGTTCATTCAGAGGGGAAGTGCACAGGTGTTCCACTTAAGTAGGCGGAACTTGCTCTGTAAATATTATTTATTTGGAGCCAAAAGTATATTTTGTTAAACCCTTTGTAAAGGCATGAATGCACTGGTTTTTACTTTAGCATGTAATAGTCTGTTTGGGCATTTGGTGGATATGTTTTGAACAAGCTGGATTTTTTTATACACATTTTTGTTCCATTGAGGGCCAGCTTTCCTTCCTTGTTGGAGTACCTTCTTCAGGTTTACTGTGGTCTTACATTGCTTTACACAGCGGCTGTGTGTTTTATGCTGTGCACCTGGAATACGGAGTCTGTGGTGCTGCCCATCAGAAAACGGTGCTTTATCGAACAACTTTTCTCCTTTTCTTGGCTTAGTTTTATGCCAATAAGTGGCATGTCCACTTTCTGGTACGTCACACCATCTTGTCTAGTGAGGCTCAAAAGTGTTGAAAAGGTGTTGAAAAGTTGTTGAAAAGTTGTTGAAAAGGTGTTGAAAAAGTGTCTCATCCACATTGGAAGCGTATAAGAATTATTATTATTTTTTTTTTTTGTATGCCACAAAAATTGCATCAGTACAGATGTGAACAAGCGCTTACTGGTTATATGACCTGTATGTGCAATACTCAAATGAACTAAAATGAAATTAAAATCGACCTGAACTTAGGGCTGGGCGGTATACCGGTTCATACTGAATACTGAAATTTTTGGGCTTCACGATATGAATTTTCCCCCATACATCGGGGAACTAATCATATGTTACCCGCCAGCGCTGTTCTGCCCCCCCCAAAACATGTTACCTGCGAGCGCTGTTCTCCTCCCCCCCCCCCCCCAATTAATTATCAGCCCAGCGGGGTACTACTCACATATGTCACCTTCAAGCACTGCCCCCCTCCTCTTTGTTGGGGGCCACCGGCGATGGAACTCTATACCGTACGCCAGTGGTCTCCAACCTGCAGACCTCCAGATGTTGCAAAACTACAACTCCCAGCATGCCCGGTCAGCCAACGGCTGTCCGGGCATACTGGGAGTTGTAGTTTTGCAACAGCTGAAGGTCCACAGGATTGAGACCACTGCTGTACGCTGTATCTCTATGCCCGGGCTGCAAAAGATAAAGAAAATAAACCGTAACTTACCTACGTTGGCCACACACTGGGGACGGGAACATCGGGCAGCCGTCAGCCTATCACCGGCCAGAGCTATGTCCCGTCCCGGCCAGTGATGGGCTGAGCCCACTGTCATGTAAGGAGCTCTGGCGGGACATCGCTCCGGCCGGTGATAGGTTGACGGCTGTCCGATGTTCCAGTCCCAAGGAACAGCGTGTGGCCGACATAGGTAAGTTAAAGTTTATTTTCTGCATCTTTTGCAGCCTGGGCATAGGGATACAGCGTACAGCAGTGGTCTCAAACCTGCGGACCTCCAGTTGTTGCAAAACTAAAACTCCCAGCATGTCCGGGCATGCTGGGAGTTGTAGTTTTGCAACAACTGGAGGTCCGCAGGTTGGAGACCACTGACGTACAGTGAGTTCCATCGCCGGTGTGAGGTGAAAAATTCACCGGCGGCCCCCAACAAAGAGGAGGAGGGCAGTGCTTGAAGGTGACATATGTGAGTAGTACCCCGCTGGGCTGATTTAATTGGGGGGAGCAGAACAGCGCTGGCGGGTCACATGATTGGGAGGTGAAAGAAATACCGTTATATACTGTAGAACCGCCATAAGTTACAAAAATACTGTGATATGCATATTTGGTCATACCGCCCAGCCCTACCTGAACTTGTTGAAGTGTGGGCCCTCAAACATTGTCTCAGGTGGGCCAAAGAAACCTCAGTAGTCTATATAATATATATAAGGCAGCCAGCCCGTCCTGCCCCAAGATCGGCATTCAGAAAGTAAATTGGAACACAACAGATATTAGAAACTTAGGGCACTACATGAGTGTTCTTTTATTGGACTTTACATCAAACTCTAGACTTTTTGTTTTGGTAACCGTGGCTTGCCTTACTCTGCATGTGTTCAGTGAACTTTTGAGACCTGTTGCACACTGAAGGTTTTATTGCTTCAATTTTCTTTTAAACTTTTGTAAGTGGTTTGGAAATTGTTTATAAACTTTTTATCATAGTAGAAAATGCCAACTTTGTGGCTTTTGGTTACTTTCTTGTGGTGGATTTCAGCTTGTCAGAGTAGGCATGAAGGCACCCCGGTATGTGCGCTCAGCTTATCTATAAATGTGATAATTGAGAGTCACTGGGAGGGCACTGATGTTTTATGTGCGGCCTTATCAGTGTTACATGAGGAGTTAATGTCTTCTAATAAGATGACAGTTGTGACAAAAAACTAAATGACAGATTCCTTAAAACTCTTGCACGTTATAAAACCCTTTTAACCACCTATAAATGGACTAATGGTGTAGTTTAATGGCTTTCTACATTCACCAAGCCTTTTAGGTCAATTACATTTTACTGATTCTATATAATAAGACAGTTTGGTTTCTAAGCTATTAAAAATGTAGTTCTACAGCCATACGTGAAGCAAGAGCATGTAAAAAAATATTGTTCAACAATATAGCTATTGTATTGTTCTAATTACTTTGGCTTGTTTGCATGTATAGACTTATATATGTGTGTGTATATAGCAGAAGAAAGGTGTTTGTCATTTACTGCTTTATGCAGTGGCATGTATAAAGTAGAGGTGGCCCCATAGCAACTATCTATCTTTATACAAGATCCAGCACCAAGAATAGTCACAGCGCACTTCCTCCCCCTTCCTGAACAATGACCGCACAATGACTGAGAGCATTCCCAATGCACTTTTCCATAGAAGTCAATGAGTCCTCTTCAGACTACAGGTTTCTATAGCCCCCATAGTCAAGTTCTATATGTAAAATAAAAAAAAAGCTTCCAGATATGAAACCCAGATAAGAAAAAAAGATTATATGACAGTATCTGTTTTTAACCCATTCCTGATATTTTACTTATGTGCACTTCAGAGGGATGGAAGTTTTAGCAATGAATAATTTGTGTGGTGCTAGCGTGTTCCGCAGCATTGTGCAGAACTTTTTATTGCTTGGCTCGATCCTTGTCCCCATTTGGGCTGTTTTTGGAATTCTTACTGGCCTAATAGAGAACGCCTCAAATCTTGGACTAAGCACAGGTTCCTTTTCAAAAAGAGGTGTCAGCTGTTGGGTATCCCGGCATGCTGGGTTTTGCCAATGTTTTGCCACCACTGGTTTAGACCAAGGGTTTGTTGTCACCCAGCTGTAGCTTGTAGGTTTCTTCTTGTAAAGCAGCTTTCAGGATCAGCAGGGGAGTGTCCACACATTGCTCCCAAAACACCCCTCTCTCCAACAACCTAGGTGAGTTTTCTTAATCACTCTGCACCTCTAAGGGCCGAAATGGCCGATGTCACCTTGGATCAGATCTGCAGTGCTGCAATGTGGATAAACATAGACACATTCTCAAAACATTAGAAATTGAATATTCTTGATAGTCATGATTTCTCCTATGGGGTAAAGCCTTTCAGCCGATGGTCCCTCAAACTACTTATTTGGTATGTCTCTAATCATGGTTCTGTCATGAAAGGGGATTAGAAACTGATGGAAATTTGCATCCACTGTTTCATTTTCTGAAGTTCTGCCTGTGCATAACGTTCAGGATGAGAGGCAGAGGCGCATTAAGGAGTTCAACTTATGGCTTAGTAAATGGTGTCAAGCAAGGATTTGGCTTGTGTCTCATGATAGCTTTACTTGGAATAGAAAGGAACGGTAGAAAAAAGATGGTTTACATCTTTCTCTCAAAGGAACAAATTTACTCGGTGAACAATTCCAAGAATTTGCTAAGGAGTATTTAAACTAGGAAGGTTGGGCAAAAGAGTGAAAATCCATGAGTCCAATTGCCCCCCGAAACAATTCCAGAACATGTCAGTAGCACAGAGGTTAAGAAATGACAAGTTCAGAGTCCTATCTACAAATGCCCGCAGTTTAGGTAATAAAATCAATATACTTGGTTCAATTATGGCATCTGAGAATGTAGATTTAATGGCTGTTACTGAGACATGGTTTAATGAAAGTAATGACAAGGACAAATCCATACCAGCATACTCTTTATACAGAAGAGACAGAGAAGGCAAGAAAGGAGGAGTGGCCCTATATATGAAAGATAGAGTTTGTGAACAGCTTCACTCTTCCCCTCATCTGCGCCCGGACAGGTCAGCAGCACACCTGACCCAATCTTGCAAACATGGAACAAAGGAGGATGTCCAGCGCTTGTAGGTGAAAAATATCTTGCAGCTTTTATTGGATCATAAGAACACACAAAAACAGAGACAGGAAACGCTGACGCGTTTCGGTTCAAAGATCCTTTGTCATGGCCATGACTAAGGATCTTTGATCCGAAACGCATCGGCGTTTCCTGTCTCTGTTTTTGTGTGTTCTTTTTTTTTTTTTCAACTGTAAATTTTTATTATATTCAGACAGAAAAATACACACCAGTAGGAATGATCGGGGTGACGTACCCCACAGTAATTGAGAAATGCAAGCAAGTAATAATCCAAATCACAACAATCAAGTCAGGTAATCACAACTGTGACACAGTAATGCAATAGTTAACAACCGCACATTTGGATCAAATAGTCCTAGACATGAGGGGGGGGGGGGTGGAGAGGGTGACTAAGACAACAACGTCAAACAGAGGGGCGAGGGAACAGAAAAGGAAACGTACAAAGAAATAAGAAAGTGGGTTGAGAGAAGCAAGAAGAGAGGAAAAGGTCCAAAAGGAGCTAAAAGATCAAGGAGGTTGCCTGTCCGTGAATCTGTCCCATGGGTCCCATACTGAAAGAAATTGTGAGATAGTGTTATTCAAAGAGGCAGTAATAGATTCCATAGAGCGAATTTCACGGACCCGGGCCAGGAGTTCACCCTCAGACGGGGGGGAAGTCTGTTTCCAATGTTTTGCAATGAGAGTTTTCGCTGCCAGGACGATGTGTAGAAATAACTTATATGGTCGACCAGACAAGGCCCTAGTTGACAAATGTAAGAGATAGATTAAAGGGTCTAGGGGCACCCCAACTCCCAATATGTCACGGATAAGCCGCTGCACCATTACCCAAAATTGAGAGATCAGCGGACAGGACCAGAATATATGGTAAGTGTCCCCCAGTCCCACACCACATCGCCAACATTGCGGGGGGATGTCAGGGTTCAATTTATTGAGGAGGACAGGGGTATGGTACCAACCCATAAGCAATTTGTATTGTGTCTCTTTGTAAGCTGTACATATGGAGGCCCGAGAAGCCCTATCCCAAATTACCCTCCACTGTGGGATTGTAATAGAAGTGTTAAGGACTTCCTCCCAGCGACCCATATAACGGTGGGAGGGGAGGGTTCCGTCCACGGGGGAGATTAAAAGGGAGTAAATACTCGAGAGCAGTCCCTTCGTCTGTGGCCCACTCCTACACAACCTCTCAAAACTCGTAGGGAGCGAAACCACTAGCGAGCCCCTCTGAGAGGATAGGTTATGTCGGAGCTGGGTATAGTGAGTGAACGCAGAGGCAGGGAGTTCCCAACGAGATTTCAGGTCATCAAAAGACAGAAGAGTCCGAGTAATAGGATTTACCACATCAGCCCAGCAGAACAAACCTCTCGAGCCCCATTCCCGAACCATAAGTGAGGTGCCTCCAGGAGGGAAGTCAGGGTGGTAGAGAAAAGACTGCATTGGGGAGAAAGAGGACAGGAGTCGGAATCGCCTGGAACAATAAGTCCAGACATATCTCGTGAAAGACATAAAACCTAAAAGGGTGCATGCAGGGGACGGAAGCGGGAAGGACCATAGGAAAGAATTAGGATGGACAGGCGCCAACCATAATTTTTCAAGTTCCATCCATTTACTATAAGCAAAGTGAGTAGACCATGCAGCTAGGTGACGGAGGTGTGCGGCCCAATAATATTTTGTGACATCTGGGACCCCCAGGCCTCCAGAAACTCGGTTCGCCATCATGACCGTCATAGGGAGCCTATGTCTTTTAGCGTCCCAAATGAACCGGAAAATAGCCGACTGAAAGGACCGTAGCATAGCCAACGGAACCCGTACCGGTAACGTTTCGAAAAAGTAAAGTAATTTAGGAAGGATGGTCATTTTAACCGCAGCAATTCGCCCGAAAAAGGATATGTATTGCGATCTCCATTTTTCTAGCAAAGAACGTAGCTCTCTGAACAAAGTAGGGTAATTTACAGAATAGAGCGAGGCATATGTAGGGGTGATGGAGACTCCAAGATATTTAATGGCAGAGGGAGACCAGCGGAAAGAATAGTTAGAACGAAGTAGGGAGACCAGAGAGGGTGGGAGATTTACAGACATTGCTTCAGATTTAGAAAGGTTGACCTTATAGCCCGATACCAAGCCATACTCATGCAAGAGTTTGTACAGCGCAGGTAAGGACAAGAGAGGGTTAGTGAGGGTAAGTAAAACGTCATCTGCAAAAAGGCAAATCTTAAAGGTCTTCCCATGAAGGGAGATTCCAGAGACATCCGAACTCCCCCGGATCAGAGCCGCCAGCGGCTCTATGCAAAGGGCAAAAATCAGTGGGGACAACGGACATCCCTGTCTAGTGCCGTTATAAAGGGTAAAGGGAGGGGAGGAGTCAGTCGGGAGCTTGAGAGAGGCAGTAGGGGAGGAGTAAAGACCCCGCAGCGCAGTGAGGAAGTCACCAGTGATCCCAAATTTCTGTAGAGTAGCGAACATGAATGGCCAGCCCAATCTATCAAAAGCCTTTTCGGCATCCAAGCTCAATATTAAAGCCTGTTCAGATCGCTTGTTAACAATATCTATAAGATTGACAACCCTTCTAGTATTATCGCCTCCCTGACGACAGGGGATGAAACCCACTTGGTCCTTATGAATAAGGGCGGGGAGGAAACAACAGAGACGAGCTGCCAAAATCTTAGAGAACAACTTCAGATCCGAGTTCAACAGGGCTATGGGCCTAAAGCTGGAGCAATCATGTGGGTCTTTATTAGGTTTAGGAATCGGCGTAATCAAGGAATGTAAAAAGGACTGCGGAATCCCCTCCCCCCGTAGAAAAGAATTGAACAGGGGGACCAGTCGAGGAAGAAGGACAGACGAGTAGGTTTTATAGTATAAATAGGTGAATCCGTCAGGTCCTGGAGAGCGCCCAGATGGGAGAGACTTGAGAACTTCAGTGAGTTCCTCCAATACAATGGGAGCGTTCAGGGACTCCCTGTCAGACGCAGAGAGAGTCGGAAGGCTGCACCTGGATAGGAACGTCTCCAACACAGCGTCACGCCCTCCCGGATCCGAGGGGAGTTGTGAGGGTAAAGAGTACAACTTGGAGTAATAATCATGGAGGAGGCGGGAGATGGTGTTAGGATGATAGTGTAGTGTCCCCGCAGCATCCTTCAGGGCAAAAGGAGACTGAGCAGCCGCACGATCCCTTAAACGTCTAGCCAGCATTGTATGGGCCTTATTGCCCTTTTCATAAAACCTCTGTTTGGCATAAAGCAGTTGACGTTCAACTGAAGGGCCAAGTCACCCAATTGGGACCGTGCAACTACCAGCCGCCTCAGTATCGGGAGGGAAGGGTTAGTTAGTAAGAGAGCTTCCAGGGCAGAAATTTGATCCTTAAGTTCCCGGGAGCGGGCCAAGGCATCTCGCTTCAATCTAGAGCCCAATGCAATACAATGGCCTCTGACCACCGCTTTATGTGCCTCCCATAGTACAGCCTGGGAGGACACAGAGCCTTCATTTTCCGCAAAGTAAGTAGTTATGCTATGCAGGATCGAGTCCCGGGAAGAAGGAGTTTTAAGCAAGGAGTCATTGAGACGCCAATGACAACGGCGGGAGAAAGAAGTGAAAGGGGAAAAAGACACAAGAACAGGGCCATGATCAGACCAGGAGATAGGTTCCATGGAAGCAGAGGAGAGCATACGCAGCATTGGGAGGTTCCCGAAAAAATAGTCAATTCGCGTATGGAGTTTATGAGGGTGGGAATAAAAAGAAAAAGAGCGATCGGATGGATGATTAATACGCCAGAGGTCATAGAGCCCTGCCGAACGAACCAACCGACGAAAAAGCGTAGAGAGACGCAACTGAGGGGCAGGCGGTGGGGAGTCCGTTAGGGAGTAGCGATCGGCAGAGGGAGAAAAAACCAAGTTAAAGTCCCCGCCCAACAGCCAGGCGGAGGTTGGGTATGCAGACAATCGCTTCAAGACCCGTCGGAGGAAGGGGATTTGTGCAGAGTTCGGGGCATAAACATTACAAAGTAGCAGAGGTTTCCCCCCGAGGGTGCCACATAAAATTACAAACCGTCCTGAGGGGTCAGCGAAGGAGGAGGAAACCTGCAAGGGGCAGTGTCGTGAGACTAGGATAGCTACTCCCGCTACCCTCCTATCCGAGGAGGCCATGTATACCTGAGGGTAAAGGTGTTGTAGGAAGTGAAAGGAGCCCGTCTTGTCAAAGTGCGTTTCCTGAACATAGACGATATCCGCCTTGAGAGCCACCAGCTCCCGTTGTAGGAGACGCCTTTTAGGGAGGGAGTTAAGACCCTTCACATTCAGGGAAACGCACTTAGCCATGAGGGGTAGGTGTGGTGTAAGGAAGGTGCCATGGTAAGTACTCACTCAGAGAAGTAGAAAACGCATCAGCGGGCCAGCCCGAGTCCAAAGATCGCCATCGTTCAGTACTGGACCTAAAAGAAGAGCAGAGACAAAAAACAGGAGGAGACTCAGAAAGAAAGGGGAAGAGCAGGACACAAAAGGGGGGGGGACAAAAGGGAGAGACAAACAGGGATACAAAACGGTAAACAAACCACTGGCACTAGAGCCAGAGAGGAGACCTTAGTAAAACAAATCAATAATGTAAGAAGAATAAACAACAGCGTTACTATATTTGTCATGGCCTCATTGGGGGAAGTGGAAGTACGCATCAGAGGGAGGTCACACCAAAGAATAGAAACCCCATCCACCCAAAGGCCATGCCAAATCCAAACTGTACAAAGGGAGCCAGAAGGGCACCCGTTAATTTAGAGGCAGCAGTAAAAGACAACTATAGTAAATTGCAAGTAAAAGAACACAGCACCCCGCCAGGTAAAACGAGAACCAGACAAGTAGTCACAGAACGTGTGGGCCCAGAACTTAGTTCCAGTATATCCTTCAGGTAGGGTCATGACGTGATCCAGATGAGGATTGAGCAGGCTGGCCCCTACCACCTCCACGACGTTTCCCTCGAACTGGCTGCCATACAGGAGGAGGCGGAGGGGGAAGGGGTTGTAGAGCCCAGTCGGGAAGCTTCGGGATTTGGAGATCTAAGACTGCACAGAACTCCGGGATATCAGCATGTGAACGTAGAACTGCAGAGCGTCCATCCCGACGGGCTTGGAGAGCAAACGGGAAGGACCATCTGTAGGGAATCTGTGCCGAGCGTAGAGATGACAGGAGAGGCTGCAACATCTTGCGCTTACGTAGGGTAATCCAGGAAAGATCCTGGAACAGCTGGATAGGTGCCCCATCAAAATCAAAGTCCCGAAGGGTGCGTGATTTAGCCATAATTCTCTCCTTCAGTTGAAAGTCATTGACACAACAAATCACATCCCTTGGAGGGCCAGAGGTAGGGCGAGGGCGGAGGGCCCGGTGGGCTCGATCCAGTGTAATCTTGTGGGACGAGGGTTCACCCAGGATCAAGTTGAAGATAGCTTCCAGAGTAGCATGAAGATCTTCGTCCCGGGTAGCCTCAGGCAATCCACGGACCCTAATATTATTTCTCCTACCCCTGTTGTCAAGGTCTTCCACATGCGAATGCAGGTCACCAAGAAACGCAGATTGAGCAGAGACGGTTTCATGCAGGTTAGCAATGTAGGACCTAGTAGAGTCATGAGCTTCTTCTAAGTCGTCCACTCGGCCTGAGACATGTTGGAGATCTTGGCGCATATCCGCTATTTCGGCCCTGCAGGCCTCTCTGACTTCAGCAATAAGAATCTTGAAGTCCCCCTTTGTCGGCAATTGAGAGAGCAACAGAGAGAGGTCAGGGGTAGCCGGGACAGGAGCAGGGACCCCCGAACACTCCAACTCGGAATCCAGGCCAGCCTCCCAGCCACCGGGCGCAACAGACAAAGAAGGAGCCTCCTGAGGCTGTGTGAGTGGGTTCCAAGGGGTGGGTGCCCCAGGGCGCCCAGCCGAGTTCCTGGAGGCAGACATATTCCTCTGCGGCTTAGGAGAGGTGCAAGAGATAAGGGCCCCAGGGAGATCAGTCCCAGCAACTTCAGCAACAAGGTTGTCAGAACCTGGAACTCCAGCAGAGGGCCCAGGCACGAGAGGAGCCGAGAAGGAGGCCAAGGGGACTGTAGGTGACAAGCCCCGTGTCTGGGTATGGGGCAGGAACTGAGGCGATGGCCCTTTAAACGGCACAGTTCCAGGCGAATACCCTGAGTCTCTGGGGTCCGGGCCTAGCAGGGCCGAGGATGTTATGAGGGGGTCCAGAGGAGGAGAGGCAGTCCCAGATGGAGGTATAGGGTGAAACAGGGCCGGAGAGGCACCTACCTCCACAGTGCAGCAATCCACAAGGTTGGAGCCCAGGTCCCCTGCAGACACCCCTACCTCAGGGGGAGAGGAAGATGGCGGGCAGACTGTCCCTCCAGGTAGCACACCGAGGTCCGGAGCAGTCAGCGGCAGCAAAGGTGACGGTGCAGGAGCCCCCGTAGAGTCAGGAGGGTAGCTGGGCAGGTCCGGTCCTGTAGCAGAGCGCACCACCGCAGGGCCGACTGAGCGGGATCGGAGCGCGCGCTCGTGGCCTGGTGATGCCGGAGGAGAAGCCGGGGCTGAGGCAGAGACTTGGCGCAGGTAGCGTGTGATGGCCCCAGGGAGCTGTTGAGGGTCCGTGCAGGATGGCGGGGTCTTCCGGCGCCGGCGGGTGCCCCTCGGCATGAGAGTACAGGCTGGGAGCGCAAATTAAGCGAATGAATGGCCTCAGGGTTCACGGAGCTCACAGCTCAGGCGGCCATCTCTGCTCGCGGCAAGCCACGCCCCCTTTGTGTGTTCTTATGATCCAATAAAATCTGCAAGATATTTTTCACCTACAAGCGCTGGACATCCTCCTTTGTTCCATATATATGAAAGATAGTATAAAATCTAACACAATACAAGTTAGTGAGGCCAACATAGTCAGTTTGGGTTATGTTGCAGTTTGGTAATCATGCAGTAACTCATGTAGGTGTGATATATAGACTACCTAGCCAAATTAAAGAATTAGATGATCTACTAGTTGAAGAAATCTATAAAATGACAATGAAAGGAGAAGTTATCATTATGGGAGACTTCAATCTTCTGGATATAAACTGGAAAACCAAAATAGCTAGTTCTGCCAGGAGTACAGATATTCTAAATTCCCTACTAGGATTATCTCTACAACAAGCGGTCGAGGAGCCAACCCGGAGGGAGGCCATTTTGGATTTGGTATTCACAAATGGGGATTTGGTTTATGATATTGTAGTCGAAAACTTGGGATCTAGTGATCACCAGTCAGTGTGGTTTAATATAAGAACAGTGAAGGAGTCACACCACCCAAACAAAAGTTTTAGATTTTAGAAAACAGACTTTTCAAAAATATTAGTCATAAATGAATCCCTATCAGACTGGAATGGTTTACATGGAGTCCAGGAGAAATGGGACTACATTTATCAGATATATAAATGAAAAAAGGAAATTAAAACAAGGAACAACTAAATGATAAATAAAAAATAAAGGAAGGAAGGTATGTAGAAGAGAAAGGGCTAGCCGACTGTCTTAATAAATACTTCTGTTGAGTTTTTACAGAAGAAAAATAAGGAAAAGGACCTCAATTAGGGAGGAAAACTAATGAATCGTGTGATGCATGTGTCTTTACAGAGGAAGAGGTTCTACATTTGCTGTATAAAGTGAAGACAAATAAGCCACGGGGGCCTGATGGGATACACCCAAAATTATTAAAAGATCTTAGTGGTGAGCTAGCAAAACCATTAACAGATTTATTTAACCAATCACTGGTAACAGGAGTCCTCCCAGAAGATTGTAAATTAGCAAATGACATGCCCATTCACAAGAAAGGTAGTAGGGAGGAATCAAGCAATTATAGGCCAGTAAGTCTGACATCAATAGTGGGGAAATTAATGGATACCCTACTAAAGAACTGTGGAACATCTAAAATCCCATGGATTGCAAGATGAAAAACGACATGGGTTTTCTTCAGGGAGATCATGTCAAACAAATCTTATAAATTTTTTTGACTGGGTGCCTAAAATAATAGATAGCGGAGAGGGCAGTAGACATCGCATATCTAGATTTTAGGAAAGCTTTTGACACTGTCCCACATAGAAGACTTATGAATAAACTACAGTCATTTAGCTTGGACTCCCATATTGTTGAGTGGATTAGGCAGTGGCTGAGTGACAGACAACAGAGGGTTGTAGTCAATGGAGTATAATCTGAGCAAGGTCTTGTTACCAGTGGGGACCTCAGGGATCTGTCCTGGGACCAATTTTTTTTAAAGGGGTACTCAGGTGAAAACCTTTATTTATTTATTTATTTTTTTTAAATCAACTGGTGCCAAAAAGTTAAACAGATTTGTAAATTACTTCTATTAAGAAATCTTAATCCTTCCTGTACTTATTAGCTGCTGAATACTACAGTGGAAATTCTTTTCCGTTTGAAACACAGAGCTGTCTGCTGACATCATGAGCACAGTGCTCTCTGCTGACATCTCTGTCCATTTTAGGAACTGTCCAGAGTAAAAGGAAATCCCCATAGCAAACATATGCTGTTCTGGACAGTTCCTAAAATGGACGGAGATGTCAGCAGAGAGCACTGTGCTCATCATGTCAGCAGACAGCTCTGTGTTTCAAAAAGAAAACATTTCAGCTGTAGTATTCAGCAGCTAATAAGTACAGGAAGGATTAAGATTTTTTTAATAGAAAATAATTTACAAATCTGTTTAACTTTCTGGCACCAGTTGATAAAAAAAAATAAAGGAAAATGGATATTCCAAATATATTATATATTGATTCACATATACAATATGTCTACTTTATGTTGGCATCATAAAATTGATGAGTTTTTACTTTTGGAAGACATCAGAGGGCTTCAAAGTTCAGCAGCAATTTTCACAACATTTTCAAAATCAGAATTTTTCAGAGACCAGTTCAGTTTTGAAGTGGATTTGAGGGGCCTTCATATTAGAAATACCCCATAAATGACCACATTATAAAAACTGAACCCCTCAAAGTATTCAAAATGATGTTCAGTAAGTGTGTTAACCCTTTAGGTGTTTAACAGGAATAGCATCAAAGGGAAGGAGAAAATTCAAAATCTTAATTTTTTACACTCGCATGTTCTTGTAGACACAATTTTTGAATTTATACATATGGTAAAAGGAGAGAAATCACCCTAAAATTTGTAACCCAATTTCTCTTGAGTAAGGAAATATCTCATATGTGTATGTCAAGTGCTCTGTGTGTGCACTAGAGGGCTCAGAAGAGAAGGGGCAACAATGGGATTTTGGAGAGTGAGTTTTTCTGAAATGGTTTTTGGGGGGCATGTCACATTTAGGAAGCCCCTATGGTGCAAGAACAGCAAAAAAAAAAACACATGGCATACTATTTTGGAAACTACACTGCCCAGGGGACGTAAAAAGGGGTATAGTGAGCCTTAACACTCCACAGGTGTTTGATGACTTTTCGTTAAAGTTGGATGTGTAAATGAAATATTAGTTTTTTCACTAAAATACTGTTTTTTCCCCCAAATTTTTTATTTTTACAAGGAGTAATGGGAGAAAATGCCCTGCAAAATTTGTAACCCTATCTCTTCTGAGTATGGAAATACCCCATATGTGGACGTCAAGTGCACTTCGGGCGTACTACAATGCTCAGAAGAGGAGTCACATTTGGCTTTTGGAAAGCAAATTTTGCTGAAATGGTTTTTGGGGGGCATGTCACATTTAGGAAGCCCCTATGGTGCCAGAACAGCAAAAAAAAAAAAAAACACATGGCATACTATTTTGGAAACTACACCCCTCAAGGAACGTAACAAGGGGTACAGTGAGCCTTAACACCCTACAGGTGTTTGACGACTTTTCGTTAAATTTGGATGTGTAGATGAAAAAAGGAGGTGGTTCCCCTCGATTTGTTGAACACATGCGATCTAAACATAATGGGAACTGTGCCGATATTCAATTTGGAGGAATAGAGTTGGTTGTATTGTGTCGTAATAACACGAATAGGAGGCAGGCTCTGCTGCAAGCTGAGGCCAAGTGGATCTTGCGCTTAGAAGCGCAGGGTCCGCTTGGGTTAAATGACAGATTAGACATATCCCCTTTTTTATAATAAGTGCTATAAATTAATAGGTAATATTTATTAATGTTTTTGGTTAAGGGAGTTAGTTACACTTACGTTATTTTCCTTCCTTATTATTCTGCACCATTACGTCACCTGGTCACATGATTCAGCAATCACCTGATAAAAAATCAGCGCGATGACGTTTTCACTGGGCCGGAAGAAGCGTTGATTGTAACGTGAAACCGCCGGCTGTTGCCCATTTCTGAGCGCTGTCAGCGGCGGCTGCTACTCCCACGCCATTCGAGGAGGTTCGGAATCCGAGGCCGCGATACCCGTACTGTGCTGTGAGTGCAGGATATGTTTTCTCTTTGATTGTACTAGTTTCCAAAATGGGGTCACATGTGTGGTGGGTCTATTGTTCTGGCACTATGGGGGCTTTGTAAACATACGTGGCCTTCACTTCCGGACAAATTTTATCGCCAAAGCCAAATGGTGCTCCCTCTCTTCTGAGCATTGTAGTTTGCCCGCAGAGCACTTTACATCCACTTATGGGGTATGTTCTTACTCAGAAGGAATGGAGTTAAACATTTTGGGAGGCTTTTTTTCCTATTTTCCCTCATAAAAACGAAAAGTTTAGGGTAAATATAGCATTTCAGTAAAAAAAATTTTTTTTTTTCCATCCAACTTTAACGAAAATTCGTCAAACACCTGTGGGGTGTTAAGGCTCACTATACACCTTGTTACGTTCCATGAGGGGTGTAGTTTCCAAAATGGGGTGACATGTGGGTATTTATTTTTTTGCGTTTATGTCAGAACCGCTGTAAAATAAGCGACCCCTGCGCAAATCACCAATTTAGGCCTCAAATGTACATAGTGCGCTCTCTCTTCTGAGCCTTGTTGTGCGCCCGCAGAGCATTTTTACGCCCACATATGGGGTATTAACGTACTCAGGAGAAATTGCGTTACAAATTATTATAATTTTTTTTACCTCTTGTGAAAATAAAAAGTATGGGTTAACACCAGCATGTTAGTGTAAAAATGTTTATTTTTATACACTAACAGGCTGGTGTATAAAAAGGAGAAAAAGCCCTCCAAAATTTTTCCCAAGTACGGAAATACTCCCTAAACTTTTTCCTTGAAATACGACAGGGCTCCAAAGTAAGAGATCACCATGCGCATTTGAGAACTAAATTAGGGATTGCATAGGGGTGGACATAGGGGTAGTCTATGCCAGTGATTCCCAAACAGGGTGCCTCCAGCTGTTGCTAAACTCCCAGCATGCCTGGACAGTCAGTGGCTGTCCGGAAATGCTGGGAGTTGTTGTTTTGCTACAGCTGGAGGCTCCGTTTTGGAAACACTGCCGTACGATCGCTTTTAATTTTTATTGGGGGTGACAGTGTAGGGGGTGTATATGTAGTGTTATACCCTTTATTACGTGTTAGTGTAGTGTTTTTAGGGTACATTCGCTCTGGCCGGGGTTTATGGTGAATTTCCCACTAGGAGTTTTCGCTGTGGCGTAAAATTTGCTGCAGCTCAAACTTCAAGCAGGAAACTAGCTGCAAACTCGCCCATGTGAATGTACCCTGTACCCTCACTTATGGGAGATACTGTATATAATGTGAGGGGTGGACTCACTTATGGGAGATACTATATATAATGTGAGGAGTGGACTCACTTATGGGATATACTGTTTAAATAATGTGAGGGGTGGACTCGCTTATGGGAGATACTGTATATATAATGTGAGGGGTGGACTCACTTATGGGAGATACTGTATATATAATGTGAGGGGTGGACTCGCTTATGGGAGATACTGTATATATACTTTGAGGGGTAGACTCACTTATGGGAGATACTGTATATATAATGTGAGGGGTGGACTCACTTATGGGAGATACTGTATATATAATGTGAGGGGTGGACTCGCTTATGGGAGATACTGTATTTATAATGTGAGGGGTGGACTCGCTTATGGGAGATACTGTATATATAATGTGAGGGGTGGACTCGCTTATGGGAGATACTGTATATACTGTATATATTATGTGAGGGGTTTGACTCACTTATGTGAGATACTGTATATATGTGAGGGGTGGACTCACCTATGTGAGATACTGTGTATATATAATGTGAGGGGTGGACTCACTTATGGGAGATACTGTATATATAATGTGAGGGGTGGACTCACTTATGGGAGATACTGTATATATAATGTGAGGGCGTGGACTCACTTATGGGAGATACTGTATATATAATGTGAGGGGTGGACTCACTTATGGGAGATACTGTATATAATGTGAGGGGTGGACTCACTTATGGGAGATACTGTATATATAATGTGAGGGGTGGACTCACTTATGGGGGATACTGTATATATAATGTGAGGGGTGGACTCACTTATGGGAGATACTGTATATAATGTGAGAGGTGGACTCACTTATGGGATATACTGTATATATAATGTGAGGGGTGGACTCACTTATGGGAGATACTGTAATGTGAGGGGTGGACTCACTTATGGGAGATACTGTATATATAATGTGAGGGGTGGACTCACTTATGGGAGATACTGTAATGTGAGGGGTGGACTCACTTATGGGAGATACTGTATATAATGTGAGGGGTGGACTCACTTATGGGAGATACTGTATATAATGTGAGGGGTGGACTCACTTATGGGAGATACTGTATATAATGTGAGGGGTGGACTCACTTATGGGAGATACTGTGTGTGTGTATATGTTTGTATGTATGTGTGTATATATATATATATATATATATATATATATATATATATATATAAAAATTATTATCAATAATACTATCTTAATGTTGCAGACAGAGTTTATTCTAAGGCTGACAACCTAGAAGTTGATGTGTAGCTAAGAATATCTTCCTAGCCGTGTGTGTGTGTTTTTATAGGCTGCTACCTTGAAAAATACCATGCATACTTTCTTAAAGGCATTGTTATCAGTACCGGCTTCCATTTGTCTGTCTCGGGAGGGCTCAGGCATTTTTGTAAACCCTCAAAGCCTTCTCCAGCTCACTAAATTTTAACCGGGGATAATTATTATCCTCAGATGTCGGATGACATTATCCTGTTACTGAGATGCTTTTCCCAGTTCCATGGGAAAAGATAGCCCTTGCTATTTTATTGGCTGTGTTTGCTTTTTGCACTTGACATAGGGCATAGAATATTTGACAGTCTATAGCTAGCTTAGCTTTTTAAAGCATTTATAACATTACATACCTGGGAACATTTTAACCACTTAAGGACATGTGCCGTAAATGTACGGCGCTGCATAACGTTACTTCGCGCACAGCACCATACATTTTGCAGGAGCTGTGCTCGCTTAATTCACGGCGGGTTCCAGTGGCTATCGCGCTGATGTCTGCCATTATCCCCTCAGATGCCATGATTAATACAGATCACGACATCTGCGGCAGTGTGGCTCTTAAAATGGCTGATCTGCCGCGGGGATCAAATCAGCCAAGATGGCGGACGGAGGTCCCCTCACCTGCCTCCGTCTGTCTCCCGGGGTCTTCCACATCGTTCTGCCCTCCAGCAAACCAGAGCAGAAGATTGCTGATAATACTGATCAGTGCTATGCCCCATGCAGAGCGCTGAACAGTATTAGCAATCTAATGATTGCTATAAATAGTCCCCTATTACTAAAAAAGTGTAAAATAAATATAAAAAAAGTAAAAATAAAATAAAAAATTTGAAAAATACCCTCCCCCAATAAAGTTTTAAATCACCCCTTTTCCAATATTAATACAAAAAAGCGTAAAAAACGATAAATAATAAACATATTTGGTATCGTCGCATGCGTAAATGTCTAAACTATAAAAATATAATGTTAATGATACCCTATGGCGAACGGTGTAAATGTAAAAATTCCAGCTTTTTTGTCACATCAAACTCCCCAAAATTTAAAAAAGTGATTAAAAAGTCACATATATGCAGATGTGGTACTAAAACGAACTACCGTTCATGGCGCCAAAAATGTACTGATTTTGTAAAAAAAAAAATATATATAAAAAAGCAGTACAGTAATAGAAATGTAGGTAACCATGGGTACAATTTTAATCGAATTGTAATATTTACCGTAAAATGTACAGTGTGTGAAAATGAACCCCCTCCCTCCCAAATTTGCTAAATTATGATTTTCTTTTAAATTTCCTTACACACAAAATAAGTTTTAGGGTTTACCATACATTTTAGGGTAAAATTAGTGATGTCATTACAAAGTACAACTTGTCGCGCAAAAAACGAGCCCTCATATGAGTCTTTGAATGGAAATATGAAAGAGTTGTGGATTTTAGAAGGCGAGGAGGAAAAATTTAAACGCAAAAATAAAATTGGCTGTGTCCTTAAGGGGGTTAAAGAGCTCATCGGGGGGTAATAAATAAAAATTGTGAAAACTGAATGAATTCATCTTTTTACAGTTTACTGATAATTAAAACGTATTTATTTACTGTAGTGTATTTATTTTTATTTTTTTACTGATAGAAATTTTGAAATGGCGCAGGTGCGACACATTCACATGGTGTGTGCCAAAAATTCTAAGCTGTGTGACAAAAAATGCAAGGTTTTCATGATGTTAGAATAAGTGAACCTGGCTTAATTTATCCCCCGGAAAAGTTTCCATGCAGAAACACACCTTTTTGCGAACAAGTCTGGATAGTCAGGAAAAGCCATAAGGATATTTCACTGATGAAAATGTTTTAATTATATGGTGGAAATGCAATTTATTCAGAGTTCCTCACAAATTCCACCAGTTTTTATTGGTGAAAACTTTTAGTTTATTCCCTGCAATGTTTACCATATAATACTTAAAGGGGTATTCCAGGCCAAAACTTTTTTTCTATATATCAACTGGCTTCGGAAAGTTAAACAGATTTGTAAATTACTTCGATTAAAAAATCTTAATCCTTCCAATAGTTATTAGCTTCTGAAGTTGAGTTGTTGTTTTCTGTCTATCTGCTCTCTGATGACTCACATCCCGGGAGCTGTGCAGTTCCTATGGGGATATTCTCCCATCATGCACAGCTCCCGGGACGTGACATCATCAATGAGCAGTTAGACAGAAAACTTCAGAAGCTAATAACTATTGGAAGGATTAAGACTTTTTAATAGAAGTAATTTACAAATCTGTTTAACTTTCCGGAGCCAGTTGATATACAAAAAAAAGTTTTTGCCTGGAATACCCCTTTAAAGGGCTACTCCAATGGAAAACTTTTTTTTTAAATCAACTGGTGCCAGAAAGTTGAACAGATTTGTAAATTACTTCCATTAAAAAATTTAAACCTTCCAGTACTTATCAGCTGCTGTTATGATCCACAGGAAGTTCTTTTATTTTTGAATTTCCTTTCTGTCTGACCACAGTGCTCTCTGATGACACCTCTGACATTTTTAGGAACTGTTCAGAGCAGGAGAGGTTTTCTATGGGGATTTGCTCCTACTCTGGACAGTTCCTAAAATGGACAGAGGTGTCAGCAGAGAACACTGTGTTCAGACAGAAAGGAAATTAAAAAATAAAAGAACATCCTGTGGATCATAACAGCAGCTGATAAGTACTGGAAGGTTTAAGATTTTTTAATAGAAGTCATTTACAAATCTGTTTACAAAATGTTTTCCAGTGGAGTACCCCTTTAACATGTACCTTTCATTTCAGGTGACTTTTCAAGACAAGCTGCCCTATGTGTGTACATGAGAAGCAGCACTATTTCTGGCCATTATATAACTTGTATATGGTATTTTTCAGCATATTTCTGCTCTACAGGCTTTATCTCAAACCTGCAGTTCTTTCAGAGCCAGTGGGCGGGGCTTCCCCACCCCCCCCCTTTCCATAGACATGTATTGCTTGTCTTGCAGACACTGGGCAAAGCTGAGATGATTTTTTGAGAAGAATATTGAAGTGGTGGTGGTGGGGTTTGATAACAGGGAAAAAACAATGTTTCTTATATTTAATAGAACTATTGATTAGATCAGATTGACAGTACACTTCTCCAAAATCTATAATCAGTATCACCCGCACTAACCTGTCGTACAGGCTTGTAGTGCGGTTGATACTGATCAAAATGATACTTACTATGTCCTGAATGGTACAATTCAAGAATTTAGGTACACTACTGTGGTAGATGTAAACAATGACATTGGCTAACCCTTATATGAAGGACATACCTGAGCCCGCATCTTTGTTGTTGTTTAAATGTCCTGAATGGCCCAGCCATTGTGCCATTATCGCTGTTTTTCTTTTTATGTAAATTAGGTCCCTCAGACATGGGCGGAGTTAGAACCGGAGCTCCGGGCAGCCCAGACGATCTTCTGCCGGGTGGGTGCTCCGCCTGGCTCATCAATATGCATGGCCTCCCTCCCTGCTCCTGCTGCAGGTTTTCACCATGTCGCATGTGCCGCTTCCTGAGTACACCCGGAACCGGCATCAGTTTCAGCTTCATTCCCACGGCCAGCAGTGAAGTGTGAGGATGCACGAAAGCATGAGGTGAATGAGGCTGAAACTAAGGTCAGTGTACTCTGGAAGCGGTGCATGAGAGCAGGGAGGGAGGCCATGCATATTCATGAGCTGGGCGGAGCGTGGGGTGCCCGGAGCTCCGGTTCTATCTCCGCCCATGTCAGAGGGACCTCATTTACTTAAAAAGAAAGACAGCAATAACTGCACAACACCTGGGCCATTCAGGACATTGTAAGTATCCTTTTGATCAGTATCGCCCGCACTACAAGCCTGTATGACAGGTTAGTGCGGGTGATACTGTTGACAGATTTCCTTTAACCCCTTGCCGCAAAATGGCATTTATAAATAGTGCGGCGACGCAGCAGGGGTATGAAGCGAGGTTAGGAGCTGAGCTCTTATCATACCCACATGGTCCAGGCTGCTATCAGCAGCCAGGACCCATGGCTAATACAGGACATCGGCCTGATCTAACCCTTTAGACGTCGCGATCAAAGTTGATCAGGGCCTTTAAAAGTGCAGAAATCTGTTACCGGTAGCTAAGTGGAGCTGATCGGGACCATCGTGGGGAAATACCAATGTTTTGATTTAGCTGTAAGGATGGAAGGAAGTCTCTTACTTCCTTCCCTGCCATCCAATCGGTTCTCCTATGCTGCAGCCAGCCACTGCAGGCTGTAGCCAACGAGCACCGATAATACTGATCAATGCTATCCTATGGACCAGGATTGATCAGTGTATGCAATCTGAATATTACATGTAATAGTCTCCTATGAGGACTAAAAGATGTTGAATGAAATGTCAAAAAAGTAAATATAAACATATGTGGTATCCCCGTGTCCGTAAATGTCCAGACTATTAAAATGTAATGTTAATTTAACCACAAGGTCAATAGCGTAAACATAAAAAAAAAATGAAGTCAAGAAGTCGCTTCATATACCAGAAAAAAAAATAAGTGATCAAAAAGTCCCATCAAAACAAAAATGCTATCACAAAAATTTTAACACCATGGCACCAAAAAATTGCCCTCATACTTTCCTTCCACGCAAAAATAAAGTTACAGGGGGTCAGAAGAGGGCAATTGTAAACATACTAATTTCCATACAAAAATGTATAATTTTTTAAAAAGTAGTAAAATTATCGTTCTAATCGAATGGACCTACAGAATAGATACGGTATAACTTGCCATTTGTACCGAAAGGTGCTCTGCGTAGAAACTGAAACCCCCAAAAGTTGCTACATTTTTTTTCCCTCACAATTTGTTCCCACAAAATAATATATTTATTTTATTTTATTTTTTTAATTTGGCTGTAGATTTGGTGGTAAAATGAGAAATTGAAGTACAAAGTACAGTTGGTGGCGCAAAATATAAGCCGGTATATGGGTCTGTAAGGGGAAAATTTTAAGCTTTATGACTTTTAGAAGACATAGAGGGAAAAAAAAAAAGAGTGCAAAAAAGAAACCCATATACTTAAGGGGTCAAAGGGGCTTGTTACACCTACCACTTAGGCCGGACATGCTGGCCGTGAGCATTGCCCTGCTCTGTCCGCTTCTGCTGGCGGGCCCGGGATTCGCATTGCAGGTCGCTCCCGCATGCGAATCTCGGGCCGTCACTTACCTTCCCTATCTGCTGTTCCTCCTGTAGTCTTGCATCGCCGGCGCGCTTGTCCCCACCTCCTAGGGCACAGCGTGCTGCTTTAAAATTTAAAGGGCCAGTTCGCCCTTGATTGTTGCTTTCACTTGTGCCTTGTCTATAAGTGTGATCACCTCCCACACTCTCACCTGCCGGATCTTTGCGCCTAGTGCCTCATAGAAAGCAGTCATTGTGTTTGCCTTTCTGTTTTCCTGAGTACTCCGCTTGTGACCGGACTACGCTCCTGAAATGACAAACAGCCTTGTAAAAACTGCAAAAAATCAAGAAACATTGGTCTACAGAACATCATTAGCCTTCTGCGCCAAGTGGCTGACTACACCATGTCTGCCATTATACAGGAGTATCGTGGAAGATGCAGTATATTAGTCACTGGTTCATCACGTAAGCACACTAGTGAAGTGGGTGCTTCATAGGACAGAGACACTATGCCTTGGGGGACATAAGGGTATGCATCTTTGATGGGATAAAGAGAGAACTTTTGACCTGAAGGACATGAAGGTTAATACTATACACATTCTATCTAAGATAAAGGTAGAGAACACCTGACCGGGACATCATGAGAATTTGTATTGTACATTTAATATGGTACTTGATAGGAAAGAGGAAGTGGACACCTGATCTAGAGATTTATAAAAGTTGGTATAAGGGGGTATGGTATCTATTTAGGGAGACCGCCAAGCTGGCACAGAGAGGCATATAAGCAATGCAGTGCTCACTGGGAACAAGTATGCAAATTTTAGATGGAAAAGAGCTGGCTTCTTGTTCCACCTATTGGTGTTAGCTTTTTTGTGAATGTTGAACCTTTTTTAAAACCTTGAAACATGACTAGGGTTTGTCAGCAAAAGCAAAATATCCTTCAAAAGGAAGAGGACCCATCAGTAGATAGGATTTTGTCTCTCCTCTGTACAAAGCAGGGTGCAGGCTGGCAGAGAGGCCTTTGATGTGAGTCTTAGGAGGGTAATGTATCTCTTTGGGGAGGGTGCCAAGCTGGCACAAGTAGTCTTATAGGACATGCAATGCTCCCTGGGAAAAGAATATGCAAATTAACTCTCCTCCAGAAGGAAAAGAGCTGGCTATAGGTTGAGGAAAGGTTTTATGCCCTTAAAGGGGTACTCCGCTGCCCCAGTGTTCAAAACATTTTGTTCTGATCACTTGGAGTGGGCGGCGGAGGGGTCATGATGTCACGGTCACGCCCGTCATGACGTCACACCACACCCCCTCAATGCAAGTCTATGGGAGGGGCGTGGCGTCCGCCACGCCCCTCCCATAGACTTGCATTGAGGGGGTGTGGTGTGACGTCACAACGGGCGTGACCGTGAAGTCACGACCCCAGCTGCCTGCACCCAGCGTTCTAAACGAGTGCTGGGTGCTGTACAGAGATCTCGGGGGACCCCCATACTCAGACATCTTATCGCCCATTCTTTAGATAAGATGTCTAAGGGTGTAGTACCCCTTTAAAGAACCCTTTTTCTTTACTCCGCAGTCTTCTTATGTGCTCTGGCCTATTATTATTAGTTTTTGTTGTCTTTAACACTCTGTCTTTTTAATATTCCCAATGAAGGATGTAGCTTTGCCTGAACTGTCATTCATGTTGCACCTTTCATGACTAGATCTGCTGCTGTAGTTTAAATGGGGCATACGGCCTTTTTTTTTCAGTTGAATGCTGCGATACTGACTTGCTCGACCACACACACACAGTATAGTCTCCAGCCACTTAAGCATGTAAACAGTCTGGCTTCCTTGCAGAGTAAAAATATATGTGTATATATACGTATGCTTGCATGATCAGCATGTTAAGAGGGTCCAGCATAGTTTGGTACACAACTGTATCAACAAGGTTTTGGCTTCTGTATAACAAGTCTGGGAAAAATATCAGTATCCTTCAGCTGTAAGGGGAAATGTTAGTAGGCAAGAGGCTTTATAATAATCCCAATAGTATTAGGCACAGCAAAATGTTAGCCAAAATATAAAAAACAAGGTTATATACTGTTTAATAAAGCAGTCATATATTGCAAATTAGTACTTGGGTTTCTGTGGTATTTTAAAACTGGTGTTTCTTTTTTTAATATGTCATTACATACTTGGGATACAGCATTCGCTTGCACAGTGTGCAGATGAAGCTGAGGACAGTACTCCTTCCTGTACTGCACATATGCTACATGCTTCTGGATCTCTAATAATGTATTTCAGCCTGTAGAACATTAATAAACCAAAACTTCATGACTCCTCAGGAAACTGGGACCCCTCCCCCCCCCCCCCCCACTGGGACCCCTCCCCCCCCGTTCTATTCTTAGGTGATTTACATAAAGCATTCATTTTATCTATTATGCTTAAAATATAACCTATGTATATTGCACTTATAAAAGTCTAGTGGCCTAGATCTTCTTTACCCTTAAGAGTTTCCTAATCATTCAGGGGCACATGTCATGAGTAAGGTTAGGAGGGAACAGCTGGAAGGAAGGCAGCCTGGCAGGGCTGATTTGTGGACCAGGGGGGGGGGGGGAATCCGATTGGCTCAAAAGGCGCACTCCCGGAGACTTCAGATGATTTAGATCAATGCTGTCTTCATTGACTGTAAGGATGGCAGTTTACAGTATGGGCAACACGTTTCAAAGGTTGTACCACCTTCTTCAGGTCTAGTTCTGGACCTGAAGAAGGTACAAACTTTGAAATGCGTTGTCCATACTGTAAACTGCCATCCTTACCTTCAATAAAGACTGCATTGATCTACATCATCTGAAGTCTCCGAGAGTGCGCCTTTTGAGCCATACAATCGGATTTTTCCTCCCTGGTCCAGAAATCAGCCCTGCCAGGCTGCCTTCCTTCCAGCTGTTCCCTCTTGCATCTGCACCGCTATTACAGCGGGACTCCCGACACTGGAATATCTTTTTGCAAGTGCTAATCAGTGTTGTGCCTGCCCACACCACACACAAAGGTGAATATAATCTACCTGTATTCCTAACCTGCATCCCATAACATCTGGGATTAACCGCACTATCAGCGCAGCTTCTGCTTTTTCCCCCCCTCTCTTGATGAGTAAGGTTAGGATATACAGAGTCACTCCATCACTTCAGTTGCCGTTCTAACCTTTTGGTGCAGATCTCATCTCCATTGCAGACCACTATAGAGGTTAGTACCTCTCTGTTGGTTTGTAGCCTGCTCACTCCACCTACATCCTCTGCACAGGAGTCCCTCTGTTTCCTGATGATGTCAACTTCTCCCATGGCTTAGTCCTGACCTGCACCCCCAGTAGAGGGTACACATAGAATTTGGGAACACACACAACTCCCTTTTCTTACCAAATAAAATCAATCTGTTGATTGCTTTTATTTGGTAAGAACAGTGTACTGGCTTGAGGACCTGCGAATGGGACCATAGGTCCTGCAAACATACAACACAACAGCAAATATACAGCTTAGCCTCTCTGGGGAAGCAAAGTAGTAAAGTATGTACATAAACAATTTCACATTAAGGTAGCCTGGCCACACTTTACAGACAATTGATCGTTTTAGAGACTCCGGGGTGTGATTTATCAAAACCTGTCCAGAGGAAAAGTTGCTGAGTTGCCCATAGCAACCAATCAGATTGCTTCTTTTATTTTTGAATATTTGATAATGTATTTATATTTTATGAATATTTATATTTTAATATATTTTTGAATATGCTTCCATATAGGCCTGCAGAGTCTGCTGCCAGGAATCCAAAGCTATAGGCTATGGATGTCCCGATACCGATACTAGTATCGGTATCGGGGAAGATACCCGGCATTTTCATGGTATCGGGGACTCGGTTTATATCCCCGATACCTGCTGCACTTCGGCCGCATCCCCGTCCTGCCGTCCGCATCCCCGTCCTGCCGTCCGCATCACCGTTCTGCCATCCACATCATGGCGTCCTATGGAGGAACATGTGACACACACGTCACTCCACCTCCTCCCCTGCGCCCAGCGTAACGCTACGGAGGAAGGAGGAGTGAGGTGTATGTCACATGCTCCTCCATAGGAGGCTATGATTCTGACGGCAGAACGGTGATGCGGGCAGCGGAGGCGGCAACTGCAGGTGAGCAACTATGGGGGGAGGGGGGCTGCTGCTGCTGTTTACAAGGGGGCACTGTCTACAAGGGGGGGCTGCTGCTGTTTACAAGGGGGCACTGTGTACAGGGGGGGTTGCTGTTTACAAGGGGGCACTGTGTACAGGGGGGTGGCTGTTGCTGCTGTTTACAAGGGGGCACTGTGTACAGGGGGGGCTGCTGCTGTTTACAAGGGGGCACTTTCTACAAGGGGGTGGGGGCCTGCTGTTTACAAGGGAGCACTGTCTACAAGGGGGGACTGCTGCTGTTTACAAGGGGGCACTGTCTACAAGGGGGGGGCTGCTGCTGTTTACAAGGGGGGGCTGCTGCTGTTTACAAGGGGGCACTGTCTACAAGGGGGGCTGCTGTTTACAAAGGGGGCTGCTGCTGTTTACAAGGGGGCACTGTCTACAAGGGGGGGCTGCTGCTGTTTACAAGGGGGGGCTGCTGCTGTTTACAAGGGGGCACTGTCTACAAAGGGGGGGCTGCTGCTGTTTACAAGGGGCCATTGTCTACACGGGGGGGGGGCTGCTGTTTGCAAGGGGGGGCTGCTGCTGTTTACAAGGGGGCACTGTCTACAAGGGGGGGGGGGGCTGCTGCTGTTTACAAGGGGGCACTGTCTACACAGGGGGGGGGAGGCTGCGGTCTACAGGGGGGCTGCGACTATCTATACTACCTACAAGGGTCTACTACCTACTATTAAAGGCAATCTTACAGTAGGTGACCCGGTTTCTACCGCTGCTCACCATGTGAACATCAAAGCAATCGCTCCGGAGACATTGGTCTCGTCGCCAATGCAGATTCCCTGTTCTGTCCAATGGAGAAGAGAGAAATCTTGGCTCATACTACAGCAGCCGCCTCCATTGTACACAACAAGGACCCACATATCACATGGTAAACAGCGCCAGAAACCGCGTCACCCTGGTGTCAGATTCCCTTTAATATGAAAGTACTTGTACTTGGTATCGGCGAGTACTAGAATGAAAGTATCGGTACTCGTACTCGGTCTTAAAAAAATGGTATCGGGACATACCTACTATAGGCTTCCTTTTTCCTTGCCATGTGCCTTCTAAAAGGTTGAATGATGCACTTGTGGTGATTCTTTTCCACAGGTGAATTACCGATGGTGTGTGCATGACCTCATTTTTTACTGCAAATGCTTCAGAAAAAGAAGATGAAAGGCAGGGAATAGCATATAGGCAAGATGTATGGTTAAGAAACTGTTAGATGCTCGGCCTAGGTGTAGTATATTGCATTGTATATTTCAGAACTAAAGCCATGTAGGCAAGGCTTCTACAAAATAACACCTACTGGCACCTACAATTTTGGGTTGTTGTCTGTTTGATATAAATTGCCATATTAGCAAACTGGGAATTCCATCAGGCCTCATGCCTACTTTTCTTAGGAGCACGTCTGGCCAAGTTGTACCCAAACAAGAGAGCAGAGCTGAGCTTGAGGAGGGGTACAGAATCAAAGACATTCTAGATAGAAAAACTCAAGAACCACTACTGTATTCTACTTTTCCTCTTTTTTTCATATCTTTTTCACAATGAACGTACTGTACATGTGGTTATCTATGTTGGCAGCTTTCAAAGGGATCATAGCTGCGGCATGGAAGCCAGTCGACCTTGAGCGTCCTCTCCAATGCCATCATGCAACATGTGTTGAAAGATGTCTGCGGATGGATCCCTTGGCAAGAGTCATTTGGGGTCATGACGCTCGATAGCTCAGTAATGTTATGTTTGACCAATGCAGTAACATGGTTAATTACACAACAAAACAGAACTCCATAGGAGAATTCCTTATGATTTACTATAGCTGTCAGCACCAGCTGTATCACAAATAAATTCACAAATTCTTATGTCAAGGGAAATCCTGAGGTGACAGTAGTGCCAAAGGGCAAGGAGGTGTTAAGCAACATTTCTCATCTTTGCTTCTGCTGTCTTACTGGAAAAATAGAGCCTGACAGTGGTAAACTAAAGTGAAGATAAGGACCCATGCAAGTCACTTGAGAACTGAGAGTGATGCAGACCAGAATGGCAGGAAATTACCAGAAAGGGAACCTTGTGTTAATAACAGGCTGAAATTATTTGTTTAATGATTAGGAATAAAAATAGTATTTCTGCATTCTCCGGAGCTCATTCATTAGAGAGTGCTGATTTACGGAGTTTGGTCTTGCTTGCCTTGGCACTTGTTTTGTCCAATTTGATCTTGTAATATCATTTGAGTTATTGCTCGATGACTATTATTTCATAAAGATTTCAACAAGGAGCTCTCATTGGGTTTGTGCATCAAAATAACCTTTAATTAAGTATTGGAACCAAAATGTCATCCGTACGTTAGTCTTCAGTTTACTAATGTTTGTTTTTGCTTTGTGACCTTATTAAATTTGTTTTATGGTGGTTACATGGCTCTTTCATAAAAGAATAAAAGCACACATCAACTGACAACGACCAATATTTCACAAACACATTTTATATTGTGTTTTAAGTGTTAATAACTTAATTGCTGATTCCCTGACAACTGTTGAATGACAAATATACAACACTGGTTCTCGGACTTATATAGGGACACTTCATGGTGCTCAGTAGCTTAACTCTTTGACCGATATACAGTTGCAAGAAAAAGGAATTATATGGATTTTTGCACAAATTGGTCATAAAACGTGATCTGATCTTCATATAAAGGGGTACCCTGGTGGAAAACTTCTTGGGATGTTTGGTGTAAATCGCTTTCTTGAGGTCATGCCACAGCATCTCAATCGGGTTGAGGTCAGGTCCCTGACTGGGCCAATCCAGAAGGCTTATTTTCTTCTGTTTAAGCCATTCTGTTGTTGATTTACTTCTATGCTTTGGGTCCTGTTGCAACACCCATCTTCTGTTGAGCTTCAGCTGGTGGACAGATGGCCTTAAGTTCTCCTACAAAATGTCTTGATAAACTTGAGAATTCATTTTTCCTTCGATGATAGCAATCCGTTCCAGGCCATGACGCAACAAAGCAGCCCACAACCATGATGCCCCCACCACCATACATCACAGTTGGGATGAGGTTTTGATGTTGATGTGCTGTGCCTCTTTTTCTCCACACATAGTGTTGTGTGTTTCTTCCAAACAACTCCACTTTGGTTTCATCTGTCCACAGAATATTTTGCCAGTACTGCTGTGATACATCCAGGTGCTCTTGTGTAAACTATAAACGTGCAGCAATGGTTTTTTTTTGGACAGCAGGGGCTTTCTCTGTGGTATCTTCCTATGAAATCCATTCTTGTTTAGTGTTTTACATATTGTAGATTCGCTCCAGGGATGTACGCATATGCCAGAGACTTTTGTAAGTCTTTAGCAGACACTCTAGGATTCTTCTTCACCTCCTTGAGCAGTCTACACTGTGCTCTTGCAGTCATCTTTACAGGACAGCCACTCCAAGGGAGAGTAGCAGCAGTGCTGAACTTTCTCCATTTATAGACAATTTGTCTTACTGTGGACTGTTGAACAGCAAGAATTTGGAGATACTTTTATAACTCTTTCCAGCTTTATGCATGTCAGCAATTCTAAATGGTAGGTCTTCTGAGACCTCTTTTGTGCGAGGCATCACTCACATCAGGCAATGCTTCTTGTGAAAAGCAAACCCAGAACTGGTGGGTGTTTTTTGTTTTTTTATAGGGCAGCAGTAACCAACACCTCCAATCTTCTCTCATTGATTGACTGGACTCCAGTTGGATGACACCTCACTCCAATTAGCTCTTGGAGATGTCATTAGTCTAGGGCAGTGGTTTTTAACCTTGTTGGAGGTACTGAACCCCACCAGTTTCATATGCGCATTCACCGAACCCCTCTTAATTGGAAAAATAAAATGTGATTTTTTTTTTTCAAATTCAAAACATAGGAGGTATATATTTAAGTATATATTTATACATAGGTGCACAAAATGAACAAAACCATTTAGAACAAAGAACAAAACCATGAAAACATGATTTTCAGACAAAAACAAAAATATAATGAATATTTACTGCAAATCAGTGTGACTTCTGCTGTTGTCTTTCAGTGAACAGTTCAGAAATGCATGGCTTTACCTTGGCAAGTGCCACTCTCATGTCATTTTCGCAACAATGGCAGTGTTCCCCCCCCCACATTAGGCAGGCAGTGTTCCCCCACATCAGGCAGGCAGTGTTCCCCCACATTAGGCAGGCAGGCAGTGTTCCCCCCACATTAGGCAGGCAGGCAGTGTTCCCCCGACATTAGGCAGGCAGGCTGTGTTCCCCCCCACATTAGGCAGGCAATGTTCCCCCCCACATTAGGCAGGCAGTGTTCCCCCCCCCCCCCCCACATTAGGCAGGCAGTGTTCCCCCCCCCCCCCACATTAGGCAGGCAGTGTTCCCCCCCCACATTAGGCAGGCAGTGTTCCCCCCCCCCCACATTAGGCAGGCAGTGTTCCCCCCCCCACATTAGGCAGGCAGTGTTCCCCCCCCCCCCATTAGGCAGGCAGTGTTCCCCCCCCCCCCCACATTAGGCAGGCAGTGTTCCCCCCCCCCCACATTAGGCAGGCAGTGTCCCCCCCCCCACATTAGGCAGGCAGTGTTCCCCCCCACATTAGGCAGGCAGTGTTTCCCCCCACATTAGGCAGGCAGTGTTTCCCCCCACATTAGGCAGGCAGTGTTCCCCCCCACATTGGGCAGGCAGTATGTTCCCCCACATTATTGCACCTCATGTGGGGGACTATATTGTACCTAATGTGGGGGAACACTGCCTGCCTAATGTGGGGGGAACACTGCCAGCCTAATGTGGGGGAAGACTGCCAACCTAATGTGGGGGAAGACTGCCAGCCTAATGTGGGGGAAGACTGCCAGCCTAATGATGCGGACTATATTGCACCTAATGTGGGGGAACATACTGCCAGCTTAATGTGGGGGATTATATTGCACCGAATGTGGGGGACTATATTGCACCTAATGTGGGGGACTATATTGCACCTATAGTCCCCCACATTCGGTGCAATATAATCCTCCACATTAAGCTGGCAGTATGTTCCCCCACATTAGGTGCAATATAGTCGGCACCATTAGGCTGGCAGTATGTTCCCCCACTTTAGGCTGGCAGTATAGTCCCCCACATTAAGTTTGCAGTATAGTTAACCCCACATTAGGTGCAGTATGTTCCCCCACAGACATACAGCCTCCAGCCATACTGTATGGCTGGAGGCTGTATGTCTGTGGGGGAACATACTGCACCTAATGTGGGGTGAACTATACTGCCAGCCTAATGTGGGGGACATACGGCCAGCCTAATGTGGCGGACTATATTGCACCTAATGTGGGGGGAACATACTGCCAGCTTAATGTGTTCTTTTTTGTGTTGTTAGTTTGAGCAGACTGTGATATTGTGTCTATTGTGGTGACTTAGATAAAGATCAGATCTCATTTTATGACCAATTTGTGCAGAAATCCATATAATTCCAAAGGGTTCACATACTTTTTCTTGCAACTTTATTTTAGATGCCTCTATCTAATTTTAGAAGTGACAGATCGTCTTGGTTATAGTTGATTCCAGAATCCCTGGAAATCCTATGTCTGCTTTACAAGAATTTAGCTCACAAGAAAAGTTGAGATTGCTTTTTTGTAATGGTTCATTGCGGTTTATTTTCTGTTGAAAAGATTGTATCTTAATAAATTGGGCAATGTAGGGTGTGAAGTTGGCCATTAACTTAAGCTATTCCTCTCATCTACCCATACACACTTGCATGCTAGGCTCGAACTAGTGTGCAGATGCTCTGAATGGAAAGAGTGGACAAAACTGCCACCAAATTTGCAGCCTCTTGCCTTTCCTAAAAATTAAGTGATAGACTGATCCTTCTTTTCTCCAACATCTTCCATTGGAGGAAACTCAGGACACCTCTTAAACATTAGGCAATGGGCCAATTTTTTCAAAACCAACAGGTTAAGTCAACACATCTATAGCATAACAGTATAAAGCTTTATTTAGACGGCATATTGTACTGGGGTTTAACTTAGGGCTGCAACGATTAATCGATGTAATCGATTAAAATCGATAACTGAATTAGTTGTCGACGAATCCCGTTATCGAATAATCGCCCGATTCGTTGTCTGCAGTCAGTGGCGACAGTGAATGAATGAAGCCGACATGTCCCGCATACAGGCTACATTCATTCGTTTATTCACCGCCGCCCGATATTTCCCCACCGCTGCCCTGCTCCTAGTGCAATCAGGGTGGGGCGCTAGGAGCAAGGCAGCAGCGGGGATATGTGGGGCGGCAGCGGCAGCAGGGCCCCCCTTTAGACCCCAGCCCCCACCCTTGTAGACAGCTCACCTACAGCTGTCCTCTGTCGGGGCTGCCGCTCCGCTGCACAGTTCTAGCGTCCGCATCATGTAGTCCTATGGAGGAGCATGTGACATACACATCACTCCACTCCACTCCTCCCCGGCGTAATGTTACGGAGGAAGCAGAGTGACGTGTGTGTCACATGCTCCTCCATAGGACTACATGATGCGGACGCTAGAACTGTGCAGCGGAGCGGAAGCCCCGACAGAGGACAGCTGTAGGTGAGCTGTCTACAAGGGTGGGGGCTGGGTTCTAAAGGGGGGCCCTGCTGTCTATAAGGGTGGGGGCTGCGGTCTAAAGGGGGGTTTCTCTCTAAAGGGGGGCCCTGCTGTCTACAAGGGTGGGGGCTGCTGTCTAAAGGGGGGCCCTGCTGTCTACAAGGGTGGGGGCTGCTCTTTAAAGTGGGGTTCTGTGGTCTAAAGGAGGGCCCTGCTGTCTAAAGGGGTCTGTAAAAGCAATGGTCTGCAGTCTGCTCATACACATGTGTATAGGAGTGCTAGATTAAAAAAATATTTAAATGTTCTGCTCCCCAATAAAAATTTGCTCCCCCTTTTCCTATACAAAAAAAGTTAAATATTTTTTTCTTTTACATATTTGATACTACTGCATGGGTAACTGTCTGAACTATTAAAATATTAGTGAATCATTAACATTTTCTTTTAATAGTTCAGACAGTTACCCATGCGGCAGTATCAAATTTACGCTGGTTTCTGTACAGGTTCATTAATAATGACAGCAACCGGCGTAAATGTAAAAAAAAAAATCCAAAATTGCTGCTGTTTGGTCACATCACATGCTAGAAACTTTTAATATGGCCATTGTACATAGTTTTTCAAGTAGAATCAGCTGAACCCCTTTTTGTCATTTTGCCTTTTTTTTCCGATTAATCGATAAAATAATCGACAACTAATCGGTTATTAAAATAATCGTTAGTTGCAGCCCTAGTTTAACTTATCCCAAGGTTTGACTGTATGGAACCCACAGTGCCGAAAAATCTTTTCACACTAAATGGTTTAAATGTCCATTCTGTTGCCACTGCATTTATAATTTATTTTTTATAACAATGAGGGCTCTGGTTAAAAGATAAAACTCCTACAGCTTGCGTCCCTGTGCGTCGTCGTCAAGGCAACGTCACTATTCTGGGGCCGGGCGCAAAGCGCGGAGAAGAGGCCCACCCGGGGAAGATGGACAGCCCGGAACGACTATCCCTCCCCACCGGACGGTCCTGCAGCACAGATGGCCCGGACCAGCTCCCCCGAATGTCCTGCCGAGCGGAGGTGAGTACAAAACTAAAGGGGGGAGGGGGGGGGGCTGGATGATGACGAAGGCCCGGGCAGTGGTCTTCAACCTGCGGACCTCCAGATGTTTCAAAACTACAACTCCCAGCATGGCTGTCCGGGCTTGCTGGGAGTTGTAGTTTTGAAACATCTGGAGGTCCGCAGGTTGAAGACCACTGAGAGCGGAGAGTTCACTCGAGTATAAGCCGAGGGGGGTGTTTTCAGCACGAAAAATCGTGCTGAAAAACTCGGCTTATACTCGAGTATATACAGTATCTCATATCCTAATAATAAGAATCAACACAGAATTTTGGACCTGCAAACTATTATTTTGAATTGCGTTCTCTCTGTTAACCATTTCTCTGCTGAGCACTCCTAAATGATAAAGTATTTGCTGCAATTGTATCATATGTGGACAGATAAAACCTATAAGATATGCATGTTAGATAACATAAGGCTTTGCAGGGTTAGGTGGATGCCAAGAATAGTACTAAATCAACTAAGATAAGATACAGTGTTCTGAAAGTCCTCAAAGAGACTATCAGCTGTGACTGACAAACTTCACAAATTAGCTGTGAAGATCCATTAACATGTCAACATGTCTTCATGAACGGTAAAGGAACCCCCCCCCCCCCCCCCTTTATACAGTGGTCCCTCAAGTTACAATATTAATTGGTTCTGGGACGACCATTGTAGGTTGAAACCATTGTATGTTGAGACCAGAACTCTATGGAAACCTGGTAATTGGTTCTAAAGGCACCAAAATGTCATCCAAAAAATAGGAAAAAGTGATGATTAAAGAAAAATAATTAGATAACTAATATAGATAAAGCAAATCCTTACATATAAAAGTAATAAAGATCTGCTGGGAGCTGTAAATCACTGTCTGTCAGTGTTTCCTAAGCAGGGAGCCTAAAGCTGTTGCAAAACTACAACTCCCAGCATGCCCGGACAGCCGAAGGAGTTGTAGTTTTGCAACAGCTGGGGGCACCCTGTTTGGGAAGCACTGGTCTATGTAGAGGACAGGATCTTCTTCAGGGTCCTGTACAGTACACTCAGTGTCCTAAAAAAGTAACATGGAGCCACCCTCACCTGGTGTCCAAAAGAGCAGCTAATCCTGGTACAGGTAAATAGTACAGAACATGTAATACCTCCCTGTACTGTAGGGGGCGCTACTAGACACCAGGCAGTGCATACGCTTCAGTAATACAGGAGTTCTACCAGTGAATGCCCATTCTGATTGGTCAGTTCATTGACATGTTTCACAGATCTGGACTGTCTGTACATTGTATGTTGAAACTATTGTATGTTGAGGCCATTGTAAGTTGAGGGATCACTGTATAGGATGTCATTAAAGGCAGTGATGACAGCACTCATCCTGCCAAAAAGTTCCAATGACATCGCCCTTACACACCATGAACCATTTTGTAAATAGAAGATTTGAACTTTTTTGGTCAGGTTGGTTCTTAAAAAGGTAGAGTGCTCCAAATGATATAGGGGTCATTCCATACTACTACTAATATTTATAAAGTGGCAACATATTCTGCAGCACTTTACAATTCTGCTAATACTCTCATAGAAGTGAATGAAGCATGATCCGTCTACAGCACACGGAGAGCAGGGGCCAATTTTAAATAACACAGGGGGTCCCAGAGGTCAGCCCCCCCCCCCCTTGACACTTCCAGCAGACATCCTGTGGATAGGGGGGGTATCATATTTTTCACTGGACAATCCCTTTTAAATCTGTGGGTTTGGGGAAAAGATATGTAATACAGTGCCATATTCTGCTATGATACCGCTCCAATGTTATACAGAGATTTTTTAATCTTTTTTTAATTTTTCTATTTTTTCAAATGGATTTCATGAGAATCTATAAGCTGTATTGTATTATGAAAATATTGTTCTCTAAAGAACGAAAAGGCACAATTTGAGGACACATGTATTACAGTCCTGTTGGGAGTGCCACCATACAGAATCTGTGCATGGGGACCTTTTAGTTTTTCACTTTTTTTCAGGTCCTTTAAAAAAAAAAAAAAAAAAATCAAATATGTTTTCCTTCTCTGAATTGATAATCTTCCCTTGCCTTCTGGGTTTACTGAAACAGTCCTAGATTGATGGTTCCTTCCTTCTGTCCCTGGGCTAGACATATCTGTCCTGGCAGATGTAATTGGTCATAGATACCAAGTGCTCCAGTAGAGATCAAAACAATGGGGGAGATTTATTAAAAGATTTAGACTGGTTTTTCCCATCTAAATTTGTCGCACAGAAAGTCGCAGTCTAAATCTGTGCGACTTTTCTGCGACTTTTGCTTTAGTGGATGTTTAAAACATGATGCATTCTAGTCTATTTTAGACGGAAAAATGCATTGGTGCTGAATTTATCAAAAGCGACTTTTCAGCAACAAGTTGCATCGGCTGATAGTACGCCGAAATGTCAGACCATGTTGGAGCAGGTTTAAATACAGTCTAAAGCATAGATCCCGAAGTCTGTGCACGGAATTTATCAAGAGCCGTGTGACTTTTGATAAATTAGGTGCACAATAGACCGGCCTAACCCTCTGTAGTTTGGTCCATATCCTCTTAAGGACCCATGACGTACATGTACGTCATGAGTCCGCTCCCATTCTATAACTTGTGGCCACGACATGGCCCCGCGTCGTAGCAGGTTGGGCCCGGCCTCTAACAATGGCCGGGGCCCGTGGCTAATAGCGGGCAGCACTGATCGCGGTGCCGCGCGCTATTAACCCTTTAGATGCTTCGTTCAAAAAAATTCCAAATTCCAAAACAGAGTATTTTTGGTCACTTTTTATATCATGAAAAAATTAATAAAAAGCGATCAAAAAAAATCTGATCAATACAAAAATGGTACTGCTAAAAACTTCAGATCACGGCTCAAAAAATGAGCCCTCATACCGCCCCATACGCGGAAAAATAAAAAAGTTATAGGGGTCAGAAGATGACAATTTTAAACGTATACATTTTCCTGTATGTAGTTATGATTTTTTTCCAGAAGTACGACAAAATCAAACCTACATAAGGAGGGTATCATTTTAATCGTATGGACCTACAGAATAAAGAGAAGGTGTCATTTTTACCGAAAAATGTACTGTGTAGAAACGGAAGCCCCCAAAATTTACAAAATGGCATTTTCTTTTTCAATTTTGTCTCACAATGATTTTTTTTCCGTTTTGCCGTTGATTTTTGGATAAAATGACTGAGGTCATTACAAAGTACAGTGGTCCCTCAACATATGATATTAATTGGTTCCAGGAGAACCATCATATGTTGAAACCATCATATGTCGAGTACACATGTCTATGTAAAAATAGTAATTGGTTCTGGGGCCTCGGAACCATTGTATGTTGAATACATATCTCTATGGGAAACTGCTAATTGATTCGGGGATGACCATTGTATGTGGAGTGTATGGGGAGTGGTTAACAAACCAGGGTGCCTCCAGCTGTTGCACAACTACAACTCCCAGCATGCATGTACAGCCATTGACTGTGGGCATGCTGGGAGTTATAGTTTTGCAACAGCTGGAGGCACACTGATAGGGAAACATTGATATATGGGGTGTATAGTGTGTATATGTTTTGTATGTGATGTGTGACATCGCATACAGTACTGTACAGTTCTTTAAATACCTTCAGGGGGGACAGAATGTCCTCCATTACCATCCTGCCGACTACAGCTCTATAGGAAAGGAAGGGGAGGGCAGCCAGCAGCTCATTGGATGCCTGCAGCAAGATGCTGCAGGCTATTGGCTATAGCTGCACTGGGGGGGCGGGGCTTACACGGAGCTCACAGTGGAAGCCTGCGTGAGTTAGCAGGACAGCATGTGAGTAACAGGAGGCAGAACGGGGCACACGGGGCACATTAAACAACTATCTGTCAGTTGCTGAAGTTGTCAGCGCTGTCAGATAGCTGTTTGTACAATGGCCCCGACACACAGCAGCATCATATGTCGATGCTGCCTTCAACATACGATGGGCTCTGAGAGGCCATCATATGTTGAAATGATCATATGTCGGGGCCATCATAAGTCGGGGGTCACTGTAGAATTAGTGGCGCAAAAAATAAGCTATAATATGGATTTTTAAGTGCAAAATTGAAAGAGTTATGATTTTTTAAAGGTAAGGAGGAAAAAACGAAAATGCAAAAACGGAAAAACCCTGAGTCCTTAAGGGGACATTGATGCGGGACATAGACAGCTTTGATAAATATCCCCCAATGTGTATGTGATTGGTACTTTGTTACATATGCACTGAATAGGTATAGAAATACACTGGTGAGTATGCTGCCAATGATAAAAGAAAACATTTTTTTTTTCTATTGAAATAGTAAGAAATCTGCGATGAGGAGTCATATGTTTTGTGGTTACTCTTGATAATCCTTGTAAAATAAAAATTACCAAAAAACCCCAAAATATGCGCTTTTCATTCTTTATCTGGTATTGTCATCAACATTTGTTTCTCAGGATTCTTTAGCTTCATCTTGGCGTTTCCAGTATTAAATAACCCGTAAGAAGCCACCACATTAATCCACAGCAGCAGCCCTGACCTGTATCTATTGATTACCATTCCTTGGCGGGGTGCGGCTTGATGGCGTTCAGTCCTATCAATGAGATTTCAAAGCGAGAAAGAATTTAATTAAATTAAGTGTCCACACCACTTGTGAAACCACACTAAGCTGTATAACAGGAGATGTACAGGATCATTCCAAGCTTTCACATACTTTGCTGTGGTATCGGAAACTTTCTCCCACATAGAGGTAGGCTTACTTATTGCAAAAAAATAAATCAGCACATCGCCATTTGAGAACAAAGTACTCGGAGTATTCAGGTTCCCGGAAGCAATAAGGATGCCAGGCCAAGCCAGCTTTATTTCATAGTGTTCAAAATGCACTTCTAAGGAAATCTATAAGTACAAATAAAAACTCCGTGTTGTGGACTTTACATTCTTAATCATGGCATAACTATTACATTTCCTGAACTATTAAAATAAAGTACCTATTTTTCGCCCTATAGGACGCACCGGCGTATAAGACGCACCCAATTTATAGGTGCAAAATCTAAAAAAATAAAGATTTTGAACCCAATAGTGGTCTTCAACCTGCAGACCTCCAGATGTTGCAAAACTACAACTCCCAGCATGCCCGGACAGCCGTTGGCTGTCCGGGCATGCTGGGAGTTGTATTTTTGCAACATCTGGAGGTCAGCAGATTGAAGACCACTGCATAGGAGGTAATACTCACGTGTCACCGCCGCTCCGGATCCGTCACCGCTGCCCTGGATGTCGCTCCATCGCTGTCGCCGTGTCCCCGTCGCTCCGGAACGCCTCTGCTGCCGGCCGGGTATCCTCGCTCTCCGTCGCCGCCATCACGTCGTTACGCACGCCAACGCACGTACGCGACGACGTGATGACGAGGAAGGAGAGCGCCGGCCATACAGGGGATCCCTGAATGGAGAAGACACCGAGGAGGCAGGTGTAAGGTCCCTCCCGGTGTCCTGTAAGCACTAACCCGGCTATTCAGTCGGGCTGTTCGGGACCGCCGCGGTGAAATCGCGGCGGTCCCGAACAGCCGGGTTAGTGTCACTTTCCCTTCAGACGCGGCGGTCAGCTTTGATTGCCTCGTCTGAAGGGTTAATACAGGGCATCACCGCGATCGGTGATGTCCTGTATTAGCCGCGGGTCCCGGCCGTTGATGGCCGCAGGGACTGCCGCGATAGGGGTGTATTCGCCGTATAAGACGCACCGACTTTTTCCCCCCAGTTTGGGGGAAGAAAAAGTGCCTTATACGGCGAAAAATACGGTAAATTCAGTTTTTATATATTTACTAAAATGCTAAATGCTTAAAGGGGTATTCCACTTTTTTTATATATATATATATATATATATATATATATATATCTCAACTGGCACCGGAAAGTTAAACAGATTTGTAAATTACTTCTATTAAAAAGTCTTAATCCTTCCAATAGTTATTAGCTTCTGAAGTTTTCTGTCTAACTGCTCAATGATGATGTCACGTCCCGGGAGCTGTGCATGATGGGAGAATATCCCCATAGGAACTGCACAGCTCCCGGGACGTGAGTCATCAGAGAGCAGTTAGACAGAAAACAACAACTCAACTTCAGAAGCTAATAACTATTGGAAGGATTAAGATTTTTTAATAGAAGTAATTTACAAATCTGTTTAACTTTCCGGAGCCAGTTGATATATAAAAAAAAAATTTGGCCTGGAATACCCCTTTAATTCTTTTTTTATCAATTTATTCAATCTGTACAGTAATACAATTCCTACTGAAAAGTTTGACTTCAATCCAATCACTACTGGAGCTCTGTTCGGGGTCTCTGTTGCAGACTCCTTTTTGGCAGAAAACGGAGCTGGATGGTCGGTTGTACAATGGACACCAATAGATTGCAAAATTCTTTTTGTCTGATCAGATCCTGCAAAATAATGGAATCTGTAATGGAGCTCCCGAATGGACTGCTATGCAAGTGTGAACCAAAAACTAGATTCTAAGGATTATTAGGAAGCATTAGCACCTTGGATGAGGTACTCCTTTTTTTGTAGTGCATTTGATACTTTAATATTAATACAAATAATCACTTTTTATGTTGTTTGGATGTTTTTTTTGTTGTTGTTGTTTTAGTTTTTTTGAGATACTATCATCTCATGCAACATTAAGTTTATTTTCTTTTGATGTTCTGGGATTATCAAATCGTAACTCTTGATGATCCTTCGGTGGCAGAATATCTGTTTAGATCTCCCGGCAACTTCATAGCCTGAGATTGCAGTGATTAGGATGGATATAAAATCTGTAGGACATCTGGCAAACCTGTGAGAACCAAAACATATAAGAATGTACTTAGAATCTGGTATTTTTCTGGTTGTTTGGAGGTTTTCTGAACAAATCTGATTATTTCTTAATGAAGACTGTGACACCCTACATAAGTCGATTCACCTATGAAAACTTCTCTTATTAAACACTCTACATTGTTGTTTATATAGATAGTACTTTATTGTCAGCTTTAAACCAATGATAGTCAAGGAGAACCGTTCTTCATTAGATATTTGTTGGTCTTAGGAATGTTCTTTCTAGTAGAAATGTTACTTGATATTTGATTGAAATTCTTCAATAATAAGTTATGGCAAAAAAATGTAAAAAAGCAAACTGGTATCCAACTATAAGGGCATACATAGTCAGCTAAAGGATAACACTAAACAATGGAGTCTTTGGACATCGATTACAATCGATGCTTCAGTTGGCTTCTAGGGGAGCTCAAAGCAGAAAATTGAAAGTGCTTTCTTGTGCATTAGATACAGAGAAAAATGCCCCTTTGGAGAAGGAGACAGAAGGGCTGTGAATGCTCATCACCCTCTCATCCTTAGTGTCTGGATAGAACACTGACAACTCCTAGGGTAATAGGTAACTTATGAAGGCATAGAGCTGAGTTTTTTGTAAATCCCGCTGGATTTCTGGCCATCTCCGCCCACACCCACAAGTTGTGTGTTCCACTTTGCTCCGGCAACATGTGTGTCCAATCCCGCACGTTCCCACAAACATTTTGTCACAGCTTTTAGAGAGAGTACCCGTCATTTCATCACCCCTTGTGCCATTTCATCAGCCCCCTGTGGCATTCCAGAAATGTGGGATTTTGCAGGACCCACTGTATGTTCTGTTACCGCCTGCAACAACCTCATTACCGCCCACACCCCAAGTTTCTTTTATATAATGGGTCCCGCGGGATCCGCAGGTTCCAAGTCCCTATGCAGGGCTCTGTTGCAGAGCCGCCACTCGTCTACAGGGAACACCAATAAAATAATACTGTCTTCCTTTTTTTTTTTTTTTTCTCCAGAAACATTGCCATCCTTGTCCATGGGTTTTGTGTGGTATTGAAGCATACTCCTTTATTTATTTATTTTACGAATTAGGGCTGCGCTGCAGTCCCAGTCTATGGGTAACAGAAGCGCTCTTTTGGGGAAGAAACCTGACCCTCATTTTCTAATTTTATGTGTACTACCCTTTATGTTGGCATATAGAAATTTTTCCCACGACCTCTCACGTTTTTGCCATACTGTTTTCAATCCGTTTTTCAAAAGAAAACCGTATGGCAAAAAAACAGATGCAACAGTATGGGAAAAAGTAAACCGTATGCGTTTTTAAACAGTATACTGTTTTTAAAAGTGCATACAGTTCCGTCAGTTTTTATAGAAAAAAAACCCATACGTTTTTGCAAATGTTGTCCATTTTTAATGGGAGGGGTCTTGGGTGGGGACTTTAGGATGCAAACGCGCATGTGTAAAGTAAAAACGTATACGTTTTTCCCGTATGGAACCGTATACATGTGCGTTTCCCATTGATGTCCATGTTAAAAAAAAACATATGCGGTTGCAGTACGGTTTTTAAACCACGATTTTGTCTCAGGTTTAAAAACCGTACTGCAACCGCATACGTTTTTTTTTAACATGGACGTCAATGGGAAACGCACATGTATACGGTTCCCTACTGGAAAAACGTATACATTTTTACTTTACACATGCGCGTTTGCATCCTAAAGTCCCCACCCAAGACCCCTCCTATTAAAAATGGACAACATTTTCAAAAACGTATGGTTTTTTTTTTTCTATAAAAACTGACGGAACTGTATGCACTTTTAAAAACAGTATACTGTTTAAAAACGCGTACGGTTTACTTTTTTCCATACTGTTCCATCCGTTTTTTTGCCGCACGGTTTTCTTTAGAAAAACGGATTGAAAACAGTATGGCAAAAATGTGATGTGAACCCAGCCTTAGAATGCTATTTACAGACTTAAGATTTACAGAAGTGCTATAAGAGCGGTGTCATGTTGACAGATATATCTAAGCAGTAAGCGCAATTGTACATGTCATTATACTAAAACCCTTTGTAATCCGTTTGTCCATGATGTCGACTCCAAATTGCATTCATTGTTCTTACTGTTGATTACATCTTGTTAGGTTCTTTGCTCCAGTAAATAAACTGCAATGGTGAAGGGGAATAAAGCGCAGTCTTTCGTTCTTGTGTGAAAATATTGCTTATTGCAGTGTTTCTCAAGCAGTGTGCCGCCAGATGTTGTAAAACTACAACCCCTAGCATGCCAGGACAGCCAAAGGCTGTCCTGGCATGCTGGGAGTTGTAGTTTTGCAACAACTGTAGTTTTGCAACAGTGGTTGAAGTCCTTGTCTTGTCTCTATTTTACACATGCCCTCTGATGAAGCAAGGCAAGTGAAACGTACGTTGGGTGGCTGGACATTGTTTCTGGCAGGTTACATTCTCCCGTGTATGTTTGCTGTGGTTCTTTTAGCTATATATATATATATATGTATAGAAATATATATATATATAGACAAAGAATATTGCTATATATATATATATATATTTAAAAAAAATATTTTTTTGTCCTATGTTGTGTGGTTACCATTCTAAGTTTTGTTGCAGTCTCATCTGACCTACCTATCATTTCCGGTTTCTTTATGACCCCTTGAATCTATTCAAATGTGTCTCCGCCTCTCCCATAGAGATGAATGGAGGAGGGCGTGTTTCAAAAAACTGACATAATCTGTACAAAATGACATTTACAGGAGCCGGGCCGGGACGGACCCCCCCACAATCACACACTTATCTCCAATTCTGCGAATAGGGGATACATTTATTTTCACTGGACATCTTTAATGTATATCTGTGCCTCACTCTTGCTTGTTACTTCTTTGAATGTATCTTTGTGCCATCTCTACCCACGCTTTTCATTATTTTTTCTTTTATATCTATTTTTGTGATATGTGACAGTTAGGGCTTCAACGGTTATTCGATTTAATTGATAAAATTCGATAATTATCGAATAATCTACTGATTCCTTGTGCGGGCGCTGGCGGTCATGAGGCTGCTGTGAGCAGGAGCGGGCGGTCAGGCGCTATGCTGCACCGCCGCAGCCTCTGTAATTGAAGTCTCTGTCCCACCCTCCACTGACCCACCAATCACCAACTGCTGCTCTGCTCTCCTCCCCCGCTGCTACGTTGTGCCTCGATTTTATGGAGCCTCAGCCTCCCGAGGAGGACCTTACCCGTACTGCTGCCGCAGGTAGGCCAGTTTCCTGCTGTATAATGCGCTCAGGGCTCATGCTGCCACTGTTACTGCCACATTGCCTTTCATATTTTTATACACATGGGGTCATCTGCAGAGCATTGCACCCCTAGTGTCTTCTGCAGACACTGTACACATGGGGGGGGGGGGGTGTATGTGCAGATCATTGCACCCTTGGGTCTGTAGGACAGACACTAAGGTGCAATGCTCTGCACATACCCCCCATGTGTATAGCAGTGTATATATACTACATACACAGTGCTATACACATGGGGTATGTGCAGAGCATTGCACCCTAGTGTCTGTAATACAACAGAGTGCACATTTTAAGATATTAAAATAGAAGTAATTAACAAATCTGTTTAACTTTCTGGCACCAGTTGATTTAAAGAATAATGTTTTCCAGTGAAGTACCCCTTTAAAATTAACCCCCCCCCCCCCCCCCCCCCAAAAAAAAAAAAAAAACTTTTTGTTATTTACCTGTTTTTTTTTTACCACTTAATTGAACCAATAATTGACCAACTAATCGGTTGTAAAAATAATCGTTAGCTGCAGCCCTAGTAACAATGATAAAAATATAAATTTTTGCCTATTTTTCTTGTTGGGGCCTTCATTTTGGAGTAAAAATCTGTCTATTTTAGTTGTAGCCACAAGAATGTAAAAGCTAAACCTGACTCAGAAATGTAATTGCATACCCAACTTGAAGTTATTGAGTTTCTCTGCGTAGATTGTATAGTATAGTATATAAATGTCACTTGTGGTAAAAGTATTGGTATTTTTCACACTGCATATTATGCCCATTTATTTATGTAAATGATTGTTCACCTTGTGAATTTCTAAATGGGTTTCCCTGCAGGAAAATAAATTTAAAGAGAAAGAGACACCAGTTTTTCCCCTTAGTTCACACAAATACTGATGTATTTTATTTTACGCGTGCATTTTTATCTGTAATTGCCCAAAAAAAGGCCTTAAAAAAAATTGATGCTTTTTTTGCCTAAAATGTGCATGTGTGAACTTAGCCTTACAATGAAAGCATATAAACAATATGTATCCTCCTCTTTTTTTCCTTAGTTTTTACAAGGGGCCATAAAAAATGATATCTCCAAAACCAATGTAGATCACTGTCTGTTGCAGAAGCCTAAAGTATGTATTGTTATTTGATAGGGTAATATGCAACCGATGACCTGATAGGCTGGGATTACCTAACCTGGAAAACGTGAAAGTGTAATATGAATATTTGGTTAAAAAATTTTGAGATACCTATCATAAAAAATAACCTCTAAATCCTGCATTAGATAAATCCTTAAAAATGTTAACAACATGATTTTAGTGATCTTGCTGCTGTTAGTGAGGCCCTGAGAGCCCCCTCCATGGTGCTCAGCTAGTTGTAATTCTTTCTATATCAGGGGGATATTTCAGTAGTACACACACAATTACATCCTCAATTACTTCTCTAGCCTATCACAGCACAAACATCACATCTCTGCTATCCCATTAGTGCTGGTGAAAGTGCACTGAACAGGCTGGCACTGTAGCTAATGATTTACATAGTACAGAACTATATATGGCATTTGAATGGAGAAGTGTTTACTCATGCACTGGGTTGTGGCAAGGTGCTATGTGATCCAATATGTAAGAAACAGCAGGACAACAAAGAAGGGGTTACCCTAAGCACTGAACAGGATGGCACTCTGCTGGGGATGATGTTTACAGTACAATACTATACTATAGATGGCATACAGGGGACGAATGGGTTACATATGCACTGGCTTTGCTAAGTCAGCTTTGAGCTGAAAGGAAATAAATAGCAGCAGTAAAGCAAGGAAATTGTTACCCTAAGCCCTGCTGTTTCTGAGGTGAGAGGAAAGCCTTGCGTTATCTTGCATGGAAAGTGCAAATCCTCTGGGCCTTTACAGATGCAGATAGACAGTCTTTTTTTCTCTCCTCGTCTGCACATAGCACATTCTTAGCCGGACAACCCACTTCCTGTAATCTGTTTTGCTGAGCTGTTATAAGAGATACATTTTGCCTAACAGGTTTCAGAGAAGGGAGACACCTAGTGGCTAAGACTTTAGGGCTGTTTTATTTTTGGTAAATGAAGAAGTTTACTAAAATGTTAGGTGTCGCATAAACTGCAGGGAATTTGGATGAAATGACAGTGATCATTTAATAAATAGAGGAATAAAAAGGTGATAGAAGTATACAAAAAATATATTTATAGTGTATTTATTATATTTATAGTGTATTTTTGATGTGTATTCAGACTGTGTAGTGTAGTCTGATCCATGTAATCGTGCAAGGGTGCATTCACATCACGTTTTTGCTAGGGATCAACCGATTATCGGTTTGGACGATATTATCGGCAGATATTCGCGATTTTGGATGATATCGGTATCGGCAATTACCTTGCCGATAATGCCCCGCCCCCACACCGCCACCGCGCCCCGCACCGCCCCGGCCAGAGACCGCCGCCGCCGCTGCCCCATTGCCTCCCCCATCCCCGGTTTTATAATTACCTGTTCCCGGGGTCCGCACTACTTCTGGCTCCTGCGGCATCTTGCATTATTCTGTGCGCTGCGTAATGATGAGTGACGTCCTCAACGCAACGTCAGTGTACACAGTGACAGCTCAGGACACCGGAGCCAGAAGTAGCGCGGACCCCTGGAACAGGTAATTATAAAACCGGGGATGGGGGAGGCAATGGGGCAGCGGCACTGGTTGGACTAAGGACTGGCAGGGGGAGAGAAGCGGGCGGCGGTGGTCTCTGGCCAGAGGATAGGCGGGGAGGGGCAGTGGCGGTGGTTGGACTCAAGAGGACCCCAGAACAGGCAGGGAGAGAGAAGCGGGTGGCGGCGGTGCTGAAATAGCTGATAACTTATACCGGAATATCGGTATAAGTTATCAACTATCGACCTTAAAGTCCACAGATTATCGGTATCGGCCGTAAAAAATCTATATCGGTCGATTCCACGTTTTTGCTATACGGTTGTCGTATATGGTTTTCTATTAGAAAACCATATACAACCATATAGCAAACCGTATTCATTGACCTCCCATACAAAAACTTTCACAACTAGATGTGAATTTTTTCCCTGTGCAATAAACCGTGGTCAACCACAGTTTTATGCACGGTTCTGTCCTGTTTTCGAAACTTACTGTACAGCCGCCCAGGAATCCAGCAGGAGCCGTTCTTCAGCGCTGCGGTAGAATTGCAGCTGTGGAATGGATTTTTGACCTTTCATAATAACCATATACGGTTTTTCTAACCTACAATAACTTTTTGTCAGTTGTTTGTTTCCCATTTCGGGGCAAAAAAACTGATACAAAACAGTGTATTAAAATCATGATGTGAATATAGCCTTACTTCAAGCTGCATCCATCTTCTACAGTTTGCAGCTTAAAAATGGTTGTATACATAAGAACAAAGTCATCTGTGAACTCAGATTTTTGCAGAACTTACTGTCTTATGTGGATGAGGCTGTCAGGTAAAAGAAGTTTCAGGCTTGTTGAATTGTTATGCCTGATCCTTTTGTCCTTAGGGGAGATAAGTCGCCCCAGAGCATTGGCATACTACCCTCTTATCATTATAAAACACATTCATACTCAACTGAACTGAGCATACATGAGTATAGGAAGGATCTGAGGAATAGCTGTCTGCTGAATATTCATTCAGCTGCTAGATATTGAATTTGTACAGCTGCCTTTAGTCTGCGCCAGTTTTTACTAGAGTTGAGTGAATCTACTGCAAGGTTTGCCTAACCTATATATAATGAATTTGCCATTGATTCATTTAGTCTTGTAAAACTCCTTTCCCTTTCCAAGTGTTCATGTTCTGTCAAGAATAAGACATTTCCATGGGAATTGGATCACTTAAAAAGCTGAATGACTTTTACAAAACTAAATGAATCAATATCCTTTTCATAAGATTCCACTTTGTTGACCCTTACTATAGATTTGCTCAAATTAAGATTTTACTCATCAAGATCAATGTGCATGATTTTATTTATTTGTTTTTGCATGGGTTGCCAAAGTTGCTGTTCACTCAAGATTTAACAATGTAATTCAACAGTCTTGCTTCAAAGAAGTTGATGGATAGTGTTGCTGTTGGGGAATTTATCCATTAAATTAAATGCCCTCTGTCGTTAGGAAAAACTTTTGACATGTCCTAGTGATATGTGAAAAGTTTGGATCTGCGGGGGTCTGAGTGTTCACACCTCCGCCAATCAGGACAATGAGCCAGGAGTAGTATGACTCCATGTAAGTCTATGAGCATGTCTTGATCATGTGACACAGGCCGGAGGGGTGGGCAGCGAGAGGAGCATGCGGCACTGCTGACTTCTCCCATCTTGATCTGATCAGCCAAGGTCCCACCTCTCTAATGACAGGTACACTTTAAGGAGAAATAGGTGCACAACCAAAACTGCACAAAAATTCCTAAACTAGAACTCTGCATCCTTAGTGATTAGAGACAAAGGTTCCTGACTACAGCGAGTACATACTGTATTACCGGTAATAAAAAGTAGATGTATACATCAAGCATGTAAAATGTAACTATACATTTGTTGCCATAAAATAACATTAGGACTTACAATACAGAGATTTAAATTTCCAGGAATTTTGAAATACATATTTTTAATATTATCTGAGATGTCATGTGTTTCATAATGCTCAACCATGAATTATCCAACCTTCTCCCCATATATAAAAGTGACACCAACACGTGCGGATACAACATAGTTGGTTTATGGTTTTCTCATTGCCCCTTAATTTTATGGGTTTAATTGAAAAGTTGGAGCGAGCTGGTGAATGGCGGCTAAACAAGTGATTTGCCGCTTCCAGCGGTGGGTCAAATAATCATGTAATTTGATGTGCTCCTTTTGAGATGGGAGCTTGGTAGGATTCTAGATGGTGGCTTCCTCTTTGTGTGCCGTACATATGCCTTACAACATCCTAAGGATTTCATCTTTTGTCTTGCAGTGTGGGAACTTCGCTGTTCTGGTGGATCTTCATGTTTTGCCTCAAGGCACCAGTAAAGACTCCAGCTGGTTTTCTGACCATGAGAAGGAGGTACAACAAAACCATTCCTACTTCAAAAGCCTGTAGCTGCAGGGAAGAAATTGGACTGGCCTGATTTGCTCAGATCTTATTTTCATTGTTATGTTGAGACTACTGTGAATTATAACTAACCTATAACAGCTCCTAGGGGACTATTAGACATGTGTTCTGTTTCCCTTCATTTAATGACTTTTCTCTAGTTTCCTTTTTTTTTTTTTTTATATATTCTGCCCTTTCTCATAAATACATTACTTTCTGCCCGTGTCATTCTCAGGGCTTTGTTAAGTGAAATAGTTCATGTTAAGGTGATGCATATAAAATGATAAATAACATTATAATATGTTCATTATTATATTATTAAATATTTATATTTAATAATATATATAATAAAACATGTATATATTATCTATATGTGTGTGTGTATGTATATATATAATTTATTTTTAACAATATTAATGGTTTACATTTAGAGGATATAAAAAAAAATATTAATGTATATCTGCGGGTTATTTAAAGGGTACTCCAGAGGGGAAATACATTTTTATTTTCAAATTTACTGGTGTCGGAAAGTTATGCAGATTTGTAAATGGCTTCTATTTAAAAATCTAAACCCTTTCTGTACTTATCAGCTGCTGAGGAAGAGGATGTTGTGTAGCTCTTTCCAGTCTGACCACAGTGCTCTCTGCTGCCACCTTTGCCCATATCAGGAACAGTCCAGAGCAGGAGCAAATCCCCATAGTAAACCTCTCCTGCTCTCACCAGTTCCTGACATGGACAGAGGTGGCAGCAGAGAGCACTGTGGTCAGACTGGAAAGAACTACACAACTTCCTCTTGAGCATAGAGCAGTGTATAAGTATTGGAAGATTTAAGATTTTTTTCAGAAATAATTTACAAATCTGGATAACTTTCTGGCACCAGTTGATTTAGAATTTTTTTTATTAATACCCCTTTAAGCAGGTATGGGTAAGTCATCAAGTTAAATCTTTTTTTCCCACCATGTAAGTTAATAAGGATATATTATGTTCCTGTGGAAGACTGTGTCTTTTTTGGTAAAGGTTAAAGGGGCACTCCACTGGCCAGCGTTCAGAACATTTAGTTCTGAACGCTGTGTGCGTGCGGTGGGAGTCGGCCACTCCCCCTTGGGACTTTAGGCCAAGCCTTGTGACGCGTGGCAGACCCCAAAGTGTGCACACAGCGTTCGGAACTAAATGATCCTAACGCTAGCCAGTGGAGTACCCCATAAAAAAAAAAAAAAAAAAAAAAAAAAACATATATATGTGTGTAATATATACACACATATTTAATATAGTGATATTGCATGCTTCCCTAAAGGGGTAGGAAGTTCTTTTGTGGGTCAGTGCTGACATCACAACTTTAGATTCCTGCCACAAAACACAATTTTTTTTTCCCCCAGTGTGACATAATGCATGATGGATAATAAGGTGCTCTTTCCTTTGCCTAGGAGAGTCCATCTCATAGACCAATGGTCTCCAAACTGTGAACCTCTGACATGTTGCCAAACTACAACTGTTAGCAGCATAATCGGATAGCCAATGGAAGGATAACCTTACTGCATGGGTGGGTAGTTAGGTTGCTCTTTCCTTTGTCCAAGAGAATCCATTTCACAGACCAGTGGTCTCCAAACTGTGGAATTTCAGATGTTTCCAAACCACAACTCTTAGCATGTCCTGACAGCCAATGGCTGTCTGGTCATGCTATGACTTGTAGTTTGGCAACATCATGAGGTCCTCAGTTCAGAGATGGGGTCATACCATCAGACCTTCAGGACCATTAGCTCATCTGTGTGATTTGCAGACAGAGCTAAGTTTATGTGCACTTGTGCCCAATAGTTTGGCTTTTGAACCCTTAATACAGATGTTTTAACCTTAGAGTACCTGTCATCAACAAAAACTTTTAATATGTTGTTCATAATCATTAATGAAGACATATTGTAATATGTCTTCATTTAAAAATATTAATATTTATACCAGTATTTTCATTTGATACTTTTGGCCACTAGGGGTCTCTCTTCTATGCCTGGTCTGCAGGCAGCTTCCTATGCTTTTCATAGTAAGTGTACAGCTTTTAGGACTAATGCTGAAAGGGCTCTGGTCCTTCCACAGGAAGTTCAGTACTGTGAGCTACAAGCCTGCACATGCCTCTCATATAACAGAGGCCAGTCACCTCCCCCCTGCTCTGTTCTCCCTGCCCCCCCCCCCCCCGACATTCATCTTAAATACTGCCTCTGTAATTGCTCCCACCGCCCCTGGTTCTCAGCATTGATTTTTTAGTGCAGAGAGACACAGGAGAGAGAAAGACAGAGGCTGCCATCCCTCCCCTGTACTTAGTCTGTATGCACACTCCCAGCATGCCCGAACAGCTGTTGGCTGTCTGGGCATGCTGAGAGTTGTAGTTTTGCAACAGCTGGAGGTACCCTGGTTGGGAAATACTGCTGCAGAGAGAGAGCAGCATACAGGAAGACTGGCAGAAGCAGAGTCCCGGCCAGGCTTCATGTGACATCATGCCTGCCGGGACCCGCCTCCTTCCACCCCTCAGAAAGACAGTGCTCCTGAGCTAATGAAGAGGGATAAAAAAAGGTAATTCCGCAGCGTTTTAAACCTCCATAAACACAGGGATAGGCATAGTTAAAGTAAGGGACAGATGGGGTTCAGGGAAAGTTTACTTGATGACAGGTACTCAGTACTGATAACCGGTTTCTGTTAACAGAAGCAAAGTATGAAAACTCATCTTAGTAATACCATTGAACTTAAAAACAGTGCTCTTGGGGGGAAACAAAAAAATTAGCTCTACCCATGACCCTGAAGTAATGGCTGGCCTAAAATGTCAGGAAATTCAATTCTATAACAATTGGTATCACTCTTTGTCATCTAACATTCCTAATTTATAAATACTGGTAGGCAGATTTTATGAGATGTAAATGATGGTCTACAAAATCAATTCTACGACTGAGGCCCAGTTCAAAATCACCCATTCAATGTTCAGTCCAGTATTACAGCTCGTAAGGCAAAGCCCACAGGTCACAGATCTTGACACCTGTTGAAAGTGGATTGATGCAAATGACTCAAAATCAAGTTTACAACAAAAGAAATCAGTAAACCTGATGAAAAGTAGAAAACAGAAGCTAGTTAGTCTGTGACTCAAGATACCTAATTCAAGGATATGACACCACCTTGATTCTGGCCTATTATCTTCTATTCTTCACTTAAGCAAATTTTCAACTGAACAACCCTTCCTCTAAATGAACATGTCTGGTGATATATATATATATATATATATATATATATATATATATATATATCTATCATTTTTATTATAATTTTTTTTTTATTGATAGCCTATTCCCAGAAGTTGTTATCAGTATCAGATCAGTCGGTATTAACATCCTGCACCGCACCAATCGGCGGTCTTCTGAGCTGCAGTGCCCATATACACAGTAAATAAAAAAACACAGAAGCAGTGTTTGTACTTGGTTACTGCAGCTCCTATGCACTTTATTGGGTTGCAGTTACACAGAATGGCCACTAGACAATGTCTTCTGGCTCTGTTCCCTGTATATTCGGACCCTTAGCTCTGGTAAACAGTTATCAGCAGGGTGCTGGATGTTGGCATCCCCCTGATAAAATAGGACAGGCAAAGCAGCTGTCTCATGTCACCTTTTCCAGATAACCTTACCCTTTTAGACCAATCTGATATTGTTGGCCTATCCCGAGGATTGGCCATCAATAAAAAAATACAAAAAAGCTCTGAAATATCGATAGACTGCTAGGTCCCCAACCCGATTGACTATGCTTAGGTTCATTTGGTAGACACAGGGCCAGCACATAACAGACGGTGAACCAAAATTGTGTCTCCCTAGTATAGTAGTGAATGTCAAACTAGTAGCAAAGGGGTAGGAAATAGTGTAAAGTCTTTCATATTTACAAATATGAGCTATGAAAAGGATAAATGACATGTTTCCTTCTGGTAGTAAAATCTGAGAATCATTAAGGACGCATTTAGTCAGATGGAAGGAAGTCGGGTACCTCTTGTAAAGGTCTCATGACTCATTACTGTCATTCACGTTTTCTTTACAAAGCTGCTGGCAAAATAGAAAAGCACACAAAAATGACCCAAAATTTTCCCAGAACGCTAGTTTTTTTTTTTTTTTATATAGAACAACAGCAAGTGGTGGGGCATTCTGTGAAAACGAAAGCTCTGGTACATTTGATTGACATTTTGATAAATTGCAAGTGTACAACTTGTAAGTGACTTAAGGCACAAAAAAGAAGCCTTGGAACACATTTTACAAAGCAGTATATATTTATAACCAGCAAACCCAATAGATCTTCCAATGCTCTTTCTGCCTGGAGCACAGACAGGTGCTGTGCATGAGAAGCAGGAAGAAGGTCAGAGTACCCAGTAGCTATCTACGAGTTAAATCAGCCATTTTTGAGGTATACATGCAGTCACATTGTCTTGCCTACAGCTGTCTCTTGAGGCCCTTTAGTAATACCACGAGGTCATAATCTGTTTGACTGTCAATTAGAGTGAGATTAGACAAGACATTCGGAGCGTTTGGCTAATTACCTGCTTCACACAGGTGTGCGGACTTCCCTCAATTTGTCCTCCTTTTTTAGGAATTAGCATCCAGTTTTTATTTATGTGAAATTTGTACATTTTTTTAATTGCTTCTGATTCTTTTTTTTTAAATCAACTGGTGCCAGAAAGTTAAACAGATTTGTAAATTACTTCTATTTAAACGTCTTAATCCTTCCAGTACTTATCAGCTGCTGTATGTTACAGAGGAAGTTCTTTTCTTTTTGAATTTCCTTTCTGCCTGACCACAGTGCTTTCTGCTGACACCTCTCTCCATTTAAGGAATTTTCCAGAGTAGGAGCAAATCCCCATAGCAAACCTCTTTTGCTCTGGACAGTTCCTGACATTGACAGATGTGTCGGGAGAGAGCAGTGTGGTCAGACAGAAAGGAAATAAAAAAAAGAACTTCCTCTGTAGTATACAGCAGCTGATAAGTACTGGAAGGATTAATATTTTTTTTATAGAAGTAATTTACAAATCTGTTTAACTTTCTGGCACCAGTTGATTTAAAAATAAGTTTTCCAGTGGAGGACCCCCTTAAAGGGAGACTTCCAGCTGGCATAGGGAGTCTTGTAATCCAGGCAATGATCACTGGGAAAAAGGTATGCAAATTAGCTATCCTTTAGAAAGAAGAAACCTATTGAAAGTAGCTACTCTGTAATACCTATTGAAAGTAGCTACCCTGTAAGTCAATGTCCAACCCTTAAAGGAGCCTTAAAGTGGTACACTGGTGGAAAACATTTTTTTATTTTTTTATTAACTGTTGCCAGAAAGTTATACAGATTTGTAAATGACGTATTTATATACTTATCAGCTGCTATATCCTTCACATGAAGTTCTTTTCTTTTTTAATTGATTTCCTGTCATGACCACAGTGCTCTCAGATTACACCTCTGTCCATGTCAGGAACTGTCCAGAGTAGGAGCAAATCCCCATAGCAAACCTATCCTGCTCTGGACAGTTCCTGACACGGACAGAGGTGTCAGCAGAGAGCAGAAAAGAAGACAGAAAAGAAGAAGAAAAAAAAAACTTCTTCTGTAGTATACAGCAGCTGATATGTACTGGAAGGATAGAGATTTTTAAATAGAAGTAATTTACAAATCTGTATAACTTTCTGGCACCAGTTGATTTAAAAAAAAAAAAAAAAAAAAAATTAAAATTTTTTTCCACCAGAGTACCCCTTTAAATCTCAACTGTGGATTGAAATAAAACACAACAAAAAAAAAAAACTCATAAAAAGGTACATTTGAACACTGCATTCTACAGTATAACCTTTATTTGCTCTTGCCGTGGGTATCTCTTTCAGGTAAAGCATTATGTGAAGTAAAATATGCATAACTGTCTTCTAAAAGATAATCTTATTGATTTGCTTCTCAGGAAGTTTGTCTGTTACTAAAAGACACAATCGATACCAGAGTGAAGCAGCATATTGAAAGCCGAAGACAGCAAGGCCAAGTAAAACACAAGGAGTATACGCAGGCCAGTCCACTGTTTCTTAAAGGTAAGCATTAGCCTTCCTAAACAGAGAGAAAACAACTCCCCTCCTCCCAATTCCATACTACCGCCTCGGTATGTCTCTTGATACTTGTAGAAAATAGGGACAACACAGCACTTAACAAATACAGCTTTATTTCAAGTTAGCAGAAGGTACACAAAATCACACCTCCACAGACCACCCGTTCACAACTTGATGCGTTTCGGGCGAATGCCCCGAAACGCATCAAGATGTGACCTGGTTTGGTCTGTGAAGCTGTGATTTTGTCAAGGTGTGGACTTGGAATAAAGCCGCATTCATTTAAGAGCTGGATTGTCCCTATTTTCCACAAGCATTAGTCTTTACTAAGGGTACCAGGGTTGGATACTGGACCTTGCATACTTTGAAACTTCAGATCCATTCAATACTGTTCAAACGTGAGACTGGTGAGACTTGTGGGAAAATGTAGAAAACTGAATGGACAATAGAAGAGGTGGATATATATATTGGAAACCCATTAGGATGGGTAGACACACTAGTGGGGTACCTCATTGGTTAGTATTGAGCCCTGTTATTTTTAATCTATATATATATAAAACTCAACGTGTGTGTGTGTATGTATGTTCCAGCATCACGTCCAAACGGCTAAAGATATTAACATGAAACTTGGCACACATGTTACTTATATGTCAACAACAAACATAGGATAGGTGATTTAACCCTTACTCACCCCCATTTGCCAGGGGCAGGGCTTATGTTTAAAGTCCCATACAAGTCAATGGGAAATATGTTACTGCATAACTTCCAAACGGCTTGAGATATTTCGATAATGCTTGGTCACATGTTACTTATATGTCCACTTAAAATATAGGATAGTTAATTTAACCCTTAACTACCCCCATTTGTGAGGGTCGGGGTTTTTGTTTAAAGTCCCATGCAAATCAATGGGAAATGTATGTTCCCACATAACTTCCGTACGGCTGGAGATATTTCAATAACTGGTACACGTCGGGATAGGAGGTCGAGATAGGAGGATGGGAAAGTCCCATACAAGTCAATGGGAAATATGTCACTGCATAACTTCCAAACGGCAGTATTTCGATAATACTTGGTCACATGTTACTTATATGTCCACTTAAAATATAGGATAGTTAATTTAACCCTTAAAAAGTACCTGTCATCAACAAAAACTTTTAATATGTTGTTCATAATCATTAATGAAGACATAATGTAATAGATCTTCATTAAAAAATATTAATATTTATACCAGTTTTTTCATTTTATACTTTTGGCCACTAGGGGTCTCTCTTCTATGCCTGGTCTGCAGGCAGCTTCCTATGCTTCTCATAGTAAGTGTACAGCTTTTAGGACTAATGCTGAAAGGGCACTGGTCCTTCCACAGGAACTTCAGTACTGTGAGCTACAAGCCTGCACATGCCTCTCATATAACAGAGGCCAGTCACCCCCACCTGCTCTGTTCTCCCTGCCCCTCATCACACGTTATCTTATACATTGTATTATCTCACTGCACTCCCTGCTCTGTGCCCCCCCCCCCCCCCCCCCCCACCGACATTCATCTTAATTACTGCCTCTGTAATTGGTCCCACCGCCCCTGGTTCTCAGCATTGACTTTTTAGTGCAGAGAGACACGGGAGAGAGAGAGACAGAGACTGCCGTCCCTCCCCTGTACTTAGTCTGTATGCACACTGCCTCCAGCTGTTGCAAAACTACAACTCCCAACATGCCCGGACAGCTGTTGGCTGTCTGGGCATGCTGGGAGTTGTAGTTTTGCAACAGCTGGAGGTACCCTGGTTGGGAAACACTGCTACAGAGGGAGAACAGCATGCAGGAAGACAGGCAGAAGCAGAATCCTGGCCAGGCTTCATGTAACATCATGCCTGCTGGGACCTGCCTGCTTCCACCCCTCAGAAAGACAGTGCTCCTGAGCTAATGAAGAGGGATAAAAAAAAATATTTCCACAGCGTTTTAAACCTCAATAAACACACGGATCGGCATAGTTAGAGTAAGGGACAGATGGGGAGGGGGATCAGGGAAAGTTTAGTTGATGACAGGTACTCTTTAACTACCCCCATTTGTGAGGGTCGGGGTTTTTGTTTAAAGTCCCATGCAAATCAATGGGAAATGTATATTCCAACATAACTTCTGTACGGCTGGAGATATTTCAATAACTGGTACACATATTACGGGACGAGATAGGAGGACCGGGATAGGAGGACCGGGATAGGAGGACCGGGATAGGAGGTCGAGATATGAGGACGGGATAGGAGGTCGAGATATGAGATAGGAGGTCGGGATAGGAGGTCGGGATAGGAGGTTGGGAAAGGAGGACCAGATAGGAGGTCGGGATATGACAACAATATATGAGGATGGGATATGAAGTCAAAAGCTTCCTCCTTTGTTTATTTTCCTCCCCAACAAGGATTAGGAAGGAAAAACCAGGCAACGCCGGGTACTCAGCTAGTATACCTATAAATGACACTGTAGGGGCATAATGGTGTGAAATCTCAATATTTGCACGTAATACAAATCTGCAAAGTTGCACGGATAGGGACATATTGGAGGCTTGGGCCAAGCTGTGAGAAATAAGGTTTAAACGTAGATAAATAAAGGTTAGGCACTTGGGCCAAAAAAGGCAAATGTCATAATTTGAGTTAAAATGGGAAAACACTATGTAACACTGACATGGAAAAAGACTTGGGGGATATTATTGGATACTAAACTGAACTATAGCAACCAGTGCCAGGCTGCGGCTGCCAAGGCAAATAGCTAACGGGGTGTATTAAAAGGGGCCTAAATGCACATGGCGAAAACATTGCTTTACATATATACAGAACAACTTAATAGTTCGTCCACACCTGGAATATTGTATAGAGTTTTGGGCTCCAATGTATGAGAAAGTCATACTAGAGCTGGAGTATTAAATAAAAAAGAGGTCTGCAGTACCCATTTAAGAGTATCAAAGCAGGGGGTGACTCATTTTATCAATGTATCAAAGTTAAATTCTGAGATCTAGTGGTCCTTTTTATAATATGACGTGTAAATATATTAAAAGGGATATCTGCTTTGTCTTGAGGAAATTAGGACAGTATAGAAAGTTTTACTTTAATAAAAGCTGAGTAAAACCCAGGAACTCCCCCAGGATGTTGTAATGGTTTACTCTAGAAGTTTTGGGGGTCCAGATCCCATTCTTAAATGGACATAGTATTTTTTTAAAACTTTTGACATGTCCTAGTGAGAACACTTTGGGAGAAATGTCAGATGGATTCCCTATGCAAGTCTATGGGAGATTCTCACTCACAGACACAATGGGGAAGATTTATCATAACCTGTGCAGAGGCAAAGTTGCCCATAGCAACCAATCAGCTTACTACTTACCTTCTTAACAAGGCCTCGAAAAAATGAATGAAGCGATCTGATTTGTTTCTATGGGCAACTTGGTAACTTTCCCACTCCACAGGTTTTGATAAATCTCCCCCATAGGCCCTCATATACTATTGCAAACCCGGCAAGTTTTTTCGGGTTGTGCGCCAGATTCTGGCGCACTGCGCCAGGAATTCTGTCTGCGCAAGAAATTGTACCAGAATTGAAAAACCCAAAATGGGGTGTGGTCACCAAAAAAGGGGCGTGTTCCCAACATTTTTACAAAAACCCAACCTATTTACTAAGGTTTCCACAGAAAATGTGATGGATTTGAGCTGAGGAAAACCTGACAGATCAGAGCATGTGTAAAAAAAAAAAAAATGAATAAATAAAAAAGCAGAATGTAGGGAAAAGTGCAAAAATGTAGGGAAACCTTAGTAAATACCGTGGAAAAAAATTGTAGGGAATTAAAACCCACAAAGAAACCTACACTACACTCTTAGTAAATCAGGGCCATTGTGGGGAGAAGACTACGGCAGCCCACCTTTCTCCTCTCATTCTAGGTCGGGACACCCACCTCAACCTCTCAGCTTTTTTGTTCATCCCCTTACAAGTTACTGAAAGCCCTTTTACACAAGTATACCTTGGTGATGAGATAATATATGGGACATTTCTTGTTATGTTTACATTTGAACTGACACCTTCTTAAGCAATTCCATCAGAATTGCCAACAAGAAGGGGGCGACCTGCTGCCTTCTTTATGAAGTGCTGTGGCTTCTGTTTTAATGCTTTTAAACATATATAAATTGATTTCTACCTTCAAGTTAAAGGTGTTATCCAGCAGAAAATCATGATCCCCTATCCACTGTCTAATCTTGGGGGGTTGCTGTTGTCATGGATTACCTCCTTAAATGTCTTCTAAGGACGAGACCACCAATGCAGTTTCAGGAATACACTATAATATTTGCATATATTTTGTTTCCAGTAATTTGTGTATTTTTTAACAAAGTTTATTTTTACACTTTAATACAATGTATTCTGTTTCTGTGACTCTTTGCATTAAGCATTTTATGAAACTGCAGTAAAGGAAAAGATCCCACATACAGTACGTGGGTACAAGTTGACATTTTCCCACAAGAGCTAAATGTTAAATTAATTTTTCACGGTGAATATTTGAAGACAGGATTTTTTTTCTTTTTCACAATTTCTATTGCATACTTTTCTGATTTATATAACTACATTATTGTTCTCAAGTGACAACACAGCTATTTATGTTAAGATCTGTTTTGCTCTGAGATATGATGACAGTGACGAAGTTAATCATTTATATTGAATAAAGAAAAGTATAGGAACAGATATGAGAGTCGTAATCCTACTCTGTGCATGGCAATGTTTTTTCTTATCAGGTTATAATACTAATAGGTCTGTTTCTTACTGTAGTCCCTCAATATACCATTTTATTGGCTTCAGGGTGACCAGTTGAAACCAATGTATGTTGAGTCTATAACTCTATGGAAAACTGGTAATTGGTTCTGAAGCCCCTAAAATGTCCACCTAAAGTAAGAAAACATAAAGAAATATAATCACAAATATAATGCAAATAAACAGTTTGTACTTGTATTAGTCAAAAGGAGCAACTGAAATCACTTTCTAAAAGGTTTGGAGCTCTCCTGCCGGTCCTGCAAAATTCAACATGGAGAAACGCTGGGCATGATGGGCAGTCGGGTGTGGAGGCAACCATGCTGACACTCAAAGAGTCCTGTACACAAGCCCTATTAATTACAGAAGGGTTCGTGTTTGGAACTCACTAAACATCACTACAGTTGCCTCAGCAGCTATTGAAGGTCTGCAGCAGTCAGTAGTTTTTCAACAGAGGGGAATAAGAAAGGAGTATATGGGGTGTATGGGGGATGTGTTTGAACTACTGTATGTACAGGGGCAATACCTTGGTCTGGGTGAGAGACTTAAAAGCTTGCTGGGCCTTTACTTCTACACTGCAGTGTCACTTTACAGTACCTTTGACCTCTAGAGTCTGTGATGTCACTGTGTGGGGCAGAAGCATGGATAATATATTTGGTAGGTAGGTCATACACATTTGAGAACATTTTGCTTTTCTTTTTGATTGGCGATATTTTGCCATATTACCTGTACCTATTTTGTTTTTTTTACTTGCAACTTTTAATTTTAACATTTAATTGGAGGGTTTGTAGAGGTTTGAACTTTTTGTGCAAGGAGGTTTTTTTTTTGTTTTTTTTTTAATGCTTGTTACTTTTATTTTTTTTAATTATTTTTTAAAGGTACCTACCTCAGTCGTTGATTGACTGCACAGCCATTTCCTACAGGGTCAGCACATTATTAGAAGTGTGGAGCACTGAGGGCCCGGAGCCATTGGAATGGTCAATATGTAGTTATTTTTTTCCAGCACCCTGTGTCCTTTCTGACACAAAAATGTCCCTGAACAAAAAAAAAAAAAAACTTTTAAGTTTGATCGGAGTCAGAGTGTTCAGACCTTTACCGATTAGATAAAGTTAGAAAGAACCAGGGGAAAAGAATGGCTGGTCGACACAATCCAATAGACTTCCACTGTAAGTTTGTCTTGCTTAGTGCACTCTTCTCGGTTGCGGTCTGAACACTCAGACCCCGACAAATCAATACTTCTGGCATGTCTCTAGAACATGTCAAAAGTTGCAGTCCCCTTTAACTATAAATACATTTTTCTTGTAATAAGCATTTAATAGTAATTTTTAAATACAGCATTAGCGATATGACAAGACATACTTCCTCATACCATTTATACTTTGTGACCTATCTCTTCGGCCTGAAATTGTGTGCATTTGAGTTTATTAAGAGGAAATGGATTTATATAAATGTTACAAAACTGATATGGGAAGCTACTATTACAAAATCTTTCATAGCGATCTAAGATTTCCCATAGGTGTTTTTTATTTTTGCTATTGAAACATTTCACTGTAGCTTTTTAAACGGGAGGATAGCTGCTTTCTTTGCTCTGGACTATCATTGACACATTTTTTTTCTTCCTGATGAAATGAACCCTCTTGATGTGTTCAATATAATAATAAACCCAGGGGAGAAGCCTTGTTGGTAAACTGCATGAAGGAGGCTTTGGAACACCTGATACATTTGTTCTGCATCGTTGCCCAAGGCATCCGGATCATTAGTTATGCAGATGACCTAACTCAGCCATTCAGACATCCTATAGAGACCTGTACAGCCTGAAACCCAAAACTTAGTTGTAAGGCTTTGACCATAATTAGAGATAATTTCCTGTATTCCTTTAAGCTTGTGGCAGGACCTTTCTGTTGTTTTTTTTGTTTTTTGTACAACTGTTAATACTATGCTATTTTATATACATAAAAAAATATTTGGTTTATTTTAGAAGAAAAAAAAACACACTCTAAAACTCATACGGGCATGCTGGGAGTTGTAGTTTTGCAACATCTGGAGGTCCGCAGGTTGAAGACCACTATTGGGTTCAAAATCTTTATTTTTTTTAGATTTTGCACCTATAAATTGGGTGCGTTTTATACGCCGGTGCGTCCTATAGGGCGAAAAATACTGTAATTAACCTTGATTAACCCCTTAAGGACCCAGCCATTTTACACCTTAGGACCCGGCCATTTTTTGCACATCTGACCACTGTCACTTTAAACATTAATAACTCTGGAATGCTTTTAGTTATCATTCTGATTCCGAGATTGTTTTTTCGTGACATATTCTACTTTAACATAGTGGTAAAATTTTGTGGTAACTTGCATCCTTTCTTGGTGAAAAATCCCAAAATTTGATGAAAAATTTGAAAATTTTGCATTTTTCTAACTTTGAAGCTTTCTGCTTGTAAGGAAATGGATATTCCAAATATTTATTTTATTTTATTCACATATACAATATGTCTACTTTATGTTTGCATCATAAAATTGACGTGTTTTTACTTTTGGAAGACACCAGAGGGCTTCAAAGTTCAGCAGCAATTTTCCAATTTTTCACAAAATTTTCAAACTCACTATTTTTCAGGGACCAGTTCAGGTTTGAAGTGGATTTGAAGGGTCTTCATATTAGAAATACCCCACAAATTACCCCATTATAAAAACTGCACCCCCCAAAGTATTCAAAATGACATTCAGTCAGCGTTTTAACCCTTTAGGTGTTTCACAGGAATAGCAGCAAAGTGAAGGAGAAAATTCACAATCTTCATTTTTTACACTCGTATTTTCTTGTAGACCCAATTTTTTTTATTTTAACAAGGGGTAATAGGAGAAAATTTATACTTGTATTTGTAGCCCAATTTCTCTCGAGTAAGCACATACCTCATATGTCTATGTAAAGTATTCGGCGGGCGCAGTAGAGGGCTCAGAAGCGAAGGAGCGACAAGGGGATTTTGGAGAGTACGTTTTTCAGAAATGGTTTTTGGGGGGCATATTGCATTTAGGAAGCCACTATGGTGCCAGAACAGCAAAAAAAAAAACACATGCCATACCATTTTGGAAACTAGACCCCTTGAGGAACGTAACAAGGAATTAAGTGAGCCTTAATACCCCACAGGTGTTTCACGACTTTTGCATATGTAAAAAAAAATAAAAAAAATTCACTAAAATGTGTGTTTCCCCCCAAATTTCACATTTTTGCAAGGGTTAATAGCAGAAAATACCCCCAAAATTTGTAACCCCATCTCTTCTGAGTATGAAGGTACCCCATAAGTTGACTTGAAGTCCACTACGGGCGAACTACAATGCTCAGAAGAGAAGGAGTAATATTTGGCTTTTTGAGAGCAAATTTTGCTCGGAGGCATGTCGCATTTAGGAAGCCCCCTATGGTGCCAGGACAGAAAAATAACCCCCACATGGCATACCATTTTGGAAACTAGACCCCTTGAGGAACGTAACAAGGGGTACAGTGAGCATTTACCCCCCACTGGTGTCTGTCAGATCTTTGGAACAGTGGGCTGTACAAAATTTTTTATTTGCACAGCCCATTGTTCCAAATATTTGTCAGACACCAGTGGGGTGTAAATTCTCACTGCACCCCTCATTACATTCCGTGAGGGGTGTAGTTTCCGAAATGGGGTCACATGTGGGGTTTTGTTTTTTTTGCGTTTGTCAAAACCGCTGTAACAATCAGCCACCCCTGTGCAAATCACTTCAAATGTGCATGGTGCACTCTCCCTTCTGGGCCTTGTTGTGCGCCCCCAGAGCACTTTACGCCCACATATGGGGTATTTCCGTAGTCAGGAGAAATGCATTACAAATTTTGGGGGGCTTTTTTCCCTTTTACCTCTTGTCAAAATGAAAAGTATAGGGCAACATCAGCATGTTAGTGTAAAAATTTTTTTTTTTTTACACCAACATGCTGGTGTAGACCCCAACTTCACCTTTTCATAAGGGGTGAAAGGAGAAAATACCCCCCAAAATTTGTTAGGCAATTTCTCCCGAGTACGGCGATACCCCATATGTGGCCCTAAACTGTTGCCTTGAAATACGACAGGGCTCCGAAGTGAGAGCGCCATGCACATTTGAGGCCTGAATTAGGGATTTGCATAGGGGTGGACATAGGGGTATTCTACGCCAGCGATTCCCAAACAGCATGCCTCCAGCTGTTGCAAAACTCCCAGCATGCTTGGACAGTCAACGGCTATCCGGCAATACTGGGAGTTGTTGTTTTGCAACAGCTGGAGGCTCCATTTTGGAAACAGTGGCGTACCAGACGTTTTTCATTTTTATTGGGGAGGGGGGCTGTGTAGGGGTATGTGTATATGTAGTGTTTTTTACTTTTTATTTTATTTTGTGTTAGTGTAGTGTAGTGTTTTTAGGGTACAGTCACGCGGGCAGGGGATTACAGCGAGTTTCCCGCTGCGAGTTTGAGCTGCCGCGCAAAATTTGCTGCATCGCAAACTTGCAGCCTGATACTCACTGTAAGCCCCCTGCCCATGTGAATGTACCCTGTACATTCACAGGGGGGGACCTCCAGCTGTTGCAAAACTACAACTCCCAGCATGCACAGTCTATCAGTGCATGCTGGCAGTTATAGTTTTACAACAGCTGGAGGCACACGGGTTGGGAAACACTGAGTTAGGAAACAGACAATGTTTCCCAACCAGTGTGCCTCCAGTTGTTGCAAAACCACAACTCCCAGCATGCCCAGGCAGCCGAAGGGCATATTGGGAGTAGTGGTTACGCAACAGCTGGAGGAGAACAGTTTGGGGACCACTGTGTAGTGGTGTCCCAGCCGCAGCCCTCCAGATGTTGCAAAACTACAACTCCCAGTATGCCAAAACTGTCCAGGCATGCTGGGAGTTGTAGTTCTGCAACATCTGAAGGGCCAGATGTTACAGAACTACAACTCCCAGCATGCCTGGAGAGTAAGGGCATGCTGAGGATGTGTAGTTTTGCAACATCTGGAAGGGCACAGTGGTCTCAAAACTGTGGACCTCCAGATGTTGCAAAACTGCAACTCCCAGCATGCCCAGATGCCAAGGGCTGTCTGGGCATGCTGGGAGTTGTAGTTTACAGGGTCCCATTACAGCAATGCATGTCGCTTTACGGCGACGTGCATTGCTGTAAAGGGCCCGACCGCGGCTGAAGATCTACTAACCTGTCGCCGCCACTGCCGTCTCCGCCGCCGGGATCCGGGTATTCAGGGACGAGGTAAGTACCGGGGTCGGGCCCCAGCACTCCCCCGTCCCCCGCCGTGTCCTCCGGTCTTCCTCCCGTCCTCTCCGGACTTCCAGGGGTCGGGCAGGACGGGAGGAAGTAACCGCCCAACCCCCCCCCCCCCCCTGCGATTGGTCGGTTAACTAACCGACGGATCGCAGGGGATCGGAGTAGGTGTCTTCAGCATGGTCCTGGCTGTCTGTGACAGCCGGGATCATGCGAAATTACCGGGCGGTCGGGTCCCAGAGACCCGATCAGCCCGGTATCGCCGCAGATCGCAAGGGCGATTTCCCTGGATGCCTGCTGAAGCATTTCAGCAGGCATCCGCTTCCGATCTCTGCCCGGGGCGCGGCAGAGACCGGAGAAACACCAGGACGTATTAGTACGTCCTGGGTCCTTAAAGCCCAGGGTGCCAGGACGTTCTAGTACGTCCTGGGTCCTTAAGGGGTTAATCATAACAGGTCCTCTACGTACGGCATACTAACTGTGTAAAAAGAGGATACAACAAAATGAAATAGCAAAATAGGGATAGGTTAAAGGGGTACTCCAGTGGAAAACTTTTTTTTTTTTTAAATCAACTGGTGCCAGAAAGTTAAACAGATTTGTGAATCACTTCTATTAAAAATTTTTTAATCCTTCCAGTACTTTTTAGGGGCTGTATACTAAAGAGAAATTCAAAAAAGAAATGCATTTCCTCTGATGTCATGACCACAGTGCTCTCTGCTGACCTCTGCTGTCCATTTTAAGAACTGTCCAGAGCAGCATATGTTTGCTATGGGGATTTTCTCCTGCTCTGGACAGTTCCTAAAATGGACAGCAGAGGTCAGCAGAGAGCATTGTGGTCATGACATCAGAGGAAATGCATTTCTTTTTTGGATTTCTCTTTAGTATATAGCCCCTAAAAAGTACTGGAAGGATTAAGATTTTTTTTTAATAGAAGTAATTTACAAATCTGTTTAACTTTCTGGCACCAGTTGCTTTAAAAAAAAAAAAAAAAAAAAGTTTTCCACGGGAGTACCCCTTTAAAAGTTGAATAAAACAGAAAAATAATATAAATAAAAATATATATTGAATGAAATATTGTAACCAGCAATTATGTAAAACACAATTTCTTATTGCATGCATATGCTTATAAATAAAACATGTAAATGAATAAAATAAATAAGTAAAATGGTACCACCAACTATAGTATTTATACAATATATGTTAGCAGGCTGCATATAAAATAGTGCACTTATAGATATATCATTGGTCTTTAGAAAAAGATGAGAAGGAGCTTTAATTCCTTTATAGAACTATGCTGCACAAATAATGTCTCTCCGGCTGATCTCCTTAGAAGGAATGGTAACGCTCGGCAGCGCTGTAGGTACAAATAAATTGTACCTCTGTAGTTCCTTGGCTCAGGTGGCACTGGGCCGTTAGGACACTTTCATAGGGGGAGACTTATCAAAACCTGTCCAGAGGAAAAGTTGCTAAGTTGCCCATAGCAACCAATCAGATCGCTTCTTTCATTTTTTTTAAAAGGCCTCTGAAAAATGAAAGAAGCGATTACAATAAGTAGGTCGGACAATCCAGACTGTACGATCACGTGTGTCTAAACATAGATCTAATATAAAAAAGAGTTTTCTATTGCATAGCATATCTCGTCACTTTTCTGCAGTACACAATAATAATATTAATGACTTGCAACTTACCATTTTAGAAACTATTCCGGCAACAACTCCTAACCGTTTTCAAAAATTGATTAATCAAGAATCTTACTGGATTTTCAAATTAGCTACGCTTACCCCTCAGGGACTTAATGAATCAATAGAAAATGTTCGATAGTCCGTTATATTGTTTTTCACCATATATTCATTTTTGTTCTGTATGTTATTTTTTAATTTTTGTACCTTTTTAATAATTTTTTATGAATGATTAGACCAATGAGATTATCTATGTATAATGATTAAATGTTTTTATGTGTAGCACTTAATGTGGTTTACTGTGGATTCGGCAATTGCCGTCTCCCCAGGCAACCCATATTGTGTACACATAATGAGAAAGCTATTGCAGTTACACAATTCTATTTATTTTCTTATCCGCATTGTGACTCTCCATATCCTCTGCTATAAATTAGCAGGGGATCCTGGCGACTCGTAATGCAGTTTTATATTAATTGAGCAATTTTTCTTCTGCAAACTAAATGGTAAAATTTTTAGCAATCTTCTTTGTTAGTCAATGGGTTAAATCCTACCTATTTATACCTGCGGTGTACTCTATCTGTTATGCCTGATGAAGCTGCGCATGTGCAGCGAAACGCGGTGCATTGTGGACAAATAAATCCTTTTAATCCTTCACCTGTTGTGGTCGTTCAGCGCCGTTGAGCCGGGTTCCCTCTGAAGCCTTTTATTCCTTTGCCTGATATTTACCGGAGGGCAGCAGACGACTTCACCTATTTCCACGTCTCCATCATTGTTGTGTATGAAGTTGCACAACCACGCAGGGTGAGCATTTCATTCATATAATTACCTCACCATTGGATCGCTAACGTTACTACTCTATGGAGCGCCTGTTTTCCTTATTCCTAGAACCATGAGGATTAGGCAATGTGGGCAAGTCAGCCGTCTCCGTGCAGGTTGCAGGAGAAGTCCCAAGTAGACGTGTTGGAAATGGCCGGAATAAACGTTCACTGTGATATACTGAGCGCGCTACATTAAATAAATATATGTGGTGTCCCAATACCGCATTTCATACGGTACTTATTTATCTATGGGTCCCCGTAGCCAGAGTCCCTAGGACTTAGTAATATCTGTTAGTCAGTCCGCCCCTAGACGCCTCTATTATAGTGTATATATTCCTAATTTATCCATAGAATAACGTAAATAGTATTATTTCTGTATATAAATGGTTAATTACAGGTTTCCATGGTGTCGCAGGGCCTTGGGTCATGTGATGCGTTCCAAGCCTCGTTCTGGATGCGTTCCAGGCCTCACTTTGGTATCTGTAGCCTCATTTTGGGTTTTGCAATGTATATAGATCCTGTGATGTAAGCAATCCCATGATACCATGTAAAGTGAGTGGCAGACGTTCGGACCAATCAAAATCGTCACGCCCCCTGCCCATATAAGGGAGCGGCGGCCATCTTATCGCTCTCTTTCTCCTGGCTCTTGATGAGAGAAGACCTATATCTCAGTAATCGCAGTGAGTTAGGCCTGAGCCTTGCGGCAACGGCTGAATGATCTAAATTATAGAGTGTGTCATCCCCTAAGCACTCTGCAGTATCACCGGACTCAATATTACCCCTAAATCCGGACGGATCTGCACATCACTCCCTAAATTCAGAGACTATAAGTTTCATGCAAGGTCCGCAACTTCTGTCAGTCGCTAAGCAACCTAAGAACTGTTATATGAGACTGTTGCTATGCATTGGATATTGCCAGCACTGCAGTAAAGTTATTCAAGTTCAAGTTACATCTGCTTGTGGACCTTCAGTCATTTCATTGCACCTATCGCTTCTGGGAAGGGCAACGATAGGCCGGAACATAGATTCAGCATACCAGCCCTCACCCTGGCGTCATGAGTGACTGGGTTAATATTAACCCCTAATATACCAACATCATACCATCCCTACCATACACCCCCCAAGAGCTACCACATATATATATATATATATATATATATATATATATATATATATATACACATTCACACAAACGTAAGATGGGTGTCCAACTGGCACTACTGAGAATGCTCGAGAAGTATTGCAGTCCCCTTGATCCAATAAAAGTAGATACAGCCACTCTATTCAGCCTCTATATGGTGGTGCTCAGCGGCAAAAGTCCATACAAGTAAAACTCCAGCAAGAGAGAGAGAAAACTGCGGCAGCTCACCAAATGATCTTCAGGCTATTTATTAAAGACGGGTGTACATACAGGTGCAATTTACAACAAGAGCTACGTCCGTTTCACACTAAATCACACTGAGCCAGAAGAAGCACGATTTAGTGTGAAACAGATGTCGCTCTTGTTGTGAATGGCACCTGTATGTACACCCGTCTTTAATAAATAGCCTGAAGATCATTTGATGAGCTGCTTCAGTTTTCTTTCTCTCTTGCTGGGGATATATATATATATATATATATATATATATATATATATATATATATATAATATATACTGCTCAAAATAATAAAGGGAACACTTAAACAACACAAAGTAACTCCAAGTCAATGACACTTCTGTGAAATGACACTGTCCACTCAGGAAGCAACACTGATTGACAATCAATTTCACATGCTGTTGTGCAAATGGAACAGACAACAGGTGGAAATTATAGGCAATTAGCAAGACACCCCCAATAAAAGAGTGGTTCTGCAGGTGGTGACCACAGACCACTTCTTAGTTCCTATGCTTGCTTGCTGTTGTTTTGGTCACTTTGATTGCTGGCGGTGCTTTCACACTAGTGGTAGCATGAGACGGAGTCTACAACCCACACAAATGGCTCAGGTAGTGCAGTTCATCCAGGATGGCACATCAATGTGAACTGTGGCAAGAAAGTTTGCTGTGTCTGTCAACGTAGTGTCCAGAGCATGGAGGCCCTACCAGGAGACAGGCCAGTACATCAAGTGATGTGGAAGAGGCTGTAGGAGGGCAATAACCTAGCAGCAGGATCGCTACCTCTGCCTTTGTGCAAGGAGGAGCAGAAGGAACACTGCCAGAGCCCTTCAAAATTACCTCCAGCAGGCCACAAATGTGCATGTGTCCACTCAAACGGTCAGAAACAGACTTCAGGAGGGTCGTATGAGGGCCTGACATTCGCAGGTGGGGGTTATGCTTACAGCCCAACACCGTGCTGGATGTTTGGCATTTGCCAGAGAACATCAAGATTGGCAAATTCACCACTGGCGCCCTGTGCTCTTCACAGATGAAAGCAGGTTCACACTGAGCACATGTGCAGATGTGACAGAGTCTGGAGACGCGGTGGAGAACATTCTACTGCCTGCAACATCCTCCAGCAGGACCGGTTTGGGGGTGGGTCAGTAATGGTGCGAGGTGGCATTTCTTTGGGGGGGGGGGGGGGGGGCGCACAGCCCTCCATGTGCTTACCAGAGGTAGCCTAATTGCCATTAGATATCGAGATGAGATCTTCAGACCCCTTTTGAGACCATATGCTGGTGCGCTTGGCTCATGTGGCCGGAGTGTGTCAGCAGTTTCTGTAAGAGGAAGGTATTGAAGCTATGGACTGGCCAAGCCCGTTCCCCAGACCTGAATCCGATTGAGCACATCATGTCCCGCTCCATCCACCAATGCCACATTGTACCACAGACTGTCCGCCACCTCATCAGGGGCATGCCCAGGCATTGTAGGGAGGTCATTCGGGCACGTGGAGGCCACACACACTACTGAGCCTCATTTTGACTTGTTTTAAGGACATTACATCAAAGTTGGATCAGCCTGTAGTGTGGTTTTCCACTTTAATTTTGAGTGTGACTCCATATCCAGACCTCCATGGGTTGATAAATTTGCATTGATAATTTTTGTGTGATTTTGTTTTCAGCACATTCAACTATGTAAAGATGAAAGTATTTAATATGTTAAGTTCATTCTTTCATATCTAGGATGTATTCTCTTAGTGTTCCCTTTTTGAGCAGTGTATATAGATATCGATATACTATAGCGAGCTACGCTTGTGTCAGGACACATAGGGGGAGATTTATGAAAACCTGTCGTGAGGAAAAGTTGCTGAGTTGCCCATAGCAACCAATCAGATCGCTTCTTTTATTTTTCAGAGGCCTTTTCAGAAATGAAAGCAGCGATCTGATTGGTTGCAATGGGCAACTCAGCAACTTTTCCTCTGGACAGGTTTTGATAAGTCTCCCCCTATGATAGTGTCCTAACGGCCCAGTGCCATCTGAGCCAAGAAACGACAGAGGTACAATATATTTGTATCTACAGCGTTACCATTCCTCATTTGCTTCTAAGGAGATCAGCCGGAGAGACATTATTTGTGCAGCATAGTTCTATAAAGGAATTAAAGCTCCTTCTCATCTTTTTCTAAAGACCAATGATATATCTATAAGTGCACTATTTTATATGCAGCCTGCTAACATATATTGTATAAATACTATAGTTGGTGGTACCATTTTACTTATTTATTTTATTCATTTACATGTTTTATTTATAAGCATATGCCTGCAATAATAAATTGTGTTTTTACATAATTGCTGGTTACAATATTTCATTCAATATATATTATTTTATTTTTTTTGTCAACTTTTGACCTATCCCTATTTTGCTATTAGTTAATTTTGTTGTATCCTCTCTATACACAGTTAGTATACTGTACCTAGAAGACCTGTTATGATTAATCAAAGTTAATTGTATTCAATTAGGCATGTGGGTATCATGCAACACAGGATCCTCAGTACAGTTTGTTTTAGTGTGAGCCCCCCTAGCATCAATTTTTTTTCTTACCCACAGAAGACATATTCTTTGTTTATTACTTATACCCTTTTCTTCTCGGGGTATAAGCTGGCGCCAGAGCTGTCTGGCTGCATCTTACCCCTCCCTTTCCCATAAACAACAAATAAATATTAGGCCAGCTTTGGAGAGAGAACTGTTTTCTGGACAAATGTTTGTCTGACAGTTAATAAACATGTATGGGCACCTTTAGTCTTTCTTGCACACTGGTGCCCAAAACTCTTCACAATACTCTGTGTGTTCTTACTATGTGGTGATTCGTACAGGGGTAGACTCTTTTTTTTGTTGTTGTTGTGTGCATCTATACACCTTTTGCATTCTATGATATTATTTATCTTGGCAGCAGTTGCAGGACATAGGTTGCTACAGTTAAAGGGGTACTCCGCCCCTAGACATCTTATCCGCTATCCCCAGCGGCGGGACCTCCGCAATCTCTCCTGCAGCCCCCGAGTTATCAGCTCAACAGAGTTAAGTGTGCTCCGTGGCTGATGACTCACGATACAGGGGCCGGTGGTTTGTGATGTCATGGCTTTGCCCCCTTGTGATGTCACGCCCCTTAATGCAAGTATATGGGAAGGGGCGTGGGCATGCCCCCTCCCATAGACTTGCATTCAGGGGGGCGTGGTGTGACATCACGAGGGGTGGAGCCATGACATCACCATTTGCTGGCCCCTGTATCGTGAGTCATCAGCCATGGAGAAAACTTGGCTCCGTAGAGCTGATGACTCAGGGGGTTGCAGGAGAGATCCGGACCCCTGCGATCAGACATCTTATCCTCTATCCTTGGATAGGGGATAAGGTGTGTAGGGGTAGAGTACCCCTTTAAGTTTGTCATTTTAAGTTCCTAAGTCCTTTTCCAGTAATTCATATAATATCTTTATTAGAGTAGGGTCACACACAGTACAATACAAAATACGCTGCAGATGCGACAGCAGTTACAGAGCCACAGCAGAGTGAGCTCCCTGCTGCGGCTGGGTAGCCCTTTGTTTCCACTCATGACTGCTGGTGGAATATTTGCTGCTACGAGCTGACACACAGAGCTACCTAACCGCATCAGGGAACTCGCTTTGCCACCACTCTGTGACAGCCGTTGGTGCATCCACACTTTGTGTGACCCTACCAATAGGCTAGGTTTCCACACAGGTATTTAGCTGGAATTTTTTGGAAAACTGCCACTCCAGTTTTTGAGCCAAAGCCAGAAATTGGTCTAGTAGGAAAGAGGAGTCAAAAGTCCATATTTCCCATTCCTTTTGAATACCCTTTGACTTTGGTTTGGCAGTTCTCCAGAAAACTCTAGAAAAAAACCTGTGTAAAAACCTAGCCTTAATGGGGAACTCGCCCTCTAAACATCTTATCCCCTATCCTTCGGATATGGAATAAGATGTCTGGACTCCGGGCCAGCATTTTGGCGTTCTGAACATGGAAGCTGAGAGCTTCTGTGTTTATTACATCACGCCACACCCCTTCATTCATGTCTGTTAGAGGGGGTGTGATGGCCAGATCCCATAGACACGAAGTGAATGGAGGGGGCATGACTGCTGTGGTTGCCGTCATCCAGCATGGAGCAGAGTTCACTCTGAGGACTGGATGACTGGGGTGCCACGCCGGAGATGTTTAAAGGGGTACTCCGCCCCTGGCATCTTATCCCCTATCCAAAGGATAGGGGATAAGATGTTAGATCGCCGCGGTCCCGCTGCTGGGGACTCCGGGGATCCCCGCTGCGGCACCCCGCCATCATTACTGCTCAAAGTGAGTTTGCTCTGTGCGTAATGATGGGCGATACAGTGGCCGGAGCAGCGTGATGTCATGGCTCCGCCCCTCATGACATCACGGCCCGTCCCCTTAATGCAAGTCTATGGCAGGGGGCGTGACAACCGCCACGCCCCTCCCATAGACTTGTATTGACGGGGCGGGCCGTGACGTCACGAGGGGCGGAGCTGTGACTTAACGATGCTCCGGCCCCTGTATTGCCCCTCATTACGTGCAGAGCGATCTCGCTCTGCGCAGTAATGATAGCGGGGTGCTGCAGCAGCGATCCCCGGGGTCCTCCGCTGCGGGACCCCGGCGATCTGACATCTTATCCCCAATCCTTTGTATAGGGGATAAGATGTCTAGGGGCGGAGTACCCCTTTAAGGTGTGTTTGTGTTAACAAGGAAAAAAACACATTTTTCATCTCCTAAAGTCTTATTTACCTTTGCGTTTTGTCTGACATTGTACTGCTTACTTGTTTCCAGAATATGACAAGTGAAAATTATTTAATTAGGGTATGATATGTTTACACACTATATATTTTGTGGATTTTCGGCTGCTGATTTCCTTATTGAATTTCCAGCAGAAGATCTGCTGCAGAAAATCTCCACTTAATAAATTACATGTGAACATACCGTAGGCCCATTCACACAACTGGAAATTTCGTAGTGTGAATGAGCCCTTAATGTTCACACAAGGGTATTTTGCTGTAGATTATCTGTGGCAGGTTTTCTAATGGTAAGTCAATGATAAAATCAGCAGCAAACTTCTGCAAAATACACACGTGTGAACATACCCTTATCAATTATTTCCATGGAACCTACATCGAAGCTCCACCATATGGATCCTGTCCTAAAAATGTTTAGGTTTTATTCAGAATTACGCTATATTTACAATAGCAGAAATGAAAATGGAGTTCACATTAGGTGCTGGTTACCTTACCATACCAGTAACCATGTAACAGAAGAGAACTGGGTGCTTTAGCTTTCCATGAACTTTTAGTTAAAGGGGTATTTGTCACTAATGGGGGTGGAGCGGAGGGAGGGGTTAGAATAGTTACCGTATATACTCGCGTTTAAGCCGAGTTTTTCGGCACGATTTTTCGTGCTGAAAACGCCCCCCCTCGGTTTATACTCGAGTGAACTCTCCTTCTGTCAATCCCTTCTCAGTGGTCTTCAATAGATGTTGCAAAACTACAACTCCCAGCATGCTGGGAGTTGTAGTTTTGAAACCTCTGGAGGTCCGCAGGTAGAAGACCACTGCGGCCTTCGTCATCATCCAGCCGATGGCTGTCCGGGCATGCTAGGAGTTGTAGTTTTGCAACATCTGGAGGTCTGCAGGTTGAAGATCACTGATGAAGGGATTGACAGGCGGTGATGATGAAAGGGGGGGGGGGGATGATGACGGGGGTCTGGATGATGATGAAGGCCACAGTGGTCTTCAACCTGCGGACCTCCAGAGGTTTAAAAACTACAACTCCCAGCATGCCCGGTAGGGGTCGACCGATTATCGGTATGGCCGATATTATCGGCCGATAATCACGATTTTGGGCATTATCGGTATCGGCAATTATCTTGCCGATAAGCCGATAATGCCCCGCCCCCCGCACCGCGAGCGCCACCCCCCTCGACCCGCCGCACCTCCGACCCACCGCACCGCGTCGCACCCCCCCACCGTGATGCTAGGCGGTATACCGGTATGGATTTTTTCCCATACCGCTATACCGGTCGGGCCCCTCCCCCACCCTCCGAGTGAATAAAAAAATTAAACTTACCCGTAATGGGGGTGGTCCAGGCCATCCTTCCTTCATGTAGTGTCCGGGGGCGTTCCGGGTGGAGGGTGATCCGGTCCGGGCTGTCCTTCTTCTCCGGTGGGCCTCTTCTCCACTCCGGGCCGGCTCCGGCCTAGTATGCTGCATAGACGCCGCTACGCCGTGACGTCACGAGTGGAGAAGAGGCCCGCCGGAGAAGGACAGCCCGGACCGGACCACCCTCCACCCGGAACGCCCCCGGACACTACAGGAACGATGGATGGATGGCCCGGAGCACCCTGGCAGGTAGGGCAGAGAGGCGGGTGGTGGTGGCGGCGGCCTATGGCCCCGCAAAAGCCACTGCAGATCATTGGTTTAAAGCGCCCGCTTTAAATCAATGATCTGCAGCGGTGTCGCAGGGGGTTAAATAGCCGATAACTTATACCAAAATATCGGTATAAGTTATCGGCTATCGGCCCTAACCTGCACCGATTATCGGTATCGGCCCTAAAAAAACGATATCGGTCGATCCCTAATGCCCGGACAGATGATGGCTGAAGGGACTGACAGGCGGTGATGACGAAGGGTGGGGGGGGGGGATGATGACAGGGGTCTGGATGATGACATGGGGGGATGATGTATTTCCTACCCATAGGCTTATAGTCAAGTCAATAACTTTTCCTTGGTTTTTGGGGTGAAATTAAGGGCCTCGGCTTATATTCGGGTCGGCTTATACTCGAGTATATACGGTAATAGGGATAGGCTTCAAAGGAAGAAAAAACATACACCTTTTGAATTGCATGTTGACTAATGCCAGAAGTCTAACCAATAAAACTGATGAACTGGAGGGGTTGATGTCTGAGGAGAATTATGACATAGTGGGTATAACAGAGACTTGGTTGGACGATAGCTGTGACTGGGCGGTCAACATACAGGGATATAGTCTATTCAGGAAGGATCGCACAAAACTGAAAGGGGGAAGAGTTTGTCATGATGTAATGTTCAGTCTGAAGGCTGCACTGCGGGAGGATATACAGGAGGGAAACAACAATGTAGAGTCATTATGGGTAGAAATATATGGAGATAAAAATAAAAAAATCCTGATAGGGGTTTGCTATAAGCCACCAAACATAATGGAAGAGGCAGAAGATCAATTACTGAGGCAAATAAACAAGGCAGCAAATCAGAATGTGGTGATAATAATGGGGACTTTAACTATCCTGATATAAACTGGGAGACTGAGACCTGTGAATCTCATAAAGGAAACAGGTTTCTTACTATAGCTAAAGACCATTATCTGTCCCAAATGGTGCAGGGCCCGACCAGAGGGGGCGCCCTACTAGACTTAATATTAACCAACAGATCTGACAGAGTAACTAATGTGCAAGTAGAAGGACACCTAGGAAATAGTGATCATAATATAATATAATACATTATAGCTTGTTCTTCAATAAGGGAACCTTGCGAGGGGCCACAAAAACAATGAACTTTAGGAAGGCAAAGTTTTATCAACTCATATACCGTATATACTCGAGTATAAGCCGACCCGAGTATAAGCCGAGACCCCTAATTTCAACCCAAAATCCCAGGAAAAGTTATTGACTCGAGTATAAGCCTAGGGTGGGAAATACCTCATCCCCCCCTGTCATCATCCAGACCCGTCATTAACATCCTCATCATCATCCCCTTGTCATCATCCCACACATCCCCCCTTCATCATCCCCTTATCATCCCACACATCCCCCTTCATCATCCCCTTGTCATCATCCCACACATCCCCCCTTCATCATCCCCTTGTCATCATCCCACACATCCCCCCTTCATCATCCCCTTATCATCCCGCACATCCCCCCTTCATCATCCCCTTATCATCCCACACATCCCCCCTTCATCATCCCCTTATCATCCCGCACATCCCCCCTTCATCATCCCCTTATCATCCCACACATCCCCCCTTCATCATCCCCCCCCCCTTCATCATCCCCACCCCCCTTCATCATCCCCACACCCCCCCTTCATCATCCTCTTCTCATCATTCGCCCTCAGTGGTCTTCAACCTGCGGACCTCCGGAGGTTTCAAAACTACAACTCCCAGCAAGCCCGGGCAGCCATCGGCTGTCCGGGCTTGCTGGGAGTTGTAGTTTTGAAATCTCCGGAGGTCCGCAGGTTGAAGACCACTGCGGCCTTCAACATCATCCAGCCCCCCTCTCACCCCCTTTAGTTCTGAGTACTCACCTCCGCTCGGCGCTGGTCCGGTCCTGCAGGGCTGTCCGGTGAGGAGGTGGTCCGGTGAGGAGGTGGTCCGGTGGGATAGTGGTTCCGGGCTGCTATCTTCACTGGGGGCGCCTCTTCTCCGCGCTTCCGGCCCGGAATAGATGCTTTGCCTTGACAATGACGCAAATGACGCACCTCTGCGTCGTTGTCACGGCAACGTGACTATTCTGAGGCCGGGCCCGAAGCGCTTAGAAGAGGCCTCCCCGGTGAAGATAGCAGCCCGGAACCACTATCCCACCGGACCACCTCCTCACCGGACAGTCCTGCAGGACCGGACCAGCGCCGAGCGGAGGTGAGTATTCAGAACTAAAGGGGGTGAGAGGGGGCTGGATGATGTTGAAGGCCGCAGTGGTCTTCAACCTGCGGACCTCCGGAGGTTTCAAAACTACAACTCCCAGCAAGCCCGGACAGCCGATGGCTGCCCGGGCTTGCTGGGAGTTGTAGTTTTGAAACCTCTGGAGGTCCGCAGGTTGAAGACCACTGCGGGTGGGGGAGTTCACTCGAGTATAAGCCGAGGGGGGTGTTTTCAGCACGAAAAATCGTGCTGAAAAACTCGGCTTATACTCGAGTATATACGGTAAATTGGGATAATGTCCTCAAAAACAATAATACTGACACTAAATGGAAGACTTTTAAAAATATCTTAAATTCTCACTATGAGGTATATACCTTATGGGAATAAAAGGGTCAGGAATAGTAGAAAACCAATATGGATGAGTAAAAATGTTAAAGGGGCAATAAATGACAAAAATAAAGCATTTAAACTACTAAAACAGGACGGCATTGAAGAAGCATTAAAAAGCTATAGAGAAAAAATGTAGAATATGTTAAAAACAGATAAAAGCCACAAAAATAGAGACAGGCTCATTTCCAAAGAGAGTAAAACTAACCCCAAAATGTTCTTAACTACCTTATATTAATAGCAAAAAAGGTTACCCCCCTTAAGGACCGAGCGTTTTTCCATTTTTGCACTTTCATTTTTTCCTCCTTACGTTTTAAAAATCATAACCCTTTTAATTTTGCACCTAAAAATGATGGCTTATTTTATGATGGCTTATTTTTTTGCGCCACCAATTCTATTTTGTATGACATCAGTCATTTTACCCAAAAATCTACGGCGAAACAAACAAAAAAATTGTGCAACAAAATTGAAGAAAAAACGCCATTTTGTAAATTTTGGGGGGCTTCCGTTTCAGTAAATTTTTCGGTAAAAATGATACCTTATCTTTATTCTGTAGGTCCATACAATTAAAATGATACCCTACTTATATAGGATTGATTTTGTCGGACTTCTGGAAAAAATCAGGACTACATGCACGAAAATTAATACATTTAAAATTGTCATCTTCTGACCCCTATAACTTTTTTATTTTTCCACATACGGGGTGGTATGAGGGCACATTTTTTTGCACCGTGATCTGAAGTTTTTAGTGGTACCATTTTTGTTATTGATCAGACTTTTTGATAGCTTACGCATACGCCATTGACCATGCAGTTTAATTAACGATATATTTTTATAGTTCAGACATTTACGCATGCGGCGATACCACATATGTTTATTTTAATTTTAATTTCTTTTTATTTCACGACGACTGATGTGGAAAAGGACTGGTGGGTCTTAGTTAACAGTAAATTTAGCTGTAGTGACCAGTGTTGGGCAGCTGCTGCCAAGGCAAATAAAATCATGGGGTGCATTAATAGGGGCATAGATGCCCACGACAAGGATATAATTCTACCGCTGTACAAATCACTAGTCAGACCACACATAGAATACTGTGTACAAGAAAGATATAGTGGAGCTGGAGAAGGTTCAAAGACGGGCAACCAGAGTAATACGGGGAACGGGAGGACTACAGTACCCAGAAAGATTATCAGAATATGGGTTATTTAGTTTAGAAAAAAGAAGGCTTAGGGGAGACCTAATAACTATGTATAAATATATCAGGGGACCGTACAGAGATCTCTCCCATGATCTATGTATACCCAGAACTGTCTCTATAACAAGGGGGCATCCTCTATGTTTAGAGGAAAGAAGGTTTCTACACCAGCACAGACGGGGGTTCTTTACTGTAAGAGCAGTGAGATTGTGGAATTCTCTTCCAGGGGAGGTGGTCATGGTGAGCTCACTCAGAGATTTCAAAAGGGGCCTGGATGCATTTTTGGTGAGTAATATTATTACAGGTTATGGATACTAGAATAAACTTATAGTATTGCTTCACTTCAAAAAAAAAAAAAAAAAAAACTAAAAACCTTTTTAACTACTTTATTGAGTTCACCATGATCACTTCCTCTGGCAGAGAGTTCCATAATATTACTGTTCTTACAGTAAAGAATCTCCGTCTGTACTGGTGTAGAAACTTTTTCCTCTAGACAGGGGTAGGCAACCTTTTGGTAGTGCTGTGCCCAAATTTTTTTAGAAGTCGCTTGGTGTGCCGGCAACATGGATGTGGCTTGCTGAATCAGACCCCAGAATCAGACCCCGCCATAATACAGACCCCAGAATCACCACCAACCATAATACAGACCCCAGAATCACCACCCACCATAATAAAGACCCCAGAATCACCACCCACCATAATACAGACCCCTGAATCACCACCCACCATAATACAGACCCCAGATCTCCACCCACCATAATACAGACCCCAGAATCAGACCCCACCAGAATACAGACCCCAGAATCAGACCCCACCAGAATACAGACCCCAGAATCACCACCCACCATAATACAGACCCCAGATCTCCACCCACCATAATACAGACCCCAGAATCAGACCCCACCAGAATCAGACCCCACCATAATACAGACCCCAGAATCAGCCCCCACCATAATACAGACCCCAGAATCAGCCCCCACCGTAATACAGACCCCAGATTCAGTCCCCAAAATAATGCAGACCCCAGAATCAGATCCCTCCATAATACAAACCCCAGAATCAGTCCACACCATAATACAGACCCCCAGAATCAGATCCCACGATAATACAGACACCAGAATCATACCCCACCATAATACAGACCCCAGAATCTCCACCCACCATAATAGACCCCAGAATCTCCACCCACCATAATACAGACCCCAGAATCTCCACCCACCATAAAACAGACCCAAAAATCACCACCCATCATAAAACAGACCCCAGAATCTCCACCCACCATAATACAGACCACAGAATCACCACCCACCATAATACAGACCTCAGAATCATCACCCACCACAATACAGACCCCAGAATCAGACCCCAATATAATACAGACCCCAGAATCACCACCCACCATAATACAGATTCCAGAATCTCCACCCACCATAATACAGATCCCAGAATCATCACCCACCATAATACAGACCCCTGAATCACCACCCACCATAATACAGATTCCAGAATCGCCACCCACCATAATACAGACCCCAGGATCAGACCCCACCATAATACAGACCCCAGAATCACCACCCACCATAATACAGACCCCAGAATCACCACCCACCATAATACAGACCCCAGAATCACCACCCACCATAATACACCCACTGCACTTGCACCCTCCTCATTGTCACTTGCACCCCCCCATCGTCACTTGCACCCCCCCATCGTCACTTGCACCCCCCCATCGTCACTTGCACCCCCCCCCATCGTCACTTGCACCCCCCCCATCGTCACTTGCACCCCCCCCATCGTCACTTGCACCCCCATCGTCACTTGCACCCCCCCATCGTCACTTGCACCCCCCCATCGTCACTTGAACCGCCCATCGTCACTTGCACCCCCCATCGTCACTTGCACCCCCCCATCGTCACTTGCACCCCCCATCGTCACTTGCACCCCCCCATCGTCACTTGCACCCCCCCATCGTCACTTGCACCCCCCATCGTCACTTGCACCCCCCATCGTCACTTGCACCCCCATTGTCATTTGCACCCCATCATCACTTGCACCCCCATCATCACTTGCACCCCCATCATCACTTGCACCCCCCATCATCACTTGCACCCCCCATCATCACTTGCACCCCTCATCATCACTTGCACCCCTATCATCATTACTTGCACCCCCCATCATCATTTGCACCCCCCCCCCCCACCCTCCTTCCACTCTCCCATCACCTTCCCTCCCCTGCTCTGCAGATTCCAGGTTGATTTAAAAAGAAAACACTTACTCACCTATATCGCAGGCAGGGATCTCCTCAGCAGCACAGGCTGGCTGCATTCTTCTCTCACTACAGTGCAGGCGCCAATGAGTGATGTCATCGGCGCCTGCGCTGCGTGCGGGCAGAGTTCACAGGTCTCCTCTGAGTGAAGCCGCAAGTCCTGCGGCTCACACTGAGAGGAGGCTTTAGCTGTGTGAGCGTGATGCTGGGACAAGTGTCCTGAATCCCCATTACCGGAGCGAGCACCTCTCCGACCGGAGGCAGCCCCGCATGCCTATCAAAATCACCCAGCGTGCCATGGGGGTTGTCGACCCCCTGCTCTAGACATAGACGATTCCCCCTTTTTACAGGTACATTGCTGGATATAAAAATATCATGGAGGAGCCCTTTGTACTTAGCCTTGATATCTTTCCACCCATTTCATGTATTTCTGATATCCCACCTTTGAACTCAATCCAGCTCCCCTATAGTTTCCCATACACATTACACTAACATCTGTCTAACCTGCAGGCGCCAGCAGGTGTGGCTTACTGTTTAAGTATATGGTAGCCTCCCAACCCTCCACCAACAGGTGATGTTGAAGAGAATGGTCGGGTGTGCTGGATTTTTGTCACCTGACCCTTGGTGCTTTTTAGGCAGTTTTAGCTTTCTATAAACCTTCAGTTAAAGGGGTATTCTGGATCATTAGCTTTATATTTAGAAGACTCTGCTATTCAGAGGATGTATCTGCATTGGTTGTCACCACCCGATAACATAGGAGATGCAGCCAACCTGTGATGGGTCAGTTCTCTCCAGAGACTCCATAGGTACCACATCTGCTGCCTAGAGACTCCATAGGTACCACATCTGCTGCCTACATATGCCCATCCTGAGTTAAAAAAAAAAATGACATGGTTAGACTTATTGATTAAGGATCCTAAATCACAGTGCACCCATTTTTCAGCCAATCCCTTTAATGTAGTGCTTTTACTATTTTTTATTTGGAAGGAAAGACAATTTTTTTCCTTAGCACTCAAATCTGTTTGCATTTGATGGGGGCAAAGAAAAATGTCCCCCTCCCCAATACTTTAACTTTCTTGTATACGTAGCTTTATTCAGCTGTTTTAATGCAGTTCTAGAGCTATTAAGCACAAGCTGGGTCTTCAGCCTGAGTAATGAGATCTCTGTTCACTCAGCACATGGAAGTGTTACATACGGGAAAGTGTCAGACTGCTGAGTCAGTAATGTAACACTCCTACTGTGAGAACAGCCCTCAGGCTCTTGTCATACCTGACTTGTAAGAAACATTGACTACAGTACGGCTCGGAGGGAAACGGAAACACAATACTGCGAAAACATGACCAGTTAAGAACATTTAAATGTATAAATATATATATATAATGAACCAGTTTAAGGATTTTTCTTTGTTTGCGAGGCATTTGCCTCTAGGAATTTTAAAAACAAAATGCAATTTAATACCTAGCGTCCAGTAAATTTCCTTCAAGCTGCATTAAAGTCTAAAGCAATATCTTCCACCGAGTTCATTGACTGGTGTGAACTAGACTGGCACAAACTGGGCAAGGATGTGGCAAATGGGAGGGAAGTGGATTAAGGACAGCTCAATTCAAGAGCGCTAATCTATTAAAGGGGTACTCCGGTGGAAAACTTTTTTTTTTTTTTTTTTTAAATCAACTGGTGCCAGAAAGTTAAACAGATTTGTAAATTACTTCTATTAAAAAATCTTAATCTTTCCAGTACTTATTAGCTGCTGAATACTACAGAGGAATTTTTTTTCTTTTTGGAATACAGAGCTCTCTGCTGACATCAAGAGCACAGTGCTCTCTGCTGACATCTTTGTCCATTTTAAGAACTGTCCAGAGTAGGAGAAAATCCCCATAGCAAACATATGCTGCTCTGGACAGTTCCTAAAATGGACAGTGATGTCAGCAGAGAGCTCTGTGTTCCAAAAAGAAAATAATTTCCTCTGTAGTATTCAGCAGCTAATAAGTACTGGAAGGATTAATATTTTTTTATAGAAATTATTTACAAATCTGTTTAACTTTCTGGCACCAGTTGATTTAAAAAAAATAAAGTTTTCCACAGGAGTACCCCTTTAATGTCTTGCCATTAAGATGAAGAAAGCAGCACTCCAGGAATAAAGTGTGTTTATTTCTGTTAATGTCTGAGGTGTACAACATTCGCTTGCCATGTTTTTGTTGTTTACCATTGGTTATATGAAGGCACTGTCTATATATAAATGTACATGCAGATAAAAATGAACAATAACATGTTTTGGGAGCACAAACCCCCCTTTATCAGATTGATGAATCTGATGAAGGGGGATTCTTACCTGCAAAACACGTTTTTGTCTGATTTTATTAGCATTTTCGGCAGCAAACTTGACTAAAGATTAACTTTTAGGTCTTGATAGAATCCTTTGAACAATGCTGGTACAGTGTCTTGTTTTTGCTCTATTTACATATATACTGACTGGTTCCTAATACTGGTGGAGGCACTCTCTTATGGTCAGAAGCTTACTCCCTGGTCTAGCCACTTGTCACTGGGGGGTCTCAATTGTCCAGCTTTATGGGATTAAATGAGGCGCTGCTCTCTTTTTTTGTTGTTGTATTCTTTTCCTCTATATACATAGGTGTAGCAGTGCTACAATGGGCACAGCTCTTTTTGATATGACAGTATGTCATTTGGGACATTTAATGTAAATTGTGTCGCAAAAGGGAGTACCCATAGATAATACATAAAGATCGCTTTGAAAAATTGTCTTTTACAAGCATGGCCTTCAAAAATAAGTGGGCAATTTACACAGACATTAATAAATCTGGAATAGGTAAAAAGGTGATCTTTTGGAATATTTTGGAACAGTTTCACAGTATATATATATAAAATGTCTTAAAACATATAACAATACAAAAATAAACTTTCAATGTCAGAAAAGCATTTTATTAACCTTATTTTATTGCTAAACCATGAAATAGAAAAACCGAATAATTCTGATACACTTATCACTACTGTCATCATTAATATGCAGTGTTTTTTTAATTCATATATTTGCATACAGTGCTTTTAATTCATATATTTACATGCAGTGCTTTTAATTCATATATTTAATATAAATAATCTCACTATTAGTAATGTAACAGCTATATTTAGAAGTCTCATAAAAAAAGAGAAACCTTTGAAATTCAATGGTTCGAAGCATCCTAAACTTTCTCTTTGGTAACAACCAGTACTTGGTCCGGTTATCTGTTTATCACACCCTGGCAGAGACACCCAATTGCTTCCTAAAAAGTGTTGTCCTGCTTGGTTCTTGACCCTTGACAGCTCAACAAATGCGTTTCGAACAATCGAGTCTTTTCATCTGGGCATTGATAGAATAATTGCAGTACCTTAAAGGTACGTTCACATGTACAGCATCCTATGCAGATTTGATGCGCAGGATTTGTAACTGCCGATTACAAGCTGTGTTCAGTCATTTAGTTTACATTGAAATCTGCAGCAGAAAATCCTGTGCATCAAATCTGCATAAGTGTGAACGTACCCTAAGTCCGAATAATAGAGCCACACACAGTATATATAGTAAAATGTTTCAGTTTTGATAAATACTTTAACTTAAAAAATCCTACGTTGATTTAGAAAAACAACTTACTTAGCTTTTACCTTCAGGATGCTTGCTCTTTCACAAAGGGTTGTGTTGCTGTTTACCTTCTCTTAGCACCACTATCCTCTCCTCCTCTGGCGTAGCACAGTGCTCCAGGTTCTGAGCAGTAAGGCAACTCTGTCCCAAACATTTTCAGATAACCCATTGACTGCCCTGTCTTGTTTCTCATGCTTTCTGTCTGCCTTGACCTTTTTCTCTAATACAGTCCACCTCTATCATTACACTTAGCGTGTGAAAAGGGTTGGTCATGAGTATGATAAATGAAAATGGCTGTAGAGAAATGTTATTAAATAACAAACCAACCATAACTCACCTGTGGAATCTAGAACTGCTTCGGCTTTTTTCAAACATAGCCGATTTCTATTTAAACCATAACAGCCTGCCATTGGTTGACTAAAATGGTTGGTGGTTGTTACCTAGTGACCTGTCCTTTTGGCTGAATTCCAAAAATGTTATAAACTTTGATCTGACGTGTATGGCGACATTAAAGATTCTTATTTTAGTGATTGAGGATGTCTAAGCACCTGGACCCCCAACAGTCAAAACATCTGACTTGTTTTACCAAGTGACCTGTCACTAAGCTAAGATCATTCATATTGTCTGGGGAAAAAAAGCTTCAAAACATGTTGTGAGAGATTTAGTGATGCTGCTAAAAAGTTAGACAAGATAACACTAGAATAGACAAGTAAAAATTGTGCCATATCAGTGTAGTACGCCATTTGCTGAATTTGGCACATCTTGGTGGACATGTTGGTCATTTTTCTTTACTTCACTATGTGGCTGGCTCGTATAACAGTAAATCAATATTTTGCACCGTAGTAATGGCTAGAGAGTAATGGCTAGTGAGTTGAAGAAAAGTGTCTACACATATACAATCAAACCTCTTCGAGAAAAGCACCCTAATTGTCTTGAAAATGGTCTTGTATGGAGGTGGAAAATTTACACAATGCAAAATGTATAGTAGCCTGAAAATCTATCATATAAAATCTGCCATGGATAAGGGGGTGAACTTCTTAAAGGGGTAATCCTTTGAAGAGGTTTTACTGTATTAAGTTTAGCAGACTTGCTTGGTAAAGCTGTAGGAACAATATAGATGCTGCTCTGAAGGCTTGTAGACAAAAAGTGACCATACCTAGGATTTATTAATGGTTGAACAATTGATGAAGGAGGGATTGTCCGATGAACAATATATTTGAGAAGCAGTCATGCACATTAGTCCATATTGACCTTTACTTTTGTTCAAAATGGCCATACATGATCACGATTTCTGGAAACATTCTGAGAACCTCCTTTTTTGTTAGATTATTTGTGGATGTTAGATGTTTGGTTCAACTAAAGCCCAAAAATTGCAAGCACCGCCGACTACTTTCAGGAAGATGTCCTAAACAACTGATTGCTAAATTTCTCCCCAATAATTGTTTTGGTTTTAAATTGTCTTTTTCTATTGACTTTAATGTGTATGGGCACCTTTTAGAATCCTACTGAGCTCAGGGATAGTTTGAGCAGTTATAGTCTTTTGTTTTCACCCATTAAAAATGGTTCCATATTCAACTTAGTGTGTGAGTTTAATCTTGGGGTTTCTGAATTGCATGCCTACGATAAACAAATGTCCTAGATTGAATAGGTCGTGGTGTGGCTCCAATCCTAACTACATAGTAGTAATTTGTGAACCAGAAATGTATTCTCTGTGTACAATTCCACAAAACAGCAGCTGCTTATACTGTGGCTTCTTCCTAACCCACAATGAAACCCTGTCTAGCACACTTCACATTATTGGAAAGAACGAGGAACCCCAGTTAGAACAGATAGCATCTACTTATAGTTTACTATCTACTGTTAGTTATTTTTGGCAGTAACAAATAAGTGTCAGTGGTTTGGTAAATTCTTGATCTATCATACTTATTCGCAATGCCCTAGTTCAAGAGGACAATCAGTTTTATTAACAAGATTTTCTTAACGTCCTTATTAACACAATAATTTGAGCTGGAAGCAAGGTCAGGCTAAATATCCAGCAGGGTAGCTCAATGGGTGCCCTAGAACTATTAACAGTAGTCTTAAATGAGATGCAAATAAAAAAAATTAAAATAAAATAGAGGCATTCACATTTAATCCTAAAGACCTCAGCCCAGATTTACTATTGCAAATGTGCCAGAACTCTGGTTTCATTTGTTCCACAAAAAAAGTCTTACATGCTTTATTAATTTTAGACACATTTTAGAGATTTATTTTGTCTGATCTGGAAAAGAGGCATGACCTCCAAAATGGGGCATGCCTTTAGTCAACATTTTTGGGCTCAATTCTGTATTTTTTTTTATTTTTTATGGTAGATTTTGCACAAACTTTTTAAAGCAAATATCTCAATTACAGCAAATCCTGGTATCACCAACATGGAGAAGCCTGTTGTGTTGGCTCTGTTGCTTTGTGTTGATCATTTTTAGGTCACCCAGTTTGCCCTGACAGTCGATCTTATTCTTACAGCAGCTCTCTGGCATGGTGTGGTTATTAGTCTGGTTGGTACCATGTTGTGTTCTCCCAGCTGTTGCAGCCAACTATTAGTAGGTAGCGCACATTTGCACCTTTTTATAAGGTACACTTTTTTTTGCTGTTGTGGGTTTAGCCAATGGTTAACCTAGGACAGTGTAGGGTTAATCCTTGTCACTTCCTGTCACTCCTCCATTGGATGATTGTTCTGATAATGAGGGGTTAATCTTTTGTGTTTGGTGTGTATATAAGTGCTTCCTGTTTCCCTGTCCACATGCCTGATGAAGCGCACATGCGCGAAACGCGTTTCATACTGGAAAAAATGGTTTACTTTCTCCACCTTGTCTGGTCCTTCAGCGCCTGAAGTCCACTTTCCTTGGAGGTTTTTGTTTTGCAATTGCTACACAGGTGGCACGGCAGCAGTGGACCATTGTTATACACCCTCACCCAAGTTGTGCTGGCCTATGCACAACTTGTTCTGGTAAGAGCTACTATGACCTAGTGCCTTACATTGATTTGGCAATATTACACCATGGAGCGCTCCTTCTGTTTTTTTTTCTAAACTTAGACTAGACAGTCTTCAGCTATACCATATTTATCAAACAGGAAAATACGGAATATGGTGCTCAAAGTTATATGGATACCAGAGATCAATGAATTCCTTGTATCCATATAACTTTGAGCACTGTATTCCATATATTTATTTTGCCATTTTTCCCGACACTAAGGGTATAAGTGTCATTTGATTTGTCATTCGGCCCAGTTATTTGTGTTACAGAAGTAAGGTGAGCCTCTCCCAATCTTTCTATTATTCTGTATTTATCAAACAGCCTGATACACTTTGGAAATGCTGGCATATTTGAAGACTGTCCATCTAAGTTTGTACTGTCTGTGAAGATTCCTCCCATATCATTTCTAACCTGTTGTCCATGTAAAGATCTTCCCATTGATTTAGACAATTCGTATAAAAATTCCAAAACATTATTTGTGCGCAATCTTTATTTAACATGTACAATGTAATGTAAGCTCTACGGAAATTGATGATGCAAAAAAAATAAAAAAAAATTTACCAAAGCTGTTAAAGGGGTACTTCCGTGGAAAACTTTTTTTTTTAAAATCAACCGGTGCCAGAAACTTAAACAGATTTGTAAATCACTTCTATTAAAAAAAATCTTAATCGTTCCAGTACTTTTTAGGGGCTGTATACTAAAGTGAAATCCCAAAAAAGAAATGCATTTCCTCTGATGTCATGACCACAGTGCTCTCTGCTGACCTCTGCTGTCCATTTTAGGAACCGTCCAGAGCAGGAGAAAATCCCCATAGAAAACATATGCTGCTCTGGACAGTTCCTAAAATGGACAGCAGAGGTCAGAGAGCACTGTGGTCATGACATCAGAGGAAATGCATTTCTTTTTTGGATTTCTCTTTACTATACAGACCCTAAAAAGTATTGGAAGGACTAAGATTTTTTTTAATAGAAGTGATTTACAAATCTGTTTAACATTGTGGCGCCAGTTGATTTAAAGAAAAAATGTTTTCCACGGGAGTACCCCTTTAAAGTAGTGTTTTAGCCTTTTGCCAATTTTGTTCAGGGGCAGGGAAAATAAGAGGATAAAATAAAAAAATATATAAAGTAAAAATTAAATCATACTAACCCCCTGCTTGCTACTGGCAAAACACTGCACTGCTACTTTGTCCTTTGAGGAAGTGCCTGATGAAGGCTGCAGCAGTCCGTTCAAGAGTGTATGGGACATCACCGGGACATCATCGTGCACACATTGGACACTTCTGTTGGGGACTACATCATAGTGGTAAGGCACTGGACCCTAAGTGAGGGGGGGGGTGCAGTATGTTTTCCCCATTTCCCACCCCTTGCCAATTTTGGCAACGGCCCAGAAAACCCCATAAATGCCAGTTAAAGGAAGTTCAGTTGCACTAATTTAACTAGAAACATATGAGCACAAGCTTAGACACAGTTACCAAGAGAAATTTACATAAAGCACAACTCACAGCCGCAAACCTCAGATACATTGTGCCATATATGAGCACACAATTAACTGAACTCTAGGATTCATAATGTACATTTATATGTAGAGTTTTATAGTATGTGAGTGAAAAGTGGAGAAAGTGGCAGGGGATAGTGGAATATTTATTGACCCTCCCTCACAATCTATTGGGTGTGATACAACAGCTTAGATACTTTTAAATTTCATCTTAGAACACCCCTTGATTATGGGGATAAAGTGAAAGTTCATAGGAACAATTTCATGAACCATTTCTTTTTTCCTGTTATTTGTTTTTATTGCATGTCTAATTACATCTGCGGGTGTTTTATTTTCCATCAGTTAACATTATAAAGACGAATGCTTATTAAAATATTGCTGCTTTGGAATGGCGCCAGTGTTTAGGGGAACAAACATTTTCACTTGTCTTCAGCTCAAAAGTATCAAACAAGACAAGTAAATATAGAAAGAATTAAATCCTAAATCTTTCATTTATATGAAAACCTGCGTAGGGCAGGAAAAACCTCTCAAGACAAAGGCCTGTTCTTTTGCACATGCCGTAACACGCATAAATCTGTGTTGAATAATTCTCATAAAATAAAGAATGAAAAAAAATTGGAAGTTGACTTGACAGGTTCAACTGGAAGCCAAGCTAAGGAGTTCGTGTTAGTCATTAGGGCATTAAAGAAAAAGAAAAGTTTGTTGTCAATGTAAATATTGTGACAAGCTGGATTTCCTATTGCCATTTTTGCAGATATAGCTAAGAACTAGCGTGTCCGTCGAATGAAATATAGTCTACGTGCTTCCAAATCTTATATGATTTGTAAACCATGACTATGAAAACCAGTGCACACAAGAACCTTGCCTTCATATTACAGACCTGCAAGGGGGGGGGGGGGGTCGATATTCTCTCCCAGCTAGTTAGAACAAATCATGATGTACTAAAAAATAAACAAAGTACAGGGGGGGGGGGGGGGAGTGCCTAAAACTTAGCTTTTATTGTGTATTATTAAAAACTACACCAGTAGAAGTGCTTAGGTGAGACAAACTTATATCCAATTAAAAATACAAGCTCCATAAATTCGGTTAAATATTGACTGAACAATCAACCAGGTGGATTTTTTAGGTGTGCACAAATTATTTTTCAATAGCAACCTCATGTGTATCCACTATGGTTGAAAAGAGTATCAAAATGTATAGTAAATTAGTTGTGATCACTGGAAGTGCACTGTAGTTATTAGTTCACCTAGCACATCATCCCAATTAATCACATATAAGTACATAAGTACTATGGACATAACAAATAGGGATCGACCGATTATCGGTTTGGCCGATATTATCGGCCGATATTCACGATTTTGGACATTATCGGTATTGCCGATAATGCCACGCCTCCACACCCTGCCAGCCAGAGACCACCGCCGCTGCCCCATTGCCTCCCCCATCCCCAGTTTTATAATTACCTATTCCCTGGTACACGCTACTTCTGGCTCCTGCGACGTCCTGAGCGCTGCGCTACGCAGCGCACTGACGAGCGACGTCACCGTCAGTGCGCACAGTGACGGCTCAGGATGCCGCCGGAACCAGAAGTAGCATGGGTCCGGGAACAGGTAATTATAAAAAACGGGGATGGGGGAGACAATGGGACAGCGGCAGTGGTGGTTGGACTAGGGGGGACCCCAGGACAGGCAGGGGGAGAGAAGCGGGCGGCGGCAGTCTCTGGCCCCGCAAAAGCCACTGCAGTTCATTGATTTAAAGCGCCCGCTTTAAATCATTGATCTGCAGCGGCTTCTGCAGGGCCATGTGGGGGGAAATAGCCGATAACTTATACCGGAATATCGGTATAAGTTATCGGCTATTGGCCTGAAAGGTCATAGATTATCGGTATCGGCCCTAAAAAATCAATATGGGACGATCCCTAATAACAATGTACACTCTTCTCAACGCATTTCTTTCGGAATTAATCGGCATCCTCAGAAGAATATCATGAACTATCCAGTTCAAAGACACAGCCCACAGTACTGTGTTATTTTATACATAAATTTAAAGCACCAGTTAGGCCATTATGTTCTGGTAACTATTATGATTGTAGTTCAGTCCTCAATTACAACACAAACTGAGCAGTATTCGACTACAGAACAGTGTCTATTAGATAGGCAGGAATCAGGATGAACCAGGGATAGTGCCCTCATGCTTCCCAGGTGACCGTTCCTTGCCTTCAAATATGGTATCACCGGCCGGAACACATTACAGTACTAGGCTACAACGCGCTTCTGGAACTGTCACCTGGGAAGCATGCGGACACTATCCCTGGTTCATCCTGATTCCTGCCTATTTAATAGACACTGTTCTGTAGTCTGAAGTGTATATTGTTATGCCCATAGTACTTATGTACTGATATGTGATTAATTGGGATGATGTGCTAGGTGAACTAATAACTACAGTGCACTTCCAGTGATCACAACTAATTTACTATACATTTTGGTACTCTTTTCAACCATAGTGGATACACATGAGGTTGCTATTGGTGATGCACTGAAAAATAATAATACACAATAAAAGCTAAGTTTTAGGCACCCCCCCCCCCCCCTCTGTACTTTGTTTATTTTTGAGTACATCATGATTTATGAAAACCACCAAACAATAACTGCAGTATTCTCAAGTATTTTTTAAAATTATTTTTCTTTTCAAAGCCCTCGTGAAACCAGGACCATTATTGAAAATAAGAATTTACATAATTGCAGCCAGAAGTGGGACCTGGAAATGAAATGCTGCGACCTCTCTGCTCCATAGTTTCCTCTATGCATTGTGTTGGCTTCAGCCAAAGTGTGGGAACAGGAGACCCCCATCAGTCTTAGCTCGAGCGCCATCACTTCAGCTCATTGTGCAGCTATCGTTTAGATCAAAGAGTTCACGTTCTGAATATGAGAAGTTGCTGCGTTATTTACTATAGTCATTACTTTATCTTTCCACCCCATTTTCAATAATGCTATCTTATCACATGTATATATACAAAAAACAACCTAAACCCATAATTCTTCTGCTTATGAATGTCCGGAGGAAATTATATTCCAGCTGATAGAACTGAGATACATACAATTTAGATAATATTCTTTTTTTCACAGGCTGTCCTTTTAATAAGTTATCATTTCTGAGTTTCACCTAAATGAAAAGGCATTTCACCTTAAAATGAAACAATAGCCTACAAATATGTCTGTTGTTATTCTTTTCTGCTATCTCTTACTCATGTCAGTCTTTCATAGCCATAAAAAATGGGATACTATAAAAGGATTGACACTAATTACAATACTGCAACATGGTGCCAACATACTCCTTAGCACAATAGGGAGATTATTCAGATTAGTTTTTTACCCTTTTGCCATATACAGAACAATAACCACACTTTAGACAGATCTACACAATGGAGCTCCACTTTACTAGGTAACATGTACAAGGATCACTATACAGATTTACTGGACAAGTATTGGTTTCACTAACTAGTATTGGTTTTATTAGATCCAAACACTTATAAAATCTACGTGAAAAGGCTAGTTTCATCTATGCGTTTCACCAATACGTTCTTGCTAAGGTTCCAGTGTCGTCACCATTTAAGTTTGTGTTGAATAAGCTAGTTTGTTACTTCAAGGCTGATGATGAAGTTGGGGGTATCTGTGCAATGCCTGAGAGGAGGGTTGTTTTTTATGGTGCATCTTTGTGCAGCCGCTTCTTCTGGATCTCCACTGACTATCTGAGCAGGCCTTTCCTGCTGTATTGGTGTATCAGAGGAAGCAGAGAGCAGTGGGAGCCAGGCATCAGGACAGCAGCAGTAGTGAATGGGTTAGTATGCTTTGTTCCTTGAAATATAAATCTAATGATGGTCCCAACAGCAAGATATCTATTTAAAATTTGCTGCAACATCTGAGCCATTGACATGCTCTAAGACTATAGTGATCTGGGGTTGGTTTGACGAAAGTCTCATAGACTTGCATGGGACTTCCGGCAAATACATCTCAAGATCGTAATAGTCTCAGGGCAAGTGTCAGGCTCTGAAGTTGCCACACATTTTAAACACATATCCTGCCATCTGGACCATTGGGTTGAAAACTTTTAAAGTAATAGCTGCCCTGGAAAATCTCTTTTAGGGCTCTGCTGCAAACTTCTTAGTGACAGATAACCCACAACATTTTCATAGGTTTTATGGAGTCCATGTATTGATGTGTCACAGCTTTTTTGGTGTCAGAAGAGGCACCTTTACAATATTAGACAGGTGGTTTAATGGTATGGCTTATTGGTGTATATTATGCTTTATTTCTATTGTGTATAGTACATGCTTCACTTTGGGGTCTAGAGTGGTTCTAGCTCTTCCAGCTATGGAGATATATATATATATATATATATATATATATATATATATATATATATATAAAATGTTTTTCTTTTTTTCTACAATGGTAATAGTAGTATGCCAACCCTTGTCAATGAATTTAGTTCTGGTGCAGACATATCCATATTTCTTACTCTTAATAATTCTAATTGACAATGCTAAAAGGTAAAAAAAAATTGTTGACATCAATGAGACTGACTCTGGCTTCCCATTCCTTTATAAACTAGACACAAACTCCCCAAAGAGGTATCATACTTCAAGGTATTTTTAAAGGCTTTGTTAATTAATAGTCATTTAACCTCAACTTTTAGAGTCTTCAATGTTATTGGTTTACTTAGAGATTAGATAGGAATTCTATGCTAATACCTTTTCTAAATATACCAAGAATACAGTATACATATAGGCCTTCATGTTTTCAGAAGTATTGTACAGATTATTACCTCCAGTTACATAGGTAGATCCTCTGGGAGACTGAGGTCATGACCCCACACTTTATTGAGGGCTTAAGATGCCTAGCGAATTGTTATGTTGAGGATGCACATCAAACACAGACTATTATGAAGGAACATTCCTTGCAGATATCAATGAACGACAGAGATGTTATTTTTTAGTATTCTATATATAGGGTATACTACGTATGGCTTTCTTATTTTATGGGACATTCGGATAATCCCACACATGGTTTATAGTTAAAGCTTGTCTGAAATGAAAATACATTTTTTGTTGCCCTATAGGGGCATTCTGAGCCCATAAAGTGGGGTTCATTGTATAAGATTTCCATTAAATTGCTAGATCATAAAATCACTAGAGCGCCTCTCTCACGTGTGTGATGTGTGCTCCAGATGTGTACATTACATATACAGCTCATCGATTGCAAAGGTGCTATGTAAGGCTTATAATCAATAAGGATCTCAGGTATGAGAGAACCTCAGATCAGCTTACCTTCTCTGAACCCTTCACATAAAAAGTGATAGAAAAAAGTTAATATTTCCTTTTACAGGACGTTTGAATCTTATCTAAACACTCAGTCCAGTTGTCCCAGGTAAAAAAAAATCCAGCACCTACCTTTCTTTAGGTCACTAAATTCCAACATGATACTGTTATAGGATGTAACCACTGCATCACGAATCAATGTGTGGCTTTTTTTTCCCTTCAAGATCTTCCACGACAACTGTGCGTGGTGTTATGGAAAAGTGAAAGCATTTAGGAACCACAGCAACTTAGCCACAACTTAGCCACAAAGCTAAATGAAATACCGACGCATTTCGGTTTATCACAAAACCTTAATCATGGCGCTAGCGCCATGATTAAGGTTTTGTGATAAACCAAAACGCGTCAGCTTTTCATTTAGCCTATAATAGGGTTGTTTTGAGCATATGTATTTTAATAGTTAGATTAAAGGTAATTTTTTAGGGGAGCTGGAACACCATATTATTTTGTTTGGAAGTCCCTTTCCGAGAACCGGCTCGAGTGCACTGGTCCATGCTTCCCTGCACATGTTCCCGTTGTGTCTACATTGAACTTTACAAGTGGGGAGCTGACTCTACGCACATTTTTTCTTTTGTTACCTGCATTGTACCAACATTACCTGCATTGATGTGCATTAATGTACAAAGCAAAATCCAAAAAGGTTTAGGTAAGTTGGGTGGGGAAGAACTTTACTGGCCAGCACCAAGCCCTGAACTCAACCCCATCGAACACCTTTAAAATGAACTAGACTGGAGATTACAAAAAAAGCTCTTCTCCACTATCATCAATGACTGACCTCACAAATCTCTTTGAATGAATGGGTAAAATTCCCACAAATACTTCCAAAATCTTATAGAAAGATTTCCCTTAAGTTATAACTACACCATAATAATTCCTATGGATTTAAAATGGGTCGTCCCTAAAGCTCCTGTAGGTGTAATGTGTTGGTGTCCCAATTCGTTTGTCCATATAGTGTACATTACCATCTCTGGACTGCCATTATTTGTGGTTATTGTTCAATTTAGAACTATAGACCATTTTATTGTGGAAGGACATTAGATTATGTGACTTTTTGGAGCTTTGGATTCAGAACTGTAACTATCCAATTGTGATATATACTACTCCTAATGAAAAATTTGAGAAGTATCCACTTTGGACAATCTTGTTCTATCAGGCCCATCGAAGCTATGTTTTTTTTTTTTTTTTTTTTTCAATAGTAAAGTTTATTAAAGATTTTAAACATACAAAGTAGTAAATGTGCAAGTGACCAAGGGGCCAAAATATGTGGTGCACATGTGCCCAAAAGAAATAGACAGTCAGTATGGCAAACAAGTCATATTAGGAGCAGTAACACTAGTCTTGTAGGACTCCAACATGACAACAATAAACACTTAGGCATACATGGCAGACAATAAAATATCAGCACCTAGTCTGGCACAAGTGTTCCTACAAGAAAAAGGGAAGAGCAATAATAAATGAGAAAGGGAGAAGGCTCCCAGGTAGACCGGAAGGACGACAGGATGAGTTGGAAGGAGACAGAAAAACACAGGCAGAGAGAGAGAGAGACCATAAAGAGGACTAACCTTTCAGCACGGTGCACTTGTGAGAACCCCAACATCGGACAGACTGACATCATATGTAAGGGCACACGCTCAAGGCATCAGTCAGTAGACATTTCTTTAGAGTTCAAGTGGAGAGTTCTGTATGTGTCAGAGGAGAGAAAGGATATCCACGGTCCCCATATGAGATAGTGTCTCTCCATTTGCCCTCTGGAGTCTGCCAGCAACTCCTCCTCCTGTAGATGGGAGAGTTCCTGGAGCCAAGAAGTGAATGTGGGAGCAGAGGAAGATTTCCACAATCGGGGGATGACCGTACGAGCCGCCAGAAGCATAAAGCTAACTAGTCGGGCGGACCACTTTGGCAAAGAGGGTGGGAGCATGGAGAGAAGAAGGGGGCCTGGGGACATAGGTAAACGGATAGACGTCAATTGGTGAATTACATCCAGTACTTGGGACCAAAAAGGAGTCAGTTTCGGGCATAATAACCATATATGGGACATTGACCCTCCTGGCTCACCACATCTCCAACAGGCATCAGAAACACTTGGGTAAAATTTGGATAAAAGGGTTGGTACCCGGTACCATCTTGTTAGAATTTTGTAAATAGTTTCCTGTGCCCTGCAGGAAATCGCAAACTTATGGCAAAGTCGGAATGCTTTCTCCCACTCTTCATCATCGAATGTTGTGGCTAATTCCCTCTCCCAACCGATCCGAAAAGGTAGTGGATCAGTCCGAAGCATATCAAGAAGAAGGGCATAGATGGAGCTAATTGGACGGAACGTCCGAGAATTTGAAATACACAATTTCTCGAAGGTGGAAAGGGGGCGGTGTAATTTAAGTGTGTCCCTGGCCTGTACATAAAAGTGACTAAGCTGAAAATATTGAAAGACATTTAGGAAGGAAGCTGGAGCCCCTCCCAAGATGTCGTGAAGTGGTCTCAAAGATGTTGATGCAAGGAGACTAGAGAAAGTGGGGGACTCTGATTCAGAAAGCCCAAGAAAGAGGGAGGTGGAAAGGGCGGGCGGAAAGGATGAGTTGCCAAATATAGGGGTAAGTGGGCCATCGGGAGTGAAAAGGGCCGTGGAGGCCAGGAAAACACTACGGACATGAGCCATACTCGCTAGGACCGGAGGCAAAGCAGCGAGAGACCGTGTTGTGAGCTTGCCATCAGGTACGAAGCTATGTTTTTTATGATGTCCTGCTGGGACCTTTTGCTGTAATCTAGTGTAAAATCAGTTAGAAGCCATCAGTACCAATGTAGCGCTACCACAGGATACATGAAACATAATATAGTGCTCGTCAAAATCAATGGGCTGTCTGTTTAAAAGAGATGCTTTGTGTGGTCACCTTTCATTATGGCTAACAGATGAAGATCCTTAATGGTGGACCTCCCCTCTATTAACTCAGAAAACCATTATTAATTCAGTCAACCCCTTTAAAGCTTGAGACCGTTGTTACATATAGCAGAGGATAAATTCTCCTAGAATTGATTTATTTAGAAAACTGAATGCTATTGTACTTCTCCTTTCTTATATTGTTTCTTGGAACATAGCAGTTGAAACCTTGGTTAATTTTTTTGTGTGTGTGTCAGATGTGGTAAAGTTTTGCCTTATCTACAGGATAGGGGGTAATTATCTGATCATGTGGGGGTCAAACTGCTGGGGCCCTTTGCAATCTTGAGATCAGGGGCCCAAATCCCTTGATAGAATGGAGTTCATTTATTCTCTATTGGAGCTGCCAAGACAGCTGAATGCTGTACTTTGCTATCTCCTGTAGCTCCCTTGGAGCGACAGTGCGCAATATTCTAACAGAAGACTTGGGTCCCCATTCTCCAGCTCTCCACAGATCCTGTAGATATGGGGTAACTTAAAAAGATGTGAGAACCCCTTCAAGACAAACAATGAATAATTATTTTTATCTTTATTTAACCGGAAAAGAAATCTCCACCTGACAGCCCAGACTTGCCATATATTTTAGTAGTAAACCCCTTCTCAGAGAAAAGTATTTTATTTTTTTAAAGTGGGGGTTCTAGCCTTAAAAATAAATATTCTGTGAGAGCAGGAAAAATAGAAAAGAAAAGAACATACTTATGTAACCCTGATCCCCTGTAGCTTCCTTTCACCTCCACCAGGTCTCCCAATCTCCTCTCTTCTCCTTGGTTCCAAGATGAGCAGGACCTGCCCATTTAGCCAATTACTAGCCAAGACGGGACACCACAGGAGGCAGTGATTGGCTAAACCACCAGGTCCTGCACCGAGCGCTTGTAGTGGAAGCACAAAAAAGCAGAATATTGGAGGAACAGATGGAGGCAAACAGGAGCTGCAGGGTTTCCGCATCAGGACCTGGACTAGGTAAGCTTTGTTTTTTTTATTCTTTTCCCTCTCTGCCCCTGAAGCATATTATTTTAAAAGGAAAAATAAGACTGGAATACCCGTTAATTGTAGATTTGGTGCTTTAATACTACACCTTGAAATGCATGCTTCTGCAAGATTTCATAATAATAAAGTTTCTGGAAAGTGAATGTATACAAACATATAAGGACATGCTTTGGGGAAGACTTAACTGGATGCTACAAGAGTTAAGCAGGTGCCAGATTTTTGTGAGAAGCAGGCACCTGCCAGGCAACTCCAGATAGCTTTGCAGCTCAGAGGCACTTTCCCAGGCTCCCAAATGAATGGTCACTAATAGCCGTGGGAGAGGGCTTTCCACTGTTCTACACTGTACCACAGACTCTATTTGGCAGCCATGTGGAATATCGAGTCAACTTGGCTGTGACTGCACTGGAAAACAAGTGTTGCTGGATAGTTTTACAGTGAAAACTTAGTGTCTGATATTTCCTCTCACTGTCCTGGGACCATGAATTATAACAAGCAGGGCAGATTACCACTCCCTTCAAACCATTACTCATTCTAAAGCATTCAATGCTAACATTTAGATACAAGCTTTAATAAAGCAGAAATTGTCTTCTGTTCTGCATCTGTCGAGGATGGGAAGTGTCTGAATGCTTTAGAACTCTGAAAGGAGGATGGGTTAGATAAACAAGGAGAGATGACATAAAGAGCAAAAAAATGTATGGATAAGTGTTAGAGAAAAAAGGACCTTATGATCATGAATACATAGATTTATTGCAGTTTAAATAAGTCATTACTAAGATGCATTCCTTTTTTCTATATTTATAAAAATGACCAAACTATTTATTCATATAAATATAAGTAAGGTTTATTATACAGTGGGGCAAACAAGTATTTAGTCAGCCACCGATTGTGTAAGTTCTCCCACTTAAAAAGATGAGAGGCCTGCAATTTTCATCATAGGTATACCTCAACTATGAGAGACAGAATGAGAGAAAAAAAATCTATAAAATCACAGTCTGATTTAAAAAAAAATGTATTTGGGAAATAAAAATTATGGTGGAAAATAAGTATTTGGTCACCTACAAACAAGCAAGATTTCTGGCTCTCACAGACCTGTAACTTCTTCTTTAACCCCTTAAAGGGGTACTCCACCCCTTGACATCTTATCCCCCATCCAAATATAGCATGCAGCATCCACCTGTATCTGCTTCCGGCAACGCTGGAGGTTCTGGCTCCCAACCACGGGAACGGAAGATTGAACGTCACGACTCCGCCCCCCGTGTGATGTCACGCCCGCCCCCTCAATGCAAGTCTATGGGAGGAGGCGTGACTGTCTATGGGACCCCTGCGATCAGACATCTTATCCCCTATCCTTTGGATAGGGGATAAGATGTCTAGGGGTAAAGTACCCCTTTAAGGACGCAGGGTTTTTCCGTTTTTGCATTTTCATTTTTTCCTCATCACCTTCTAAAAATCATAACGCTTTCAATTTTGCACATAAAATTCCATATGATGGCTTATTTTTTGTGCCACCAATTCTACATTGCAGTGACATTAGTCATTTTACCAAAAAATCCACGGCGAAACGGCAAAAAAATTCATTGTGCGAAATTGTGAAGAAAACATGCCATTTTGTAACTTTTGGGGGCTTCCGTTTCTACGCACTGCATCTTTCGGTAAAAGTGACACGTTATCTTTATTCTGTAGGTTCATACAGTAAAAATGATACCCTACGTATATAGGTTTGATTTTGTCGTACTTATGAAAAAAATCATAACTACATAACATTTATACGTTAAAAATTGTCATATTCTGACCCCTATAACTTTTTAATTTTTCCGCTTACGGGCCGGTATGAGGGGTCATTTTTTGCACCGTAATCTGAAGTTTTTAGCAGTACCATTTTTGTATTGATCGGACTTTTCGATTGCTTTTAACAAATTTTTTCATGATATAAAAAGTGACCAAAAAAACGCTATTTTGGACTTTGGAATTTTTTTTCGCATGCACCATTGACCGTGCGGTTTAATTAACAATATATTTTTATAACTCGGACATTTCCGCACGTGGCAATATCACATATATTTATTTTTATTTACACAGATTTTTTTATGGGAAAAGGGGGGTGATTCAAACTTTTATTAGGGAAGGGGTTAAATGACTTTTATAAACTTTTTTTTTGTTTTGTTTGTTTACAGTGTTATAGCTCCCATAGGGGGCTATAACACTGCACACACTGATCTTTTACACTGTTCACTGCAAAGCCATAGCTTTGCATTGATCAGTGTTATAGGCGGACGATTGCTCAAGCCTGTATCTCAGGCTTGGAGCAATCAATCGTCTATCGGATGCCACAGAGCAAGGTAAGGGGACCTCCGCTCGCGTGCTAGCTAATCGGGACATCGCGATTTTATCGCGTTGGTCCTGATCAGCCCGACTGAGCTGCCGAGAAACTTTCACTTTCATTTTAGACACGGCGATCAACTTTGATCGCCGCGTCTAAAGGATTAATAGCGGGCGTCACAACGATCGGTGCCGCACACTATTAGCCCAGGGTCCCGGCTATCATTAGCCACCGGGACCGACCCGGTGTGACCCAGTTTTATTTACTGGGACCAGGCGTAGGGCTTACAGGTACGCCCTAGGTCGTTAAGAGGTTAAGAGTCTCCTCTGTCCTCCACTCGTTACCTGTATTAATGGCACCTGTTTGAACTTGTTATCAGTATAAAAGACACCTGTCCACAACCTCAAGCAGTCACACTCCAAACTCCACTATGGCCAAGACCAAAGTGCTGTCGAAAATTGTAGACCTGCACCAGGCTGGAAAGACTGAATCTGCAATAGGCAAGCAGCTTGATGTGAAGAAATCAACTGTGGGAGCAATTATTAGAAAATGGAAGACATACAAGACCACTGATAATCTCCCTCAATCTGGGTCTCCACGCAAGATCTCATCCCGTGGTGTCAAAATGATCACAAGAATGATAAGCAAACATCCCAGAACCACATGGGGGACCTAGTGCATGACCTGCAGAGAGCTGGGACCAAAGTAACAAAGGCTACCATCAGTAACACACTATGCTGCCAGGGACTCAAATCATGCAGTGCCCGACGTGTCCCCCTGCTTAAAGGGGTACTCCGCTGCGCACAAAATGTTCTGAACACTTAGAGCCGATGCCGGGAGCTTGTGATGTCATAGCCCCATCCCCTCATGACATCACACTCCGCCCCCTCAATGCAAGTCTATGGGAGTCACGCCTGCTCTCATAGACTTGCATTGAGTGGGCGGGGATTGATGTCATGAGGCAGCAGAGCTATGGCGCCACGAGTTCCTGGCGTCGGCTCTAAGTGTTCGGAACATTTTGAGCAGCGGAGTACCCCTTTAAGCCAGTACAGGTCCGGGCCCATCTGAAGTTTGCTAGAGAGCATTTTGATGATCCAGAAGAGGATTGGGAGAATGTCATATGGTCAGATTAAACCAAAGTAAAAGTTTTTGGTAAAAACTCAACTCATCGTGTTTGGAGGAGAAAGAATGCTGAGTTGCATCCAAAGAACACCATACCTACTGTGAAACATGGGGGTGGAAACATCATGCTTTGGGACGTTTTTTTCTGCTAAGGGACCAGGACGATTGATCCGTGTAAAGGAAAGAATGAATAAGGCCATGTATTGTGAGATTTTGATTGAAAACCTCTTTCCATCAATAAGGGCATTGAAGATGAAACGTGGCTGGGTCTTTCAGCATGACAATCATCCCAAACACACTGCCCGGACAACGAAGGAGTGGCTTCGTAAAAAGCATTTCAAGGTCCAGGAGTGGCCTAGCCAGTCTCCAGATCTCAACCCCATAGAGTTGAAAGTCCATGTTGCCCAGCGACAGCCCCAAAACATCACTGCTCTAGAGGAGATCTACATGGAGGAATGGGCCAAAATACCAGCAACAATGTGTGAAAACCTTGTGAAGACTTACAGAAAACGTTTGACCTCTGTCATTGCCAACATAGGGTATATAACAAAGTATTGAGATGAACTTTTGTTATTAACCAAAAACTTATTTTCCTCCATAATTTGCAAATAAATTCTTTAAAAATCAGACAAAATGATTTTATGTTTTTTTTTCTCATTCTGTCTCTCATAGTTGAGGTATACCTATGATGAAAATTACAGGCCTCTCATCTTTTTAAGTGGGAGAACTTGCACAATTGGTGGCTGACTAAATACTTTTTTGCCCCATTGTAAATCCTCAATAATCTGGGACCAGACAGATGCCAGATTATGAGATTTTTCAGATTATTAGATTTCATCAGTCCATTGATGAGCAGTATGTGGGAGATTTAAGAAAACTTGTGCAGATGGACCAGTAGCCCAACCATTCAGATCACTTCTTTCATTTTTGAAAAGGTCTCTAAAAAATTAAAGAAGGGATCTGATTGGTTGCTATGGTCAACTGGTCAACTTTTCCTCTGCACAAAATCAGAAAAAAAAATTCCCCCCATATCTGTTTAGATCCCTTCAGCCCGTTAAAGGGTACTTGTCACATTAAAAATGCAGTTCAATCTGCAGTCATCATGTTATAAATCAGGAAGAGTTGAGCAGATTGATATTTAGTTTTGTGGGGAACCTTGCAGGATAACTTGCCACCTATTAATGTAAATCTCTCCTAATTCTGGGCTTAGTAGTCATGTAGAGCAATAACGTGGTACACACTACTCCAACAGAGTTAGGTCTCCCAAATTAATTGAAAAAAAATATCAGGAACCTATAAAAGTTCACTTTTATTTTTGTCCTTAATTAAAAAATAGTGACATTTGTGTAAAATGTAAACATTCGACCGCCACCAGTGTATATACTGCACCAAGGTTCTCTCCTTATTATGCTTATATTATATCACTGTGATTATTTATCATTCTTGCATAGATAAAACATAGTTTTCCATAGTTTAACTCCAAAATAGTCCTTATTGTAATTTACATAAACATAGTCCACCACATGTGTTATTGCTAGAATACAATTAGCGTATTTTTCGCCGTATAAGACGCACTTTTTCTTCCCCAAAACTGGGGGGGGGGAAAAGTCGGTGCGTCTTATACGGCGAATACACACCTATCGCGGCGGTCCCTGCGGCCATCAACGGTCGGGACCCGCGGCTAATACAGGACATCACCGATCGCGGTGATGCCCGCCGCGTCTGAAGGGAAAGTGACACTAACCCGGCTGTTCAGTGGGGCTGTTCGGGACCGAGGATACCCGGCCGGCAGCAGAGACGTTCAGCAGCAGGCCGGCAGCAGAGCGACGGGGACACGGCGACAGCGATGGAGCGACATCCAGGGCAGCGGTGACTGGTCCGGAGCGGCGGGGACACGCGAGTATTACCTCCTATGCAGTGGTCTTTAATCTGTGGACCTCCAGATGTTCCAAAACTACAACTCCCAGTTTTGCAGCATCTAGAGGTCCGCAGGTTGAAGACCACTATTGGGTTCAAAATCTTTAATTTTTTAGATTTTGCACCTAAAAATAGGATGCGTCTTATACGCCGGTGCGTCCTTTAGGGCGAAAAATACGGTACTTTGTGTTGGTGCAATCCAAATTATCCAGCACACTTCAGACTTATGGTTCACGAATCACACATCCTTCAATGACAGACACATCATATTGTTCCTTGGAAGAGTAAGTTGCTATTCACACACTGCGTTTTTTATTTCATTTATGCATTCCAGTTCCCTTTTAGTAGAACGGTTAGTATTCCTCATACAGTGTGTGACTATTTGTCACAGTGTGTATCCTGTATTCAGCCACAGCGACATCTATAATCTGGCCCAATTTTCAAAGGTTAATCTTGCGTTTTTAGAGTGGTTTCTTTACTCATACTTCACATTTAATAATCCCGCCATTCATTTCCACCATTTGTTAATGTCCTATGTTACTGTTGCAGTAATTGTTGTGGTGAGCCTTAGAGTAGAACACAATAAAACCTTTATGGCTACTTGAGTTATATGTACAACATGCCCTTTTGATAAATTGTTGAACATTCGCTGTACTCTCGTGCTCCCCACAGTATATATATTGGCTGGCTGTGGTGTTACATTTTTATGACCACCACGGGTTTGCGATCCCAAATTATTATACATCCAATAGGCTGCGCTATCAGCCTTAGTGTAATAACATTACAGTCTCTTTAGTAGGCAGTCACATGTGATTAGTTATTGGTTAAAAACCTGATGTTGATCATAGATATTTTCTTAGTTCGGTCCAACGCGTTTCCTTGCCCGAAATCCTAAGTAGTCATGTAGGCAGGGCTAACCAGTGACTGATAGCTCTTTCTATATGCACTTATACACAAATAGCTGTCAATCACTGATTAGGACCACCCACATGACTACTTAGCCCATAATGCAGAGATTTACACTGAGTGGGCATGGCCTCCCACAGTCCAATCATTTAAATCACAGTTTATTATATTAAAGCCAGAAAATTGCTAAATTTTAGAGCATAGCAGATGTAGGGGTTATTTTCTGATGTTAACGTGTCCCTATCACTTAAAAAAAACTTTTGACGTGTTGTAGAGACCTATAAAAAGTTTGATCGGTTGGGGTCTGTGTGTTTAGACCCCCTCTGATCATTAGATACGGCCGGGGGAAGCACTTGGCTAAAAGCTTCTCTCCCCGGATCGCTGTGATCTCCGTCTCACTGCAAGAGACATTCTCCATAGACTTATAATAGAGACCATCTCCTGCAGCGATGTGGAAAAGGTGTGTGCAACTTTAAAGGGGTACTACCGTGCTGACAACTTATCCCCTATCTAAAGGATTGGGGATAAGTTGCCTGATCGCGCTTTGTCCCGCCGTTGGGGACCCCCGCGATCTCTCACGCAGCACCCCGCTCTCCTCAGGCCCCGGAGCGAACATCCGCTCCGAGTCTGATGACAGGCCGGTGATTATGACGTCACGCTCCGCCCCCTCAATGCAAGTCTATGGCAGGGGCGAAACAGCTGTCTCGCCCCCAGTCATAGACTTACATATAGGGGGCGGAGCGTGACGTCACATGGGGGCAGAGTATACTCCGGCCCCGTGATTGGCAGTCATTAGACCCGGAGCGATGTTCGCTCTGGGGCCTAATGAGAGCGGGGTGCTGCGTGCGAGATCGCGGGGGTCCCCAGCGGCGGGACCCCGCACGATCAGGTTGTCAGCACGGTAGTACCCCTTTAAATAAATTACCGGTAAGTGCAAAAATTACCTCAGTAAACTTGTCGGTCCATGAAAAACTAGCAAAGTAAAGTTCCCATACTGAATAGATGGCATGGGCAACTCCTAAATTCACACACAAAAAGGTATCCATCATTGAAGGAACAAAAGTGAAAAAAAAGATTGTGTCAAATGAATACCAATGTATGTAACTCTATCACTTTTGCATAGTTTATGTTTTACTTTTAAGGTATATAGTTAAAAAAAAAAGTGAACCTACCTGGTGGGAACCTAACCTAAAAAATTTGCACTCAGCCTCCGGGGAATACTAAAATAACACAACCTGTGGGAAAAATTGTAGACTACTAAGAGTATGTTGACAAACATTTTTTACTTAGTAGAAAATATACAAATCATAGGTATGACAAAGGTAAGAACAATGTTTTAATAATTGAACCTTCTCATTCTGTGGAACATACATTTCTAAAAGAGATTATGAAAGGAAAAGAAAACATATGAGTAGACCAAGGAAGACATCAAAGGGGTCAGGATAGAAAATGCTGTGCACCATGCCTTAAAAATAGAAAATGCACAAAAAAAAAAAAAAAAAACCAATAGGAGGAAGTAAGAGTCATTGTTTATAACAGAAATGTAAGGCCGGGTTCACACTACAGAATTTTCAAGCGGAATTCCACTTTAAAATTCCGCTCTGATATTCTGATGCAGCAGAGTCCCATTGCTGGCAATGGGTTTCCGTTGCACAGTGCACACTGTGGAGTTTTCGACACAGGCTTTCCGCCCAAAAAAATCCCTGCAGACATTTCTGTCTATGGGGACAGCAATGCCTGGGTGGTCCTAGCACTGACTAAGTCGGCACTGCTCGCTCTCAGAAAAGACAAATGAAAACCAGCTCTAACACTTAAAGGGGTACTCCGATGGGAACCACATTTTTACTAATCAACTGGTTCCATAAAGTTCTACAGATTTGTAAATTAATTTACTACATAAAAATCTTAATCCTTCCAGTACTTATCAGCTGATGTAGGCTCCAGAGGAAGTTGTGTAGTTCTTTTCTGTCTGACCACAGTGCTCTCTGCTGACACCTCTGTCCACATCAGGAACTGTCCAGAGCAAGAGAGGTTTGCTATGGGAATTTGTTCCTCACATAGACAGAGGTATCAGCAGAGAGCACTGTGGTCAGAGAGAAAAGAACATCTCAACTTTGTCTGGAGCATACAGCAATTGATAAGCATACAGCAATTGATAGATTTGTTTAATAGAAGTAATTTGCAAATCTGTTTAAATTCCCCTTCCACAGGCTTGCATTGAGGGGGCGGAGCGTGACATCACAGGGGGGGCGGAGCCGTGACATCACAATACTCCGAACCCGTGATCGGCAGTCATCAGGGGCGGATGGTAACGGGGTGCTGCGTGAAAGATCACGGGGTCCCCAGTGGCGGGACCCCCCAATCGGGCATCTTATCTCCTATCCTTTGGATAGGGGATAAGATGTCTTAGCGCCGGAGTACCCCTTTAACTTTTTGGCACCAGCTGATTTTTAAAAAAATTCCACTGGAATACCCCTTTAACCAGAAAAACAAGGTGACAGTGAACTAAAGAGAAGAATTATGAAGTGTGGAGGATTGGAGGTAGTGATATTCCGTGACAAATCACCAGTCACACTGGCCAAGGAGATGATGCTGGAACTTTAGTCTGGTGCTGTTCAAATGAAACACAAAGATGACATCTGAAGAAAACAATCACATATCCCCACTCTTTTATGATATACCGTATATACTCGAGTATAAGCCGACCCGAGTATAAGCAGAGACCCCTAATTTCAACCCAAAATCCCAGGAAAAGTTATTGACTCGAGTATAAGCCTAGGGTGGTAAATACATCATCCCCCCCTGTCATCATCCAGACCCCCGTCATCATCCAGACCCGTCATTAACATCCTCATCATCATCACCGCCTGTCATCATCCAGACCCTCATCATCATCACCTGTCATCATCCCCTTGTCATCATCCCACACATCCCCCCTTCATCTTCCCCTTGTCATCATCCCACACATCCCCCCTTCATCATCCCCTTGTCATCATCCCCACCCCCCTTCATCATCCTCTTGTCATCATCCCACACCCCCCCTTCATCATCCCACACCCCCCCTTCATCATCCTCTTATCATCCGCCCTCAGTGGTCTTCAACCAGCGGACCTCCAGAGGTTTCAAAACTACAACTCCCAGCAAGCCCGGGCAGCCATCGGCTGTCCGGGCTTGCTGGGAGTTGTAGTTTTGAAACCTCCGGAGGTCCGCAGGTTGAAGACCACTGCGGCCTTCGACATCATCCAGCCCCCTCTCACCCCCCTTTAGTTCTGTACAGTACTCACCTCCGCTCGGCGCTGGTCCGGTCCTGCAGGGCTGTCCGGAGAGGAGGTGGTCCGGTGGGATAGTGGTTCCGGGCTGCTATCTTCACCGGGGGCGCCTCTTCTCCGCGCTTCCGGCCCGGAATAGAGGCGTTGCCTTGACAATGACGCAGAAGTACGTTGGCAATGAACGCACCTCTGCGTCGTTGTCAAGGCAACGTGACTATTCTGAGGCCGGGCCCGAAGCGCTTAGAAGAGGCCTCCCCGGTGAAGATAGCAGCCCGGAACCACTATCCCACGGGACCACCTCCTCTCCGGACAGTCCTGCAGCACCGGACCAGCGCCGAGCGGAGGTGAGTACTGTACAGAACTAAAGGGGGGTGAGAGGGGGCTGGATGATGTCGAAGGCCGCAGTGGTCTTCAACCTGCGGACCTCCGGAGGTTTCAAAACTACAACTCCCAGCAAGCCCGGACAGCCGATGGCTGCCCGGGCTTGCTGGGAGTTGTAGTTTTGAAACCTCTGGAGGTCCGCAGGTTGAAGACCACTGCGGGTGGAGAGTTCACTCGAGTATAAGCCGAGGGGGGTGTTTTCAGCACGAAAAATCGTGCTGAAAAACTCTGCTTATACTCGAGTATATACGGTAAGTTGCAGGCCTACCTTTATTATTTACTATCTTGAACTCAGTGTTTTTGGCTGATTAAAAAAAAAATTATTTTTATAAATCATGTATAACAATATTTCACAACAATATATAAACCCAGCTTTATTAGATATCAAAGACATACATAAAAGAAAAATAAAAAAACAAAAAGTAAGTAATGCAGGCACCGTGATAAACCATGGTAGCCGCAGGTGTAATATAAGGCCTTATATGGTCTGATTTTAGGCCCAGATTTATCAAACTGTGTGACAGAAAAATAGAGGGATTTTCTCACAGCAACCAATCACAGCTCAGCAAACGAGCTCTGGTAAAGTGAAAGTTGAGCTGTGATTGGTTGCTGTAGGAAAGCCACTCTATTTTTTCTCTCACACAGGTCGACAAATCTGGGCCTGGCTGCATTCATGACAAAAAGTACAGTAACAGCACACAGATCCAAACACAATGCTGGATAATGGGGGACAAAAAAAACCTGAAAAAGCACAGGATGAGGAAGTTTACCTGCCATATACAGCGTTAAACACTCTCCACATAATACCCCAACATATGTTTGGCTCTCCTCCTCTCCATCAGGGGCCTTATGGGGTTTCTGATTATTTTTATTATTTTTATTTTTTTGTCAAATTCCTACATGCCCTTTTTTAAATGATAAAGAGCAGATAATGCATGGGATTTCTCATAGACCAGTAGAAACTGTACTGAATCAGAACATCCCGCTGGGTTTGGTGTCATTTCTTACCTTTCTTTCTTTTCTTTAGCTTACAGAAATAGCAGGTAACCAGATGGTAAAGTTGCAAGGCTTCCACTGGCATGTGAAGAATGGCCATTAGTTTTAGTGAATTGTATTTAGCACCTTCTTCTCACTGAGATTGTAGAATAGTTTGAAGGAGAAACTAAAAATATATTTCCCGAGTACTTTTGTTATTGCATTGTATTGCTTTAAGGGAAAAAAAGATCTCGTATATTTCTCAATTTAAGTTTCATCTTTTACATTTTTGTAAGTTTTTAATATGGAACCACCACTTTGCTGGAGGCCTCTGTTGTTTCAAGAAATGCAAATTTATGAACAGTGTGCTCCAGGATGAAATAGATTTATTTATGTTTATACAGCACCAACATATCCCGCAATGCTGTACAGAGATAGAGGGACTTACAGTCTAAGGCTACTTTTACACTGCCGTTGTGACCTGTCCGTAACGGGTCCATTAGACTCTTTTTTTTTTTTTGGCCATTAACGGCCATTATCGGGATGAGTCGCAACGGGCACTACCGGGACCCGACAGATCCCATTGATTATAATGGGGTCCATTGTTTTAGAGGAGTATGATTTTTTCTCACTGTACGTCGTTTTACAACGGCTGGTGTACTGCCGGGACAGAACAGCAGTGTGAAAGTAGCCTATTTATCATATCTTAACCTTAAGAGGGCCCATAATATAAATGTACTCTGGTAATTAGCACACTAGAATGTACAATTACGTCATTAACTTGAATTGGGTGCAGGAGCTGCTGTGTCTGCTTCATGTACGGTGGGTTCTGGCTTCTAGTAGCTGCAGGAACCTTGCTGCTAATGGTAAATATCAGTGGTGACGCTGATGCCTGCCATTAACCCTTAAGATGTTTGATCAACACTGATCCCAGCACCCAAAGCAGTTGCAGGCTTTGTGAGACTCATCGGACCACCTGCAGTGGGACATTAGGGGTCCAATGAGTTAAGATTGTGGCTGGAGCTCTCCTCACCTCCTCCAGGGCTGCTTTGGAGATCTTCCTGTATTATGGCTTTTTAAAATGCAATTAAAGGGAACCTGTTGTCACTTTCATGCAGCCTGAACCATGAGTCATCAGGGCAGTCCATGCCTGCCCCTCAAGTTTTGATTGATAGGTCTCTCCCTGTACCCAAACAGAAAAAGATCTATGAAACAAAACTAGTGGGACTGGGAGAAGCTGCCAGGGACCACCCTGATAAACATACAGTGCAGGCAGCATGAAAGTGGATAGAGAGTTCATTTACGCTGACAATTTTTTGGTGACATTAGTTCTCTACTTCTTACCAACAATTGTTGTATATTGTAGCAGCGGTTGTATGCAGATATGTCAGGCAGCATACTAATCTAACAGTTATATTCAAACAGTAGTAGGTTTTTCTATCTCTCCAGATGTGTGGCCCTAAGGATTAGGAACATGGTCTCAAAGAGAATGTCCAATGGTAGAAGCACACAGACAAACTCCATATTATAAGATACATTGAAATTTATCACTACCTACAGCATATTTGCTTTTGTGAGTCATGAAAGGCAGAGAATCTCGTCGTCCAGAGCATCTGAAAGCGATCAGCCTTTTATAGTCACTCGTTGAGTTCAGTCAGCTAGCTTGCCCACCCAATGTGTTGTAGTTTTGGCAGACATAGCACTTCCACAATCAGAGCTATAGTGTGGTATTCTCTTAGCTAACTGTCCATGGAGTGTTACTCTGTTTTACTTGGAATTAGGGGCCTTGTTTTTTTCTGTTTGAAAGGTCTCCAAAACAGAGATTAAACCAACAAACTGTTTTACATAATACTTGTAGGACCATGGAAATTAAATTAATTTTGGTTACAGAACATGCACCTAATCTTTTTATTGATGATTTTTCCAAGGCGTTGTAATAGATTCGTACACTTCAAGCTGAGGCTTTGCTGCTCTTTTGCTAATTCTCGGTGTATAAAGAAGTCCTGCAGGGTCTGATTCCTCGTAGTCTTTAGCATGTGCCTCACCAGCCCAAGTTTAACTTATGTTAGTGTATACACTGATCCGCTATAACATTAGAACCACTGACAGGTGGTGTGAACAACATGTCAGTACAATGGCACCTCTGCTGTTATTTAATGTGATGTTATAATACTGTTAAGGGCTATATTCCCACTTCTGTACATTTTTTTTAAGACTTATATTAGACTAATAACAAGTTAAAAGAGTACTTGTCACAACAATCTAGCTGCAGGATATGTGTAAACTGGCTGGCATTCTCGTAGCCCAAGACTTGGCTCGACATGATCAGAAGTTGAAATGCCGGAAGTCCCATGCAAAGTCTAGTCTGAACTGCTTTCATTCCTATCTCACTCTTCACCTCTCTCCCTCCCATAGACTTGTATTAGCAGCATGTAATCTGATCCCTCAGTCTGTTTGATAATCACATGATGAAAAGTAAATGAAAGTGTAGCTGAGAGAAGGGGAGGTAAGAAGGCAATGACTGGCTACAGTGATGACCTGTACCAAGTCAGGGATTGGCTGAGTTGTTCATCACTCCCAAGATCAGTACATCTGGAAAGGTGGGGGCCGGAGCGCTCAGAGGTAAGAGACGGGCCCTGTTCTGGAGATTGCGTGGGGTAAGGAATAAGTTTTGAATAACCAGATAACCCCTTTAACAGGTCTGACCATATTCACATTGTAAGAACTGGAGACAGAACACAGTGGCTGTGTAATTTTTCATTTTCTGTTTTAGATACGTAGTTGTCCTTTTTTACTGTGACCTAACACAACATTTTTTAATTAATTGTTGAACAGCTCAGCCTTTCCATGTTATAGATATTATAGATGTTAGTGTTTTAGACAATATATCGCTTGGATTGATGGCTGAGACAATACAAAAGGAAATCTCAGCACCGCCAAATCCTCAAGTGCAAAAAAAAAATCTGAATGCTCTCACCAATGCAATTACAATGTTTTGTTGTAACATTTTAACTACATGGAATAAAATGCATTCAGATTTTTGCACTTGAGGATTTGGCGATGCTGCGATTTACTTTTGTTTTTTCTCAGGTAATCAGGGGCCCAAGAGGTTGGGACCTAACATTGCATGCACCTGATTGGGAATGGAGGGAACCACCAAGTTGAGCAGTGGTCCTGGTTGTGACAATTTCATTTTTGCATTGACACGACAGGATAGTTTCTATGAAATACTATCTTGGCACATTGCTCATATTACTTTGAGAACTGTCATTTAATGGTTCTTTTCAAGCTCTTATTGATATCATTCCATATCTTCTGCTGCTCTGTTCACCTATGTTCATTGCATTTTTGTTTAGCAAGAATTGTGCACAGGGCCACTGTCAGGGGGTACAGGAGGTACCCCAGTAAGGGCCCTGGGCCCCCACTGCATCCACTTGCAGCCCCAGCACAGATGCAGAAGACCACTGTTTTAATAGCGGTCTTCTTCTTCTGTATGTACAGTACGCAAATTGCATATGTAATTTATGTACAGGAGCATAGACTTGTGCTGGAGGCTGTGTGGTGATGTAATTTCATCATGCAGCCTGCCAGTGAAGTCCCGCACCGCTTCGGAGGATCCAGAGAGCCCAGCCTCAGCACAGGATTGGTGGAAAGGTGAGTGGGATTTTTTTATTTTAATTTTTAGAGGACATCTGGGAGTATTACCTAGTGGTGGCACTACCTTCCTGGGGGCACTAACTATTGGAACTACTGAGGTCATTACCTACCCTGAGGCATTACCTATAACCTACATTTTGAGGTTACTACCTACCTACTGGGGGCATTATCTATTACCTCATGTTGGGGGTACTACCTACCTACTGGGAAGCGTTACCTACTACCTACTGTGGCATTTCCTACTTCCTTCCTACTGGTGGTATCACCTACCACCTAACTGCCTGGGGGCATTACCTACTACCTACCTACTGGGGGCAATACTTACCTGGAAGCATTACCTACCTACCTCCTGGGGGCATTACAGACCAACTGAGGGCTTCTACCTTGGGGAGGGGGGGATTCCTTGCCTACCTTCTGGGGGCATTGCCAAATAGGTGAGGGGTAATTACCTACCCACCACCACCCAATTCCTTAACCCTTTTCCCTTAACACACTTTCCTACTTCTTCATACTGCAGGGCACCTAGAAGGTCATTATTTGGAGCGCTGAGGGTAGATAACAGATGGGCAATGCACTGAAAACATGTGGAACCTAATATATTTGGGGTGGCAGTGGGGGAGTTGTTAGTTGTTCAGCTGTGTAAGGGGCCCACAAATTTCTGATTGCAGCCCTGTGCAGAATGTAATGCTATTCTCGCCATCAAAAATATGGAAACATTGGTAAACTCAATTATAAGTTCAGATCTGTTTTACGATGAATCTGGCTTCTATTTTGAACAAAAGCCAAAGCACTGATGTAAACAGAGCCTAAGAGAACTAGAAGAGCTGCGTGCCATGAGAAATAGCTAACTCTGTACTATTGGTTATATCTCTCCTGCATACTAGTGGTTCTGGATACAGTTTACTTCAAGGCCATAAAGGTAGAACTCGCACATCTTTTTCTGTGAAAATGAACTGCATAAACTATTAGGATAAATTCTGTTTCTCTAATCCTTACAGCTATGATTTAAAATGGGATATAAGAGATTAGAAAAAAAGGTCTGCCTTTCATAATGGAGCTGAGCTGTAACGTAGCCCATGGACATGAGTGGTGATGTATTGAAGGGGTAAAAGACATTTTTGTGCTAATCTCAAACAGCACTTTTAAGTTTATAGATTTAATCCATAAGTATAGATATTGTCTGTTTATACCATTTAAAATTCTCTGGCAGCAGTGATAAATGTTTTAGTATAGATGGAACTTGGACACATTTGATTTAGTATTTTCAGATTTTTTTTACATTTTATTGTTTCCTTACAAAGACTCCCAAATCCAAAAGATTCTTCATTTAGTCTTTTGAAAGAATGCCGACATTTTTTGCCAACCTGAGTCATCAGATTCTCCCATCCTATGAATGGTACCACAGATGGCATAGGCCTTGTGCTGGCCTGTGACATAATAGCTGACAGAAAAGTATTTGGCTGTACTTTAATGGAACCGAGCTGCAACACCAGACCCTACTTTAGGACAGGGGTGGTGCAGTTTTTTTCTAAAGAAATCAGCTCTGTCCATTTTAGGAACTGTCTGGAGCAGGATAGGTTTGCTATGAGGATTTGCTCCCACTCTCCCAGTTCCTAAAATGGACAGAGGTGTCAGCAGAGAGCATTGTGGTCAGACAGAAATGAAAATTCAAAAATAAAAGAACTTCCTCTGGAGCATACAGCAACTGGAAGGATTAAGATTTTTAAATAGAAGTAATTTACAAATCTGTTTAACTTTCTGGAACCAGTTCATTTAAAAAAAAAAAATATTCCAGTGTACTACCCCTTTAAGAACTGATGGGGCAATAAAAAGGTAAAAAGAAAAACATAAACACAATTGTTTCCATAACCATAAAAACCCATTCAATCAAATTAATGTGTAATTAAGTGTGAATAGTGAAAGAGAGTTATTTTCCAATACATATTACTTATAAAACACCAATTCATATGAACCTGAAAGTAGGCCCCCCAAAAATATAACTCAACCCACATACATAGAAAAAAAATACCTCATAAAACTATACAAAAGTTGTGGCTGTCAGAATGCAAAACTATTTGTGTCATCCAGGCGAAATAATTGCTGTGGCATTACAGGGTTAAAGAGTTTTTTTTTTTTTTTGCAAGTAAAGTATCAGAATGTGAATAAGTGAAACAAGGCTCACCTGTTTTCACATTTAATAATTTGGTAGGCGTTTACTCCCGTAGGGAAATTGGAGGAACTTAGATGTCCGACTCATTTCCAAGACCTCTTTGTGTGCCCCTCTTTACTTTGCCAATTCATAATCTTCTAATTCCATTCAAGATTGTGGACACAAGAGGAATCTTGTTTTCTATAAAACAATCCGAAGCTTTGACAGTGCGTTGCCATTTTATCCCGGCAGAGTTTGAATGTGTGACATAAGACGACATTATGACTGCGGAACAGTGACATTTTGGTCTCTGAGCAGTATCACAAGTCTGGATTGCCTCGCACTGTGATGATGTATTCTGTCTGAAAAGACATGTCTGTCTACACACAACCATACACTACTCTCACTTCTTTGTTCTTTTGGAATACACAGACAATGAATCACTTTTTACCGTGAGCTTCACAATTAGAGGAAATGGTCGTAAATCAAGAATTATGTTAGTTTTATGTGATGCTTTTGTCTCTATCATATTATAAAATATTTTTTTCTTGTCAGCACATATAAATTTGGAACGGACTTTGGCAAATTTCTGCTCTTTTTTTTTTTTTTCCCGTCACTATTTCATAATTGTACGAATATGACATAATTGCGTTGACCTGACTTAGCTTTCTGTTGGAAAAGACTGACATGCCTGGCAGATTGTATCATCCCACCAAAACAACTGAAACATTCGGAAGAAATGTTGTATTAAAGGGAATACCTTAGAGAACTTGTGCAACCGTATGAGAACAATGAATAATGTGTGCCCAGCTTGGGTTCGCCCCAACTCCATCTCTAATGGGAGTGTTGTTCTTTGAAGGTGTTATGTTCTCCTCAAGCAATGCAGCCTTAGCAAATAAGTAAGGCAGAAAAGGTCATTTACTCATGTTACCCTTCTCTCCTACACACAGAATAACATCTTCTAGGAGTGTGGACCAATACCAGGAGGGGATTCATTTTCTAAAGGCATCCTTGATTTTATTAGTAGAACTAAATGATCTTTTAAGTATAGTTGACTTGATACCGCAAAGAATGGGTGAGAATAAGATCAAGACCTTCTAAGAAAGGAGATGAGCATTTATAAGGGACAAAAGAGGATACTCATCTCAACAGAAATGATCTGGGTTATTCAGGTCTTATACTTCTCAAGTTTGGGGCATCAATAAATAGGCTTACTTGTTTAACCTTGATTCTGCAGAAGCTGATCTTTACCAAGAGCATGGTTTCTCAATAGCAGTCCCAAAGTCCCACAAACAGGCCATGGTTTGAGACGGACTCTTACAGAGAGAGGCTGTGTTTACATACCATTTGTGAGCCACAATTTTAAGGCTCAAGAAATCCCTATTTTTTATTTTTTTTTTTACAATTAAATCTTTTTGAGAAAACCACCAAAAAGGGGTCTTCTCCAAGAAAATGGCCACTATGCAAAATGTATGATTGAATGAAAATCTGTCACACAAAATCTTGTCTAGAAAAATGGTCGTCATCTTAAAGAGGTAGTCTATAGGAGAGGTTTCGTTGTATCTGTTTGAGGGGTGTTTTACTATTTATTTTAATGGAACTCATTAGTAAAAAGTACGGCGCTCTTTGGGTTATTTTGGGATCCAACATTTTATGATCCAACATTTTATAGTGAAGAATACTGTCTTGGGACATGGCCTTATATCACCTATAAAATACTAAGCTTATTCTCGATTGGGGGGCCTTGAGAACTTGAATTGAGAAGCACTGAACAAGGAAAACCATTGGTTGCCGTGGTTTTCTATCAACCTACCTCATCATGGCTGTCTACATCCTGTACTTTCTGATGAGACAGGTGTTTCCGGTTTGCAGCAGCTGTCAAGTGTTCTTTTTAAATTAGTTGGTGGGGCGAATCATACTTGAATCAAAACCACTAATGCTAAACTAAACAGTTTGCCATTATATAAAGAAAAGACAACATCTATATATTCACAGGTTCTCAGACATGCTTAATCATATAATCTATAAATAAACAGTAACAAAGGGAAATGGGAGATTTATTATTGGTTTTTTAAGTATCAACATATCCAGCAGAAACAGAAGTGGAGCCATGCCGAGACCTGGAACAAGTTTAAACCTGGTATGTACACATTTAAAGTGTCTCCATAGAAGGGAGAAGGAACAGGATTTACTGTATCCAGATGTATTTGGCCATCCAGCATCTGCATAATAAAACAATTTAACAATATTACACAGATAATGTATGGACACAATTCCAACAAACATGTAGATAAGGTATTAAACATATCTCCATATCTGGAAGCATTTCTAGCAGAGGGTAAACTGTGGGGTCATCTTTGCTGAACCTATCCTGGCATTTTTGGAATTTCTATAAGCAGCAATTATTAGGTTTGTAAGGGCTGAAGGCAATTCATACTCTGGTATTTCTTCTGAGCAGTAGTAGTACCCAGTATCCTGCATAGGCTGGAATATTCATATGGTGCAAGGACTCCCTACACCTTACTTAGGCTAGATTCACATCACGATATGTGCCTCCAAAGCATAGATATATCAGGAAACTGTCAAAATGACATGGCAATGTAAATTTGCACAGACAGGAATAGCCCCATTAATTTTAATGGCCCAGGCATAGTCAACTAGTGACTATGTTCAGGTGATTTTCTGAACGTATCCGGACTTTGTCTCAGACTGAAAAGTGCTGCAAGCCGCGCTTTGTCTGTCTGAGCCAAGTATACATTTCTAAATTAAATCTTCTTCAATTCTTCTTCTGTTGGTGTTTAAGTGTTCCTATAAGAGCTTTTTTTTTTATTTTATTTATGTTGCTCATACAACATTCAACCACAACCTCAACACCACCTGCTCGATATTATGTAGCCCCCCTTTTGTTACTAAAACAATTCAGACCCATTCAGGCATGACCTCTGAAAGTGTCCTGTGATATCTGCCAGAAAGACGTTAGAAGATCCTTAAATTCCATAAATTGTGAAATCTGCATCAATTAGACCTGTTTCTTCCAGCAGATCCCACAGATACTTGATCAGATTAAGTCTACACCTTTCATTTCTTATCAAATTCTTCCACCCATTCCTCAACAATTTTTTGCAGTTTAGCAGGACAAGGTTCCTACTGAAAAGGGCACTGACATGAGAGAATACTGTTTTGATGAACGGGTGTACTATGTCTGCAGTGTTTGGGAAGGTGGCATGTGTCGTGTTAACATCCAAAGGAATGCCAAGACCTGTGGTTTCCTATGACAATACCTAGAGCATCACACTGTCTCAAGCCAACTTGTTTTCTTCCCATGATGTATCGTGGTGCTATCTCTTCATCAGGTAAATGGTGCAATGTACCTGGCAGTCCACATGATGTAAAGGGAAACGTGATCCATTAGATCAGGCTAATTATTTTTTAAGGGGTACTCTGGGGAAACTAAACCCATAGCCCATCCATTCCCTCTCATCAACCTATTTAAATATGTAAATATCAACCATTAGCTATATAGAGCAGTTTCCCCTCTTTGGTTACTAGCCCAGTCTATAGATGGGTGTCTTGCCTTTTTGGATGAGATTTGTTTGGCTAGTGTAATTTTTTTTTTTCGTCGAAGGGATCTTTCTAGTCAGCCGGTGATAATTTGCATGGATTTTTTCAGGATCGCTGGAAAACCACAACCAACACAAGTATGAGAACTTACAAACTCCTTAGGCCAGGTTCATACTATGGAATATCCACCCAGAAAAATTCTGGGCATTGATTCCAGGAGCAGGCTCCGTCTTCATTGTCGAACGGATTCTGCTGAAAGAATAATCATGCTCATTCTTTCTAAAAAATCTGGGATTTGACATTTCATCCAGTGAGACTGCAGCTTTGAAATTTTACTCAAAAAATATGTAGTGTGAATGGGCCCTTAAATTGTCCTTGGTTTACAGTTTGAGGTCATATAGAAGAGTATGTAAAGTATTCTAAGGTTTTGATATTCTTAAGAACAGAAGTGTTCATGTTTTTCCTTGTCATTTTGATACATAAGTTCATAGATACAATATGCTGCGTGATATCAGATATGTTTTTTTCTATGACATAAGGTGGGTTTTTCTTGAGCACATTACACAAGGTGGAGAACCTTTTTACCTTCATAGTTTACACAGTGCAAAATGCAATGTATTAGAGAGTTGTAGATAACTTTGGTGAAAGAGGTGACTAACACCACGGTAAATAAGAAAAATCATGTGCAAGTCTCATGGGTAACCTAACCAGTAATATTTGACCTTGTGTTAACCCATGGATAAGGCATATTTTGCATATTTGTACCAACATTTCTTATTTAACAACACTTCTGTTTGGGCATTCTATGGCACTATAGTACTTTTATATTGACACTATATGGAAGTACTATGTTGAAACTTGATTATTATAGCATTATTACCCTCTACTTCTACTTGCTGATTCTCTGAAGTAGATTCCTGTGATTTCAGAAGGGAATGACGGCTCTGAAGCACAAACTGTTGCTCTAAAAGCATTGTGAAAGCTTATAAAAAATGGAAAATCAATGGGCAAATTTGTAGTAGTTAAGAGACAATGTGGCTAGATAAAAAAATATATATATATATTTTTTTTATATATACTTTAGTAGCCTCTGATGCTTTGATTCCAATATATATTTTTTTATTTAATTGTCATGACTCCCATCTTTTTTTGTTCCTGAGTTTTAGGAATTTTCATATTTGGTTGCCGATCTGCACATTTCCCTGAAGTCAGGTGGGTGTGATCTTTATCTACAATATTTGTAGATTTAACATCTACTTTGTTTTCACAGCTTATTACTAGTAAATGCCAGATATTTTATGCAGTTTAGTTTTTGTTTGTGTGAATATTAGGCTCAGGGGGAGTATAAGGTATTCACACGGCAGAATGTCCATGCAGAATTCATGCATGAATATTCTGCACAGGCATTCCGCAGCAGCAGAGCCCCATTTATTTCAACGGGATTCTGCTGCACTGTTCATGTGGCAAAATTTCACACCAGATGTTTCTGGGGGAAAGTCAGATCCTGGCTTCCGTAGAAAGAATAGACATGAGATTGCATATTTCTGAGCGGTTCTAGCGTGGCACAGCCTCAGCATGATTTTGCCCCATAGTCACCCCCCCCTATATAAGCCTCATTGACACCACCTCACTTTATATTTGCACCCCTCGCATTTACACCCCTATTATAAATATAGTTTACACCCACCTGACCATTCTGGGAAAAGTGCAGATAGGCTTGACCTGGTTGAAGACATTTTGTTTAAAAATGTTTATTGTCATGTTGCCGATCCCAGAACTTCTATAGCTAAGAACCAGCTAAATAACACTACTTGAAGATGACTCCATGACTTTTTTGAAAGGGAAAGTGTTTCCTAAGATAATAATTTTTTCTGTAGCCTGTTTTCATGTCTTGAGCACTTTATACATACTAACTGTTATTTATTGTTAATGTCATGCTGTTCCCAAGAGGAAAAGTAAAAGAAATAAAAAATCCCTTGCTACATCTTCTCTACTGTATGGCGGAACTCCCTCATACATCTGTGTCACATCATGTGCCCTTTCCATCATAACAATATTTGTAGATTTAACATCTGCTTTGTTTTCACAGCTTATTACTAGTAAATGCCAGATATTTCATGCAGTTTAGTTTTTGTTCTTGTTTTTGTTTAGGAACACGGTTGCGGATTGCAGCTTATTTCATCAAGAGATGGGTTAACCTTCGCTGTGTTGTACAACGTCAGTTTAGAGGTATATTATGATGGCGCTATTACTATTCTACTATTGTGTTTATTGATACTGCACCCAAAATTCCTCCAAATGAATGCATCCTCTGATATATCTTTGAAAAAAAAAAAAAGATACTTGGCAAACCCCCATCATAAGCCCTACATCCCCACCTCTGCTGCTGCCGTTCTGACAATGCTTGGTCCCTGCTTCTCACTACTTCCTGGTCTCTGTGTCAGCACAAGCAGGTGCCTACTAAGCCAAATCCTGGCCACAGTGGGGACACACCTTGGCCAGTCATTGGTTGAATGGACAAATCCTTTTATTTGGTGGGAGACCCGGAAGTGGTGAGCAGCAGGGACCAAGACTATACTAAGCCAAACAACAGTGATAACAACTATTTGGATATTCATTCAGAATGTTTTATTCATTTCTTTGTGTGATGTCTATTTGCCTTTTTAAGTACCGTATTTTTCGCCGTATAAGACGCACTTTTTCTTCCCCAAAACTGGGGGGAAAAAGTCGGTGCGTCTTATACGGAGAATACACCCCTATCGCGGTCGTCCCTGCGGCCATCAACGGCCGGGACCCGCGGCTAATACAGGACATCACCGATCGCGGTGATGCCCTGTATTAACCCTTCAGACACAGCGATCAAAGCTGACCGCCGTGTCTGAAGGGAAAGTGACACTAACCCGGCTGTTCAGTCGGGCTGTTGGGGACTGCCGCGATTTCACAGCGGCGGTCCCAAACAGCCTGACTAAATAGCCGGGTTAGTGCTTACAGGACACCGGGAGGGACCTTACCTGCCTCCTCGGTGTCTTCTTGTGTTCAGGGATCCCCTGTATGGCCGGCGCTCTCCTTCCTCGTCATCACGTCGTCGCGTACGTGCGTCGGCGTGCGTAACGACGTGATGGCGGCGACGGAGAGAAAGGATACCCGGCCGGCAGCAGAGACGTTCCGGAGCGACGGGGACACGGCGACAGAGATGGAGCGACATCCAGGGCAGCAGTGACGGTCCGGAGCGGCGAGGACACGTGAGTATTACCTCCTATGCAGTGGTCTTCAATCTGCGGACCTCCAGATGTTGCAAAACTGCAACTCCCAGCATGCCCGGACAGCCAACGGCTGTCCGGGCATGCTGGGAGTTGTAGTTTTGCAACATCTGGAGGTCCGCAGGTTGAAGACCACTATTGGGTTCAAAATCTTTATTTTTTTAGATTTTGCAATTATAAATTGGGTGCGTCTTATACGCCGGTGCGTCCTATAGGGCGAAAAATACAGTAATTTTAGCAGGTCAGCCACTCCTTCTGTGTTGTGACTACTTCAGTTCCATGGTAAGGCTAGAATTCCACTGAGAATTTTCACACAAAAAATCGCCAATTTTTCTGCGAAAAAATGCCACATCCAGATGTTAGCTGCAAGCCACTAGTAAACTTTAAAATGCCAGATCCACTTGGTGTTTTTCAGTTTGGCGTTTTTTTTTTATCCTTTGGGCATTTTTCAGCTATTTTGGGCACAGAGGCTAGTTTTCAAAAACGTCCTCCAAATCCTAGTTTGGCGTTTTTATCGGGAAAATCTTGGCGTTTTCCTCCCATAGAAGTCTATGGAAGTGAAAAAACGCCATGTGGGTTTTAACTTTGGCGTATTTGCCGGCGGTCTTTATTCTTTTTTGGACTTTAGCGATCCAAAAAAGTGATGGAGATACCTTTTTTAATAAAATTTCGTAGGGTACCATTAAAAAAAGAATAGTGATGGAAAAAATTGTACTTAACAAAATAAATCTTTTTTTATAACAACATTTTTATTCATTTTTAAACAGGGATCAATTTATGTGGGTGGGTAGGGAACTAAAAATGTAGCCGGCAATAATAAAAATGTAGTGTGTGTGTTTTTCACTTTTTATTTTTTAATTTTTTAGGTAGTACTACTACTCCCAGCTGACAGATCGCCCTGGGTCCGTTTCGATCCTCCTGTATAATGTATACATGCGGCCAGCCGCTCTTCTATGGTCCCCTGCTCTGCCGTGTATATATATATATATATATATATATATATATATATATATATATACACACACCTATTTATATTTCCCGCAGAGAGCTGTGATTGGCCAGATGGTTCTAGCCAATCACAACTCTCTGTGGGAAATATGAATAGGTGTATATATACGACAGTGCAGGGGACCATGGAAGAGTGTCTGCCAGCATTTATACATTATACATGAGGATCACAGCGGGTGTCAGGAGTGACATCCGCTGTGATCTTTCCTAAACTGCTGGTACTACTGCTTCCAAAATGGAGTACACTCTGCTCCATGCAGGGAGCTGTAGTTCCTGCTTTAATAGACAGATCGCAACAGATGTCAGAAGTTACACTCGCTGCAATCTGTCTATTAATGCAGGTACTACAGCTCCCAGCATGGAGCAGAGTGTGCTCCATGTTGAGAGTAAGTAGTACCTGCAGTAAGGGACAGATCACAGTGGGTGTCACTCGGGACTCAGCTGTGCTCGCGGCTACAGAGTCGGGAGAACAGCTGATGCTGAGCAGTAGATATATGTCCTATATCTACTGCCCAGCAAGAACTTACAGTGAGCCTGCAATGTGTATACAGTATACACATTGCAGGCTCACTTAACCCATTTGCTGAGCTGTGCGCTATGCCAGTCCTTCAAGGAAAGAGTTAAGTTACACTGCTGGACAGTGTAGGTTAACCCTATGTGCGGTATACAATATATACAGCTATCTATAGATAGCTTTATATAATGTATACAAAAGACAAGGTCCACTTACCTCCCTCCAGCCCTGGCTGGGTCTGTGTAGCTCCGCCCCTAGTGATGACATCATTAGGAGACAGATCTTCAGACGGGAGCCAGAGGCTATCTGGGCATGCTGGGAGTTGTAGTTTTGCACCAATTGGAGGCTCTCTGTTTGGGTAGACATTGCAGTATGGGTGCTCTCCCCAGCGGAGAGTGTCAAAAAAGGCTTAGTAATGGATTCCGTCAATATGAAAGCCTCCACTACTAAGCCTGAAAATGAAATTTAAAAAAGAAAAAAAAAGTTCATCCACCATAATCCATCAAATCCGCTGTAATCCTCTACATACACTGATCTGAAACGAGAAGAAAAAAAAACACAAAAAAATGGGTAAGAACATTTTTGCCGCTCACCACTGGGGAGAGCGCCCATAATGCAGTGTCTTCCCAAACAGGGAGCCTCCAATTGATGCAAAACCACAACTCCCAGCATGCCCAGACAGCCTTTGGCTGTCTGGGCATTCTGGGAGTTGTAGTTGAGCAGCAGCTGGAGTCACCCTGTCTGGGAAGACACTGCCAGAAGGGTCTGTTCACATTATAGAAAACGGACAATGTGAACATAGCCTAACACCCTTACCAATCTAGCTCCCGCCTGTAGCTACAGATAGCTGTATATAGTGTATACCTCCCAAAAGGGCTACAGGAGCAGGGAGTGCTGTCAGTCTGGTGACAGGATTCCCGGCTCCTGTATAGTATACACGGGTACACTTTGCACCCCTGTATACTATACGGCCGGGGGAGGTAAGTAATGATACTATACATCACTCCTTACCTCATTACACTCTGTGGACCGGGCGCTCAGCATCCGGCCCACAGAGTGGTACCTGAAGACAGTGAAATAACTGCCACAGGGACAAAACTGGCTGTTTCCACACACAAGGAAAAACACCAGAAAAAAAATGGCTTTTTTGCTGGGGAAAAAACCTCAGTGGAATCCTAGCCTAAAGCTTCTTATTAGATAAGGCTTAAAGGGGTTCTCCGGTGGAAAACATTTATTTATTTATTTTTTTAATCAACTGGTGCCAGAAAGTTATACAGATTTGTAAATGACTTCTATTAAAAAATCTTTACCCTTCCAGTACTTTTTAGAATTTCCTCTCTAGCATAGGTTTGCAATGGGGATTTTCTCCTGCTCTGGACAGTTCCTGATACAGGCATCAGGTGTCAGCAGAGAGCACTATGGACAAGACAAAAAAGAAATTGAAAAATAAAAGTATTTCCTCTGTAGCATTCAGCTGCTAAAAAGTACTGGAAGTAATAAATCCAAAGAAAGGGCAAAATAATACCAATATATTTAAAGTCGAGTGTGTTGATGACTAACAATAAATCCTATATACACACTGGAACACCAATTTTATACATAAATAATAAACTTTATTGAGAACATCATTTAATAAAAACAATTAAAAGGGACAGTATAGCCAGACAAAAAAGGAGTTGGTAGGGCAGGTAGTATATTGTTGGTTAGTATAAATGCAAAAGTGCAAAATATGACATAGTTATTCTTAACTACAGAGTAGAGCCACCAGTATAACAATAATTATAAGTTACACATAACAGTCATGTAAAAAATTTGCACCACAAAACAAACCTAACCTGGAAAAGAAGGTCACTGCATATATAGCCTCCAGCGAGTGGTCAGGAGAAAGGGGAAAGGCAAGTAATGGTGTGCAATTAAAGCACAGAGTATCAGCATTACCATAAGGCTTCCCCACTCACAAAGCACAGGCTGGGAGACATAGACAGTGTACGTACCTACACAACACCAGTACCCCAACGTCGTTTCGCCGTTTGGCTTCCTCAGGGAGTACTCCCTGAGGAAGCCAAACGGCGAAATGACGTTGGGGTACTGGTGTTGTGTAGGTAGGTACACTGTCTATGTCTCCCAGCCTGTGCTTTGTGAGTGGGGAAGCCTTATGGTAATGCTGATACTCTGTGCTTTAATTGCACACCATTACTTGCCTTTCCCCTTTCTCCTGACCACTCGCTGGAGGCTATATATGCAGTGACCTTCTTTTCCAGGTTAGGTTTGTTTTGTGGTGCAAATTTTTTACATGACTGTTATGTGTAACTTATAATTATTGTTATACTGGTGGCTCTACTCTGTAGTTAAGAATAACTATGTCATATTTTGCACTTTTGCATTTATACTAACCAACAATATACTACCTGCCCTACCAACTCCTTTTTTGTCTGGCTATACTGTCCCTTTTAATTGTTTTTATTAAATGATGTTCTCAATAAAGTTTATTATTTATGTATAAAATTGGTGTCCCAGTGTGTATATAGGATTTAAAGTACTGGAAGTGTAAAGATTTTTTAATAGAAGTCATTTACAAATCTGTTTAACTTTCTGGCACCAGTTGATTTAAAAATATAAAAAAGTTTTCCACCGGAGTACCCCTTTAAGTTCAACATGGACATGAAAGACTGGTATTAAATTATAGGAAAGGGGAGTTAAATTATTACTGGGATGTTGGATATATTTGTTCTTTAAAAATGGTTGTACTGCTATTAAAATGTATCCCCTAACCACAGGATATCAAGAACGATATCCTGTTTTCGGGGAGCTGCAGGAAATAAGCGAGTGCTATTTTTTTAATCTGAAGCAGCTCCCATGTAGAAGTGGTGTATACCACGTGACCGCCGCTCTGTTCTAGAGATCACCGTTCTTTAGATCCCAGGGGGTTCCAGCAGTAGAAAACCCCTTCCCAATGAGCATACACTTATTCCCTGATTAGTTGATAGTGGATAAGTTTAAATGGTGGGACAAGAGTTACAATATGGCCAATAAACATCTGGATGGGAGCAAATATGTATTTTTTAAGGTTACTATCCATTTGATATCTTTGATTTACAATATCTAGATGTATATGTATACACAGAAAATCCGCAGCACTCCAGGTATATTTCAAAGGTGGTTTATTATTCCGTGCAACACAAGTGATACAACGTTTCACCGGTCTCTCACTGGCTTTCTCAAGCGTGCTTGAGAAAGCTGGTGAGAGACCAGTGAAACGTTGTATCACTTGTGTTGCATGGGATAATAAACCACCTTTGAATTAGCCCTGGAGTGCTGTGGATTTTCTGTGTATGCATCATTTGGACAGACTGTGACAGAGTCTGCACCGCCGGCACCCTCCTTACATTCCCTCATCTTGGGTTGTGCTGCCTACTACAATTTTGTGTGTATGTGTATATGTATCTATTTTGTTTGGAACGTTTCTGACATACAAACCATGGCTACCGTATATACTCTAGTATAAGCCGACCTGAATATAAGCCGAGGCCCCTAATTTCACCCAAAAAATCCAGGAAAAGTTATTGACTCGAGTATAAGCCTAGGGTGGGAAATACATAATCCCCCCCTGTCATCATCCAGACCCCCCGTCATTAACACCCTCATCATCATCACCCTGTCATCATCTGCCCTTCATCAACGTCCCTGTGCATCGTCGTCAAGGCAACGTCATTATTCCGGGCGCGGAGAAGAGGCCCCCCCGGTGAAGATGGACAGCCCGGAATGACTATCCCTCCCCACAGGACGGTCCTGCAGCACAGATGGCCCGGACCAGCTCACCCAAACATCCCGCCGAGCAGAGGGGAGTACAAAACTAAAGGGGGGATGGGGGGCAGTGGTATTCAACCTGCGGACCTCCAGATGTTTCAAAACTACAACTCCCAGCATGCCCGGACAGCCGATGGCTGTCCGGGCATGCTGGGAGTTGTAGTTTTGAAACATCTGGAGGTCCGCAGGTTGAAGACCACTGAGGGTGGAGAGTTCACTCGAGTATAAGCCGAGGGGCCTGTTTTCAGCACGAAAAAGAAAAACTCGGCTTATACTTGAGTATATACGGTACTTCTATAAATGCAATCCCTGAAAATGGTCTTTTATAGTGCAAAATGGGTATATACCACGTTTGCAAGAAAACTATAAAGCATGGACCATGTTATTCCCATTTTTAGTTGATAAATGTATTCTTTACTAGTGTATGTAACATAATATTTTTTTAACACTCATCTGTCATATCATACCTGTCATACAATAACTTAGGGTAATTTAATCTCCCTACAGATGCCGTTACATCTGATAAATTATATTTTTTGTCCTCTCTGTGTCACTGTGTGGGACGGAGATATATATTTTGTAATGGTGGGAACCAGTTTTGACAGGCTACAGATCAGAATGCCAACATGTGCATGTATGTAACGTAATGATATGTGACTCGCGGAGACAACAGTAATAACTTTAGATATTTACACCTGAGATAGATTTCACCCTTCAGGATATATCAGCTAGTCGGCAGCAAATAACTAATTTTGTAGCGAAGCTCTGAAGCCTGTGAAACCCGAGTCCACATTGTTCTCATTATTGGTCAGATGTAACCCAAAACCAACCTTTAGGTGCTGCTATCAAAGAATTTTCTTTTTCTCAGGCTTCCGTAAGGTTTTTTACGATCACGTGATGTTGCCGCAATGGTAATAAAGCATCCGACGTACATACTGTAGGCCCAGACTCAATTGTGTTCTTGCTTTTTAGTTGTTATTTATATACAAAGCCTCTAAATTCCCATCACAGTGGGGCTATGACCAAATGGAATGTATCTGGTTTCTTGATAGCCAAGACAAACAAGTCTCATGGGAATTTATCATCAATTTCTGAACAGAATCATCATCCCACGCGTTTGACACAACAATTGCATTTGAGAGTTTATCAGTCCTATTCATTGTTAAAGGGATATGTTAAATGTATGACTGACTATTTTCTCTCCATATTGTACAATACTCCATCTGAGCTGGTCCCACCTTGATTGCTCTAGCTTTTGTTCAAAATATGAGGAGACATCTAGGACCTTTCTCCATCTCCTATGGTCCTGCCTCCAGATCTGTGGTTTGTTCCCGAGAACAAGTTTTTAGTTCCTCGGTGATGACAGGCATCTTTGTCTTATATGATGCAAAAGCCTGCCTATGGCTATCTAGCCTACCTGAAAAAAAAATCCACAAAAATTTTTTTTTTAATATTCAAGGACAGGGGCGGTTCCCCAGGACTGGCACATAGCAAATGTGGTGCCAATATTTAAAAAGGGGTCAAAAGGTGACCCAGGGAATTATAGACCTGTTAGGTTAACCTCTGTTGTATGTAAATTGTTTGAGGGTTTTCTAAGAGATGCTACTTTGGAATATCTTGATAAAAATAAATGTATGACTCCATATCAGCATGGCTTTTTGAGGGATCGGTCCTGTCAAACTAACCTGATCAGCTTTTTTGAGGAGGTGAGCTCCAGACTGGACCAGGGGCAATCGCTGGATGTCATATATCTGGATTTTTCCAAAGCATTTGATACAGTGCCACATAAAAGATTGGTGCATAAAATGAGAAGGGTGGAGCTGGGGGAGAATGTGTGTAAGTGGGTAAGTAACTGGCTCAGTAATAGGAAACAGAGGGTGGTTATTAATGATACTTATTCTGATTGGGTGACTGTTACTAGTGGGGTACCACAGGGGTCCGTCTTGGGTCCTGTCCTATTTAATATATTCATTAATGACCTTGAAGAGGAGTTGAATAGTAAAGTAGCAATCTTTGCAGATGATACTAAACTCTGTAAAGCGGTAAACACTATAGAGGACAGTGCACTGTTACAAATGGATCTGGAAAGGTTGGAGGTTTGGGCTGGGAAGTGGCAGATGAGGTTCAACACTGATAAATGTAAGGTAATGCACATGGGGAGGAAAAATCCGAGCTGGGATTATGTATGAAATGGGAGCAGACTTAGGACGACTGACATGGAAAAGGACTTGGGAGTCTTAGTTAACAGTAAATTTAGCTGTAGTGACCAGTGTCGAGCATCTGCTGCCAAGGCAAATAAAATCATGGGGTGCATCAATAGGGGCAGAGATGCCCATGACAAGGATATAATTCTACCGCTGTACAAATCACTAGTCAGACCACACATAGAATACTGTGTACAGTAGTGGGCACCAGTGTACAAGAAAGATATAGTAGAGCTATAGAGGGTTCAAAGACTGGCAACCAGAGTAATACGGGGAATGGGAGGACTACAGTACCCAGAAAGATTATCAGAATTAGGGTTATTTAGTTTAGAAAAAAGAAGGCTTAGGGGAGACCTAATAACTATGTATAAATATATCAGGGGACAGTACAGAGATCTCTCCCATTATCTATTTATACCCAGAACTGTATCTATAACAAAGGGGCATCCTCTACCGAAAGAAGGTTTCTACACCAGCACAGACGGGGGTTCTTTACCTGTGGAATTCTCTGCCTAAGGAGGTGGTCATGGGGAACTCTGTAGAAGAGTTCAAAAAGGGCTGGATGGATTTTTGGAGACTAATAACATTGCTGGTTATGGATTCTAGATTTATAGAGACAGAACATTGATCCAGGGATTTATTCTGACTGCCATATTTGGAGTCGGGAAGGAATTTTTACCTCTAGTATGAGTTTTTTTTTTTTTTTGCCTTCCTCTGGAACAACTCAGTAGGGACTCATTGGGGTTATAGGTTGAACTTGATGGACTCTGGTCTTTTTTCTACCTTATGAACTATGTGGGAAATTTATCAAAACCTGTGCAGAGGAAAAGTGGCCTGGTTGCCCATAGCAACCAATCAGATCGCTTCTTTCATTTTGCAGAGGCCTTGTCAAAAATAGAAGTGATCTGATTGGTTGCTATGGGCAACAAGGCAACTTTCCCCCCGGACAGGTTTTGATAAATGTCCCCCTATGTTACTACGTAATTCTTTTTTCATGTGACTCAAGGATTTCTGTTGAAGAAATAAGTGAAAAAATTGCCAGGAAAAATGCCAATACTAAACCCACATGATGTTTTGTATGGCATTTTTGCTCCCATAGACTTTTATGGGAAAGAAACTCAATGATTTTGTCCAAAAAAAAAAATGCCATAGGCAATTTTGGAAAACTGCCACTGAGCCCAAAACTGCAGAAAAACACCAGAGAGGAGTGAAAATACAACAAGTGGGTTTGTCATTTCATATCACAAATTCCCTATTGACTTTTTGTTAACATCTGGATGCAAAGTTTTTCACAAAAAAATGCTATGTGGTATTTGTGACATTTTTAGGGGCGTTTTTGCGAGAAGAAAAAGAAACAAGTGGAAACAGTTAAATTGTGGACCCTAATTATTCTGTATTGCTGCTCTTTTATAACCATAGCACCGTATAATGCTAGAATTAAGAAAAACTGGTTGGTCTTTCTGGCAAAAGAAGGGTGTAATACAGTATAGCAAATAGAGATGAGCGAACTTAAAGTAAATTCGATTCGTCACAAACTTTTCGGCTGGGCAGTTGATGACTTTTCCTGCGTAAATTAGTTCAGCCTTCAGGTGCTCCGGTGGGCTGGAAAAGGTGGATACATTCATAGGAAAGAGTCTCCTAGGAATGTATCCACCTTTTCCAGCCCACGGGAGCACCTGAAAGCTGAACTAATTTATGCAGGAAAAGTCATCAACTGCCGAGCCGAAAAGTTCGTGATGAATTGAATTTACTGTAAGTTCGCTCATCTCTAATAGCAAATTTACTATTCCAAATGAATCAGAATTCTGTGGCAATTTTTGCAAAAAAAAAAAAAAAAGGTTTACATGCCTATTCATATTTATTTAGTTATTTCTTTATTAATTTTTAAATATATTATTAACAAGAAGATGAAAATACAAACACTGCATACATAGTACAAGTAAAGGTAATAAAATGGAGCCGGTATGGGCTCTCATAAAGACCTGCCAGTTGGAACATAATTAACACCCAATCCTACATGCCCCAGCCTAAAACGCGCCACGACTGATGCCACTGCTGATGACAAAAATGCATTAGTTGTTTAGGATCCAGCGTTCAATAAAGCAATTATACAGTAAATAAAACGTATTCCCCATCCACGGATGTGTCAGACCCCCCCCCCCCCCCCCCCCCCATGACCTCCTGCTTGGCGCCCCGGCTCTTCACATGAATGAAGTATGTCGACCACTGCATGAAGCAGTGGCTGACACGGCTGCCTCAATGCAATTCTACGGGAGAGCCGGAGATGCAGAGTTTTTATGCTAGACTACTCCATTAATTGTACATGCCAGACAGTGGAACACAGCAATATGCGTTCACCTGTCCAGTGCCCATACCGTGTGTTTCTCCATCCGATATACTGCTTGAGATGCCGGTGGAATGTCAACTGTCCCGTTCAAATCATTGGGAGCAGTTTTACAATCAGTTTCTCACCGCTGCTTTTTCTGCAATGCCGGCGGGAAACGCCACCGGACATATCTAAAGGGGGCCTAAAATGGGGGTGGAGTAGAGTAGGATTTCTTAGGCCGTTGAAAACAAAAACTATTTGTCATCTTTTTTTTTTACCTATATCCATTGTGCTACCATTTTTATAATTTGTAAGTTACAAACTGTGATTTAAAGCAGTACTCGGGCAAAGAATAACTTATCCCCTATGCATAGCATGGGGGATAAGTATCTGATCGCGGGGCAAACAAAGACATGTAGGAATGTAGAACATAAAGAAGACTCTAGTGTAGTGTTTCCCCGCCAGGGAGCCTCCAGCTGTTACAAAAATACAAATCCCAGCATGCTGGGAGCTGTAGTTTTGCAACAGCTGGAGGCATCTTGATTGGGAAACACTGCTTTTATGGAACATTTAAGCTTGCTGCCGCTAAACTAGTCAATAATTTCTTCATCCTTTATATTTGTCCAGAGCTGTATGTGTTTCCAGACAGATTTGTGGTCTGCGTAAGTCAACTCGAAGCTCTTTCCAACACGTGGGCAGCCGAGGCCGTCAAATCTTTCAGTATGGTGAGTATGCGATCGCTAAACCAGCTTTGATATCTTGGAGACTCCGCCACACATGTATCTTTATTTATAGCCGGATTTAAGCATTTTTGTGGCATTTAGGCATAACTATATGGAACATGCCAGTGTGCTGTTATATCATGTAATTTCCTTCTGTAATAATCGCATTGATTAGTTGGGCAGTGAATGTTGCAACAAGGGGCTGATGTTTTACATATGATATACACTGCTTAAAAAAATAAAGGGAACACTATGATAACACATCTTAGATCTGAATGAATGAACTAATTGTATGAAATACTTTCGTCTTTACATAGTTGAATGTGCTGACAACAAAATCACACAAAAATTATCAATGGAAATCTAATTTATCAACCCATGGAAGTCCGGATATGGAGATAAAACTCAAAATCAAAGTGGAAAACCACACTGCAGGCTGATCCAACTTTGATGTAATGTCCTTAAAACAAGTAAAAATGTGTGTGTGGCCTCTAAATGCCCATATGACCTCCCTACAACGCCTGGGCATGCTCCTGATGAGGTGGCGGATGGTCTCCTGAGGGATGTCCTCCCAGGGCCAACTGCACCAGCATATGGTCTTACAAGGGGTCTGAGGATCTCCTCTCGGTACCTAATGGCAGTCATGCTACCTCTGGCAAGCACATGGAGGGCTGTGTGGCCCCCCAAAGAAATGCCACCCCACACCATTACTGACCCACCGCCAAAACCCGTTATGCTGGAGGATGTTGCAGGCAGCAGAACGTTCTCCATGGCATCTCCAGACTCTGTCATGTCTTTCACGTGCTCAGTGTGAACCTGCTTTCATCTGTAAAGAGCACAGGGCGCCAGTGGCCAATTTGCCAATCTTGGTGTTGTCCTGCACGGTTTTGGGCTGTAAGCACAACCCCCACCTGTGGAAGTCAGGCCCTCATACCACCCTCATGGAGTCTGTTTCTGACCGTTTGAGTGGACACATGCACATCTGTGGCCTGCTGGAGATCATTGTGCAGGGCTCTGGCAGTGCTCCTCCTGCTTCTCCTTGCACAAAGGTGGATGTGGCGGTCCTGCTGCTGGTTTGTTGCCCTCCTACGGCCTCCTTTATGTCTCTTGATGTACTGGCCTGTCTCCTGGTAGCGCCTCCATGCTCTGGACACTACGCTGACAGACACAGCAAACCTTCTTGCCACAGCTCGCATTGATGTGCCATCCTGGATGAGCTGCACTACCTGAGCCACTTGTGTGGGTTGTAGACTCCATCTCATGCTACCACTAGAGTGAAAGCACTGCCAGCATTAAAAAGTGACCAAAACATCAGCTAGGAAGCATAGGAACTGAGAAGTGGTCTGTGGTCACCACCTGCAGAACCACTCCTTTATTGGGGTGTCTTGCTAATTGCCTTTAATTTCCACCTGTTGTCTGTTCTATTTGCACAACAGCATGTGAAATTGATTGTCAATCAGTGATGCTTCCTGAGTGGACAGTGGGATTTCACAGAAGTGTCATTGACTTGGAGTTACATTGTGTTGTGCAAGTGTTCCCTTTATTTTTTTGAGCACTGTATATACTCGGAAATTCTAACTATGTTCTGGAAGTATGGAAGAACCACAATTTTCAAGTCTGTTTAATAGAGCTTTGTAAATCTCCTCCTGCCACCAGACCTTAAAGGGGTACTCCAGAGTAAAAATTTAATTTTATTAAATTATAAGCCTTTCGGTATTCATCAGATACTGTTATGCTCCAGAGGAAATTGTGTAGTTCTTTCCAGTCTGACCACAGTTCCAGACTGGAAATAACTACACAACTTACTCTGGAGCATACAGCAGCCGATGAGTACTGTAAGGATTAAGATTTTTAAATAGAAGTGATTTACAAGTATGTAGGACTTTCTGGCACCAGCTGATTTGAAATTTATTTTTATTTATTTATCTTTTTTAACCGCCGGAGTACCCCTTTAGCAGGAATTCCCTGGATCTTCCTATCAGTAAATAAATAGACTTTATATGAGAATCAAAGCAATACTTTTATTAAGTTGTTCCTGGTTTTGCCCATAACTATTATATAATACTGTGTATGTCCATTGACAAGCCAGTGGAATCAGGTATAAGAAAAATTAGTAAATTCAACACTGACTGTATATATTTAGAGTGCCAGAATCCAATAGATATATTTGAAGTTTAAAAGAAATGAGCCACGCGTTTCGGCACTGAACTAGCAAATTCGTAAGGTCAGATCGTCCTTACGCCAGGACTATTTCATGTGATATAGCTATAGCTTCTTTACGTTGGGGGCCCTCAGCAAATTTAGCAACACATTAAATTACTCACATTTTTCTATTATCCAGCTTTTGAAATTGATGTCCTGTCTCCTACATAGGTCATCAATATTAGATCAGCAGATGTCTAACTCCTGGTACCCCCACCGATCATCTGTTTGAAGGAGCCTCAGCGCCTCTTCAATGGTTACATGTGCTCTGTCCCTGCACCTGCCTTACGCTTTGGGCCCATGCACACTGAGGCAGTTTTCTCTTGGAAATTCTGGGCTGCATTTGCTTGCAGCAGTGTCCTGTGGTTTTCAATGAGATTCTGCTGCATGGTTTACACTGCGGAATTTCCGACACGGTTCTGTATTTCACTGAAAGAATTAACATGTTCATTCCTATAGTGGAACCTGCCTGGAAAAGTCCAGTAGTCAATGACTTTGAATTTCAACACTTATTTCCATGATAAAATTTTGCATGAAATAAGCAACAATTCAGGGCAGTGCACATCTGTTGAGGAAACTCGGTGAGGAAATTCCTTGCCGAATTTCCTCAGTGTTCGTGGGCTCTTAGCAGCGATGCAAGGAAATGAGACGACAATTCAATGTCGTTATTATAGTAAGGTAAGTGCGTGAACAGAGCACAAGTAAACATTGAAGATGCTGTGAAGCTGGCAAAGCGCTGAGGTTCCCTGAAACAGATGATCGGTCGGTGTTGGGAGTAGGACCCCAACAGATGAAATATGGATGACCTATCCAGAGGATAGCTGAATAAACCTTTTAATGTATTAGACTTAAACAATTAGACAGTTTGCACAAAATGCTGTGGAATAAAACCTAAAGAAAAGAAATATTACCGCCACGTTTGAGTTCCTTTTTTTTTTACTAGGGTATTGGTATCCTGCCGAGGAATGCACTAGTGACCATTATCCATGAATGAAAGTGGACCTGTCAGTTATTCGTATAATTATTGAATGCGAAAGCCAAAGTACATAACACATTGAACGAGTCAAGCTCTTGAGTTGGGAGTGACGCCAGAGTCACCTCTTATGACACACAGCAGTCATTAAAAAGGTAGCTGCTCTCTTTCCTGAGGTGCAGTCGTCCTCAAGTTCTGTTCCAAAATGGCTTCTACATTTCTTTCCTCCTTAGCAAAAATTTGGTTAAGTAAATATTTTTTTTAATCGACCATCTGAATTTTATATTGTTTATGTCATCACCTTTATTTATAGTTAGCCCGGTGTATTTTCCATGAATAAAGCTGGACTGGTGCCACAGATAGATTTCCTCCTTGAACATTCACAGTTGGTTTCCTTGAAGATATGTAACCATATCAGTCCTTATGGGATCCTATGATCACTGAAAAACACACCAGTGGCCTCCTGCCATGGAGAACTTCAAGAGCAGCCGTGCGGAATTACAGCAGGAATCCTTGGCCGTGGGTGGATGTGGACCTGGGGGAATCTGATCATTTTTCTCTGCTATGCTTGTTTGCTGCAGCCAGGCCTTAAACCACACTCATCCTCCCAGTCCTATAGGGAGAATGAAGTACGCCTGAAAGAAAGGGAGGATGAACAGAGTGTGACCACCCAACAGCCGGCTGTAGACTTGACAGCAGAGATGTTCCTTCCTCCCAGTGGTTGAATCTCGGCTCAGATTCACTGTTGAACATGCACTTTTCTTGTAGACATACTGCAAGTAGAGACAGCATACGTGGTCAGAGATGCCTCTTTGTTTAGTCATAAACTGATCTGGAGTCTTTGAAGACCTCTTTCAGGAGGCCCCATGTGATAGTTTTAGATGCAACAGTGCATTAAAAACATCTGTATTTTATTATATCAATAGAAAAAAGGGCAGCACAACACAAGGTAATGGTTGGTGCACACTGGATGACCTGGTCAAAAGTCCAATAAATTCCTAATAGAGAGAAACAGCGGCACTCCAATGTCGGTGAAGAAAAAAGTGTGTAGCTTTATTCAACCAAACATCAAGGATAGCAACGTTTCAGCCCTCTCACACGGCCATTGTCAAGCAGTGAGTGGTACAAAATACTAGGTATATATAATGCACAAGTGTCACATAATTAGTGAAGATAATTAACATTGATACAGCATAAAATAAAGCAGTGAGATTATGATCAGATGTTATGAGACGCATAACACATCATATACATAAGACGTCTTCCGCATATGAAATAAAAAAGGGTGAACAATCAACACAACAACCAAAAAATGTCCATATCTCAAAATTAGTCCATAATTGCAATCCAGGTGATAAGCGTGATTAGTGTACCTTCTCAAGGTGGGGGAGGAGCTTCAACGCATATTTTCCGTACATCAGAGAACACGAGGGACGCTAGATGCTGAGTGTATCCATACTTCCGTCACCGGCGGCCGAAACCGGAAGTGACGCCATGTAAACAAAGAACCATGTGATAGTGGCTGCGCATGCGTCCCTTGCATATTCCTTGGACGTGCGCCATCTTGGGACCTGGCAGTACCTTCCTGTCATATGTCGTGCTGCATTATCATGCCAGCTGAAAACTGGTAGTACCAGTGCATCGTGGGGGTGGAGATGTTCCTCTCAACGGAGCGCTGTCTAGGAGCGGGGAACCCATTCCGCCTGACGCATCGGTTCTGCATCACTCAGAGTGTCTCCAATCAGGTGACGGTCCTCCGGTTCGCTCACGTTATATGGGGACATCTTGGCATCCACGTACCCATCTTTGCTTGTAGCTGTTGCATGTTGTATCTCGCTGGGGAAGGATGCCAAGGTACCCAAAGATGTTGTGTATGCAAGAGAGATAAAAGAAATACAAAATAATAAAATAAAAACAAAAATGAAAATAGCATCCTCGGTGATCTGGATAGTCAATGCGTATTGCTCCTTCCTCACACCTATAGAAAAACCTTAAATTTTAAAATGTATTTTATTATATAAATGTGAATTTTTTTCCAATGCAATTTTGTGCATTATTGTACTTTCCCATCTCATAGGCGCACTGTACATGAACTGGGAAACACAGTGTGGACCAAGAGCAATGAATACAAGTAGGTGTTAGAATAATTCTGCGGAAATATTGGCCCATGCAGACAGGATGCAGCAGTACTGACATGCTCTTAAAGGGGTATTCCAGGCAAAACCTTTTGTTATATATATCAACTGGCTCCGGAAAGTTAAACAGATTTGTAAATTACTTCTATTAAAAAATCTTAATCCTTCCAATAGTTATTAGCTTCTGAAGTTTTCTGTCTAACTGCTCAATGATGATGTCACATCCCGGGAGCTGTGCATGATGGGAGAATATCCCCATAGGAACTGCACAGCTCCCTGGACGTGAGTCATCAGAGAGCAGTTAGACAGAAAACAACAACTTAACTTCAGAAGCTAATAACTAATGGAAGGATTAAGATTTTTTAATAGAAGTCATTTACAAATCTGTTCAACTTTCTGGAGCCAGTTGATATATAAAAAAAGGTTTTGGGCTGGAATACCCCTTTAACAGCCCATTTTGCCTTGTCCCAAAGATGCCCTATTGGATTAATATATGGGGACTGTGAAGGCCAAGGAAGCAAGGAGAACTTACTGTCATTACTCTGGAATTAATCCATGGCTATACAATGCTTTTGGCATGAAGCATTTTCCTTCTGCCATAAAGTCCACAGGTATCAGAGGACCCAGGGTGTGCCAGGTAAACATTCCCCACATTATTGCATTACCTCCACCAGCCTGAACTACTGACACCTGGTAGGAAGAGGTTACTGATTCGTGCTGCTTACGCTAAATTCTAACCCTCCCATCAGCATGGTGCCACAGAAATCTGGATCCATTCGATATGGCAATTTTTCTCCACTGCTTAGTGAAAATGGTTGCTTTTTTTTTTTTTAACCTTTGGAGTTGTTTCCCTTTCTCTTTCCCCTAAACAGCAATGACACTTAAAACTAGTCATCGACTGTTATAGCCCATTTGTGTTAAAGACTGATAATCTGCCCAGACATGTTAGTTGGACACTAGTGCTGTATTTGGCTTTAATTTTCTTGACAATTTTCTTGACATCCTCCTCTGACCCCTTTCGTCGACGTTTGTGGCCACAGGATCTTCTTTCACTGATCACATATCACGTAACTCTCTGTATACTCTCAACAACATTTCAAGTGTAATCCCCATAAGGTTGTCAGTGTCTGAACTCCTAGCCCAGCAAGTCTAGAACAAATGGCCAGTCCTTGTTCCAAGTTGCCGAGATCACTCAGTTTTCCTATTTTAATGTGAACTAACACTGAAACCGATCCACAGAAAATGTGCTCAGGCTCTGCGGGCAGATACCTTGGCTAATGCCAAGGAGTGATGCCAGGAGCATTTGTGGTCCCTTAGTAGCTTTGGCAAAAAGGGACATCGAACCTGGAACGTTGCAGGAACCTTTTGGTCCAGAGGTGAAGGGTAAGGTTTGTTGGGGGGCCTCTCTCCTGTCGGATAAGGGCTTGCAATAGACCGCATCCTTCTCTTGCACTTTGGGCAATTCACTAGCACATTCCTCGGCTCTTAAACAAAGAAGAATGTGCCATTAAGCTATACTTTTTTCTTATTATAATTCATGGATGAGGTATTTGTACTTGAAGGCACAAGTGCATCATGTCTGGTTGTTTCCCATCAGGGGATGTAGACACTTTTGTCATGAATCTTAGTTTGGGAATGCCAACACGAATGATTTTCCTCTGACTCATCTGGGAACCTGGACACTAGTCCTAAAAAGTTTGCCCTGGGTCATAATGTGAGCTGATCATGTAACGCTCACAGTCAATCCTGTGAGAACATCTTCAGCAGGGTTGTGATTTGGTCGGGGGTTTAGAATGATTGACACACACAGTTTGATTTATTAAACTGTGTGAGAGAAAAAGTGTAGTGATTTTTCCACAGCAACCAATCACAGCTCAGCTTATGAGCTGTGGTAAAGTGAAAGCTGATCTGTGATTGGTTGCTGTGAGAAAATCACAAAATTTTTCTCTCTCACAGTTTGATAAATCTGGGCCTATGAGCACAATCCTATGCAGAGTAATAGTGCATGAATTCCTCAACATTCTTAGGCTATTTGTTTGCTGTCAGTAAATGAGAGCATTAGAGTTTACAGTTAGAGGCTGCAAACCCATAAGAATATCAAATCAATATCTAAAAAATTTAAGGATAAAGTATTAGAAAGTGGCGTAACTTTTCATTTATAGCATCTCTGTCATTAGAAAATACTTTTCACTTGTCAGACACATGTCAAAAGTTTTGATCATTTGTGGTCTGAGTGTTTAGACTCCAACTGATCTGTAGATATCACATGAAGAAGCAAGCAGCAGCACCCTTCACTTCTTGGTTGGCCATCAGCTCCATAGACTTATAACAGAGCTTGTCTACACCTGACAATACCTACTGATTAGTCGGGGTCTGAACTCTCAGACCACAAATAATCTAAACTTATGACAAGTCAAACATTTTTTTAAAGACAGGAGCACTTTAAGTATTATTTACACACACACAAAAACCCCGCAAAAATCACTTTACATATCAGCCATTTCTATATGAAGCCTTGTGTAGGTCAATGCCATTAGAGCAACACTTGATTTACTCGTCCAGATTCCTATACTGGTGATACGTCAATCTGTCAATAGACCATTTATAAAGGACTCACATGCTTTTTACATCACTTAGAAGTTTCTTGGTATCTCGGAGACCTTCTCTTTCCTCCTAATCTCCCTTCCCTTAGGGATGTCAAGGCCTTAACCCTTCCCAAGAGCACATGTTTTGTCAGTCAAAACTAAGGATTCAGTGCTCCGCAGGACTAATGAGAAGTGACAGTCCATGGGCTGGAAAAGCATGGTAATGTGCAGTGCCCACCCAGTCTTCACACAAGGGTAAATATGCCAAGAAATGTGCTTTTAATTTAAGAAGGGGATGGGGGAGGACATTTTGTTAGTTACAAGGTTTTGTTCTTCCGCTGTTGATACAATACATCAACATCTATAGATTGCCATGCTCTTGTTCATACATTGTACAGTGTAAGGTAATGCCCACATCTGCAATACAGATCCAGCAGTGATTTCCAGATAAACAAGAAAGCAGTACAGTGTGCAGGGTATCATGCCGAAGCGCTTTAATAATGTGACTGGATGGTGCGCTCTGCCTTTTTTATTTTTTTATTTACGTCTGTTGCTGAATTCTCTTGTAGGCTTTGGAAGCCTTAAGGGAGTTTACATCACTGCACATAGCTGAGACTCTGGTTCCCACAGAGCTGTTCAAAGACTGACTCACGGTCTGTGTTAATTGTTCTCAAAATTCAGCACTTTAAGGGTGTGGCCAGAGAGGAAAGTCTACTGTACTTATAGGGCATGTTCAGAAATGTTTCACACATAAATCATGTTTTTTTTTTGTTCCACTCCAAAAACACAACACACAGCTTAAAGCAAAAGTGCCACCTTATACGGCTACCTTCTCATGCACTGCTCACAGCCGCCAGTCTCTGAGGACCTGCCAGCAACGTTATGAGGTGTGAGGGATACAGCGCGCTCCGGTTGTCAGGGATGAATTTATGTGTAATGCTCTCATAGGTATAAAGCTGCAGGGGAGCAGAGAGGAGGTTACTCCTTTAATCTATTCCATCTTACGCGGTGTTATGTAGAGTAACATTCTGCTGGGTTTTTCCTTTTTATCAATGACCTTTGGGGCAACAAGGCAAAGAAGCAAATAAATAAAAAGGTGTTTTCTGCCAAAGCTCTTCTAGTACTACATGTTCTTGAGCAGCAGAAAACCAACAGGTTGTATAAGTGCGATCTGATACTGGTAGTTCCACTTTACCTGGTGGGCCTGCCAAGCCCAAAAAAAGTTACTCAGTGCCAAAACATGCTAAAGATTAACAGATTAGTCTGTTTTTATTTCTCTTAAAGAGAAACTCAACAGACAGTCTCCAAGCCTGGGGATTTACCTACTTGGGGAACAGCAGTAAAGCAGTCTCATTGATCACAGATTACTTACAGTGGGGCAAAAAAGTATTTAGTCAGCCACCAATTGTGCATGTTCTCCCACTTAAAAAGATGAGAGGCCTGTAATTGTCATCATAGGTATACCTCAACTATGAAAGACATGAGAAAAAAAAATCCATTAAATCACAGTCTGATTTTTAAAGAATTTATTTGCAAATTATGGTGGAAAATAAGTATTTGGTCACCTACAAACAAGTAAGATTTCTGGCTCTCACAGACCTGTAACTTCTTCTTTAAGAGTCTCCTCTGTCCTCCACTAGTTACCAGTATTAATGGCACCTGTTCAAACTTTTTATCAGTATAAAAGACACCTGTCCACAATCTCACAGTCACACTTCAATCTGGGTCTCCACACAAAATCTCCCGGGGTGTCAAAATGATCACAAGAACGCTGATCAAAAATCCCAGAACCACACAGGGGGGGACCTAGTGAATGATCTGCAGAGAGCTGGGACCAAAGTAACAAAGACAACCATCAGTAGCACACTACGCCGTCAGGGACTCAAATCATACAGTGCCAGACGTGTCCCCCTGCTTAAGCCAGTACATGTCAGGAAACATCATGCTTTGGGGCTGTTTTTCTGCTAAGGGACCAGGATGACTGATCCATGTAAAGGAAAAGAATGAATGAGGCCATGTATCGTGAGATTTTGAGTGAAAACTTCCCCTGGGGTAGCGCAGGGGAATGTTTGGTTAATTTGGCCTTGACTTGGGCAAGGTAAATGTATTTTCATTTATTTTTACAGTTTTGCCTTAAAGTGTTCTTGTCATTTTAGGTGTGTAAATTAGAAGCAGCACTATTTCTACCCATTAGATTACTTGTATATGGTATCGTTCAGCAAATTTCTGCTCTGCAGGCTTCATCTATAATTTGCAGAGATGGTGGGTGGAGCTCCCTCCTAACACCTCTATAGATTTGTATTGCTTGTCTTGTAGGCACAGGACAATTTTGAGCTGATTTTCAGAGAAGATTTGAGCAACGGGAGGAGGGAAAAACAAAAAAAAAATTATATTATAAGATATATTACAAAGTTCTCTCTCTCTCTTTTTATTTTTTTATTTTTTATATAAATAAAATTATTTCTATTGGAATCCCAGCTGTTCTGGAGAACAGGGCTGTTTTGTTGTTTTGTGCCTGTGTGTTTGGTGATTTGTTGAGAATAGTCCTGAAATACATGGTGATTCTCCATAGAAGTGAACGAGTGTTACATCAGCAGCAAGTGAAATGAAGACAAACCTGTCTACTGGACAGAGGAGCCTCTCACTTTACTGTAGGACGTAGCCTTAGTTATGTTGATAAAACCTTTTTATCTCTTTCAGCCCTAAAGCATAGCTTCAGCAAAAAAATAAAAACTACACAGTGCTCTTAGATTCTGATTTCTAGCTCCTAATAGAATCTTTAGCTTTTAAATTAACTGGTACCAGAAAGTTAAACAGATGTTACGAGCAGCGCTCCGGTAATTTATTCTGCTACAGTAACATCCGGCTATGGATCCCGCTGGAGTGCCTCTGCCTGATGTCTGTCTGCCTTTCCACCATCGTGGCTCAACAGTCGCAGCAGTTAGCTCGTCAGGCGGAACAGCTGAATCAATTGTCTTCCATGATGCGACAACTTCTTGCCGTAGAGCAACAACAGCAACAGCAGCCGCAACCTGCTCCTGTTTCTCCACCTATACCTGCAGCTCCTTCCGGATCCAAGCTTTGTTTATCCTTGCCTACGAAGCATGGAGGAGATCTTGTTTAGAGGCTTTGGGACTCAGTGCTCTATGCATTAGGAGCTCATGGCTGATCAGTTCCCGACGGAGCGAGCTAAAGTGGCATTTGTGGTCAGTCTATTGTCCGGAATCATAATGGGATCATAATGACCCGCTCTCTTCTAACCTGCCAGCCTTCCTAGTTGAATTCCACAGTGTATTTGAAGAACCCGCACGAGCCTCCTCAGCCTCGTATTGCTGTGCGTTTTGCCGATAGGCAGGAAGAACTTCGTCTGGAAAGAGAACCTGCCCAAACATGGCGATTTCCTCTGGCACCCATGTTCCAACGTCCACCTCTACAGTTTTCTTTGCCTCCTGCTGAAGATGCTATGCATGTGGATCGCTTTCGTCTAACGCAGCTGGAAAGAACCCTTCGACGCAATGAGGATTTGTGCCTATATTGTGCCAATCCAGAGCACTTTCTCAAAGACTGTACTATACGTCCTAAACTTCCGGGAAACGCTCTCACCTAGGACACGTGGGAAAGGCGTCCCTAGGTGTGAATACTACCTCTCCTCGATTGACCATGCCGGTTCAAGTCTTTACTCCTGCCAAGACTTCTTTCTCCGACTACGATTTCATTGATGCCTCCCTGGTCCAAAAACATTGTATACCATTGGCTTGCTAATCCCTTGTATATTTCCTCTGTTAATGGTGAAAAGCTGAACTGTAAGGTACTAATCCGCACAGAACCTCTCATCATGCAAGTGGGAGTCTTGCATAAGGAAAAAATTTTGTTCTAGGTGCTTTCTTATTGTATTTTGGAGCTTCTTCTCGGTCTACCTTGGCTCCAGTCTAAGGCGGTCTCTTCACCTCCTACTTTGCCTGGCCTGCCTCTTCCATATCAAGACTATTCAGACGTATTCTGCGAAAAGCAGGCCGATATTCTTCCACCACATCATCCCTACGACTGTCCTATTGACTTACAGCCTGGTACCACACCTCCCTGAGAGAGAATCTATCCATTATCGGTTCCTGAGACAAATGCCATGGCAAAATATATCCAAGAGAATCTGTAAAAGGGCTTTTTCCAAAAGTCCTCCTCTCCAGCCGGAGCTGGTTTCTTCTTTGTAGGGAAGAAGAATGGTTCTCTCCGTCCTTGTATTGACTACAGGGGACTAAACAAGATCACGATTAAAAATCGCTATCCTCTTTCTCTAATTTCTGAGCTTTTTGATCATCTACGGGGTGCCAATGTCTTCCACAAGTTGGATTTGTGGGGACCAAATAATCTAATTCGTATCCGCGAGGGAGACGAATGGAAGAATGCCTTTAATACCCGAGATGGACACTTTGAACATCTCGTGATGCCTTTCGGTCTCTGTAATGCCCCAGCTGTCTTCCAAGAATTTGTCAATGATATCTTCCGAGATCTTCTCTACATGTGTGTTGTTGTATACCTTGATGACATCTTGATCTTCTCACCCAATTTGGAGGAGCATCGCTCACATGTCCGTCAGGCCCTTCAGCGCCTCCGGGAGAATCATCTTTACGCCAAACTGGAAAAATGCCTATTCGAGAGATCTAGTCTTCCATTCCTCGGTTACATAGTTTCTCATCAAGGCCTCAGATGGATCCTGACAAGCTGACTGCAGTTTTGGATTGACCTCGTCCTACTGGTCTACGGGCTATTCAACGCTTTTTGGGATTTGCCAATTATTGTCAGCTCATCCCACATTTTTCTTCCTTGGTTGCCCCGATTGTGGCACTCACTAAGAAGAACTGTAACCCCAAGACTTTGCCTCCTGAGGCCGAAGTGGCCTTCACTCGCACTGAAGTGGCCTTCACTGCATTTGACTCGGCACCCATCCTTCCAAAACCCTTTGCTTTGGAAGTAGACACATCATCCGTAGGAGCTGGTGCCGTTTTAACTCAGAAAAACTCCAAGGGCAAGATTGTAACCTGTGGTTTCTTCTCCAAGACTTTCTCGCCTGCAGAGAGGAACTACTCTATTGGAGATCGAGAACTCCTTGCAATTAAACTTGCCTTGGAAGAGTGGCAACATTTATTATCTACTCATCTGGTCAGCATCTATTCGGACCATAAGAATCTCCTATATCTTCAGTCTGCTCAGCGACTGAACCCTGGGCATGCTAGATGGTCTATTTTCTATTCCAGATTTAATTTCTTTATTCATTTCCGCCCTGCGAACAAAAACGTCAGAGCCGATGTTCTCTCTAGGTCCCCCAATGTGGTAGGATTGGACTCCACGCCAAGGCATATTATTCCTCCTGAGCAATTGGTTTCTACAGCTCCTGCCAATCTTCAGCAAGTCCCACCTGGGAAATCTTTTGTGCCTGCTAAACTGAGATGTAGAGTCTTGATTTGAGGAAATTCTTCTTTGCTGGCTGGTCATCCTGGAGTACGGAAATCCATTCATCTTATCTCTCGACATTACTGGTGGCCGCACCTTGAACGCGATGTCACAGATTTTGTCCGTTCCTGTGTTACCTGTGCCCGCGACAAAACTCCACTACAGAAACCTACGGGTCTCTTACAGCCTTTGCCCATTCAGGAAACTCCTTGGTCTCACATAGCTTTGGACTTTATTACCGATCTTCCACCTTCCTGTAATAATACGGCCATCTGGGTGATGGTCGATCGATTCTCCAAGATGGCTCATTTCATTCCGTTACCAGGTCTTCCATCTGCTCCACAGCTGGCGAAACATTTTCTTCAACATATTTTTCACCTTCATGGCCTTCCGAATCACATCGTCTCGGATCGTGGAGTGCAATTCGTTTCCAAGTTCTGGAGTGCTCTCTGTTGCCGTCATAACATCAATATGGAATTTTCCTCTGCCTACCATCCTCAGACCAACGGTCAGGTGGAGAGAGTGAATCAAATCCTGGAAGCTATCTCCGTCATTTTGTCTCAGCTTGATAGGATGATTGGGACGACCTCCTACCCTGGGCAGAGTTCTCTTACAATCATAAGGATTTTGAGTCTACGAGGACTTTTGTTGAGTCTACGAGGACCATTCTTTGTTGTCTATGGACATCATCTTCGTTCTCCTCTTCTAGTTTCCTCTGGCGTGCCAGCTGTTGATTAACTAGTTCGAGACGTCACCTCCATTTGACAACAGACTCTGCATTTTCTGTTTCAAGCCCCCTCTCGTATGAAACTCCAGGCGGATAAGAAGAGAAGACCTCCTCAGTCTTTCTCTCCCGGTGATAAGGTTTGGTTGTCCTCCAGATATATCGGTTTCAAGATTCCCAGCTACAAGTTGGGTCCTCTTTTCCTGGGCCTGTTTGAGGTGTTGCAAAGGATTAATATGGTCTCCTATAAACTTTGTCTGCCTTCTTCTCTGCGTATTCCTAATTCTTTCCATGTTTCTCTCCTCAAGCCGCTTGTGGTCAACCGGTTCTCGCAAAAGAATGTTGTTTCCACACCTGTTTCTGGTTCTCCAGTTGTCTACAAGGTCAAGAAGATCTTAGCTACTAAAACCGTGAGAGGGAGACAATACTTTTTGGTAGACTGGAAAGGATTTGGCCCGGAGGAGAGATCTTGTGAGCCGAAGGAGAATATCCTGGATCGTGACTTACTCCGGAACTATTTGAGCCCCAAAAAGAGGGGGAGACCAAGGGGTGGGGTACTGTTACGAGCAGCGCTCCGTTCATTCATTCTGACCGTGAGCGCTCCCCTCCTCCTGTTACTGGCGGCTCTGGGACTTGCTGTGAGGGACGCGCCCGCATGTGAGTCACGGGCATCTCTTTACCCCACCCTGTCTCAGGCTACTCTCTGCCTGTGCATCGCCGACGTGCACATCCCCATCCCTTAGGGTGCACTGGCCCCTGTTAGCACTTCCCTTTCCCTGTGCCCGATCTTTGTTTGCCTAGTGCCTTAGAGAAAGCTCTGCCGTGTTCTGACCTTCAGTTCTGTGACCTGACCTTGCTCCTGTGCGAGTAGCCTATTGACCTCCTGCTACGTTCCTGACCACACACGTGCCGCTTGCCCTGACCTTCTGCTATCCTGAATGAGTTGCCAGATCCCTCTTGTGCCATGTATCTCCTCAGCAGCCTGGGTGGACGAGTCGTGACAGGGGTAGCGACCTGGATGCCGCCTTCCACAGCAAGTCCATCCTGCTTTGCGGCGGGCTCTGGTGAAAACCAGCTGCACTTTAGACTCCGCTCCCTGACACGGCCCCAGCCATCATCAACACAGCTACAGCAGATCTACTACCTCCGTGAGTGTTACAACAGATTTGTAAATTACTTCCATTAAAAATTCTTAATCCTTCCAGCACTTATCATCTGCTGTATGCTGTTTTCTTTTTGGATTTTTCTGTCATGACCACAGTGCTCTCTGCTGACACATCTGTCCATGTCAGGAACTGTCCAGAGCAGGAGAAAATCCACATAGCAAACATATACTGCTCTGGACAGTTCCTGACATGGACAGAGGTGTCAGCTGAGAGCACTGTGGTCGTGACAGAAAATAAATCCAAAATGAAAAGAATTTCCTCTGTAGTATACGGCCGCTAATAAGTACTGGAAGGATTAAGAATTTTTAATAGAAGTAATTTAAAAATCTGTTAAACTTTCTGGCACCAGTTGATTTAAAAAATAAAATAAAATTGTTCCATAACAGTACCCTATTAATCCTTGGGTAATGGTGCTGCAGACATTTCTTTTTCCTAAATCATTGCCATGCCATAAAATTAAGTCGCTGTAGTCCAGACTCTGTCACTGTTCCCACTAGTCTTCTTGCTCACATTCCAGTTAGCACACTTCCCCTTTTTACAATGCTCAAACTGCCCCTGCTGTGAGTACAAGATTTAAATAGCCAGTAAGTTCTTCCTGCAGACAGAGCGTTTGGGTGAGATATTCAAACTATTATTTTAGTTTATCTAGCTACAGGGAGGAAGTAAAGTTTTGCACTTTAAAACGTGTTTCTATTTTTGGATTTTAATTTAATGTATTTTTTGCACATTATTATGGGGGCTGCCATCTTGCCTGAACTGTTTTAACAGCATGTATTGATATGCTTTACAGCTGAACCCTTGGACCACACACAACAATAGACAGGATCTTTCCCATTTATATCACTCGGCAGAGGCTGCTGGGCATTCTTTGTGACCTTTTCAGAGGTCATAGGGGGCGAAATGTTGAGTTCTGCTGTGAATGGTGGTAGATCCAGTGTTATCTTTTTACTGGTGTCACCTTTCACTTTAATAAGAAAGGCATTCCTGAAAAATTATTTGTTCAGAACAAAAAGTTTCAGCTGAGTTTTAGGCCTAGTGGGCAGAAAGGAATCTGCAAAATGTCAGGAATATTGTTATATCTACTATTTATATTAGAAAAACATTAACAACAGTCCCCTCCCATTTTATCCGATACTGAATTGAATAAAGTGTGCAGCTTTTGAGTGAATGATAATAAAAGGGACATAGTTGTGCCCTGTGGGGTTGCATCAAAATCCAATTATGCATGATGCTGATAGAAAAAAAATCTGAGCTTCTTATTTGACTTATTCTTTATGGGGAATGTTTGGGCAGCTCCATAGTAACAGAAAGTGTAACTATTTGAATGATTGATTTTTCTCCCTCAACTGTCTGAAGTAATAGTTGCATCTATTTAAGGGTTTAATGTGTGTAAAGTCTGTTGTGTAATCAGATGATTAGACTGATAATCGGATTAGTATATTATAGTATGTTTAACAGAGTCTGTAAAACCTTGTTACTTTTTTATAACCTGTTTCCTCAAGACAACACAACCAAGTAAAGTGTTTCCAGGAGGACATTTTACTAATTAAAAGGAAAAGACCTATTGACACCCATAATTATTTGTAAATATATTGTAACCATAGATCCTAGAACAGAGGAGAGCTTTGCCGTGATCTCCACTACGTGAGGCTGGGCTGAGGGCTTGGGTGTCGTTTAAAGAGCCAGCGAGTAAATTTACTGCTGTGTTCTAATGAACCCGAGGTGAGGGCCATGTCAGGCAAGTGTCAAAAGTGGTTATTGGGTTACATAAGTGTGTCTGGGGGTCGCCATACATACTTTAACCATTTAATGGACGGATCACTTTCCTTCTGCCCGCACACAATGTTTCTTCCTTATTGAAGTACATTCAGTGCAAATATTAGGTATATATATATATATATATATATATGTGTGTGTGTGTGTGAAATTAAATTTACATATGTACTGTATATGTACAAAATATGTTTTTCTTGGCCTAAGGAACTTGACTTTAGTGATGACTTCATTGTTTTCGCACAAGAGGATTCTGTTTAAGAGATGTGATAAATGACTTGCTAGTTGTTACCACTTAAATGTAACAGCAATTTACATAGGACAGTATTAAAATAAAATAATCATTTTAAGAATAACTCTATAAAATTCAGTCCCCTTCAAGTGAATAAGGCTGAGCTGTAATACCAGGCACAGCCACTACATAATGTATGGAGATGTGCTTGGTAGACAATGAAGTGGCTGCAGTGCTACACCATAGTGCTGAAATTCATACTCCCACCAATTTGATACTGATAGCCTATCCTAAGAAATTTCCCAGCATGTCCACTAGATAAAATGCTGTCACGCCCCCTCCCATAGACTTGCAATGAGGGGGTGGGGCTATGATGTCACGAGCTCCCGGCGCCGGCTCCAGTGTTCGGAACAGTTTGTTCCAAACGCTGAGCAGCAGAGTACCCCTTTTAATGTCCTCTGATGGATTCTTGAAATAAGAATAAGAATCGATAACAATTGGAAACGTTTTTGAGTTTTTATTTGGTGTTTTATGCTACTTTTTTTTTTAAATTACATTCAGTGTTAATCATGCTTTCATTTTTAACCACTATTTTGGGAGATGTAGATACCCATTCTTATGTTGGCTGCCTTTTATTTGGTGGGAATCGGCACCTGCTCTACCCATCTCATTCTTATATTTTACCATCTCAGTGCAGAAGTCGCACAGTTTTCTTTTGATAAAAGCCACAGAGCTTTCCAAGCTGTTAACCCGCAGAATTGTGCGTCCATTAACAACCAATAGAAAAATCACCGGGCATGCTGTTTCGCACGGTTTTCAATTGCACTGCGGCTGCTAACTTTTGCACTGTGAATCCCTATCCTAAGTCTAGCCAAAAAAACAAAACAAAATTCCTGGACTAAATACAGGACACGTGTAGTATCTGCCTTACTGCTGCTAAATCTCATGCTGGGTTAAGACTTGTTATCCCAGAGCTCTGTACATATAACTAAGACAAATTGCAGTATCTGTCTTGTGTCCTCATTGAACATTCCATGTGTATGTTGTATAGCTCAGGTGTTACATAAAGAAACAAAGCAGAAGTACAGGATTGTGCCTATGTGGAACACGGGGTGAGGAAGATTTGTTTTTTAGAAAATATCCTTAGAGACCGTGAGATTTTTTTTTCCTGTGTAAGTAAACAAGTAACTAATAAAATGATTGCAACACCGAGATCTGTGATGTAGCCAGTGCCTGTCTGTCTCAGGGTGAAACAAGATGCTACGTACGTAGATTTTATTTTTTTTCAGCTCACATTAAACAAACACTCTCCAGTAATGCTCTCTCTTAGCATGGACAAAATGAAATCTCCTGCGGTCCATGGAGGAAGTAGAGCCAACAACCACAAACCATGCTCGTCCAAATGTTAGCCTTAGGTTTTAACTCTACAATCGCCAGTGCTAAACGGAACATACTTTGCTGAGTTTGCAGAATGCATAGACGTACAGCAGAGGTCTCCAAACTGTGGACCTACAGATGTTGCACAGTGCACATTTTGGAGACCACTGCCGTACACCTATGCAACATTTGGAAATCCATAGTTTGAAGACAACTGGTGTGCAGTCTCTTGAAATTGTAGTTTTGTAACATCTGGAGCTTCACAGTTTGTTCACCACTGCTGTACACCTATGCTACATCTGGAGGTCCACAGTTTGACCACTGGCGTACAGTCTCTTGGTCCAAAGGCCACGCTGTCACATTATTTGACATATAGGAATGGCATTGACATTTTGCCTAACGTATGCATTTTAAGTGTGCAATAAACTTAAAGGGGTACTCCAGTGGAAAACATTTTTTTTTTAATCAACTGGTGCCAGAAAGTTAAACAGATTTGTAAATTACTTCTATTTAAAAATCTTAATTGTTCCAATACTTATCAGCTGCTGTATGCTCCACTGGAAGATCTTTTCTTATTGAATTTCTTTTCTGCCTGACCACAGTGCTCTCTGCTGACACCTCTGTCCATGTCAGGAACTGTCCGGAGCAGGAGAGGTTTTTGCTTCCACTCTGGACAGTTCCTGAAATGGACAGAAGTGTCAGCAGAGAGCACTGGAAAGAAATTCTAAGAGAAAAGAACTTTCTCTGTAGTATACAGTAGCTGATAAGTACTGAAAGGATTAAGATTTTAGAAGTTATTAAATAGAATTTACTTACAAATTTATTTACAAATGTAACTTTCTGGCACCAGTTGATTTAAAAAAAAAATAGTTTTCCACCAGAGTACCCCTTTAAGTAATTTTAAATGCCCTTCCTGCGCAGTGCTGCATAGAACAGCATTGTGTATGTCACCTCTCACCCCTTGAAATAAAATAAAATGTAAATCTACTAAAATAGCTAAAATTGACAGTGCCACATAAGATGATGACCTTTCATGAGAAGTGTCCTGTTCCTTAAACGGAATGTGTTGTCTAGATTTTTTTTTTTTTACTGACTTTTTATGTGGTGCTGATTTTATTACTGATTTTTATCTGTTTCTATTTTCTAATTGTAATTTTTCTGTTGATTTTATGTGCATTATTATGGGCGCTGCCATCTTGCCTGAGCTGTTTTTAACAGCATTTAATTATATTCTTTACAGTAGGACCCATGGACATAGGCAACAATAGACTGAAGTTGTCCCATCCGCATGCAATGGAAACATTACTGGGCATTCTCTGTGACATTTTCAAATGTCATTGTACAGAAAAGGGGAGACTGAGCTGTGAGCAACAACTATTGTGTGCACCTCTGTTATCTATATACACTGGTGTCACCTTTCACTCTACTGCTGTCTGTGATAATACGGAGGAGAATGCGCAAAAGTGATCTGTACAGAACAAGAAGTGTTAGTTTAGTTTTAGGCCTAGTGGCCAGAATGGAAACTGCAAGATTTCAGGATTATTTTAAAATATAGATAGTAAAATGGAAAACCATGACCAATAGCTATTGAAGTTGTAGGGTCAGCTTTGTTGTGAGCCTAGCTATGACTCTAATAATGGGTGGTCCTCACATTTATTACCTTTTAGGAGGGGTTCTCCAAGGATGAAATAAGGTAGGTCCTGTAGAATAGAAAGAGTAGAATGTTACTTATTGTGTATAGGCCTCATTATTTTATGAATGTCTGTTTGAAAGTTTGTAAACTATAAATGGACATAAGTGTAAACCTGGCCATACACATCAGATTAACAGGGTTAAGTGTCCGATCACGGTGGGGGATGGTTGTGGTGTGTGGATCTCTGCGATCTCCTGTACGGGGCCTGACTCTCACGATCTACTTACCATACCCCACAGTGCTCCAGCAGACGAGCAGGAGGGACCTTAAAGGGGTTATCCAGGAATAGAAAAAGACAGTTAATTTCTTTCAAAAACAGCTCCACATCTGTCTCCCTGTTGTGTGTGGTTTTACATCTTGGCTCCATTCACTCCAATAGAACTGAGCTGCAGAACCACACCCAACCTGGAGACAGATGGGGAGCTGGTTTTAAAAGAAAGTAGCTGTTTTTCTATTCCTGGATAACCCTTTAAAGCCATCTGATATGTATGGGGGTGTCCTGACTTTCCACCAATGGCAGATGTTAGGGAAAAGAAGGATCATGCTGATTTTGATCGTGCCCAATCTTTTTGTTCTCAGGAAAGATAAATCACTGCTAGAGGTGTCTGACAACAAATTGCACCCTTCAACATTCGAAATGTATGCATGTATGGGGAAGTCAGGAGGAACAACCAAAAGTTAATCAAATCCGATTACTAATGTTAATATATAATTGGGAATTTATCTTTAGACATGAATAAATTATCATCCAAACAGGCTAATATCACCCTATGTCATTGTTTCCCACCAAGGGTGCCTTCAGCTGTTGCAAAACGATAACTGTGAGTTGTCATTTTTCAACAGCTGGAGGCACCCTGGTTGGGAAACACTGGTCTATGTTATAGGGCCAGTAATCAGCCAACAAACCTAATGCTTATTTGACGACTATGAGTTGTTTTGACCAGTCCAAAAATTATTGGCCATCTCTAACAAGGCTGAGTCCGTGTGGCCATCTCCACTCCACATTTGAGCCAGGCTCTGCAAACAAGCGCCCATCTAGGGGTATGTTGACTGTGCAGGGTCAGGCTGTGTAATAGGGCCCTGAGAAATGTGATATTGGAAATCACTCTTGTTGATTTAGGGTTATATGCCATAGGACTCACATGATCTACCACAAAATTCTTTATGTAATTCACCCATAGTAAACCTGGCCCATTTGCATGGGGGAGACGTGTATTACCTCATCAGCACCAGGGCTAGATTGTAAAGCTCCCATCCCCCTGCAATTTTGAAGAGCGCAACGAGCAACATCTGTGAGTCTTGGACACCATGAGCTGAACTTTCATCTTGTAATATAGAGTTTCCTGGGTCGGCTTCCAAGGTGATGTCTAATTTTATTGTGTTTTTTTATTTTTTATTGTATTTCATAGAAAGAGTCCTCCAGTGGAACGTCTGAATATTTTGCCGAACACAGGGAATGTGAAATAAACAACATATTGTCCGCCACGCTGACAAAGCAAGCTGTGCTGAAAAACATGTAAGCTCCTCCGAGGTGACGTTCTCATGAGGTGATGGGAATGTCTGAATTTGGGGCCCTCCATTGTTATGTTCGCCAGGCAAATCTGCGTGGACTTCATGTAAAGCTGTGTTGTGTCATAGAAAGGAACAGGCTTGGGGACAGCTGTTCTCCTATGATGTCATGCCCCCCCCCCCTTTACCTGTCACGTCTTCATTTGCATAGCTCCTCTTTAAGGATATGTAAGACCTTGGCACGTGACAGGCTCACCTAGAATTGATGGTCCAATGATCTGAGCCTCTAGAGGCTTCTTCTTAATTCTTATGTACATTGTAAAATATGGCACCAGCTAGAAGAGCATTGAGTAATATCATTAATTGCCTTGGGATAGATTCCTTAAAAAGCCCTATTTATGCTATAATATTTTATTCAGCCTCCACTGAAACTCGATCCTCGTATGCAATATTGACCTTAACATCTGTAACAAATTTAGTCAGCACATTGTGAACTTCTCCATAGCAAGTGACTAAATATGTATATACGTATATCCGTGCATGTCGAGAGAAAATGAGAGGATAAAGTATGATAGCATTCCCTCCCTGCAAACAATGTTTCTTGTCATGGTGATATCTGTATGGCAGCTTTGTTACTGTACAGGACGGATGTTTTGTGAGCCTATTAAACTCGTAATGAATTGCATTGAGCAGCGAGAAGAACAAGCCTTGTTTTCTAAATTACAGAGTAAAGAAGACAAAAGCAGCGACCGATTCCAGCCCAGAATCCGGTAGGGACTGCAAAGCATGCCCTCGCCTTGGGCTAGGGGATTCCGACAAAGGAAGCAAGATTAATACACAATCCGAACCACAGTGTAGGAGTGCAGATCAAGCAAAAGATTGCGTAAATATCAGTCAGAACAACTTGGAGCTTCCTGATGGCGAAGTGGAAAATGATTTTAATAGCAGACAGCCCTGCAGGACTAGCAGCCAGCACAAACCCCAATCTGCAGCGTGGTTACAGACACAAGACCCGACCAAGGCTCTTTCCTGGATCTGTGAGTCAGCGCTGCCAGAACAAAAACAAACTTTACGAACAAGTATTATGCAACAGAAGAGGAGACGATGCAGTTCGGAAGGGAAATCTACAGTCAGCTGCAAAAAAGCAGACTTAAGAGATGATACGTTCAGAAGGTTAACTGAAGATCCTGTAGACCCCTCAGTTTTGAGGGACATTAAGAAGTTGCCTGTAGGTGATGCAACAGAATCTATGAAACCAAAAATAGTCACAGATGAACATGACAAAATGCTTCCAATGGCATCCTATAGCACATGTGAAGAGAAAAATCCTCAAGAGAGCAAAAAGCCCACAGGTGGCCCACCTAGAAAATTAAAACTTCAGAGACCAAAAAAGGGGCCTTCAGATTTACCTTCCTGAATTGAATTCCTAAGGGGTTCTCTATTTTAAATAGGTATTTTAGAGGGGAAAATGTTTATTTTTTTAATCAATCAGGACCAAAAGGTTATACAGATTTGTAAATTGCCTCAAGATAATAAATTCAGACCTTCTATTACTTATCAGCTGCTGTATGTCTCAGGGGAAGTTGTGTAGTTCTTTCCAATCTGACACAGTGCTCCCTGCTGCCATCTCTGTCCATGTCAGGAACTGTTCAGAGTAGGAGCAAATCTCTCTTGCTTTTGATAGTTCCTGACATGGACACAGCGGTGGCAGCAAGATTGAAAAGAACTACACCACTTCCTCTGGAGCATAAAGCAGCTGATAAGGGCAGGAGCAAATCCCCATAGTCAACCTGTCATGCTCTGGACAATTACTGACATGGACAGAGGTGTCAGCAGAGAGCACTGTGGTCAGACTGGAAAGAACTACACAACTTCCTCTGTAGCATACAGCAGCTGATAAGTACTGGGAGAGATTCCTAAATAGAAGTAATTTACAAATCTGTATAACTTTCTGGCACCAGTTGATTTGAAAACATTTTTTTTTCTGGAGTACACCTTTAAGAAACTAGAGCCCAGATGCTCCATCTATGTAAATGATATCTTTGCATGTAGACACCTGTGTTATATAACTGGAGTTCCTGCACACAAACAGGCCAGCTCTTAAACACTACTTTTTCTCGCAAAAGGTGTTGAATACTGTGTATAAGAAAGTTTCACCAATTTTGCCTTTTGACCATGAAGTTTGTTCCATTAGTGGCAACTACTGATATTGATGAGCATTTTACTATAAGGTTCTTTAGTTGTCCTTACCTGACAGATTTGACTCCCTTGAAGGTGTATTCCAGTATAGTAAAAAAAAAAAAAGAATATATAAACACAAGAAGATAACTGCGGCACTCCAAGGTAGTGATCAAGGTGAATAGCGTTTATTCCATCCAGAGACACATGACAACGTTTCAGATGCTACAATGCAGCCTTTCACAAGCCAGAGAAAGGCTTGAGAAAGGCTGCATTGTAGCAGCTGAAACGTTGTCATGTGTCTCTGGATTGAATAAACACTATTCACCTTGATCACTACCTTGAGTGCCGCAGTTATCTTCTTGTGTTTGTATCCAGCCTGGGGGTCCGTGGCCAGGGGTTCCCGCTCTGACCTGCACCCAGCATATATTCATCATTGGGAGTGCTGCTACCTTCTTTAGTTTTATATACTGCTGAGTTGTTATAGTAATAAAAAAAAGCAATTTATACTTACCTAGAAGCTTTGAGGGGTGGGGGTATTGGTCGCTAGAAAACAGTAGTTATCTACTTTTTTTTTTTGTATATCTCCATGTTACAATTAAAGAGGTATTTTGACTTTTATATTCCAATATTTAAGAAAAACATGAAAAATACCTTATGTTTACCTTGGTTGATCCTCTACGACTGTTGTTCTCCTGGAGCCGGTCCCGTTGCACATATATTTGGGGTCAGTGCATGTGCTGTCCCCTCAGCCAATCACCAACTACACTGGTGTCCCACTGGTAATTGGCTGAGCAGGGGAAAAAAACAAGAAACGCTGTGCAACTGGACTGGCTCTAGAAGTGAGGGAGAAAGTAAGGTAAGTATTGTGTTTTTTTTTTTAAATGTTTGCCCCTAGACTTAGCGCATTCTTAGAAAGTAAAATACCCATTTAAGTTAGAATACCCCTTTAATCACTACATAATTAAAGGTTATGATGCCTTCTAATATACAATACTTTGTGCTTTGGTTCCTCACAACTTTCAGAAACTGTTTGTTGTAACTGAATGGGAACACTCTTGTTTGTATCCCAAAAAAAACTATACAGACTCATGTGAGGGGTTGATACAATTGTATCCAGTCTTCAAAAAACTCTCATAACTGGATCAGCCTGGATTTTATCCACCAGTGTCCATACCTCAGCAGTTAGCAGGACTATTTTGTAGCGTTTTTTTTTTTTGGGTGGTAACAAGAATGTTTTATCCACTGACGGCAAACAGATTTCAAAACTAGTGTTATATCTGGAAGGTTGTCAGGTTTTTGTAATTCAATGACATAGCTTTTATTTACATATTTACTGTTAGGCTTCTTTCACACTGCCGTTAGTACCAGGCAGAATAGCGGGAGAAAAATTACTGCTTGTGCCATCTTTTTCTCCAGCTATTCATAACGTCACCCGGTGACCCCCATAATAGTAAATGGGAGCCGCTGGAACCCGTTGTTGCCTGTTGCTCCCCTTCATGAGAATGGCCATTAAAGTAAAAAAAAAAAAAAAAAAAGAGACTTTGACGGCCGTTCTTGACGGAGAGCAATGGCAGTGTGAAAGGGACCTTATTTAAATGAAAAAAAAAGTCTCAACTACTGTTGTTAAGTGGTCAGCAAGCATAAAGCCAAAACTTACACCATAAAGTGTTTACATACATTATTGTAATACGAATACAGGAAATATGAAAACATATTCTTTTATGTATAAAATAATCTATTTAGGGAAAGCTACATTTGGCCAGGTTAACTTAACACAGTTATGGTGCACTGGAGGTATAGTGAGTGCAGAGGTTACAGTTCCATCTTGGTCCTGGAGCCTGAGGGGGCCCTAAAGGTCCCTCTGTCCTATTTAAGGAGATAGGAGCTTTTAGATCTTGCACTGGAGCTAGAACTTATGTCTCTGCTTGACGCATCTAATCTGCAATGCAGAGGATTGTGGTCTGTACCTATGGACTTGTGTTGTTAGACAGGGTTTACACTGTGTTGGGGCTCTACATTGCAGGTAAGCATTGGGATATGCTAGCAAAAAGGTACGCTGATGTCTACCGCTGCAGATCCACATGGGATCTATTCACTCTACTGGTGACTAAGTTTGGTCCATTTTCAGGAAGTATTGTTTTGTGAGATTCAGAATTGTAATCTGTTAGTAGACTACTTTTAGTCCAGAGAAAGCCTTGGAACTCCACATATTGCAGTATCTGTGTGTGATGCAGAGCAGGAGGTATGTGTCCAGTGTGATGGGGTGCTTTTACATGGAGATAAAGAATCATACAAGAGAGTCCTGAGCTTCATGATGCTTGTGAGTGACAGTCCCGTTTTGCAGAAAGTCAGTTTGGCAAGTCACTTAGACTATAATTAGTCCATTAATGAGAATGGGCTCACTGGAGTTATGCCGTGGTCCATGTTAGAGCCCTGTGCAAGACTGTTTTCTTAATCCTGTTCCCGCCTGCTCCTGCTGGATTTGAGACCATTACCACCTGCTCCCGCAATTTTTGTGTTCCACTCCAGCCCGCTCCCACAACATGTGTGTTCAATCCCGCCCGCTCCCTCAAAAGTTTTGTCCCAGCTTTTAGAGATAGTCCCCCTTGCCATTTCATCAGCCCTTATGGCATTTCAGCGGCTTGCGGGACTGCGTAGGATTTTACTGGACCTGCTTTATGTTCTTTGACTGCCTGCAACAACCTCTTTACCGGTTGCAAGTTTTTTATTGGGTCCTGAGGGATCCCAATCACGATGCAGGGCTCTAGTATATGTCGGCATCCCAATGTATACTGATGACCTAAAGCCCCAAGTGCCCTTTGAACCCAGCTTTAGTGCAGTGTTATGCCTGCAGACACATCCCCTATGCACAGTGTTGCTATCATTGTTTTAGTATAAGCTAGCCCCCGACAGCCAGGGTCTGATCAGTTGTTTTATTATTACATTTATGTCTTTATAAATAACTCTTCCAGTGTAACTGACCTATACATCTTTGGCTTACAATATTTACCCATCACCCAGTGCATGTACCAGTGTTTTCTGCCTTACTGTTCAGTGCATTTGTTGCTTTTATGTTTTGTTACTGTTTTTTAATAAAGATTTGTTACCTCTAGGATCTGTCATACAATATATGCTCAAACCTAAAGTTAACATTGTATCTACTTGTTTACTTTGCTTTTTACCAAGACAAAGCAGCCAAACGGGTCTAACATCAAAGTTTTTCTCCGTATTGAATGTCAGTACGTCTCAGTCTAACAAACTGCGAAACGTCATTCAAGGACAAATATTGCTGAGCTAATTGCTGACTTTCCATGTAGCTGAAGACTCCATGTGGTTTGCCTGATGGCACCGTACACCATGAACTGGCCTCAAATCACTAAAAGCTGCTGCATCTATATACACACGCATTGGTGCAAATCATGTCGCAACCGCACGCAGGATGTAGCTGCTCTGAAAAAAATATAAATACATATATATATATAGTATCATGTAAACAATAGTCAGGTCATAGCCATAATTATAGCTTCATTGTTGCGTGCTCTTGAATTTACTTTTGCCTTTGTGATAAATACTGATATGATGGAATGCAGAACAATGTACATACTGTACAGTGCATACCTACAGGTTTCAGCCAAGGTTGATGATGAATAAGCATATATGCCAATCAGGTGTAATTTGTCCCATAGAAGTGAATGAGATCTTAACAGTGTGTATGAAATACTGTGAACACCGGCAGAGGTCTGCTCTGTGCTCAACAGAAGATTGTGATATGCGGTGAGCTGGTTTTCCTTTTTTACCAAGAGGCTTAAGGCAGTGCTGGCAAATAATGGTGGCCACACAAAATATTTGGGCCAAATTTGGACATTTCCACTTAGGGGTGTACTCACTTTTGTTGCCAAGGTTTAGACTTAACCCCTTAAGGACAAAGCCCATTTTGGCCTTAAGGACCAGAGCGTTTTTTGCACATCTGACCACTATCACTTTAAACATTAATAACTCTGTAATGCTTTTAGTTATCATTCTGATTCCGAGATAGTTTTTTTGTGACATATTCTACTTTAACATTGTAGTAAATTTTTGTGGTAACTTGCATCCTTTCTTGGTGAAAAATCCCAAAATTTGATGAAAAACTAGAAAATTTTGCATTTTTCTAACTTTGAAGCTTTCTGCTTGTAAGGAAAATGTAAAATGTATATTACAAATATTTTTTTTTTTATTCACATATACAATATGTCTACTTTATGTTTGCATCATAAAATTGATGAGTTTTTACTTTTGGAAGACATCAGAGGGCTTCAAAGTTCAGCAGCAATTTTCCAATTTTCAAAAAATTTTCACAAAATTTTCAAATTCAATATTTTTTAGGGACCAGTTCAGTTTTGAAGTGGATTTGAAGGGTCTTCATATTAGAAATACCCCATAAATTACCCCATTATAAAAACTACACCCCCCCAAAATATTCAAAATGACATTCAGTCAGTGTTTTAACCCTTTAGGTGTTTCGCAGGAATAGCAGCAAAGTGAAGGAGAAAATTCAGAATCTTGTAGACCCAATTTTTGCTAGTGGTAAAAGGAAACAATTTTTACTTGTATTTGTAGCCCAATTTCTCTCGAGTAAGCACATACCTCATATGTCTATGTTAAGTGTTTGGCGGGCGCAGTAGAGGGCTCAGAAGCGAAGGAGCGACAAGGGGATTTTGGAGAGAACATTTTTCTGAAATGGTTTGTGGGGGGGCATGTCACCTTTAGGAAGCCCCTAGGGTGTCAAAACAGCCAAAAAAACATAGCATACCATTGTGGAAACTAGACCCCTCGGGGAACGTAACAAGGGGTAAAATGAACCTTAATACCCCACAGGTGTGTCATGACTTTTGCAAATGTAAAAAAATAAAAATAATTTTACCTAAAATGCTTGTTTTCCCCAAAAATTTAAATTTTTAAAAAGAGTAATAGCAGAAATTACCCCCCAAAATTTTAAGACCAATTTCTCCCGATTCAGAAAACACCCCATATGGGGGTGAAAAGTGCTCTGCTGGCGCACTACAGGTCTCAGAAGAGGAGTAGTCACATTTGGCTTTTTGGAAGCAAATTTTGCTCTGGGGGCATTCCGCATTTAGGAAGCCCCTATGGTGCCAGGACAGCAAAAAAAAAACCCACATGGCATACTATTTTGGAAACTAGACCCCTCGGGAACGTAACAAGGGGTTAAGTGAACCTTTATACCCCACAGGTGTTTCACGACTTTTGCATATGTAAAAAAACATATTTTTTAACCTAAAATGCTGGTTTTCCCAAAATTTTTACATTTTTAAAAAGGGTAAAAGCAGAAAATAGCCCCCAAAATTTGTAACACAATTTCTCCCGAGTACAGCGATACCCCATATGTGACCCTAAACTGTTGCCTTGAAATATGACAGGGCTCCAAAGTGAGAGCGCCATGCGCATTTGAGGCCTAAATTAGGGACTTGAATAGGGGTGGACATAGGGGTATTCTGCGCCAGTGATTCCCAAACAGGGTGCCTCCAGCTGTTGTAAAACTCCCAGCATGCCTGGACAGTCCGTGGCTGTCTGGTAATACTGGAAGTAGTTGTTTTGCAACAGCTGGAGGCTCCGTTTTGGAAACAGTGGCGTACCAGACGTTTTTCATTTTTATTGGGGAGGGGGGCTGTGTAGGGGTATGTGTTTATGTAGTGTTTTTTACTTTTTATTTTATTTTGTGGTAGTGTAGTGTAGGGTTTTTAGGGTACAGTCACACGGGCGGGGGTTCACAGTAGTTTCTCGCTGGCAGCTTGAGCTGCGGCAGAAAATTTGCCGCAGCTCAAACTTGCAGCCGGATACTTACTGTAAACCTCCGCCCATGTGAGTGTACCCTGTATGTTCACATTGGGGAGGGCAGGAGGCTGTCACTCACCACCAACTGCTGCTCCACGCCGCCGCACACAAGTCAGTCCCTCGCCGTCGCCGCCGCTCCTGGGGCCCCGATCCCAACAGGGACGCCGGGGATTGGGGTCCCCAGCTGCCGGGGTCAACTTCCCGCACCCGCTCAAGTCCTCCGGAAGAGGGGCGGAGCGGGTTGCGGGAGTGACACCCGCAGCAGGTGCCCTGATTGGTCAGCCACCTCACCCCTGCTGGCTATGGCTGTTCCCTATAGCTCTGACGGCCCCGAACAGCCTGTAATTCCGGGTCACTGGAGACCCGATTGACCCGGAATTGCCGCAAATCGCTGGGCTGAATTGTCCCGGGATCTGCGGCACTCACCGACATGGGGGGACATAATGACCCCCCTGGGCGATATGCCGCGATGCCTGCTGAACGATTTCAGCAGGCATCCGGCATCGGTCCCCAACTGGCTAGCGGTGGGGACCAGATTTTCCACGGGCGTATGGATACGCCCTCGTTCCTTAAATACTCGGAATGCAGGGAGTATCCATACGCCCTGTGTCCTGAAGAGGTTAATGGCTTGAGTTATTTTGAGGGGACTCAACATTAAACACTGTTATAAGTTTGCACCTTTTCTTGCACTTCAGTGATAGAGAGCACGTGCCTCGGCTCTTAAAAAACAGGCTGTGCACTCACTACTTTACATTGTAGCAGAGTGTCATTTCTTCAGTGTTGTCACATAAAAAGAAAAAAATATTTGGATCAAATGTGAGGGGTGGACTCACTTATAGGAGATACTGTATATATAATGTGATGGCCGGGCCATCCTCCTGCCCCTATCCCGGTTGGGCAGCTCGCCCTGTAGGCTGGCCCAGCCAGCAGTGTGAGAGCCTGGAGCGGGAGGCAGAGACTAAAGCCACTCGGCCTCCGGCTCCTATTTTTGTGCCCGGCTCACCTGTAGTTGCCTCACTTAGGACGTCCCCGCCCACCAGTTAAGTGCCGTAAAGCTACGCGCGTCGGCTTCGTATTGACTTTCGCTCACGTCAAGCTCCCAGAATTCAAGGGCCGGCGTTACTACGTCCTGACGCCGGCCCTAGGTATTCTGAGAGCATGACGTAAGCGAACATCATTTCCGCGTGTAGCTGTGCAAGCCCTTATCTGGGGAAGGTTCTGTCCTGAATTCCCGGCAACTGCAGAGGTACCAGCCAGGGGGGGTCTAATCTAGGGGTACTACCTGCCTACTGGGGGGAGGGGGTTAATCTGGGGATACTGCCTGCCTACTGGGGGGATGGGGTTAATCTGGGGATACTACCTGTCTATGAGGGGTCTAATCTGGGGATACTACCTGTCTACTAGGGGGGGGTATAATCTGGGGGTACTACCTGTCTACTGGGGAGGTCTAATCTGGGGTTACTACCTGTCTACTGGGGGTTAATCTGGGGGTTCTACCTGTGTACGGATGGGTGGTGTAATCTGGGGGCACTGGTAATATTGGTCTCAGTTTACAGGATTTGGTCAGTAACAGTATAATGGCAATATGTATGGTGATAATATTCCTCCTTGTATACTGGTGTTATTGGTAATATTGGTGTCAGTAAAAGTATGATGGTAATGGTATGTATGGTGATAATATTCCTCCTTACATACCAGTGTTAATTGGTCACTGTATGATTTATTTAGAGGTACATGGGGAAATTATCCTACCTATGTTAATGTGTGTGTGTGTGTATATATATATATATATATATATATATATATATATATATATATATATACTCTATTATAACCAACTATGATTGACATTTGGTCCCTCCCCTTTTTGGCTTTGCCTTCACATAGCCACACCCATGACCAACGGGGGCCTCCATGTCTATTTTGCTTGGGGCCCCCAAAATCCTTCAAACGGCCCTGTCTAATGTGAGGGGTAGAGTCACTTATGTGAGATCAGGGCTGTGGATTCGGTAGATAAATGTTCCGACTTTTTTGTACTTCCGACTCCGACTCTGTATTAATATGTAAATATATTTTATACATTCCTTGAAGGTAAGAAAGGCAATATACATGTCAATAGTAAGGGAGAAACAGCTAGCCCGGCACTGCTACTTCACACACCTGTGGATTATTACTCAGGTAGACACAATGCAGCAATAGATTCACATATGCAGTGGAGGTGCAAGACTTGATAGAAGATACAACACTTATGCGCAAATCCAATAAAGAAAGAAATCAAGTGCACTCACCACGTAGACTGCTTCTTCGTTACTTTATTTCTTGTCACGAAAAGACATAAGGCAGGGAGACGACATATAGGGGGTGTGCCCACGCACACCCCCTATATGTCTTCACCCTGCATTATGTCTTTTTGTGACAAGAAATAAAGTAACGAAGAAGCAGTCTACGTGGTCAGTGCACTTGAATTCTTTCTTTCTTGGATTCCAACATACATGTTATTACCACAGGACTACTGGCTGGGAAGCCAACAGTCTACTGTATTGAACAGTTTAAGCCCACTAAGTTCTTGTAAGCTCATCTTCGTTTGCTGTCTAAAGTGAAGACAAATAAATCACAGGGGCCTGATAGGATACACCCAAAATTATTAAAAGCGCTTAGTGGTGAGCTAGCAAAACCATTAACAGATTTATTTAACCAATCACTGGTAACAGAAGTCGTCCCGGAAGATTGGAAATTAGCAAATGTCGTGCCCATTCACAAGAAAGGTAGTAGGGAGGAATCAAGCAACTATAGGCCAGTAAGTCTGACATCAATAGTGGGGAAATTAATGGAAACCCTACTAAAGCATAGGATTGTGGAACATCTAAAATCCCATGGATTGCAAGATGAAAAACAACATGGTTTTACTTCAGGGAGATCATGTCAAACAAATCTTATTGATTTTTTTGACTGGGTGACTAAAATAATAGATGGCGGAGGGGCAGTAGACATCGCATATCTTAGATTTTAGTAAGGCTTTTGACACTGTCCCACATAGAAGACTTATCAATAAACTTCAGTCATTGAGCTTGGACTCCCATATTGTTGAGTGGATTAGGCAGTGGCTGTGTGAAAGACAACAGAGGGTTGTAATCAATGGAGAATATTTAGAGCAAAGTCTTGTCACCAGTGGGGTACCTCAGGGATCTGTACTGGGACCAATTTTGTTTAATATCTTCATTAGTGATATTACAGAAAGTCTCGATGGTAAGGTATGTCTTTTTCCTGATGACACAAAGATATGTAACAGGTTTGATGTTCCTGGAGGGATACACCAAATGGAAAAAGATTTAGGAAAACTAGAAGAATGGTCAGAACTCTGGCAACTGAAATTTAATGTGGATAAATGCAAGATAATGCACCTGGGGCGTAAAAACCCTCGGGCAGAATATAGAATATTTGACACAGCCCTGACCTCAGTATCTGAGGAAAGGGATTTAGGAGTCATTATTTCAGAAGACTTAAAGGTAGGAAGACAATGTAATAGAGCAGCAGGAAATGCTAGCAGAATGCTTGGATGTATAGGGAGAGGTATAAGCAGTAGAGAGAGAAGTGCTCATGCCACTGTACAGAACACTGGTGAGACCTCACTTGGAGTATTGTGCGCAGTACTGGAGGCCGTATCTCCAAAAGGATATAAATACTCTAGAGAGAGTTCAAAGAGGAGCTACTAAACTAGTACATGGATTGCAAGACAAAACTTACCAGGAAAGGTTAAAGGACCTTAACATGTATAGCTTGGAAGAAAGAAGAGACAGAGGGGATATGATAGAGACTTTTAAATACATAAAGGGAATCAACACGGTAAAGGAGGAGAGTATCTTTAAAAGAAGAAAAACTACCACAAGAGGACATAGTTTTAAATTAGAGGGACAAAGGTTTAAAAGTAATATCAGGAAGTATTACTTTACTGAGAGAGTAGTGGATGCATGGAATAGCCTTCCTGCAGAAGTGGTCACTGCAAATGCAGTGAAGGAGTTTAAGCATGCATGGGATAAGCATAAGGCTATCCTTCATATAAGATAGGGCCAGGGACTATTGATTAGGATTCAGATTATTGGGCAGACTAGATGGGCCAAATGGTTCTTATCTGCCGACACATTCTATGTTTCTCTTCTAGCAGAGAGAGGTAGTTGGGCAGAAGCTACTGCCTTCTCCTTTTTGTGTGCTGATCTGCTGCTGAAGATAGGGCAGTGGGATGATCCAGGAAGGGGCATTTATTATAAAACATGATTTCCCTAGTAGAATCCCATAGTCATGTTTAAAGTTTAAGCTAACAATCAGAGTTTACAAGTTTTTATAGCCTTAGCTGAATGACAGCAGTTTTTCAACTGGTTTACAGCTTCAGTCTTGAACTATTGACCCTCCATTCCCGTCACTTATACAAGTGTCTCTAGTCCTGCAAAAAACATATTTACTTAATCCCTTATCAGTGAGAGGCTCGGTTACCAATGGGTTCCCTGTAACAGCAGAACACAACACTATGGAAAGTATAAGTATCGCCGCTCCTAATTGTGCGTTGCGTGCCATATAGTGAAGCACATGAAAAGCATGCTTCTTCACTGTCACTTAACGTGTTTGTTTTCTGGTTACGTGAGGCACTGCATGCATTGGTCTTTATTCTTAAAGTAGAGAAGTCATTAATTATAACTTTTTGTGAATTGGGACATTCCAATCTAAATTTAGTCGGTGCATTGTTTGCCGACTCCAGGTACCCAAAATTTCGTCCGACTCCTCGACTCAGACTCCACAGCCCTGTGTGAGATACTGTATGTATAATGTGAGGAGTGGACTCACCTATGGGAGATACTGTATATATAATGTGATGGGTGTACTCACTTATGGGAGATACTGTATATAATGTGAGGAGTGGACTCACCTATGGGAGATACTGTATATATAATGTGATGGGTGGACTCACTTATGGGAGATACTGTATATATAATGTGAGGGGTGGACTCACTTATGGGATATACTGTATATATAATGTGAGGGGTGGACTCACTTATGGGAGATACTGTATATATAATGTGATGGGTGGACTCACTTATGGGAGATACTGTATATATAATGTGAGGGGTGGACTCACTTACGGGAGATACTGTATAAATAATGTGAGGGGTGGACTCACTTATGGGAGATACTGTATATAATGTTGGACTCACTTATGGGAGATACTGTATATATAATGTGAGGGGTGGAGTCACTTATGGGAGATACTGTATATATAATGTGATGGGTGGACTCACTTATGGGAGATACTGTATATATAATGTGAGGGGTGGACTCACTTACGGGAGATACTGTATAAATAATGTGAGGGGTGGACTCACTTATGGGAGATACTGTATATAATGTTGGACTCACTTATGGGAGATACTGTATATATAATGTGAGGGGTGGAGTCACTTATGTGAGCTACTGTATATAATGTGAGGGATGGACTCACTTATGGGAGCTACTGTATATAATGTGAGGCATGGACTCACTTATGGGAGCTACTGTATATATAATGTGAGGGGTGGACTCACTTATGGGAGATACTGTATATAATGTGAGGGGTGGACTCACTTATGGGAGATACTGTATATATAATGTGAGGGGTGGACTCACTTATGGGAGATGCCATATATATAATGTGAGGGGTGGACTCACTTATGGGATATACTGTATATATAATGTGAGAGGTGGACTCACTTATGGGATATACTGTATATATAATGTGAGGGGTAGACTCACCTATGTGAGATACTTTATATAATGTGCTGGGTGGACTCACCTATGTGAGATGTTCTTAGACGTGTGTATGGATCCCATATGGTAGCATTGTTTATTTCCATTTCATTTGCTTTTGGTATAAGATTGTTCTTTGTATGTAATTATATATGATCTAGAATTGCTCTGCCATGTCCTGTGTGAAAATAAATACCTCTGCCAGACTATATAAATCCTATCCCAGGAGTAAGCTAGAAACAATTGAGGAAGGTTTATTCCGCATAGCACATGAACACAAAAATCGTGAAGAAAGCTCTTTATTTTCCTCACAATTTTATGTAAAGCCATGGGAGTATGCATGGACGATTGATAGATTTATCTTCTTTAAGGTAAATCCTTCAGGATGAGTTTCCCCGTCGCTATACTTTAGGCCAGAGATTTGGTTACTAACCCATATCAGTCACTGGTATGAAGTGCAGATATTTTTGTTAGGTTTAATATCGGCCTATTACAATAGTCAGAGAAGATCTCCAAAATCTGCCTACTAAACGTTGTTTTATTGTATACTGATTGAAGCCATCCGACAGCTCTGCAATCTGGGATTCATAAGAAATTTGGACCAGTCTTTTCTGAATCCCATCCTCTGACATTGTTATGATTAAAGTGAAATAGCCACTTTCTGTTGCTGTCAATTGTCTTGTCTGGAAAAATTAGATGAGTCTTAAAAAAAATTATGCCCGCAGCCTCTTTTATTCTTATGGAATCTTTGTAATATTTGTAATTTTGTTTTCTAAAGTTGTTAATTTTCCTAGCATGATACTACATAACAAAATATATTTGGCAACAAATGGAAACCAGCTGGTCCTGGTTGTCTGCAAGAGAGTAGACGATGCAGACAATGTGATTCTTTGCAAACACCAGCAAGTACGGATTCCTTTTGGAACACAAAAATGGTCTCCCTTAAATGGTGAATGGTTGTAAACAGCTAAAAGTAGCCTGAGCAGAGGTCCGGGAATAAAAGAGGCAAGACATTGTAGACTAAGCATCTGAATGGTTCAGTATACCAAGACAATTGTTGCTTCCAACTTTGTGGGAACAGTTTGGGTTGGGGAGTTAGTGTGGAAGCACGTCCGCTCACCCTCTTGTTCATGCGCAAGGCTGCAGTCTCCTTCCACTGTCTCTCGACTTCTCCACCTCGGTATTGCTCAGCACAGGTATTATAAAACTTTACTTTTATTGCTTCTTTCAAATTATAAACAGTTATAATATTCAAAAGCCAGTCCCTGTGACGTGTTTCCAGCCTATTGACCTATAGTAAAAATTGTTGCCACAAATACAGAAATCCACATTCCTCTATGATTGAGTTCCTTTCATTAAAGGGGTACTCCAGCCCTAAGACTTATCCCCTATCCAAAGGATAGAGGATAAGATGTCTGATCATGGGGGTCCCACCTCTGGGGATCCCCGCAATCTGGCATGCAGCACCCACCTGTGTCCGCTGCACAGACCGATGAACGCTCCATGTTTGAAAGGTCATGACTACGACTACTACAATTTCGCCCCCATGTGATGTCATGCCCCGCCCCCTCAATGCAAGTCTATGGGAGGGGGCGTGACGGTCATCACGCCCCCTCCCATAGACTTGCATTGACGGGGCGGAGTGGTGACATCACGATACTCCGGCCCCTTAGTCGTGGCCCTTCAGACATGGAGCGATCATCACTGTAGCGGACACAGGTGGGTACTGCATGCGAGATTGTGGGGGTCCCCAGCGGCGGGACCCCCGGCAATCAGACATCTTATCCCCTATCCTTTGGAAAGGGGATAAGATGTCTTAGGGCTAGAGTACCCCTTTAAATTAAAGAATTAGCCAAACCTTAAAGGGGTTATCCAGGAAAAAACTTTTTTTTATGTATCAACTGGCTAAAGAAAGTTAAACAGATTTGTAAATTACTTTGTAAATTACTTTGTAAAAAAACTCTGCAAAGTTTGTCTAATGAAATTCCAAGGCTGGATTCTTTGGTTTTTAGGAACTGATCCGACTAAAATCGCATGATCCATTTTAGATATACAAAACTATTATTAAGAAATGGTGGCCATATACTTTGGGTCTTGTAATATGTAGGGTGGGAAACTGATTTGAGGTTCAGTATTCTCCGGCTCCAGTGTGTACGGGGCAGCTTTCTAGCAGTGTAGGGGATCCTGCAGGTGCATGCCAGTAAATGAACCTCTATCTCTTACAGTAAGTGAATAACCACATGAAACGTGCAGCAGGTGGTCCTTATTCCCAGAAACACCACATAATCTGGAAACAATCTCACCTGCCTGTGGTTCCGCTGTGGTTATACTTTAGTCTTAAGTATAAAGATTATATCAAATCTACAGGTTAGTTACTGGAATTAATGTGCCAGATACATAAACTACACTGAAAAAGGTATTCCCATCATTAAATGTTATGGCATATGGCTACACGAGCCACAGGTAAATGTTACCTGACCCCAGTTTGCCTATTCCCAGACGCTGTATTTTCAATACAGTTTAGCAGAAGCATGTACATTGGACACATCCCTGTAGAGGAAATGAAGGATGTGACGGGTGGGAATTGGTGGATGGGAGTAAGTGGATCCCTGTTCTCCAGTTAGATGAGGATCCTAGAGGTTGCATCTATGGTACGTTGTCTGGTCTGAGGAATCTCAATTCCAGCTGCAACATTTAGATGGTAGGGTCAGAATTCTTAAACAACATAATAAGTAACCATCCATCTGGCCTTGTACTGACTGTTCAGGCTGGTGGTGGTGTAATGTTGTAAGAGGACATTATCTTGGTACAATTGGGTCCCCTAATTACCAATTAAGCAAGGTATAAACTACCACGGCCTACCTCAATATTCTTGGTGACCATGTAATCCTTTTATGACCACAGTGGAACCATCTTCTGATGGCTACTTCCCGCAGGATAATGCCCCATGTCACATCACCTCATAGATTACAGTGAGGTCACTGGACTCAATGGCCTCCACATTCATCTGATCTCAATGCAATAGATCGCTGCTGGGATGTGGTGGAATGGGAGATTCCCATCATGGAGGTGCAACCAACATATCTGCAGCAATTACGTGATGTCATCATGTCCATATGGAATGTGTCTAGCACCTTGTAGAAAGGATGGCAGGAAAAATGAAGGCAAAAGTTGGTCCAGTGTGTTACTAGCAAGGTGTTCCTAATAAAGTAGCCAGTGAGTGTTTGTGACACTGTGTGGAGGAAAATAGAGAGGGTAGGAGATGATGTTGGCCTTGACTGGTTTATAGGAGCAGTGAAGACCCTATACAGTACCAAGGGGGCCTGCCATAACATTGAGGAGGTAGAAGCCAAAGAAGGGGGATTATACCTGGCCTGCAGCTGCGCCTAGATGTCATCTTAGCCAGCCTATGCAGTTAATTTATAGAAGAATAGCCTGGTTGAGGTGCTTTAGGCTGCCTACCTGTATGTAGTGCAGTGGCTATGTAACATTTAAGGGGATAATAATGGGAATGTATGCAATGACTAAGAATCCAGCGTGATTTGAAACGCGTCAGACGTTTTATGGTTGTATTGTAACTGTCGTGATCCAATAAAGAAGTTCCTGTTTTTGCACCTACTCTTATTGCTGGACATCTTTGTTTTGCCTTGGATTCCCGTTTGAGTGTGGAATGCTGCCGCCCAGTCCTTGAACAGGTGTAGGAGCTGTGGAGTGTGTAGCTGTTTGCCTTTCCTCTAATGGGAATGTATAGGTAGAAGGAGTTGGCACACATATAGATAGGTGGTGCTCGTGGACAGATAAGTATCAACAGTTGGTAAGGGAATCCCGGCACTCACGATAAATGCTTGAATCACCTCAAGTGTTTATTCACATCAAAAGCATGGATGGATTGTGTGTTGCTACTCTGTTCCATCCATGCTTTTGATGTGAATAAACACTTGAGGTGATTCAAGCATTTATCGTGAGTGCCGGGATTCCCTTACCTACCGATACTGGGAATGTGGACCATCAGGGTTTTCACTAGCTCACTGGTGGGTCAATCCAAGCTTGCCAGTGTGCCACGTTTTGTTACTGTTAAGTTAAAAGAACACTAATATACTGTGTTATGTCATGTGTTGGGCCGAAGGGGTGTACATTACATAAGGATTCAAAGACTAATAAAGAAAGAGAATCCCTTTTTTCCTTCACAGTTTTGAGTTTGAGGAAACTCTGGCAGACTGTCCTGCTAGTCTCTTCCCATAGATAGCCTTTATAGTCTGGAGATTATGCGGTAAGCCCTTCAGCCAATTTACCATTAATTCAATTCAGTCTGGTGAAGGGGATGTATCTGGATCTGTTATAAATTAATGCAGGAAATCTGACCAAACAACAAAATAAAGGACTGCTCTCATTCAGACAGTGACAATTTTGTCTTTATTTTTTTTTTTTTTTTTGCAGTAGACAGACAGTCTGTGTGTGGACTCATAGTTATAGCCTTAGTACTGACCTGTTAAAACATATTACACTATATGGAGAAAATATTTGCAACACCTATACAGTACACTTACAGCATCTGTCAATGCATCCCATTCTGAATACATAGGTATTAATATGAAATTGGTCCCCCCCGGAGGACTCCCCCCTATGCAAGTATAACAGCTTACTCTCTTCTGCAAAGACTCTCTCCAAAATTTTAACCATCAAATGATGAAGCTTTATTGAAGATTCATGCAATACAAACACAGTATGGAAACATGGGTAAGAACAAAGGATCCGCAGATCCAACAACAAACAAACATTCCAGGTTTACATAGTCAGATAGTAATATAAAATCCACGGAGCGGATTACCCGCATCAAATACAAAGAACATGAAAGGACTCGTGGTATTCAGGTGAGTGGATACATCATTTAAACAAAACATACATACGCCCCCGAACCCCCCCCCGGCAGACCCTGGCAAGCCTCAATAAAGCGTAAAGGTATGGGACATGTTGGGACAGTATGAGGAGGCTAACCATGGTTCCCACAGAGTATTAAAGCCCTCTACCCGATCTTCCCGTATGGCCGACAACTTTTCATTGAGCATGATAGCATTAATTCTGTCTATCACTATAGAGAAATGTAAATCTGCTTTCTGCCACTGCGTCGCAATATGGATGCGGGACGCCATAAGGACATGTTGGGAGAGCTTGAATGTGCGAAATACCATTTGGGAGGGTTTATGGCTCAACAGGCAAAAAGCAGGGGTGCGTGGGATCCGAGCCTCTAATATGAGAGCATGTCCAGAACCTGCGACCAGAACGATTGCACCACTGGACAGGCCCACCATGTATGGTGCATTGTACCCCTGGACGGGCAGCCCCTAAAACACAAAGGTGAGATTAAAGGATAGATGGCATGTAGGAGTGCAGGGACTTTATACGTGCGGTGAAGTATTTTCAACGATGTCTCCATCAGTGATACCTGCCAACTGCCCCTAGTTATAGCCGTACAGCACTCTCTCCACTGCGACATCGTTAGAGACATATTGGTATCCCTCTCCCAATCCAACATAAATTTCAACTTCGACTCTGCCGGGGGAGAATTAAGGTGGGCATACAGGAGGGAGAGTAAACCCATCGCAGCAGGAGTGTACAACATATGTCTCTCAAATGAAGTAGGGGTGACGGGTGTGCGATGTGGGATACAACAGTTATAGTAGGAGAGAATCTGGCGGGCCCTAAAAAACTCTGACCTGGGCAACTCGTAGTGTTGGCACAAAGATTCCAGAGTATGCAATGATTGGCCCCTCAGGAAATGGTGCATACAGAATAAGCCCTTCCCATGCCACCACCGAAAGGAGAGGGGAGTACAGCCAGGAAGAAAGGAAGAGTTAGAAAGAAATGGAAGCAAAGGAGACGGAGTAGACTGCAGGAGATATTTAAAACGGACCTGACGCCAGAGAGACAAAGCATACATCGTAATTTGTGCTGAGGAGGGCAGGCGGGACGCTATTGGGGTAGTGGACCACATCAAGACAGACAAAGAGTGCGGAGCAACCAGCGCCTCCTTCAGACCTACCCACCTCAGGGCGCCCCTCTTAATATTAATTTGGGCAAATTGAGCGCTGCGCGCTGCGTTGTAATATTTAAGGAGATAGGGAACCAATGCTCCTCCTAGCCTCTTATTGTAGTGCATTACCGCCCTCCTAATCCTAGGTCTCTTATTAGACCAGATATACTGAAATACTATCTTCTGAAAGGCATCCAGATCCCCCTTGCTAATCGGTATAGGGAGCGTTCTGAACAAGTATAACAAACGCGGTAATATCACCATTCTAATTACAGTTACCCTCCCCATCCATGATATATATGGGTAGTCCCACTTCGACAGATCCTCTTTCAGCGTTTTATACATAGGGGCGTAATTGGCTTGATATAAGGTGGCGAGTGAGTCGGTTAGCCGAACTCCCAGGTAAGTAAGGCCCCTAGAGGAGTCCCTGTACCCAAAATTAAGTAACACTAACTGTCAAACCCGATCTGACACATTACAAAACATCACCTCCGATTTAGCTGTATTTACTTTCAGCCCAGATACTACGGAGAAAGTATCCAAAACCGAGTGCAAGTTGGGAAGAGAGACTAGTGGACCGGTCAAGGTGAGTAAAAAATCATCTGCAAATAGATTGCATTTGTATTCCTTGTCCCCCACCCCCACGCCCCTAATATTGGCATTGGATTTTATATGGGCTGCCAGTGGCTCCATGGCTAGGGCAAACAATGCAGGAGACAACGGGCAACCTTGACGGGTGCCTCTCCGTATTTCCAGGGGCGCAGGAGTGGTGGACAGAATTTTGAGGAAAGCCCTGGGGGAAGAGTATAGATGACGCAATACTGTTATGAAAGATCCCGTAAAGCCGAAAGTATGAAGTACAGAAAACAAGTAAGGCCATGTCACACTATCGAAGGCCTTTTCAATATCCAAGGCCAGCGCTAGCATGGGGGTCCTAGAAGTGGTGGACCAATGGATCAGGTTAATAATTTTGCGCACATTATCTGGAGCCTGTCTCCCCGGGACAAAACCCACCTGGTCGGAATGGACCAGGGAGGGCAAGAACCTATTCAGCCGGGCAGCCAAAATGGACGTCAGCAATTTAGTATCTATATTTAAAAGGGTGATTGGCCGGTAATTAGCAGGTTGCAGGGGGTCTCTATGTGGCTTAGGCAGCACCGTAATATGGGCATCCAAAAATTCACTGGGGAGCGGGGCAGGGGTTCTCTCCAAAATTTAAAAGGTGTCTGTGGGAATTTTTTGCTAATTTTTCCAGAAGAGCATTCGTGAGGTCAGATGGTGATGTTGGATTAGAGGTTTTGGCTCACAGCCTCCATTTTAGTCCACCCAAAGATGTTGGATGAAATCAAAGGGGTACTCTGCCCCTAGACATCTTATCCCCTATCCAAAGGATAGGGGATAAGATGTCTGATCGTGGGGGTCCCGCCGCAATCTCTCCTGCAGCACCCACTTTTTTTCAGCTGCATTGAGCGAAGATTGCACCGTGTCTGATGACTCACAATACAGGGGCCGAAGTATTGTGGTGTCATGGCCCCGCCCTCTCAATGCAAGTCTATAGGAGGGGGGCATGGTGGCCGTCAAGCCCCCTCCCATAGGCTTGCATTGAGGGGGGGTGGCGTGATGTCACAAGGGGGCGGAACCGTGACGTCAACATACTCAGGCCCCTGTATCGTGAGTCATTAGACACTGAGCTTTCTTCGCTCAGTGCAGCTAAGGACAAGTGGGTGCTGCAGGATAGATTGCGGGGGTTCCCAGAGGCGGAGGGCCCCCACGATCAGACATCTTATCCCCTATCCTTTGGTGATGTAAGGCTTACATATACAGCTGTTTGGCCAATGAAACGCATGCCAAAAGCCCCTAGACCTAGGGGCACAGTTCTTGTGCTTTCTGCAATGACAGAGGAGGTTTGGGTTCTGCAGTTATTTAGCCAGCAGAACGTGGGTGACCTTGCCCGGTGACTTTTTATTGCTATGGTTCCTAAAGTCTTCCATTTTTCAATAACATCACTCAGTTGATGGTGAAAGATCTAGGAGGGAAGAAATTCCAGGACCTGCCATTTTGGAGCAGTGACATACTATGACAGTACCACGCTGGACTTCAGTGAACTTATTAGAGCGACCCATTCTTTCACATATGTTTGTGATGACTGCAGTGGTAGGTGCTAGATTTTCATAAAAAACCTAAATACCTACACAGGTGCAGAATAGCAGCCCCTTTAATATATGGCTCATCCACCCAAGGATTAGGTACAACGGCAGATGATGACACAAGGGTCTACTTCTGTCAAGCCACGTGGTCCGGCCAGGACTTGTGACTGTAGTATGTCACTGCAAATCATTTGGCTGGTTTCACCTGGCAGTATTTGACTGTTTTTTGGATCAGTATATATAAGCCAACATCAGAAAAAAATTTAATAGAATGATTTGTACCTTTTGTGTGTTTTGAACCCATTGTTGGTTTTGATGCTAAATACTGAGCCAACCACTGCTGTGTTAAACCAGCCCTCAGAATAATTGCATGGTGGCATGTCCCATCACATCTGCTGTGTTTCACCTGATAGTCTCTTTCTACATGATTTTACTATAAAATACTTTTCTCAGCTTCTAGAGAGGTGAACGTCTTGCTCTTCAATGGATATTTTTCAGTAATTACTTTTATGTTTTTTACATAATTGCTGAAATAGTTTGCTTGCTTAGGCGTCACTTTAAAGTGGGCTTTTATCCTGGGCATACAGCTCATTACATCTGGTTTCTGTGTAGTGCTGCCTCCGCATTCACATGACTCCCACACTGACTGCTTAGCTTCATACACTGCCAGCCTATTGGGATTTCAGAGAGGTAAGGGAATAATGGAAATGGGTTCACTCAGTTCAGGTCTGGGGATTAACCTATAATTTATAGATTAACAATATGGTGGATCTTGGAAACACACAACACTGCCAGAAACAGGCTGACATCCCGTGACTACACTAAGACAAACAGAAGCCAGCTGACGTTCAGCTCCACATGCATCTGTTTTCACTGTAACGCTGATGCTCCAATTTATTTTTCCCACACTACTGTTGATGCAACCATCTATAGAACATGTCAGTGCCATATATAATAAATACTTATAGAACAAAACACTTGGCACTCTGATATTGCAATGTGAGTTTTATTTCATACGCAATCCAAAATAGATAACGTTTCGGCCAAGCATTGACCTTCATCAGATCCAGGATCGCTGCGGATTATTGTGCATACGAACGGCCCAAAGGCGTGGCATAGGCAAATGAGAAATGCAACCTGGAATTTCAGCAGTGGAAACATCTACCGCAGAAATCCTGATTCCAGCCTGCGCCAAAAGAATTGACATGTCAATTCTTTGGGTGGAATCCGCTCGGAAATGGCTGAGCGATTCTAGTGCTGGCATGTTCTGCCGGTGCCTGCTATTTGCAGAATATCTGCCCAACATTCTGCAAATATTCTGCTGTGTGAACATAGCCTTGCATTCCTAACCCTTGACATAAGATAATCAATCATACTGTCAGTGATTTTAATGTTATTGCTGATGTGTATGAGTGTGTTGTGTGTATATATATCAGTGTAGATGTGAACTGGCAATACTTGTTATAATTCCTTTATGGGTTGCAAGATTGAATAAACTTGTGGGGGATGCTGACCGTATGCACAATTGGAGGTGCAGTGCCTTAAGTCCAAATGCAGTCCAAAATTCAATATAAAGAATAGAAAGGCCATACTCACCAAATCTTCATAGGAGAGCCAGACGATGCGCGGGTAAGCGCGAAACACATCTCGCGCCTGTACAGCACTGGCATGTAGTGTTCTCCCCATTGTCCTTGGATGGAATAAAGCACTTTATGAAGATTTGGTGAGTGTGGCCTTTCTATTCTTTATATTGATTTTATATATATATATATATATATATATATATATATATATATATATATATATATACACAGGGTCAGTATTTTCCTGAGGAAAATACTGAACCCGTTTAACTAGTCACAGGCCTCTCGCCTCAGCCAAGCCAGATAACCCTGCTCTGTACTGACGAGGGGCAAGCACCCCGAAACAGCAGATGGGTCCTCTTTCCTTCTGGAGAGAGAGTTCTGGCTTGGCATAAATCCCAATCAGTTCTGAGACTTCTTAACTGGAGCCTGAGCTGTTTTGCAGGACGCCCTACCTGTGAAGGTAGTGTGGTGAGCTAATTTACATATATATATATATATATATATATATATATATATATCAGACTTAATGGACTCCTATGCAAAACACAGATTACAGTATAAGTGATACCAATAATAACAGATCAGTGTAATAGACCAGGAGCGGGGCTTGCTCTTTGGCTCAGCGCGCGGCTCTATCTGTGGAATACAGCTGACTTTCCTTTGATGCTCTAGGAAGGAAGCGAGTTTGTTTTCATACAGTCTAGAGTAACAGCTGAAGTGAGAACGTCAGCAACATGAAACAGACAGTGGTGGATCTGTGCTGATGATTATATACTAGACTTCTGGACAGAAAATAATCTGATAATGGTTCTGTGTAATTCTTCACTGTGTAGGGTATTAACTGGTGTTCAAATTATAGGAGACAGTTCACACTCAGCAGATGAAAGTTGTCCAGGATAGAAAACCCAATTTTAGATACACTATCTGATGATTTTGGGTTGATAAAGAAACTCATTCCCATACCTCTATTAATTTGCTGGAGCAGAATGTGGCAAGAAATCCTGTCCCTGGAGGAACAACTCACTGAAACAACTATAGCGGAGATTTATCAAAACCTGTCCAGAGGAAAAGTTGCTGAGTTGCCCATAGCAACCAATCAGATCGCTTCTTTCATTTTTCAGAGGCCTTTTCAAAAATGAAAGAAGCCATCTGATTGGTTGATATGGGCAACTCAGCAATTTTTTTCTCTGGACAGGTTTTAATCATTCTCCCCTATAAATAGACAAAAAAGTATGTCCTACACCAAAACAAAATCACTGAAACTTAACATTTATTGACATCTACTAAAAGCATACCATAAAGAAACCCTCTGAATTATATGTAATAAATAAGTCACAGTGGGAAAAATACAAACTACCTCTATAAAATCAGAATAAATTATATCTGTCAGTCACCAATAGACATGGTGAGAGTACTATGTCAACAACGCCAACCAGGACCACAGATAAAACCGAAGGGAAGGGTAGGGGAATGAGTGAGGGGTTGGGAACCGGGGAAAGGCCTAGCGTGGAAGCGGCCACTACCTATAACACCCTAACAAATATTCCCTATATTCTATCCCTATTTATAGACAGGGTCGACACCCTAAAAAGGGCAGCTCGGCTCCGGAACTGACCCCTAGCTTTCTCCTAGCTTCTCCCTATGTACATGAGAAGAAGGGAAAAGCCTCTCTGTCTCACTAAGTGACTCTGTATGACTGATAAGGATAGGAGAAGGAACACAACCTTATAGGCCTATTTCCAAGCACAGTATGGGTATGTAATAGATGGATTAGCTAGGTAGCTGTTGGCTGCAGGCTACTATAATCTAACCAACTAAATGAAACAAACATTGGTTAGAATTTTATATAGCACTTCAAAATCTGAAGTAGGCGCATCAATTGAAAAGTATATGCATGAAACTGTATGATAAGACTTAATCTAAGTCACATATGGCAAGTCACGCATAAAAATAGTTACAGCAATGGAGCAATATATACAAATAATCAGTGACTCCAAAATTATGCCAAAAAATGTGAGCGCATGTTAATTCTAAAGATCAAGTCAGAAAGTATGCTAAACATGAAGATGCATCTACCCATGTTTAACATATAAAACATCCATTTGAACAGATTGTGACTGGTAGAGAGAGAGAGGTTCCCTTCACAGAATCAACCAATATATAATCAATTGGTCAGAAAGAAAAAGTGTAATAACCTAAATCAAGTATGGTTACTCATCTGGATCCCTAGTTGGAGTCCTAAGGCCCAACGCGTTTCCAGCCCTAGCTCGTCAGGGGACAGTAGGGTGCTATGATGGTCCATAGATGCCGGCAATGCAGAGATGGTCCGTGCTGTGTAAAGCACAAGGGTAAAGCAGTGAGGACCTCCTCTCCTTGGATGATCCAAAACTTGACATACTTTCTTTAATAGACACCCAGCAATGCTAAATTTCCCATTTGTGGCGCTATAGCTGAATTGAACACTTGCTGTCAGGTTCACCCATAGGTTATAGCTGATTTAGATAACTGGGGCTGTATAATGAAGCATTACACAGTGCCCATTTAAATGAATGAGCTGACCACATAATGTTGCAGGACAGTACTGGTCCTCCAGAGGAAAAAACACTTCTAACTGATCTCCATTCTGCCGATCTGAGAAGAGGATTCCATAATAGATTATTGGGCAATATGTTTTCTAAACTGGACAACCCCTTTTAAGAAAAACCTCTTCAATTACATCCTATGGCATAGTATTTTAAGGGAACCTGTCATCACTTTTATGGTGCCTGAATCACGAGTTATCAAGGAGGTCCCCACCCCACCAACCTTAATTTATAGAGATCTATCAATCAAGCCTCATCGGACTTCCTCCATGACTTGATCAGGCAGCATAAAAATGATGACCTGTTCCCTTTAAGATTTGAATATTCAACAAGATGACTAATGCCTGGAGCTACTTACTATTGAAGGAGTAGAGTCCAGCGTTAGTAATATTGACCGACTAGCAAGATAACCTCTCTTAAAAGGTCTCTGGACAGGATTCTCTTGCTCACTGGACCGGCTAAGACTCAAGAACTTATGGGCCTACAAGAAGGGCAGGAAAATTAAGAAATACGTTTTGCCTACAACAAATTACTCCTAGAAGTCGCTTAACATTTTTACACATCATATAGATTATACCCACAGCATTAGGCACAAGTCTACATCCAGTGACTGGCCAAACGCTATTATTGTGCCTTGAGACCTGACTTTTTATGACATGTTCCCACATCATGTAATTGCCTTTATTAGATGTTCAAACAACATTCCCAGACTATCCCTTTACCACTATAAAGCTATATAAATATATATTTTAATAAATGCTTTTATTGCAGCTATTATTAAGTGAAACACTGATCCTTCTTAGTTTAATGGGAAGCAAGTCTATTTCTGCTCAAGCCTGGTGAATCATGCTCGGAGTAAAGAGAAAACACAAAGCAGCAGGGGGAGACTTATTGCCTTTTCTTCCATCACTTGAGTGATTTCCTTCCAAGTCTACATGACACCGTGAACCCAGAAGGGGAGAAGCAAAATAAACCATGGTACAACTTCTTGGTTACAGTGAGTCATCCTATAGTGGACGTGTAAGGCTGGGTTCACATCAGCGTTGAGCTACATTCGCGTAGTCCGTTCAAATTACAGCGGAGTCGTTTTTTCTCCACTCAACTCCTGTAAAACAGCGGACACCTGACAGGAACAAGACGAACCTCATTCAAAGTCAATGGGACCAATTGGTGTCTGTTGTGCACCCGACTGTCCAGGTCAGTTTGTTACTAAAAAGGACTCTCCAAATGGAACTCAACGCTCATGTGAACCTGGCCTAACCTAGAATATGCTAGCAAAAGGGTAGTTAATGTAGAAGAGGTACAGAACATCACTGGTGGTTATGTAATATTTATAACACTGGGACCATATTTCATCAAAGGGACCATGCCATTTACAAAAAAAGAGTAAAGATACAAAGTGACTGTTCTCTGTGGTCAGTTCCCATAAGGTCTTGGTAGATGCTCAAATTAAAGCTAAAACATTATTTGGATGTTTTTGTTGTTGGCTTGATTTTCCTCTGATTTTGTAACCAAACATAAAGGGGAACATGGTATCACTTTCATGCTGCCTGAACCACAAGTAATCAGGCGGTCCCACCAGATGCTTCCTCCCCCACCAGCCTCAGCCTTGATTGATAGATCTCTACCTGTTATAGGGAGCAATCTATTAATCAAGGCCAGTGGGGCAGGCAGAAGCAGTCGGGGACAGCTATGATGACTTAGGGTTTAGATGGCATCATAGTGATGACTGGTTCCATTTAAATGGAACATTTCACTTTCATGCTGTCTAAGTCATTGGGAATAGGGCTGGTGGGGTTGAGAAGAAGCCATCAGGGACTGACCCAAACAGGTAGAGATCTATCAACGAAGGCCAATACATGCCACAGTGACTGCCCTTATGACTCATTGTTCGGGAAGCACGACAGGTTCCGTGTAATAATTGAGACAACGGACATGTCCATGCGTATTAATTGCTTTATTTCCATATGGAGTCCATATTACTTAATACGCAGTATACTGCATTAGATGTCCTATCATGGCCGTAATCTTCCTGTAGTTGTTGGAGCCTGTAAAAAAAGGATATCTTTTTCACATTCATATGTCATCTGTATTATGGACCATTGATTGTATCTGCAATATGGGGAAGATACTGATAACAAAAACTACTGGCATAAATACCGAGCTAGATGAAAAGAATATTTAATGTCCTATTTTGTTCTTCAGTCTCTATTTGAAAAGAGACATGTATATGATTTATGTAACCTGAACCGTTCAGGTGACAACTTTGATGAATGTACCTTGACATATATACTAATGATATTTTCCCCTTCAGCATAAGGAACTATATATTGTTTTCAATAATGGCCAGGGGTGACGAATCTGGCTATTCCACATTTTTATGCATATATTTTTAGATAATAAAGTAAAGTTAAAAGAGGTTGTCTTAAGAAGATAACCCCTGTCCATACTGTGGTAGCCCTTGGGGGGTGTATGGTAGGGATGGTATGATGTTGGTATATGAGGGGTTAATATTAACCCAGTCACTCGTGACACCAAGGTGAGGGCTGGTATTCTGAATCTATGTTCCGGCCTATCGCCACCCTTCCCAGAAGCAATAGGTGCAATGAAATGACTGAGGGTCCACAAGCAGATTTAATGCTTGCAATATCCGATACGTAATAACAGTCTCTTAATACAGTTCTTTGGTTGCTTAGCAACTGGTAGAAGTTGCGGACCTTGCATAAGACTTATAGTCTCTGAACTTAGGAAATGATGTGCAGATCTGTCCGGATTTAGGGGAAATATTGAGTCCGGTGATGCTGCAGAGTGCTTAGGGGATGACACACTCTATAATCTATATCGTTCGGCCGTTGCCACAAGGCTCAGGCCTAACTCACTGCGATTACTGTAATACAGGTCTTGCTTACTTGCTATACCGGAAACGAGAGAGATAAGATTGTCGCCGCTCCCTTATATGGGCAGGTGGCGTGGCGATTTTGATTGGTCCGAACGTCTGCCACTCACTTTACATGGTGAGATGGGATTGCTTATGTCACAGGCTCCATGTACACTGTAGAACCAGAACAAGGCCTGGAACGCATCCAGAGCGAGGCTTGGAACACATCACATGACCCAAAGGTCCTGCAATGCCATAGAAACAATTAACCATTTACATACTGAAATAACACTATACACATTATTTTATAGCTAAATTAGTAATCTATATACTATAATGGAGGCGACTAGGGGCAAATTGACCAATAAAGTCTACTAAGACCTAGGGACTCTGGCTATAGGGACCCAAGATAAATAAGTACCGTGTGAAATACGGGACTGGGACACCACAATATGTTATATTAGGGTACATGGGCATCAAAAAGGTCAGTGCCAGAGCTGTATCACTTAACCAGATAAAAAGTCCAAGCTGCAGCCTAGCCACTTATTTTTGGAAAAATAATTGTATATATATATATTTTTCTAACTCTTAGGTTTTTCATCCTTTACCAAATACTGTAGTACCCAACTCACCAGCGATTAACTTGTTCCTTATTTATAAATCTTTTTTTTACTCCCTTCTTTAGATCTTCCGGGTAAGTACCATACAGAAAGCACGTGCTCATATACAGCACCCGTATGATGTTGACATTTCCATAACAATGTCACCCAACCCTGTGTGAGAAGTAATATGATCATATGACCAAACACTTCCTTATGATCACTGACCAGACCCGGTCGGCAGTTTAGGAAATGTACCCAATTTCTGCATCGAAGGCTTCAAAACACTTTGGGGGAGATTTATCAAAACCTGTGGAAAGGCAAAGTTGACCAGTTGCCCATAGCAACCAATCAGATCGCTTCTTTCATTTTTCAGAGACCTTTTCAAAAATGAAAGCAGCAATGTCATTGGTTGCTATGGGCAACTTTTTCTCTGCACAGGTTTTGATAAATCACAGTTTGGAGAGCATTGGGATAGGGCAGTGTTTCCCAACCAGGGTTCCTCCAGCTGTTGCCAAACTACAACTCCCAGCATGCCCAGACAGCCGAAGGCTGGAATAGGAGATAACTAGGTGATCCATGGGGTTCTGACTGATAGAAAGCCCACCCGTATTGAGAATGGAGGTCAATTGGCAGCACGTTTGCCTGGCCAAAACTCCACGTGTGTTAGCCACACCCCTAGGCACATTTTTTGTCTGTTCTTTTTCTTTTTCCTATACACATGAATGGAGGGGGCGTGGCGTGACGTCACGTCCCGGACGCATCTGTGCATTGATTGCGGGCTGCAGGGAGATCGCAGGGGTTCCAGCGGCGGGCCCCCCCGCGATCAGACATCTTATCCGCTATCCTTTCGATAGGGGATAAGATGTTTTTGACCGGAATACCCCTTTAAAAAATTTACGGAAAAAAGGGCCAAATCACCACTTATGTTTGGAGCGGAGTAGTCCAAGTAAGACTTGCTATGGACATGTTGTCCAGTAGACACATTACTACAGTAGATGCGATGTAATAGCACTGAGGCACACATAGCTCTTACTGAAGAATTGGTAGAGCTCCCTGAAATGCTGCACATACTCAACCAAACCTAGTACATAGTAAACGGAAGTTTAAAAAATCAGAAAAAAAAACATTTACCTTCCTACCCATCATCTACAACTCAACAGAACAAGCAAGAGAAATACTAGAAGTATGTTTTTTTGTTGGTGTTTAACATTCGTGAAGGTTATTTACTCTCTATAGGCCAATGATCTTCAAACTGTGACCCTCAAGGTGTTGCAAAACCACATCTCCGAGCATGCCCGCCGGACAGCCGTTTGCTGTCCGGGCATGCTCGGAGATGTGGTTTTGTAGTTGTTGGAGGTTCACTGCTGTAGGGTGTAGACCCTTACAACCTGTAAAGACAACCATTTGTTGTCTCTTAAAGGAATACTGTAGTGCAAAATAACTTATCCCCTATCCAAAAGGATAGGGGATAAGTTATAAATCGCTGGTGGTCCGACTGCTGGGATCCCCCTCTTGCAATCTTCTGTACGGGGCCCCAGCAGTCTGCATTAAGGGAGCGCTTCCTCCCCGCATGACGTGGTGGCAGACATGCCCCCTCCATGCATCTCTATGGGATACATGGGGGGGCTTGTCTGCCGACTGCCAGGGCCCTATACAGGAGATCGTAGGGGGTCACAGTGGTTAGATCACCAGCGATCTATAACTTATGCCCTATTCTTCCGATCGGGGATAAGTTATTTTGCACTAGAGTATTCCTTTAATATATTGGCAAGTCAGGAATTGTAATAACCTTACAAAATGGATGCCACAGTGGTGTGCCGGAGGTCGGTGCCGATGCATTTAATACACAAGTGGAATATTACGGACAGGTGATAACAAGCAGTGCACTGAACAAAACGTGAAATCCAAAAAGGTCACAGGTTTTCATACAAAAAGAAATTTAATAAATATTAACTTTTCAAAATTTGTAGCCTTGAACAACACATCAAAAGAGGCAGGGTTTATATAACACTAATATATCACAATACAGGGAATCTTCAGGATCTCTGCGGCCGATGATCAGAAAACAGATTAACCTTTTCTGTTGATTTATACATCTAGTTCGAAACCATGGGATTTGCAGTAGAGTGAATTATGCATTCCCTATAATAATACAGGGGTCCACATATGGAATGTTTTTTGGGTCAGGAGACACAGGCAACTTTTTTTTTTTTTTTTTCTCAGATTTGGATTTACAGATTTAACCGCTGTAGAACGAGGATTTTTTTTTTTTATAAGGATACAGAAAGAAAAGCTGCCTTTGCAACAGCAAAGAACATCTCAATGTTCAATATCGAGCGGAGGAAGGGGGTCGCCTATTTCTTTGCATTTGCGATACAAGTAGCAACCACCATCTCCTGCATCTTTAAGTCAACAGGTTCTATGTGAACTGAACAGCCATGTTCTTCAATGGAAAGGAAGGCGTTGAGTTAGGTGGCAAAGCAACAGCGATCAGTGGGTTTCTACTGTTCAAGTATTCAAACACTAACTTAAGAGAATACTCTTGAGGGTCGGCAGATTGCAGAAAATAATAAAATAAAAATAATTAAAAAAAAATATCTACAAGTGGTTCTTTAGTAACATTTTCAAGGTGGAAGAAGAAAAGAAAAATCCGATAGCGGAGCTTCGAACTTCAAAATTTGATATTTTTTTTTTATGTTTTGCATTTTTTCTTTGAACATGAATGCTGACATTCCTTATACATGGATTCCATAAATTTTTCCTTTTTAATATCAAAGCCAAAAGCAGCAAAAAGTATTTTTTTTGTATTCTTAAACTCTACCTCTGAA